>NW_027526204.1:94942261-95681067 GCF_048455015.1 Haemaphysalis longicornis | reverse complement strand
GTACATTTTGAGTTTTGAGTTCACTTTGAGTTTTGAGTACATTTTGAGTTTTGAGTTCACTTTGAGTTTGAGTAAATTTTGAGTTTTGAGTTCACTTTGAGTTTGAGTACATTTTGAGTTTTGAGTCCAAATTGAGTTTGAGTACATTTGAGTTTTGAGTCCAAATTGAGTTTGAGTACATTTTGAGTTTTGAGTCCAAATTGAGTTTGAGTACATTTTGAGTTTTGAGTCCAAATTGAGTTTGAGTACATTTTGAGTTCTGAGTCCAAATTGAGTTTTGAGTCCGAGTGAGTTCTGAGTTTTGAGCTCAATGTGAGTTTTGAGTCCGAGTGAGTTCTGAGTTTTGAGCTCAATGTGAGTTTGAGTTTGAGTGAGCGCAGATGTGCTGCTCAGCATTGAGTCTGAGTTTGAGTGAGTGGTGATTCGAAAAAAAAAATTGTGAGTGAGTTTGAGTGAGCCGCGCCAACTTTGCCGAGGTATGCTGATGGGTGCTTTATGAGCGATACCTCAGCTAGCGTTACACCAAAAATTCCGAAAATAAACTTTGCGCGAGAACATTTAAACGGGAGGTCAATTTCAGGCACTGAAATCACAGGGAGGACACAAAGAAAATGGCGTCCGGAACTAGCTTGAGCAGCAGTGGAACCAAATGCATATCCCTTCGCCAGAAGCCGTGCGGCGGTTGGTAGTATCTTTCACGTCAACTTATTTAGCATCAATTTAGGCGGTAAGACTTTATTTCATTTTAATAAAGTAGATACGGGAAGGGGCGATAGGAAGAAGACCGGAATATGAATGAGTAAGATTTAAAACGAATACATCGGAGCCACTGTTCCGTTATGCAAATTTGACAAACTTATTAATAGTAGCAGGCTGGATGCGGCCGCCCTATTTTTAAATAGACAGGGCAAACATTTTAGGCAGCGCTGGCTAGGGAACCAGCTCTGCAAACATTTTAGGCTCGCGGGAGTGCTTAAGTTCGACGGTATTGTGGCTTGGCCATCCCACCGCAGCCACCACTGTTGCGACGTTGCCTTGCTCAGCCCGCAGTCAGTGTGGCACAGAGCTGAACTACGATGTTGTCGACCCGACGATGACTTGATTGCACAGTTTAACACGCCGACACAACGCAGGCGATGAGGTGCGCCTTAGTGGAGGCCTCCGGATTAATTTCGACCATTTCGGGATCTTTTAACGTGCGTCGAAAGCTCGTACACACGGGCGTTTTTGCTTTTCTCCTCCATTAGAAAAGCGGCCGCCGCGGCCGGGAATCGAACCAGCGATCTCGTGTGCAGCAGCGCATAGCCTTAGCCACTGAGCCGACGCGGCGGGTCCGACGATGAGTTAAAGCAGCATTTATATACAGTATGTACAAGGGTAACAAGAGCGCTACATGGCTCGAAAAAAAGCGCCAGCCCGTCTCATCTCGGTGCCTCCGATGAGTGCCGCGCTCGCTGCTGCTTTGGGGCTGTTTTATAGCACCGGGGGTCCGTTGCAGCGCGAGCAGTTCGAATACCTCCAATAAGAACTCTCCACTGGCCGCACTTTGAATCTGTCGAATGGAGGCGGAGGGATTGCGTCAGTCGAAACCGCCGCGACGAAGAAAGGGAAGACGACTAAGCGGCGCCATTTCCGCGGCCATTTATCCGAGGCGTAAATCAGCTCAGCCGTCGGCGCGTCGCCACGCCAAGTGAGTTTGTGCCGGGCGCTCTGGCACAAACACGGTAAGAAAATAACGTCAATACAAGTGGGATTTAAAAGACTCTCATTACAGGGGTGGATGAGGAGAGTTGCTGCCATCGAATGTAATTGAAAACAGCAACAAACCTGTCGAGAGAGTTTGGAGGTCGATCCACTGACTGGCGCATGAACGAAAAGGAACATAAGCCCACATCGTTCTCTAACAAAAAGTTGAGAGAAAACAGATTTCGTAAAGCTTGGCGAAAACCCAATCGATGTCTGCAATCCAGCCAGAATGAACAACGCCGCAGGGTAGATTCGACAAGCCGTTTAAGGAAAGCTAAGGGACGAGTGAACTGGTTCAGTAGAGAGCTTGATCCGCTATCAACATGGGCTTTCTCTCACAGAACAAAACCTAAAACAAAATAAACGGTCCGCACGCTAGTAAGAATGGCAAAAATAGCGATGGAATAAAACCTTTTCCAGACAAAAGCTCTAAGCAATCCGTGGGTGTGGTTTTTTCCCCCTAATATGCACGTCTATGTTCACTCTTTCATTACTATTTTTGGGAACCTCTATCTAACCCTTTTAAGTTCCCTTCATTATATTTTCCCCTCTTGTTATTTCCACCAAGCATACCCCATTCCGGACAATATGCTCTCGCCCAAAGGTTTACGCTACAGTAAAGTGTAAGACCACAGCAGGTCTTAGGTTATCATGATTTGAAGCGCAACGAAAGGACACCGACGGCGAAAGTAGGCGTACATACCGGACAGCGCTTGTCCTTTGTGTTCGTCGTCTGTGATTTTTCATTCCGCTTCAAACCATGGGAACTGCTCACCAACTAGCTAGATGGAAGTTTTACCAAAGCCTTAGATTCACACTGAAAAAAAGAGGAAATACTCTTTGCATGCGTGGTGTCCATTAACATTTAATGAGGAACTGAGACCTTACTGGTGGCTTTTTTTTGCTTGAGCCATGAAAATTTTAATGAACAGAGGGGCAGTGCAGAACCAGAAATTCTAAGTAAAAAGGTTTGGGAAGGCTGTTTTGAGGTCAGAAAATTGTCTGGCGTAACTTCTGGCCCCACTGAAACATCCTTCAGGTGTCACCAGTCGCGCAAGCGGCCTGATGGGTGGGGAACCCTAGGACTGCAGCAAGCATAGACTGCGCTGGTTGAACCAGCGGGTCAAATGAGATTTAGGAGGCGCGGGGAATTCGATGGAGCTGATTTGGAATAAATAGATTTTTCTTTGACGCCCAAGGCAACAAAATCCAGAAAACAAAAGCGACCAAGGGGAAGAGTGTAACCCCAGTACACTTAACTGTAGCCCAGAAACTGCGTAAGATTGCAAAAAAACGTGTCAGCGAAACGTTTCTCTTCAGTTCTATTCGAGCTTAAACTCTGCTTAATTTGGCAGACAATCAATACACCCCCGATAAACCGCATTGATAAAAATTTCCCAAGTGGAATTCGCGCCAACTTTCTCCGTTCACCAGAGAAACGCTCCATCTCTGTGTAACAAGTGGATGATATACATGGAAAGCGTCGCAACATGCAATTTATACAAATAACATCGGAACATAAGCGCTTGCCTAAGACAGGACGGTAACGGCACATGGGAGCGTCTTTACGCAAACGAATGGCGCTACCTTGAGAACGACGGCAGCGGGTAGCCTCTGCTCGTTCATCACGTCTTGCCAGCAGCCAACACTTGCGCATTCATACTCGCCTTACCTCCCTGGTCTTGTTCTGAGGAGATAAATCTCTACAGGAACGCTGCTTCCGAACCTCCAGTTCTTTTACTCCTACTCCCACATTTTCTGGGACGTTCAAGACGCCTAACGAAGCGCGTCTAAACAAGGGGACGTTTGCGCTGCCTGCTTGTTAGGCGCAACACCACCGAAATACGCCGCATGGCAGCTTCCTGGTTATACGTTATTGCTTATCAATCACTAAGACAGCCATGAAGCTAAATGTGAGTAAGGAACTGGAACACCATGCAATCAGAATGCCGGTTTCACGCTGCCGTAGCTTAGAGGGTATTTGAATATTCTTGGCTTTCAGGAGCTCGGTGGTGGTGTCCTGCTAAAGCAAACACTGTTAGGATCACGTCGAGAAACGGCAGTGCCCGTTTTTTTCCCCTGCGAAAGTGTTCCGCTTTTGGGCAATCTCTGGCGAAGCGCGTTTTACGTCACCGCCTAATGTACTCTCCGTAACCTCGTTATCACCCATGTCTCTATCTAATTTATAACCCTTACCTCGCTGTAGTTGTCCTTTACGCGAACTTTGCATTACATATGACGTACTTTTTTGTACACAATTTTTTTCTACACGTCGGCTTCCGTACAACGCTCCGCAACGAGAAATCAGCTGGACCAAATGGGCCTATTTGGCCAGGAATGAGGCCCACCGTCTAGCCAACAGCACGAAGGCCGGGCTCGCGCTGTTTCGATGCGTAATATTCTTTGCCGAGTACCTATTACTATTATACTATTCTATGCGTAATATTCTTTGCCGAGTACGCCCCCAGCTAGGGCCGTGTAACGCCCTGCACTTCTGCAATAGTGCAGATTAAGCAAAAGTATCACCTGTAATCTTTATAATACCATAAATGGAGATAATTGGTTAATTGGTCGGACAGAATTAGGAAAGCCAAAAACATTGACTCTAATGAACTCACACTCAAGACAAGCGGCATAAGAATGCTACATATTAGTAGACAATTCGCCGAATTTCTGCAGAATTTGTTATTCATATCACATGGTGGTACTCGTAACTCGCCGAATGCGCCAATTCGGTCACGCTTACTTGTCCTGGAGCATTGTCATAAAGCCCAAGAGCTCTGGTATTTTATACTGGGCCCTAATTTGTAGTACACCAATGAAACAAGCTAGTTGGCCATGCATCTTTGTTACAAAACCGCAATGCTGCGACATGAGCAAGAAAGACGCGATTAAGGGAGACAAAAAGAAAGTCAAGTACTTTGTCCCGAGTGGGTTGTGCGATAGCCGCAGGCCGTTTTTGTCGTGATAAATGTTTGCGAACGATTTTCTTTTAAGGCAGACAGTTCCGGGTGTTGGTGCTTAGTGTTGTCGCTGTATTTGCGAACCTATCCTGCCCCCTTTTAATCAATGCTCCGTTACGAAGTTCTCCCGAGCTTTCTTCACACAAAGACGGCGGGTGGCGATGATGGGTCTTGTTCTTGGTCGCCTTGTGAGCTTTTCCCGTGAGCTTTCTGAGCTTTTCCAGGCTGTGCGACGAAAAACAGGGGTTCGGCATTGCACTGGTTCGCCTTGGCAAAAAGTACTATTTGTTTTGATTTGCTTTTTTTCTGCTTTATCAAAGGCTCGAAAAAGGCGTGTGCTGCTGGAATGTCTGTCTCGCCTTGTTTACAGAGCAGGATTGGGAAAGTCGATGTTTGCCCGAGGGGTCGTGGTAAAACTTAAAAGCGAAGTTTTGTAAAAATCGGGCGTCCGCGTTAGACCACTGCGAAGAGGGAACGACATTTTTGTTTGGTTTGATCAATAGCTGTGAAACGATGTACACACGCCACGTAGGTAAAGACACTGAGAATTGCTATTTAGTCCTTGCATTCTGAAACGTTTTGAGGTGGTTTTCGCACTTTGGCTGGCAGCAATACTAAAAACTGCAGTAGTGGTGGGAAAGACCATATTAAATTGCCGTATAATCATCGTTCATTTTATCCCGAATCTTGTGCTGAGCATTTCTAGGAAAATAAATTTCACTACCATTTAAAATTCGTCGGAAAATGACCAGTTGATTGATTGATTGATTGTAGGGTTTAACACGCCGACGCAACGCAGGCGATGAGGCGCGCCGTAGTGGAGGGCTCCGGATTAATTTTGACCACCTGGGGATCTTTAACGTGCGCCGAAATCTCGTACACACGGGCGTTTTTGCTTTTCGCCTCCATCAGAAAAGCGGCCGCCGCGGCCGGGAATCGAACCCGCGACCTCGTGCTCAGTAACACAACGCCGCAGTACAGCGGAGCTGTACTGCGTGACGTCACCATTCGAAAAGACTGTTGTCTGTTTCAATTTTTCGATGTAGTTTATTGTTTCGTTTATACGTATTATTGACTACACAGGGATCTACGGGCTAGACAGCGGAGATAGGTGAAGTGCGGCGCAGGTGTGGACCGCGCCCCGAAGACGCCAGGTGGTGCGGGCGAGAGATTTGAGAAGCTTGCTAATCTATTTAGCGGCACTGTCATCCTGCAAAACTCAGAAATCTCTCGTTTCGAGTTGTGTTTTCTCTGGTGTGCTCCCCGCATGCTAAAATATTCTGTCCTGGGCGCACTGCGGACCCCGTACATTCACCTGCAGCACGCGTTCCGCAATCCCATGAAAAAGAAATCAATGTTCAACCGTGGAGACATTGTGCTTTATTTAATTACTAGGCAATCCTAATCAAATCCTCCAAAGTAAATCTCCGGTAGCAAATACAGAAGCCAAGCAAAAACAACAAAAATTCGTTATTTCACACGACGGTCGATGTAAATAGTGGGATTAGAGATAATGACACGTGCCTGAACGTTCCTCTCTATAATTAAATCTGCCTAATAGCCGCGGCGTCTGTTCTTATTCAAAGTATGTTAACAGATCGGGAGCTTCGCCCTAATAAAGTCATGCGCTCCAACGTAACAACAGAAAACTTACGGGCAAAGTTTCGCCCTCCAACAAGGATATCATTACATCCAATTGAACTTTCTCGTTAAAGCGCCATTGCGTAATCCTTAGTTCTTTGACCTCAACGCAGACGTGTTGAGTCTATGGACGAGTAGCATGTCTCACTGATGTGGATCCACAAAAGCCGTGTAACGCAAAGTGTAGCCCTGCGTTGCTGAAGTTACAGCGTAGCCGCGGCCTTTCCAAGTATCTACTACCAAACCAAAAGAATGCACGGTGTAGAAGGTATGTTAACCTCGCTTGTCGGGAGCTAATGCTGCGACGGGGAATTGGGCACATATTCTATTCTTTGGACCATTTATGCGGTTTTTTTTCTCATATTTTTTCTCATATTTTTTTTCTCTGCGCGATGTTACGTTTCCCAATAGGTACCAGCACGGCAATTCCAGCTCGATGTAGAACGTTGACTGAACGTCATGGTAGGCTGCGCTCGGCATTTAGACCAACCGAAACAACACTAAGCCACCTTGCTGAAAGAGTCCGTCAAATTGATTTAAGAGAATACTTTTACTAAATATATATATATACGACCCCCCCTCCCCCCCCCCAAAAAAAATGGTTAGGAATGCTATAACTCAAACCCAGAGCGTTAGTCTTAGAAAAAGCGACTGCAACGTTATATTGCGCAGCAGAATTCTTCTTTTGCCACATTAGAAATAAGTAGCTTTGAGAAAAGGTAACAGATCTGTTTTTTCTTCTCATTTTAATTCAGGCTACCCCGCCCTAATTGCCACGTGGAATCAGGCTCCAACAGTTTTTGTTTTATTCGGTTCATATTTTTCTGTTTGTTTTTTAGCAAAATTAACGCACGTAATCTAATAATACGACGTGTGTTTAGAACCTCTCTTTGTGGGTACTTAGCTTTCACAAGTAAAATACAATTGCTACATATGCCTTCTGGAGAATTTTTGATCTCGATCGTCGGTGAAAATTGGGCTCATGCAAGAATAAAAAGAAAACTGCTAAATATCTATTAATTAGGAGGCGCCACTTATTGAATGGAAGACATAGCAAAGAAAAGAAAAAAACTGACCAAAGCCAAAAGGGGCTGTCCAAAGTTTTGCCGACAGCGGCAACAGCCTGTCTTTAGGAAAGAAGCTGAAGCACCTTAAGAAACAAATGAAAAATACAAGACATCCGCGCAGTGCATCCGACCAACTTCAGCTTGGCTTACTTAGTATTTTTTGTTGTTGTTTTACTCATTCCCTGTCAGGCCTAAATAATGGCCTGCAGCACCAATAAAAATATAAAATATGTTATCCTACTAGCTAACTGTCATCAAAATTTTTGTGGAGTACTATTGCAAAAGAGCATGCCATTAACTCCCGTACTGCTTCGTTTGGTTATTCGTGTTAGGAATAATGTGGCCTCAACATTCCGCACGGGCTTGACGGTCCGCCCGCCGGTGGTCTTGTGGGCTTTTAAGAAATCGCCGCATAAATTAGGCCTTATTAGTGCATTTGATTTGCAGTGCAACTATCCGCTATTAGTTAAAAGCCCGCCATTGTAATCTATGATGTAATCCGTGTGAAATATACTACTGCAACCCAACTCTGTGAAATCATCTGAACCTGAAGAGTTCAGCCGACTGGCAGCAGTAAAAAAGTATTTAAAAGCACTTCATATTATCTCAATGCAAGAAATATGATCCATGATGCTAACTTAGGTGCACAAATACTCTATATAACAGTCATGTTAAGTACTAGCAGGATTGCAGCCGCACGGGTGATCAGGGGCTCACTCTGTGACGTCATGACTGCCGAAGCAAGCTCATTTGTGATCTCCCAGGGTGGATCATCTACCACGTATAACAGTTAGGTTGCCGTATTTGCCATTTACGAAGGAGGCTGGACACACGACCGCTAATACTGTAGTGTTAAACTCAATGGTGACATTCTGACCAATTTAAGTGAGCTTGGCTGTCATCGAAGGCAGCTGCTCGCCAGGTTCACAGACACCACCTTGCAATTTCTGATTCACATGATCGTAATTGGACTGATGGAAGCCTTGTGCAAAGAAACCGGCTCTTGAATGTTGCCCAAGACATCAAAGTTTGTTCCGAGAATGGTTGAAGTGCTTTAATATCAGTGGTTATCAAAGATTTATTGTCTTCGTTTTCGAGGTCCTATTTAAGAGAACCTGATTAATAACTCCCAGCTGGGTGATTTCGGCGAACGCACAGCTCGAAACTCCGACTGCGTGAACAGAGGGATGGCGTCTGCGCCGAGGCGGCATTATTCATGAAGGAACGAAGCGGACTAGTCCACGCGATGTCACGCCCACGTCGGCCACACCGATCCTGGCGACGACAAAGAATGGCGACCACGCCCACCACGGTGCGTGTACCTTCCATACTGCTTGATGAAAGCAGCAAGCAAGCGAACGCACTTCCGCGCTTTCACGCGAGACAGGGGTGTTGCACGACACGCTTCATCGCAAGAAGCTTAGGGATAAAAAATAGGAGACAACATGATAAGCGATGGAATAAAGCAAGATAGAACGAGTGGTTTTATAAATATTCCTGAACGGTACTCTTCAGAGGCCAATGACTCAAATACGGGTATTCTTTTTCATGTGATCGCCTGTGATGGGGGGTGTGTGTTCTTGGAAAAATAATTTACCACAAATTGCCGAAATTAGTTGTCGAAAATTAGAACTACATAAAACTAAATACATGCACATATAATATTGTACTCGTATTGCCAACAGTTTTAGGCAGTATTAGGAGTGGTAGGTTATATGAACAATTGAAAGATTATACCATAATGGCGATTTAGGTGAGTTGGTGTAGATTCACCTTGAATTACAGCACGAACAGGCGAGGAGGCACGTAAATGGAGGACACACTAGCGCTGGCTATGAACTGGTTTTTTAAAGCGAAAGCTTTCTTTGTGGCACCTATGGCATCCTGTGAAAAAATAATCCATATCAACTTCAACTTCAACTTTATTGATCATTAATTACATATAAATGCAAGGAAAACCACAAAAAGGTGCAAAGATTCAGCTTGACGGGATGTTTGCCCCCTACGGTTGACACGGCAGAGTAGCAACAGGTGTTCATAGCATACGCCCACAAAACAGTTACAGCTCGCCTTTTACATTTTAAAGAGACCTAATAACCGATATACATACGCGTAAATACACACCTAGAAAAACAAAACAAGGCATACAGGTACACAAAAGAAGATGATACACATGTACATAAGCTGTGTGCACAACAAGAAATGTGCAATTAAATGGTCAGACATGAGCAAAAAATGTTCGAAAAAATCACGTATATGGACGTATGTGTACACACATGAACATTTGCTCGCACATAAGTATGCTCACACATGCTCACATTATCGTCGCGAGAAGTGTTCTGTACTTTTGTGTACACGAGAGCAGAGGGAATGAAGTCAAAATTCACAAAAACCCATGAAAAATAATCCTCATAGATCGTTTGGTCGACCGAAAAGCTGTGATGAGATCCCTGGACAAACGGCAGTGCATGAAGCAGGGCTTCCATTGTACTAAAACGGTCAGTTGAAACTCGCCGAAAAGGAAGGCTTCTAGATTAGGCAATACACGCAACGATTACGAAGGAGGAGTGCAATAGTACACAGTGGTCTCATCAACAACGGGTGTATGCATTTAGATTGTTAAGATTAGTTTACGTAGCTCGCGGGAAAGTGTCGCTAGTGTTTGTTCTTTGTTTGCGATTTGGGTCTTTAAGAGATTGACGATCCGTCGAACGCACTTTTAGCGAAGGTTCGGCGCAACTTCAGCGAAGGTTTTGACGCACTTGTGACCCACTTTTGATGTGAAAAAAGCTTTTTGCGCTTCTCTCAACTTTGTTTAGAAAGTGATGTTCAAGTGTTTATTCAGGAAATGCACGCATCGATACTATGCAGAAAAAACCGCGTGATCCAGGAATTGATACCAACGGGACATCACGTAATTAACCCCGGCGTATTTTGTATGTACAAAAGCCCTCCACCGACACTTCCAGCACAAAGGAAGTCTGCGAATTCATTTTGACGTAGATGTGATCATAGAAACAACACGAGTCTAGGTGTAACTCTGAAATTTTTGGATGAAAGGATGGACACAAGGGACGTCGAATAGATGTCGTAGGCCCTACAGATGTCGAAGCGAGTACTTTCGATAGAATGAGGCACATTAATATGGTAATTTCAGGGAAAAAATAGGTATGGTATGGTAGTGGCCCCTGTGAATGTATCCTCGTCGCAGCCTGGAGTCCGGCTGCGCAGCAATGGTTATTTCTCGTCCTTTGCCACCTTTTCGGCAGCGCTAGTACGCAGGGCTCTTAAAAAAGGATAGCTTTTAAATGCTAACTTATCTATGCTTCACTCTTGACGACAACGCCCAAAAAAAAACGCACTGCAGCAAAGCCAACATTACACAATCGGTTACAATTACACATTACAACATTACACAATCATGATAAGTATTATGAGAGAAGTCACATCAAGTGCCCCAAGCAAAATACGCTTGCCGTGATCGGAATCGAGCCACGGTCACCATCGTTATGAAGTCAACGTCGGTACGATTGCGCCACTTCGACAACGTAGCCGCCGTTGGAAGTTTGCACTTTGACTTGGACTGATGCTTTATGGGAGAGAGATTCGTGTTTTAACTGTCTTTCCCATAAAAAGGGACTTTAATTTGTTAATAACGGATAAACGTCGTTTAAGATGGAGCGACCGTGACGTTTCGTCCTTATATATACCTACGCGAATCGGATTATGAGAGAAGAAATAGGAATGGCGTTCCTCACGACAGACGTGCGATGCAGTTCCTCCACATTGTGAGAAGCAGAAGGAAGAACGAAAAGGCGATGCTGACTCCTTTTAGTGGACACAAGCGCGCACGCGATGCCTACATTCAAGTCTTTGATATCTGAGTGAGCCATGGTGTCATCAACCGAAAATACCGGGCTTGGAAAACCAATAATAAATCAATAGCGAGAGTACTTTTATTTTCTTACTTTGATTCTGTCTTTATATTTACTTTCTGTGTATTTACTGACTACACGTAGTCCTGCTTTCAATTCTATAATGGCCACAAAAACGCTTGTAGTGGCTTTCGCGAAGTCTGTCTGAATAGCATGCGTAACTTTAGGATTTTGTTGCTTTAATTATACTACTCTCGTCGGCAGCAGATTGTTCTGCGGAAAGGTGTGCTTTGTGCCCCTTTAACTTATCCCCGTGCTTTGTTTGTGAGGTCATTCGTTTTTGTAGGTGTCTTGTATCTTCGTATGTCTTCTGCGTTCCTATTCTTTATCTTTGTTTCCCATGCCCCTGTACGAAGTAGCAGGCTAAAAATTAATGCTTTGGACCGAAGCAGCTGGCTCGCAGAAAACCTGGGCATATCTCTACCTCTCCTAGCATATACATTAGTAATACCTGTTTTGACTTCATGCAATTTGACGCGCTCTTTTGTGAGCTAACTTTGCGTGAAAAAAAAAGAATGTCTGACGCACCGTCCAAATCTTTGAGAGTGTAGACATAGTCGTTCGGAGGCTAAAATAATAAAAATAAAACCAATTGCTTAGCGGAAATTTTGTGTGTCGAGTAACTAAGAAAGTCGCGTAGTCGGGAATTGCAGACGCGACTTCTCGAAGTCGCTAGCGCTTTTTTACAACTGCATAAGCAGACGACATCGCATATAAGCCTAAAAAGCAGAACAACAAAAGAGAAGTTGAAGGGTTAAGCCTATCGAAGATTCACAGATTGCTTCGGTGTACACTACTCCCAAGCAGTGACTCCGTCTTAACAGTGACGACTATAATAAAGTTTTTTTCATCATCATCGGTGTCCAGTGGAAAATGTGCTTAAATCGGACATACGTATTCCCTTTAGGTTCTTAGAAACGTTCCTCTAGAAGAAATATTTACGTCCTCTTTAACCGGTAATAACATTTCTCTACCATTTGCGGCACCATACATGGTCTCCGGAAATATTGCACAGTTAAACCTCGATCTTACGAAGTTGGCAACATTTCGCAATTTTTTGTTAGATGCAGGTTGTCATTACGTGCTGGTTTGGAGTAAAGGCTGGCGCGAATGAAGCAGAAACGCAGGCCAAATGCGAGACATGAGTGAAGGTGGGCTCAACCCTTATGGAACTATTTCACAGTTGTAAACTGCGTGAGTTGTGCTTGCTGCTTCTGAACTAGCTTAGGCGCTGCACGGGGCTCCTAAGAAGCAAGGTGACTTACCCTTGCAATAACAAACGGACCGTAAGTATCACGTTTGCCTTTTCACACTTTTTCGTGCCTTAACGTGTTTCAACAACCACACTTATGCTCAAAGAGTGCCTTTTTACGAACTTGATTCTCCTCAGCTCACTCAACATGGTTGAGAGGATGTTAGCTGGGAGACTGTACCAGGTGGCGACATTCTTCTTTCTCGCGGGGGGTGGGGGGTGGGGGGGTGGATGACATTAAACTTTTTTGCTTGTCTTGACAAGGGACAACATTTAGTTTTGAAAGCAGAACACACCACCGACGAACAGATGCCGCAGACAGCAGTGCAGACGCTCGACTGCTTCGTTTACCCGGCCGATTTTTGAGTAAAAGTGGCATAAACAATGACTGATGAGCTTGCAGACATCGTTACATCAGTGTTAACTGCCGCCATGTTTCGTCACATAGAGGACCCGAACACATGGGCTCCAATGGGGCTGGCAATGGGGAATTTGAAAACTTCGTTAAATCTTAAAATTCGTTATATATAGGTTCGTTACATCCAGTTTTAACTGTATACTCTTTTTTGACTCCTAATCCTTTCCAGAGAGGATTGTGAAACAGCTAATAAGAACACAAATTTAACGTGTATGCCAGAAACATAGCTGCTTACTTCAAATCGCATGCCACCCTTGCAAGGCATGTACTTTATGGTTCTGCGAGGTACAGTTTGTCTTTTATTTCGACGAACTAGCCAATCAGAGCGAATGTATTCTTTTCACTTACCGCAAATACCGGTCACCCAATCCATTATTAAGTAAGACTCCCACTATATCGAGTGATAAAGTCGCATTTCTTCACACAGTACTAAATTTACCCGTCGCGCGGCACATGAGTTTGCCATCCACGATGTGGAAACATGCCGGCTATTTTATATTCTGCAAGAGAACAAGTACACCCAGCTACGCCCTTCTTTTCTGTATTCTGGAGCAGTTGTCTAAGAATATAAAGGCAATAGATAAGAAGGCCAATAGGGTTCAACGTAGCGTTGATTGAGAATGTTTTCACGTGAGCTCCGGCCAACGTTGCTCGGGCGGAGAAAGGAACGACATAACAAGTTGTGAGCAGTGAACCCCACGACGGTTAATGGACGCCGTGTACTAAAAAGGACAGGAAAATAGCAGAAACGGCAGCCTGAACCGAACTAGGACTCGCAAAGGCAATGAGGTGAAATGCAAGCGAAAAGCTGAAAAGGTTCTCGTAATCCATATCGATGATGGACGATCCTGCTAAGACGGGTGGAGGGCCAGGATATAGGACAGACCACCCACGGCGCGCATAGCGCAGGTCATGTGCATAGCGTTTGCTTCTCCCCGCTTTGCGCGCACTCGGGACGGTGTGGCAGCACGACCTGCGCAGGATTTGGCCCTTTTCTATTTCTCCGCTGACCTGGAAACTTGGAGTCTGTTGTGCTCTGCCATTTGTCGTCGGCTTTCGTCGACCACTCTCTGTATTTCCGACTGCTTGCAGTCGGGACAACCATTTTTTTCCTCTCCAACTATTGCTGCGTTATTTTGTTTTTGTTTTTTAGTTGAAGCTTTCACTATTTGTTATGCTGGCTGCACGAGTGAATTTTTTATTTTCTTCTGTAGTGAAGACAAACCCCTTCGAAACAGGCATAAAAAATGGCCGAATAAATTCAGTCCGACTAAATCTGTCTGGGGAGTTATTGTGGGACCCGGCTTGCGCCGGATTTCCAAGCGAAGAAAACGTACCCTTATATTCGCTTTGCCGTCAGGCAGCAGGACCATCTGGCGATATTGCTAGGAGCGCCTAATAACGTCTTTGTGACTTCTAGTTGTTTTGAAACTAACATTGATTCATTGATTGTAGGATTTAACGCGCGGACGCAGCGCAGGCGGTGACGCGCGTCGTAGAAGAGGGCTCCAGATTAATTTCGACCACTTGGAGACCTTTAACGTGCGCCGAAATCTGGTACACGCGGGCGGTTTTGCTTTTCGTCTCCGTCAGAAAGGCGGCCGCCACGGCTGGAAATCAAACCCGCGTCCTCGTGCTCAGCGGCACAACGCCTTAGCCACTGAGCTACCGCAGCGGATAGGCTAACCGTGACTCCTGGATGGAATGAATGCGGTATTCCAAGCGCAGGAGTAAACAAGGGTGACCGCTTACAGCGGCCCACGGCTTGTTTGTGAAAATACTACGCTGTGAACGTCTCAGCCGCGAAAGCACGCCATTATTAGCAGGTAGCAACCAGACAACATGAACGCTTGGCCTGTTCTCCAAGTCACGGCGACTATGAGCTCAAAGTACATGCAAGAAAGCTAGTACCAGTGGCATGACTTCACAAAAAAACCAGTATTTTGCTCATGCCAATGCGTTTGTATGTAGAATGAACTTTTATTATGTTATGTAGCTCTGAAGGGAAAGAAAAAAATGGAAAAAAAGTTTGTTGATTGATTGTAAGGTTTATTTCATCCTTACAGGTTTAATTCATCCTCATCGCCTGCGCGCGCCTCATCGACGCAACGCAGGCGATGAGGCGCGCCGTAGTGGAGGGCTCTGGGTTAAATTTGACCACCTGGGGATCTTTAACGTGCGCCAAAATCCCGTACACACGGGCGTTTTTGCTTTTCGCCTCCATCAGAAAAGCGGCCGCCATGGCCTGGAATCGAACCCGCAACCTCGTGCTCAGCAGCGCAACGCCTTAGCCACTGAGCCACCGCGGCGGGTAAAAAGAATTTGGTTTGGTGAGGTGATAAACTAATTTTTATTGTATGTGGAAGCGTGTATATTTGCAAGATATATGCTTTTAGAGCCAGGGATTGAGAAGGAAAGATAATGATCAAGAATGAAAACAATCAAGGCAGAAAGCAACAAGGAAGAGAGCGTGGATGGATGGGCGATGTCAATTAGCAACGATGCCATCAGCTAAGGGACAAAGAGTGCAATGCAGTTGGTGAACGAGCAGTATTATGCTGCGCGTTAGCTTCCGGCTGCAGAGTTCCTGCCGTACCGACTCAATTACCAGAAAAGATGCTCGGGTTCGCTTGCGCATCGGTAAAGAAGCTAACGCTATAAAAATGTGCGCTCTCTCTGCACAGACTTGTGTTCCGCAACGATGCAGGGTGCCAGGAGGCAAGTGACTGACGTATCTGAAATTTGAATATCGGAAGAGTAACATGTGGCTGAATAAGCCCTCGTTCTGTAACTTAGGTAACATTAAATGTGTCAGAAAAGATGTGAACAACAAACGTGGTCCAATTTGTTCAAAGTCGGTTGGTCGGTGTGCCTGATGGCCATTCCAAAAAAAAAATTGCGCCCTTTCGTTGCGGTTAATAAGTAAGCAATTATTAGAACTCACCCAAAGAAAGAGGCTTGACGACGCCATTGTAGCGTCATGAAAGCACATGCTGTACTCTTTTGCGACACTGCTTGACTCAAGAAAACGATCCCATAATTCAAAAATTATTCCGCGAGATAAATGTTTCCTGTTACTTTCTTTTCGTATCCGGAATAAAGAAAAAATATAGCGTCCCCCACGCTGACAAGATCTTTCTGGTCACCTGTGTTAGCGCTGCAGCCAAAGCCCAAGGGTGCCTGGACTGGGCCCAACCCACCATACCGAGTGACGGCTCAACGATCCCCGTTTGCTCCATTAAACGTTGATCTCTCTCTCTCGCTCGCCGATCCCGCTTTTTGTTTGTATTTTTGAAGCAAAGAGCAAATAAGCGAAACTATAATCGTCCTAGTTGACGAGTAGTATTATCAGTTTTGGGAGCTAGATTTGACCTCTCGTAGAGTACAGGACATCGGAGGGTTAGAAACGTAACCATTTTGTAGGCAGAGCCAACAACACCGGATTTTGAACTCCGATACTTTCTTCCCCTATACAGACATAAGTTTCTCCAAACCTCCTTACGTTCTCCTAACCTTTTCCGTGTCCCTACAAGGTATCAACACTAGAAGATCCGCTTTATGCACGCTTCCACCGTTTTAGTTTGTGCCAGTTTCGACCACCAATTACTGTTTTAAGTGAAATGCTTAACTTTTATTGTCTGGCTTAAAAAAAAGCGCGCAACTTGCAATCTGTACAAAAAACGTGCTTCACAATTACGCCTGTATTTATGTGCGAAAAGATAGGTTGCCTCTAATTCGACGTTGGCATGGCTGCTATCATCTGCTGCATACCAACAGAAATTCAAAGTGGCAGAAGTAAAACACCCGGCTCTTTATCCCAGTTACACGCGTTGAAGGATTGAGTACTGCGATGAGATTTAAATAACTGAGAATGAAGGCGTTGTGCTGCTGAGCACGAGGACGTGGGTTTGATTTCCGGCTGTGGCGGCCGCTTTACTGATGGAGGCGCAAAGCAAATATGTCTGAGTGTTCGAGATTTCGGCTTACGTTCAAGATCCCCAGGTGGTCAAAATTAATCCGGAGCCCTCCATTACGGTGCGCCTCATCGTCTGTATAGCGTCGGCGCGTTAAACTCCACAATCATTCAATTCACCGGGATTGAACCAGTAAAGATAAGCTATATTACCAATATGCAGACATTAACAAGGCTTGGTAGTAACGAGGTGCTTATTATTAACATAAAACACATCTGTAACAGTTATAATGAGTTGCTTTTTCCAGAAAGAACGCGCAACAACTAGGGCTGTCTTCATAAGTGCAAAAGCTATCGCTATAAGACCTTGAAGGTCTTATAGCGATATGCCTTTTATCTTGGTTGGCAGTATGCTCGCACAGATGACAGGAAAGAGCGGTTTTGCACTGACAGCCACAAAAACACTCAAATGAAGCCACTAGACATATCATGGGCTTGTTTTGATTCTCAAATGCTTTCCCATCCCATGTGCATTTCCCCGGAGTCTCTTGAGCATTTCCTCCCCACCCTAAGGGACACAAACGAAAACAAACTTCTCTTTGAAGTGCCTATTCGCGTGGCGTGTAAGATACTGGAGCATTTTTATGGCCCTCCGGCACAATACCGGGTCGTCTTCCCAGCCACGGGCGCATTCACCCTTGCCAGTAAGGCACAAAGGCCGACATCCGCTAACGCCAGCCAAGCCCAAGGCTGTTGAACAAAGGGCGAAGGGCTGCCTATCAGGAAAAAGAAGAGCGATCGTTATCGGCCTTCCTTCGTCAGAGGAGGAGCATCGGGGGCTATAGTGACGGGAGTGCGAGTCCAGCCGGGTTTTTTTTTTTTGTTTTTGTCCAGAAACAGGCGGGCTTGGCGAAAAGCACTACGGGTTCGTCCCTCTTAACGGGAAAATCTCGCCGCATACACATTAGCCTTGATACCCCAGGAAAAGGGAGCAAACTAGCTGACGATGTTCTATAGGATTCAAGATCGAAACCCCCGGGACATCGAAACGAGCGGAATTGTGAATGAGAGTCGACTTTACTAATGGCCCAAAAGCTAGTAATACAGGCCAAAAATTGAGGATCGCATGCCGCAGCACTTCCGAAGGAACGGGAGTACGGCTCAGAAAAGACGGAAATAATGGTCCGCAATTGTAACTACTCTTGGTACTATACTATAGTGCTTGGATACTACAGCTACTATACTATACTATAGCGCTTGGCTTTACTATAGCGCTTGGCATGCTTGGCTTGGCATGCTATAGCTTGGCATGCTATAGATACTATAGTGATTGGCATGCCATTAGGGAAAATTAATAAGAGCTTTCGGATGAGGCCAATCATCCTGGCCCGCTCGGCATGATAAGAGGGCAAACATAATACAAATAATCGGGCTCCTGGTCAATGGTGAACAGTTCCCCATCAAGTTCTACCGAAGAGTACTTCGGTGCTAGTTAGCCTAGGTGGAACCAAGTGTGAATGACTTCAAAGCGGCCGCTTCTCACTGACAACGAGCATAGAGAAAGGGTACTAAAGAAAGGAATACACTCCACAGAAAGCCACATCCGGAACTCATCTTGAATTTGCAGTCTATATTGAGAAGCTAATAAGTTATAGTGGTGAGACAATCTCTGCTAACAGCCGTCTCTCAAGGTTCAGGAAATAGCATTGTACAACAACACTCTGTAGGGCCCTCTGTACAATAGTGGGAACGCTCTGATGACACTTACAACCGTTATGCCGGCTTCACGGCATATGTTCATGTCTTCCTCATCCGAGGGAGGGTGAATGAAGCCTTTGAAAGGCACGGCATATACACTTAATCTGCAATGAATCAGGTAAACGCTTTGAATTCCGACTGTGTTGGGAGAATTCAGTGCAATGGTACAGGAGAGCGGCAACGTTACAAATTTGGCATTGGAAACTTCGTAATCACCGTTCGGAACGGCAGCGGGAACACTCATTAGCTTTGCGGAGACAAGCGGCCTGACTATAACAATGACTTTCTACCATTGGAAGAATGGAGGTAAACTCAAGCTAGCACCACCTGAGAAGCACAAGTGACTGCAGCCTAAACGCAAATAAGCAAATCCGCCGCATTTGAAGTGATTCGAAAAGTGAGGAAGCGGCAACTGGGAGCAGACGAACAGCGTTGCACTGATTTTGAAAACAAAGACAAAGGAACCAAAAAAGAAAAATCCGCTCGCGCTGTCAAAAGAGAAGTCTAGACCAATTTCTCAGATCATATTTATGTGCCATGCAGAGATATAAAGCGTAAATGTGATATATTGCGACCCGAATATTTAGGTCTCATCACCTGTATGACCAAGAGAACGTAAAATTGGGCTCCGAAGCTCCCTCACAAAATACGTGACGTTGCATTTCACGTAATGTATTTCTTCTCTACATTGCTGAACCTATATATGTCTGTGAATTCCTTTTTGGCACTAATCATGTTAGTTTTACTAATCATGTTAGTTTATTTAAGCAGAATCTCTTCCGAGATTCTGGTTAAAATTACATTTGAGAACGCCCATTTACAACGACGGAGAGCCGACGGGATAAGCGCTCAATCCACATCCTAATGCAATACGAACCAACCCGGTTTTTTACTTACACTAACTGCCCCTAGTTACATTTAGTGAGGCAAGCGGGTATCAGTACGGGGTGAAGCTGAGACCCACTTTGCTCTCAGCAGAAAGTAAAGAGCTCGTCAGACCTGGACATCGGAGTCATCATTCTGCCTCAGCCAGCGGTTCTTGTCATGAAGGAGCCATCGATGACATCACATAGGTGAATACGCAACTCGTGAGTCTGTTGGAGTTGTTTTTTCAGTTGCTGTTCCGTTGGTGCATTCCTGGGTCCGTTATGAAAATCAACATGTGAAGTAAACCAGACACAAAGGATGCAGCAGGGGAGGCGAAATAGCTCAACTTTTTCGCTTTCCATTTTGCGGCAGCGCCACGTTCGGGCAGAGTAAGATACCAGCCCTCGGAAGCCAGGAGCGAGGAAGCGAAATGAACGAAGGGAACGATAATAAGTTAGGGAAGGACTACTCGAAAATACTTCCGGCACGTCGGACCTGGGGAAGAAAAGGACATAGGGAAATGAAGGTGCGTGTGCGCCCCATTCATTGCGGAGGCCAATCGGCCGAATGCTTTGGCCCAGCAGCTAGATTTGGAGGTCGTGTGTTTTTTTCTCTCCACTTTCTTTCTTTCCAAATTCTTTATCTGATTCTATGACCTACTATAGCCTCCCCTTTGCTTTCCGAGGTTTTATCGACTGCCAACCCTTATTTCTGTCTTATTTCAACGAGCCCCTCATTTCCTATTCTGATTCGCTACATGCATAGCGAGGGCCTCTGTTCTGGCAGTCTTGGTGCCATAGGGAGCTTAAGAGGGTTCAACGCTGGTCGACCACTGTCGACAAAAAAATTACATTGACATAAATAGCCCAGAAAGTGGAGGGGGAAAATAGCCCCGTCGGTAGCGTTGTGGTTATCGCACCAGACCGGTATTCTGGAGGTCGTGAGTTCGGATCCCACCTGGCGGGAATTTCTTCTCCACTTTCTTTCCAAATTCTTTATCTGTTTCTATGACATACTATATCCTCCCCTTTGCTTTCCGAGGTTTTCTCGACTGCCAACCCTTATTTCTGTCTTATTTCAACAAGCCCCCCATTTCCTATTCTGATTCGCTACATGTATGTATGTATGTATGTATGTATGTATGTATGTATGTATGTATGTATGTATGTATGTATCTATGTATGTATGTATGAATGTATGTATGTATGAATGTATGTATGTATGTATGTATGAATGTATGTATGAATGTATGCATGTATGTATGAATGTATGCATGTATGATGTATGTATGTATGTATGTATGTATGTATGTATGTATGTATGTATGTATGTATGTGTGTGTGTATGTATGTATGTATGTATGTATGAATGTATGTATGAATGTATGTATGTATGTATGAATGTATGTATGTATGTATGAATGCATGTATGAATGTATGCATGTATGTATGTATGTATGTATTTATGAATGTATGTACGTATGAATGTATGTATATATGAATGTTTGCATGCATGTATGCAAGTACGAAAGAAGCTAGTACGAAAGAAGCCGATAAAGGGGCTAACAGTAAGACGTAAAGTAGAAGAATTCAGGATCGCGCTGCAGAACCGATATTCCGCTCTTAACGAGGAAGCCGAGTTTACGACACAGCAAGCCAGCGACAACCTTACACGCATAATCACGGAGTGTGCAGTAGAAGTTGGGGGCACTATGGCTAGACAGGATGCTGGTAAACTTTCACAGGAGATGAAAGATCTAATCAGGAAACGGCAAACCATGAGAATCTCCACCGCAGCTAACAGAATAGAACTAGCGGAGCTCTCGAAGTTAATCAAAAAGCGTAAGGCAGCTGACATACGGAAGCATAATATGGAGAGGATCGAATACGCTGTAAAGAACGGAGGTAGCCTGAAAGCAGTGAAGAGACGTCTTGGCGTGGGGAAAAATCAGATGTATGCACTTAAGGATAAGCAGGGCAATGTCATCACAAATAGGGATAAAATAGTCACAGTGGCCGAGGAGTTCTATAGGGATCTGCACAGTAGCCAGGACATACAGGATAATGCCGAACGAGACAGTAGTTCACAGGAGATAGACATCCCACCAGTAACGACCGAAGAAGTAAGGAAGGCTTTGAAAGAAATGAAAGGGGGAAAAGCACCTGGTGAGGATCAGATAACAGCAGACCTCTTGAAGGATGGCGGAGAAATTGTCCTTGAAAAACTGGCAAACCTGTATACCCAATGCCTAATGACCGCAATGGTACCGGAATCTTGGAAGAACGCGAACATCATCCTAATCCATAAGAAAGGCGACATGAAGGACTTGAAAAATTACAGGCCGATCAGCGTACTGTCAGTCGTCTACAAGGTATTTACCAAGGTAATCGCTAACCGAATTTCTGCAACCTTAGATTTCAGTCAACCTAAAGAACAAGCAGGGTTCCGTAAAGGTTACTCTACAATGGACCATATTCACACGATCAGTCAGGTGATAGAGAAGTGCGCCGATTATACTGAACCCCTATATATAGCCTTCATAGATTATGAGAAAGCATTTGACTCGGTCGAAACCCAAGCAGTCATTCATGCATTAAGGAGCCAGGGGGTAGATGAGCATTATGTAAGAAAACTAGAGGATATCTACAATGGGTCTACAGCTACCATCGTCCTCCATAGGGAGAGCAGTAAAATACCTATAAGGAAGGGTGTCAGACAAGGAGACACAATCTCTCCAATGCTATTCACATCATGTTTACAAGAAGATTCAGAAGTTGGATTGGGAACAGGTGGGAGTAAGGGTTAATGGAGAATACCTCAGTAACCTCAGATTTGCTGATGACGTTGCCCTGCTAAGTAACTCGGGGGACGAATTGCAAAGCATGCTTTCCGCACTGGGCGAACAGAGTAGAACCGTGGGCCTGAAAATTAATATCCAGAAAACTAAAGTAATGCTCAATAACCTCGGGACAGCACAGCGGTTTGAGATAGGTGGCGAGGCAGTGGAAGTGGTAAGCGAATATATCTACTTAGGCCAAGTTGTGACCCCAGCTCCCAACCATGAGGCAGAGATAATTAGAAGGATCAGAATGGGGTGGGGTGCATATCGAAGACATTCTCAGATAATGAATAGCAGCCTATCATTGTCGCTGAAGAAGAAAGTGTATGACAGCTGCATCTTACCGGTACTCACCTACGGGGCAGAAACTTGGAGGCTCACTAAGAGGGTTCAACTTAAATTGAGAACGACTCAGCGGGCAATGGAGCGAAAAATGATAGGTGTAACATTAAGGGACAAGAAGAGAGCGGAGTGGGTCAGGGAGCAAACTGGTGTTAAAGACATATTAGTAGAAATTAAGAAGAAGAAATGGACGTGGGCAGGGCATGTAATGCGAAGACAAGATAACCGCTGGTCATTAAGGGTAAGAGTGGATCCCTAGAGAAGGCAAGCATTGCAGGGGGCGGCAGAAAGTTAGATGGGCAGATGAGATCAAGAAGTTTGCGGGGATAAATTGGTCACAGTTGGCACAAGACCGAGGCAATTGGAGAATGATGGGAGAGGCCTTTGCCCTGCAGTGGGCGTAGATAGGCTGGTGATGATGATGATGATGTGTGATGTATGAATGTATGTATGTATGTATGTATGTATGTGTGCATGTATGTATGAATGTATGAATGTTTGCATGCATGTTTGCATGCATGTATGCATGTATGCATGCATGTATGCATGTATGCATGCATGTATGCATGTATGCATGCATGCATGTATGTATGTATGTATGTATGTATGTATGTATGTATGTATGTATGTATGTATGTATGTATGTATTGTTCATTGGAAAGGGAAGATCCAACAGGCGTAAATTCTCTCGCTTAGGGGGCGGACACTGGAACGCCTGCTGGTGTAGGGGGGGGGGGGTAGAGATGAAAGAATGCATAGGAATACGAGGATAGGGGAGAAGGTTGACATCATTATGTATTTAACTAGGGTACCGCCAAGGACGCTTCTTGCGCTTGAGCTTTTTTGTACTGCGGGCGCGGACGGCAGCTTTTGTCTTTCTCCACCGACTGGGTAGGAAGTCGTCTGCAGCCCTGAGCAGCTGCATATAGAAGCGTTCGTTTGTCAGGAGCGGGCATCTCGTAAAGCTTCGCGGCATTGGTTTTCGGCGCGCTGTCTTGTTCACTGTACCTTTAAACTGTTGTCATTGAGGCCCACCGAAGTACTGTGAGAGTTGAACCTAAAAGAGAATCACTGCTTGCTACTTACTAATGTAGCCTACGTTGGCAGCTTGAAGCAAGACTGAGTGAAACGATTGCTTCAAAGCCAGGTAAAGGAATTACGCCCCAGGCACAAACCCGAAAAAGGAAGGGCAAGTATGCATGCTCGATAGAAATAAGGAAAAGAACTATAATGCGAAGACTTGTATAGCACAGAGAAAAGAAGGAGCTTAAGTTTCCGGATTCGGAACTGAACGAGCGACTTAGGACAATTAGTTTTGAGGGGGAAGCGGATCTAAGATAACAAAAGCGGATGCCATAATCATGCATTACGAACAGCTGTCACAATCAGAAGACGAGACCGGGAGAAAAAGACCCAATAACTAGCTTGCGAGTGGAACACAAACGAACACGTATGAAAAGATCGTGTTAATCGCGGCCTATGCTTGCATTTTCTTGTGTCCTTTGGCAGAGCATATGGCGGTGCGGAATGGTGTGCTATAGCTCCGATTAATCACGTCTCGGAGTCGAGCCGCAGGCCAGAAAGGGGAAGAGGACATCCGCCGAAGTCGGTGCCGCAAATCACGTGTCCTCCTCCATTGCCCGAGGCCTGTTCTTATTCCCCGGTTGACTGAGGAGGGCGCCGTGCATCGCTAAACTCAACACTTATGGCGTTATTATGGAGCAGGGGATGGAAAACAGCCGCTCCGTTCCCCTCGCCTCCCGCGCAAAGTTCTCGCCGAACCCTTTCTTCCGTAACATCTGCCTCGCTCTCTGGGCCTTCGTAAAGGCGATTTCTGAGCATCACTTCAGCAGAAGTGCTGTTTTAAAGCCGCGGACCGTTTTCCCTCTCCTTTTTGGGAAATAAGGGAAAGGGTAATGAGGCCTGGGGATAGCAGGGCGCATCTGGTTTCAATTGCGATACAGGCACTCGCTGTGCCCTTACGTTCCTAATTACACTCAGGGCTGCTTACTTGTTTAGTGAGCGTTGAACCATTTCCTCCGGTTCTCCGAAGCAATTCCGTGTTTTTAAGGAAAACGTTGGAGCTTCAATTTGCTGCTTTTTATTCGTTTTACTACACTCTAAGTTTTCTAAGGCGTCTGCACTGCTATGTTCCACAATGACCAGTCAAAACGGCCTAGTGTGCAATTTCGACGAATGACGTGATCGAGTATTCAATTTGAACGAAAAAGGGCATCTGAACAAGGTCATTTTGAAATGGAAAACGCTCTTCACGCCGTGCATGTTGTCCCTTCGCACGTGCATTTTGTAGTTCAATTCATATGTTGGGCTTCGCCATTCACCGAATTTGCACACTTGTTTTGGTCCCGTTGGTCCATCTCGAGGGCTGAGGTGAAGACGACCTACGGGGATGCTAACGTGCCCTCGCATCTTTCTTCCGAGGGTTTTCTATCCTCGTGCTAACCATGTGGTAACGCTTTATTAATTGTGTAATTAATGCATTCTTTTTGTTTAGTGCTATTCGCGTTAGGCACCGTCGTTCCTCTCAGCATAAACGTCCAGATGGGCGTGAGGAGCGTGACCGACGCGCCGCCTACTGCGGTGTTTTTGCGGCGTTCACGGGAGGGCCGTGTAGTTGATTGCCGCTCATGCGGTGTTTTGGTTTTCTCTAGCTTGTTTTTGATTGATTGATTGATTGTAGCTTTTAACGCACCGACGCAACGAAGGCGATGAGGCGCGCCGTAGTGGAGGGCTCCGGATTAATTTTGACCACCTGGGGATCTTTAACGTGCGCCGAAATCTCGTACACACGGGCGTTTTAAGTGCGAATGCACTTCTTAAGCGAGCCTGTATCGTCCGCCGCCGTCGTCCGCCTAGCAAGAGCTGCGGGTGCGCGCGCTCCTCGTCTTCCTCCTCGTCTTCCCTAGCAACGGGGGGAGATGGGCGCGCGCTACTCTCCTCCTCCTCTCTCCGCTCAGTGACAGCGGGTGTTGGGCGCCTCCTCTCCACTTCGGGCGGGAGAGCTCTCGCTCGCGTAGCGGGCGCTCCGCATTCCGACGCGTGAGGGCGCTCGTGTAGCCCTCGCCGTAACGGCGGGTGCTACACTCCTCCTCCTCTCTCCGCTCAGTGACTGCGGGTGTTGGGCGCCTCCTCTCCACTCCAAGATCACGATATCCACCGTAATCGCGCAATCAACAACCGTGCATTCGCACTTACACACTCTCCCCCTCGGGGAAGTGCGAGGGAATTTTTTGCTTTTCGCCTCCATCAGAAAAGCGGCTGCCTCTAGCTTGTTTTCGCCTGTGTGCGTCCGATCACATAACTGAATTTAGCCACGTCTGCAAAAAAAAAATAACCCCTAAGGAAGTGTCTAGTAACAATGTGGGCTCGGTGTGTTGTTCAAGGACGAACAAAAGACTTCCCGGGTAAGAGTGGAAGTAATTTTCCGCCACCCATTTTTTTTTTGTTTAAAGGGGCCATGAAAACAAAATACAACTTTGGTTTATTTCCTATAACAATGGCACCACATAAAGCAAACTTGAAACGTATATTTGAGACAATAAAGAAAATACGTAAAGCAGCGGCGACACCTCCAGCCACCTTCCGGTAACGTTTTCTGTGACCATAACAAGATCTTGGTTCTACGATTAATAACCGCGTACCAAAGCCACCCCCAACCAACATGACTGAGCGATCCTAACGCTGCCCCCTAACTCCGTTTGATGGTATCACCTCAATGCTAGCATGAAGTAAAACGCTGATGAATGTGCCTTTTGTGCCGGCCAACATTACGTCACTCAAGCCCATATTACGCCATTGTAGCGGGACATTTTTTGTTGATCATGCACATATCTTAGTGTACATGAATTACAACAAAGAAAAAGAGAGGACTGCTGCTTCCTACATGTTTTGTGTCCCTGACTACGCGCGCCGGAGCACGAAGCTTTTACCTCACTCCCACCACGTTGGCAGGGAACCGGTCCTTAACATTGCCGCCGCCCCCAAAATACGCGACAGCCGACGTGGACTCATAATTGAACTCGGTTCTTCGAGTTCAGGAAGCAGCAGCGGAACCTCATTGCTGCTGGGGCTGCCATGGATGAATGCGCTAATGGAGATCTGCAGGCAAGCGATACTCCGCCATTGTGATCCTGTTTGCCACGCGGACTGCAAGAATCGTTCCCCGGACAAATATAAGGCGCATAACGAACTAGCAAAGAGCATAGACCGCGGAATAATAGAGTAGAGTGGAACTGAACAAGGAACAAAGGGGGAGAGCGAATTCGAGACGGAATGGAAGACCTTTGAATCTCCCTCCCCTTCCCTTCCCTGGACTGAGTTGTATGAGGGTGAACTCCCCGACTGAGTTCAACAATGTCCCCAGTTCTTTTCCCTTCCCTGCTTCCTTAATAATTCACCACCACCACCACCGATAAAGAGTTGCGCGTTGGGGAGTAGGAAGGTAGCCGGGAATTTGCTGTTGGCCGTGGAGGCGTACGGCGGCCGAATGCGGAACGAGCAACAACGCCCCACTCCGAGCTGGCCACGTCCGTTGGCGGAGTTGGAGGTAGCTTGCGATTAATAGAGCGAACTTCTCTCAGATCATGCGTTTCTCTTTCAGCTATCGCATCGCATGCAAACGGCCTAAATAAGAAATAAAAATTGGCGCGGAAAAATGAAATTACAAAATTCCAGATTCATTCTCGGAAAGGAGGATATTTTTGGCTGTCGATGGTAAGTGGAAATGTTAGAAAGAAAGTATTCTTAACAGCACTTGTTTGCTGCTAAATGTATACGTCCCTTTGTAGAAAACCGAACTGGCTTGTCGGTCGTTAACCTGTCAAATGGGACACATCACTGCTCACGAGCTCTCATGGAAGGGCATTTTAATTTTGTCCACTGAGAATTCTTGCGCTGCACGAAGATGAAAACACAAACTGGTGCAGCTTGCACTAGCGGTTGAAGGCTGGAGAAACAGCAAAGCTGGCGGCCCCTCTCCCTTTGTCGAAGACTCGGCTGTTGCGCCTCACATGGATTTCTCAACTTGCCGCTGAACGTTCTCCGTGATTGGCAGGCCCAGATCGTTTTACAAAGTCCGAAGGCCTTCACAGCTGTCTCAAATTGGACCCCACTAGCATGCACTATACTCGGTGACAACTTAAGAACGGCACCCGAAGTAGCCGCTGTGCCTTATCACCGTAGCCGGATGTTCCTCCGCGCGGCGCAAGTAGGGCGTTACTGGGAATATTTTGAACATGGCGTGAGCCCTTCCCGTGACTTTTTGGACTTAATATGCTTATAAACGACTCCAGTGACGACAAACAAACTGCGTGAGACACGGCAGACGATATCACGCCTTCATAGCAAACCCCTTTCAAAACGCGCGCGCACTGACGTCACGGGTCCAGCGCTTTGGCGGAGTGATACACTACATGAGGTGGTGCCGTTCTTGAGTTGTAACCGAGTATAGCACCCGTGGCGTCCTACTATGCGAACGCGGCGTATGTAGCGCGAACACGGCGTCTGGGCTCCTCACTTAACGCGCAAACGCACGTGAACTGGCAATGAGAAAAGGATACCAGGGATCACGATACGAACGATGGACGTAGTGTCCTCGAAGGTAGAGCAGGCCGACGCTGGCCGCTCCTCACGAGGCGCACGCTCACGTGCACTTGGTATTTTTAAATGCGAATGCATTTATTAGCCGGGGGTGTCTTGCTCCGTTGGCCGGCGTGCGCCTGCATTCCTCCAGCGCGAGCGCACGTGAGCGCGCGCCTCGTAGTTCTGCCTTCGTCGTCGTCGCCGTCGTAAATGCGAATGCATTTCTTAGCCGGGGGTTCACACAATGCAACGTGAGCATTACGCCTCTCCCTGGCGGTGACGTCACTGCAGTTGCTTCCACGTCATCATCATCGGTTGGAGAAGAAGAAGAAGACAAGTCTGCGAAGCGAAGAGCGCGTAATGCCGAACGCGTTACGCGCTCGGGAACATCAAGAAGGAGTCTAGTCGTTTGAACGCGCTTCGGGTTCTTTGGAACGAGTTTGGAAGAGGAGGTGATGAGAATGGTGACGCCATCATCGCGGTCTGTGACGACAACCCTCGTTTGGCGACGTTCAGGTCGTACCTGGTGTGTGCCTCGTGCCGCGAGTCTCTGGTCAACGGGCGTGTTCCTTCGATGAGCGTGAGTTTCGGCTACCGGTACCCTCCTCGTCCGGCGCACCTTCCCATTACTGCTTGCCGACTGGTGCCTTGATAGCGATGGAAGTCGGTGAAGTGGAATCCCTCGCAGCAACGATACCACCAGAAAGAAGTGTGACGCGCGTATGCTTCTCAAAGACCCTTTGACCGTGCACTTTAGCGATCACAAGGCAGTGATTGTGGCCGTCAGGTACAACGATAACACAAACAGGTGCTGATGACTAAATGATTACGTTCACACTCTCGTCATTAATTACGCCATTACTCGCAACACACTTATCGGTGCACCCAATGCATTCGCATTTCTGCACGATTCCCTTCGGGGAGGTGCGGGGGAATTTTTTTCATAGTACTTTTGCGAGGTTCTCACGTGGCCCAAACCCAATCGCAAGTACAGAAGGCGCCGCTGTACGCGACAATTTATACAATGTGTTGCGTAGTGACGTCATGGCTGGACGGGCACCGGTGAAGGTTGGCTCAGCCATGAAAGGCTAGCAAAACGAGGGCGAAGCTATACACAGCTGTTCCTGGGGTTGCTAGGCAACGTGATGTGACATCATGAAGTTTTTTGGTGTGACGGAGGAATAAAGCTCGGCTTGAACAGCTCTGGTACTAATACTAATGCGACCATCACTGATTATCTGGGAAATGCGAGGAATTAAAGAGTGTGCTCGCCTAATGAGAAGCGAACCGAGTCGTTGCTCAGGCAACATAGAAGATAAACTGATTGATTGATTGATTGATTGATTGATTGATTGATTGATTGATTGATTGATTGATTGATTGATTGATTGATTGATTGATTGATTGATTGGTTGTGGGGTCTAACGCGCCGACGCTACACAAGCGATGAGGCACGCCGTAGTGGAGAGCTCCGGATTAATTTTGCCCACCTGGGGATCTTTAACGTGCGTCGACATCTCGAATATACAGGCGTTTTTGTTTTTCGCCTCCCTCAGAAAACGGGCCGCCGCTGCCGGAAACCGAACCCTCTCCTTTGGGCTCACCAGCACAAACAGAAACTGCAGTTTCGGGCATACTTTTACAGCAGATCGGACGACCAGTAAGGGAATTTACGAAATAATCAGAGAAATGATAGCCGGTGGTAGGAAGACCGTAATACCTGAAGGTCACGTGGCAGCTTTCTTGATAAACAATATCATCGCAATATCAACCATTCAGTATGCCAAGGGGCAATGCTAACGCAACCTCGAATACCATCCCCAAGATAATATTAGCGAATAATGTAACAGCTCGTGAGTCGATTCGAATAAATGTCGCCGTTAATAAATACCAGTTCTGTGTTACAAGGATATGAGAAATAAAACGTTCGTTGTATCGAATGGTGAGGTGAGCTTCGCTGTAGTACAAGCCCGTGCACGGTGAAGCACGCTTGGAGGTTTTGATTCCTGTGAACAGGAACACTGAAGCGCATGTGTGAGAGGTGACATTGTGGATGAACACAACGAATAATTATAGCATGCCATTCCATCAACTGGGGCAACATGCACTTACTTTGTGTTGTAATGAATATTCTTCGTTTCTTATGTGTTTTATTTATATTACGTAGCAATTAAACTTGCCTAAGTGTCGTTTTTTTTTATTCTGCATTTCCTCAGATATTGAATTAACGCCACGGTTTTTCGCGCATGCGTTGTTCACCGATGAGCGTAAGCACACATTAAAGCCTGCTTGCTTACATGGAAACGCTCCCTTACACAGTTTGAAGTCGGCATAGAGATGGACGCACTCCATGAGACATGAGTTGCGGCAAGTTTATTTATAAACACGGCTTCTTCTCCGAAGTTAAAACGGGCACACCAGGTAGTTTTTTCGCGGATTTGTGTGCATGGTAAGGTTGCACTTCGCATTCTAGTGGGTACTCGCAATTGTTTCCACGCTGTATAAGATACAGGAACACCCTGTAATAGATAAAGTGAGGAGCACTGCAGGAACTTTTTTTTTCTGTGCAACGTGACGGAGACAAGAACAACTACACAAGGCTGAGAAACAGCTATGCAGACAACTGTAGTTTTATGGCAATCATTCTACTTAGCGACGCGTTCATAAAAGCAGCAAATAGTAACTCAGAGTGCAGAAGAAGGTGCGAATTTAGAAAAAAACTGTCCTCGACATCGTTAAATGCTTCAGCTTCGGTTTCCAGAGACAGCATCATTAAGACGGCTTCAAATGAAAACGACATTGCTGATATGTCCGCATTCAACGGCAAACGCTCGAACCACTCAAGCGCATGAAGAAAAAAAACAATATAGTTCTTCGGCCACTTACAAAGGGTATGAATATACATTCAACACGACGACAACTAAAAAGAATACCATAGTCGACGTTAGTCCTTCCATATCGTCTTTTTCATAAGGCTTGTCTCTGTCTACACCGTCGGCAGGGCAATAAAAAGACAATGAGCTAAATAATTTCTGGGGGGCTTGGTGCAGATTGGATCTGTTGAAATGCATGCACGGCCCCACGGACATGGAGTGAAAGAAAAAAAAAACAAATTTAAAGCATGAAAAAGGCGGAAAGGAAGAGAAGACGCGAAAAACCACTTAAACGAGTTTCTGGTTTTCCTGTGCTAAGCAATTACGCTGCCGCCGTGTAGGTTCTTTGGGGACGTGATGGTATGCTTTTGGTCTTTCACATTGGTAACTTCTTTCCTTCAAAAAAATGGGAGGGTTCTCTTTTGTGCAAAAAGACAATGAAAATTATTAAGCGTCGGTGGTTTCGGACGGAGGCGCAGTTTGGTGTTTTCTTTTCTTACGGTTCCTTTTGTTCATTTGAGACTGCTGTGCTAACGTTTTTTTTTTCTCCCGGAGTTTGCGGTGTGAAGTTCCGTAGCCGGTGTCAGTCTTCTACGCCTCGGGGCTCTCCTGTGATTACCGCATTGTTGCTTCCGTGTTCCGCATCCTAAGACACGGCAAAATTGTGCAAACCGCTCTAAGCGGTGCTCCTGAGGTAGCTTTTCCAGAGTGCGCACTCTGTTTTAAACTTCTCGTGCTAGACGAGGTGCAAATAACAAACATAAAGGACGCAGTTGCCTTTTGTTCTAAACTTGAAGTCCTTAATTACGAAATAAGGGCTGACTAGAACAAGAAATAAAGCTCTGTGAACTGGTATTCTTAGTTTCTATGAGGCGGCTGTATTCTAGGCATACCCTTTTGCAACGCTGTGAACCTTGTAACATGAAAAGACGTTTGCTGCAACGGCCATACGGCCTTAAATATAAGAAGCTCAGATTTATGTGGCGGTGTTTTTATTTACCCCAATTGCACTCGGGAAGAGAAGCCGGCAGTGATGAAATTGCTGTAATAATTAATGAACAATTATTCCAGTCTAAAAATGACGACACGCGACTGAAGCGACAACACAGTATAGAACAATAAATGTGGTATATTAAGGTTTAAGTGCTTTTGCGAATCCAGAAGCGAGGGCTCCAGATGAGAGGGACAGAACTTCATCCCGCATTAACCACCGCCACCCTATAGCACCAATCAGCGGCCGCACCTCAGCCATGAACAACTCCTTTTTCCCCAATGGAATTACCCTATGGAACAACCTGCCTGATAACATTGTCACGTGCGGCAACCGCCCAACCTTCCGAAATAAACTTAACAGTCACGTATCACAATCTGAGTAAATAGAGCTAACATATGCCCTTGTAGATTACTTTTTGGAGCCATGTATCTTGCGTTTATGTCTATTGCAACACTTTTTGTGCTACTTCGTTTTTTCCTTTTTTTTCCCGCTGTTTGTGTTCCTGGTTGATCAGAAATTCATACCAGAAATTCAATGCCTTCGGGCCTTTAAGGTGGAAATAAATGAAATGAAATACGCTCATGACAACGGTTCGATTCGGTGGCGCTTTATTGGTCACAGAAAAAAGACATACAGTGTGTATATAAAGGAGGAGGTCCCGAAATAAAAAACTGCTGGGGGACCTCTTAACCTACTTTGGCTTGGTCCATACGTATTTATCAGAAAGGCTTTGATTCTCGGTAATTGAGATAACTGAGGCTTTGCCTCAGTACGCCCCGGAATAAAGACGCAGCATGCTTTGGAAACAGAACAACTGATTTCGTTCTCAACCGTATGGTTTGTGAGCTAGGGTTGCTTTTAATGCGAGAGCATGAAGTGGTACAGTGAGGGAAAACGCAGGCGCTGGTGGCGGTGTCCGAAGCCGAGAAGCGATACCGACGTCAGGTCGGAGCATTCCACCGCATTATAATCTTCCCAAAAAAAAAAAAAAAAAAAACACACACAAGTGAAGGACCGCACTGCTAGGTAACAACTGTACATAAGCAGAGCCCCGAGGACATCCAAGCATGTTAGCTGCGGGCGTGAGTGGGGTGATCGGAGCTGTTTCACTGTAGCACGCTTTATCAAGCAAGCTCCGTGGCTGCCACCAGTACTAGCAGGGTCCCACTCCAATGGGCACTCAGCGGCGTTCAATCAAAGCTTAATTAGTTCAAAATCCAAAATCAGAAAAGTAATTTGATGCTCTAAGAGTTTTTTATCTGGCCCACTTTTGCAGAACTTGCAATAAAATACCGAGACGGTTGTTCTTAACGCGTGTAGTCACGCCAAAATTGTTTAAACAAAAGAATTCTACAAAATTCAATTTTTTCATTCATACATACTGCACCTGAACTTCGTTTAACAAACCCAATTAAATAATAAGAGAAATCGTGCACATGTATTTCACAGGGTAACATCGAAGAAAGATTAGCCACGTTACTTTCATGGTAAGACCAATTGCAATTACACTTGTGTATTAAAACACTCAAAATGTAACAGAAAGTATTTGTGTGCTAGGATGAAACGGTTATCCGTCCAAGTTTCGCAGATGTAATTAACTCAAAGGTATACTAAATGTCTAGAAAAGAGCGGTCAATTTTATTCGATGGCTCTAGTTTTGACAGCACTGAGATCAATGCGCTCTGAAAACTAGTAATACAATGTAAGTTAATACAATTCTGTAATATCTAATCAAATGCAAATAAATTCTGTTCACCGGAGGACCAGCAGTTACGTACCACAGTAAAGCATAGGGTCGCTTGAAGAACGTTTCACATAGGAAATTGTCTTAATGTACGAAGCATAATATTAGCAATGGAAAGGGCACACTTTCGCCAAACACAGACCAGCAAGAAAGCATGAACTCGAAAAGACGCAAGCAGTGAACAACAAGCCGGCAAAGAAACAAAAGAATGAATGAACCATCAGGACGATAAAAAAGCGCGAGACGAAAAGCACGAAATAGGGAGGAGAAACAAACGAAGACAAACAAGTTGAACAAGCAAAGAATCGAAAGAAAGCCTACATCTCACACAGACTTAAGAGCAGCGAAACATTCGCATCTATGTCCACGTTCCCTCTGTTCATAACAAGCCCCCTTATCATAATGACAAGGTTACCGCTGATACCTGTTGGCAGCGGAGCCAAACAGGCGCGATTATCGAAGTAAACGGTGATTTGTTTCAGTTATAGAACACAGCAGACTGTCTAGAACGATGAACGGGTCGGAGAAAAAAATTAGCAGTGGCTTAGCTCGGCTATGGCAGGATATACGTAGCGTGAGCTAAGGTTCCGCTGGATATTCTTCGCCAATACAATCCCATTTAATCCAATCCAAGCCAATCTAAATCTAGTTAATCTAATCGAAATCTAATCCAAATCCAATCCAATCCAATCCAATCCAATGCTCCTCGCGCTTGCGCAGCATGGCCTTTCGAGGTCCACGCGAAACTGCTGAACCTCGGCCAGTGCAGCTTAGGCTATAAAAGGCTTTAGAAAATCTGACCAAGGCACAAAACAATCGCAGGCAGCGTTGAGATGCGCAATGACGACGGAAAGAAACGTTTATTGCCACAACCGCACGCTGGATTGGCATTCTTAACGTACGAGGTGGCGAGGAAATTTCAACGTAGCTGAAAAAAGTCTGAAAATGACAACCTTAAACAGCCCTCCTCCTAAAGAAGTGTAAGAACAGTGTTTTGGGAAAACAGATCATGCCCATCTCCGCAAGTAGGCGAAAAACGAATCTGAACAAAACTACAGCAACTTATATGGGTATCAGGTAATCAAGTCTAACTCCACGTATTCTTGCACTCACGACACATCCTGAATTAAAAGCTAGAAAGAGGCATAGCGGAGCTGCTTCTCAAACGTTGTCGGCCGCAGCAACTTTGAGCAGCATATCCGTCATGTTTGTGTTCGAAGCGAATACTAGCGGCGATAAATTTTTTAACAAAAAAGAACTGAACACACTGCTAATTCCAACAACGCCAACGCATCCGCTATGATAATGGGAGTGCTATCAATTTAACCTACGGCGAAGCGGGAGTATTCCAAACTTGGTTACCGACAGCAATCGGAACACCTATCTCTCTTCTTATCTGCCTGAGGCCCCAGTATATTTCAATAAATACAAGTAGCAGTAAATTCCCTTTCGCCGCAATGTTTGGCCGTCAGCTAGCAATTAAATTGGCATGAATGAGAGGAAGAAATTGAGAACAATATCAAGGGAATCGAATCGATGCATTATTCAAAAATACTTCTAGAAAAATGTATGTCTTCTTACGCGTATTCAAAGCGAAAGCCCGGCGTACTGCTGTGAAAGGTACCTTTTTTATGCGGATGCCGAAGTTGACATAGCAACCACGTTTTTTTAGAGCCCTTAACGTATGCTAATTCACCTAAATTCACCCTAACCACCCTAACCAAGCGTAATCCGCTTTAATACACTTTAGTACCGCGGGAATCTTTTTTATTTCTAGCTTAATCTGCCTTACACAACCTTAATTCTCCTCAATTCATATTTCATCTTATTCTACAAATATTCGTCATAATCCACTTTATTTTATAACATTACTTTTTTTACAATCTGTCCTAATTGATCTTTTACAATCTGTCCCAATTGATCTCATTCACCTTTATGCACCTTATTACACCTTATTTCACCTCAAGTCATCTTATTTTTCCTGATTCGTCTTAATTCGCCTAAATCTACCCTTATTCACCTACATCCCAACTTACAAATTTTTTGTTAAAAATGCTAAGCAACTATTATTTCATCCCAATTCATTTTAATCCACCCTATTTGATAACATTTTATTATCATCCACCCAAATTCTACAAGTCACTTCTATCAATCATTGATCATTCATTACTCCATCCTAACTTTTTAGCCCGCCCCCCCCCCCCCCCCCCTCCCAGTTTTCATTCCGGTGAAGCCAATTTACTGGGCGCAGCTCCGGGGCTCCTCCTCGCCACCGCATACTCCCTTTTCAAAATGGTTATCACGACAGCTATTCCCCTCGCCACCAGATATGCCTCTTTCACAAGCTGTGCCGTCGGCTGGAAAGGCCTTAGCGCCATTATAAGATGATTGCGGAAAATCAACAGCAGGGCGAATGGGTGTGAAAACGCCCTAAAGCCGCCGCCAGCGCTGCCTCCGCCGAGAATTTAGCCGCTGCCGTTGCCGCCTCAAAGTCCACCTCGTCCACGAGCTGCGGGTTCTTTCCGGTTGAAAGTAACTTGCCCCCTTGGAACGCTGGCGTAAGAATGTAATTCTTCTTTAGCTTGAAAGCCATTCCAAGCGACATTGTCGCGTCGGCTACCCTCGTTCACCAGCTGGACATAGTTCTATTGGGGGAAGAATATTAATAAATCTTAGTCCGGCCACATATAAAGTCTTTCTCTCTCCCTTCGCCGGTGTATTTCACGTCTAATTGTGCGCTCCTCCTCTGTTTCCGCTTCAGGAGTGCATGGGTTAGGGGTGTATCCGAGGGAGGGGGCGCGCACGCACAGCCGGGTTTAATGAGCGATGACATACTCATTGTAGTGGCGGGAAATTTAAACGTGGGAGTCTCATGTCTCCATGCGCCCTGTTAGCTGTCCTCGGCAATCAAGCGATTCGTTTGGGGCTGGTGTGTTGCACAGACTATAAGATGCGTACGACTTAGCAGCGAAATGACCCCCATGGGCGTGTCCGCTAGAATAAAGGTCGAAGCCTTCGAGGAGTTAACTCGTTATGGGGCAGACGCATGTCGTAGGTGCGTTCCGACAGTTCCTCGCCTGCTTGATGTCACCTTCAATCAAGGCGGTAGATGTGCTCAGTGGCTAATGCGTTGCGCTGCTGAGCACGAGGTCGCGGGTTCGATTCCCGGCCGCGGCGGCTGCTTTTCTGATGGAGGAGAAAAGCAAAAACGCCCGTGTGTACGAGATTTCGGCGCACGTTAAAGATCCCCAGGTGGTCAAAATTAATCCGGAGCCCTCCACTACGGCGCGCCTCATCGCCTGCGCTGCGTCGGCGCGTTAAACCCTACAATCAATCAATCAAGGCGGTAGATGTGACGCCTGCGCAGAGCCCGTTGCTACCTACGCTGTCACTCGAGTGCATTGTAGGAAAAAGGGCGGGATTACCTTAGAGTGTAACTTCTGCGCTGAACGGGTGGACGTTGGCACGAGGGCGGTGTCTGGTGTACTACTCGGGAGAGATTTGCGTTGAAAGCTGCCTCCAATATTATCTTAAGTAGACAATTGCTCAGGGCACTTAAGTTTGCCTACGCGCTTCGACGGCGAAATCATGGTCGCTTCATCTGGCAATGTTTACCTAACATCTTTGGTGCTACATCATCTCTGCGTCTTTTTTGCTTTGATATTTTGTATTTCGGATATATATACTTCCAAAAACAATTAGGCCACAGTTCACGATACGGCTGCTTCAAACTCACAGTTTTTCGCGGCTGGCGGGATCGTGTTCTACTCCTGCGCCATGACACTCGCCTGTGATGCGGCACACCCTAGACTAACCATTGTTCTGCCTTTTCCAAAGGGCTAAGGTAGAGCCAGAGCAAATAGCTTTTCTCCTACACTGGAGAGCCGGGTTTCATTGTTATACGAGCTCAAATGTGTTTTTCAACAATAGTAGACGATCAACGGTAGATTAGCAACATTAGTAGACGGTAGGTTCCTTCGTCTTTGAAACTTGAAAGGTCTCTTCACTACTTTCAAAAGAAAGCGCTAGAAACGATTCCTTGATTACAGATGTGCTGATTTAAGATGAGTGAAAAAGGGAACTATCGCCTCACCCCTGCAACACCACAAGCGAAAAAACGCCGTAAGAAGGAGAGTACTTAAAAATAATTTTTTTCTGATCATCACGTCTTTATTTTCCTTTTGTTACAGAGCATGAGCCAATCGCAAAAAGCTGCTGCTTCAAGCAGCTTGACGAGGTGGCTCGCCCAGTCCTGGCAGGAATGATCGGCGTAGATTTGAACAGGAAAGTAAAGTGATATATACTCCCACACAGTATACATTTTCATTCGTGTAACCTAATACAACATACACACAAAAACGCAACGAGGAACACAATTGAACTCGCACACACGAAAATAAAATGATAACCGCTATCTGACTATTCGTGATAGCAAAAGAAAAAAAAACAGAAGAAAAGGATCCTCTCTCTACAACTTCGTTTTTTCCAGTTGCGAACATCAAGGTAAGCATTTCTCTGGCCGAGAAGGAATAATTCTCCTAAGACAAAATTACGGAAAAAGTATTGCAATTTGTCAAACGAAGCTGCAATAGCTCTTGTGCGAAAGGGGCGGCAAACTGCATGTGACCACATATTTCACGTATCGGAGTTGCAAAGGAGCGCGCTGGTCCCGAGTTTTTCCTGAATCGAGATCAGGGGCGCTTAGAAAAGGCAAGTCGTCTGCCCTAAATCACCGCTCCCGTTGCTCGCTACCCTTTTGTGAAACCATCGCCATTGTAATTCTTCCTTTCTCTCTTCCTGGCACCTGGCACCAAAATTGCACTGCAGCACTTTTTCCCTCAAGGGTTCAGTACGACCGAACAATTGGTCTATTGTGGCGTGAAATACGGCAGCCAGATGAAAAACGCAGGTTCCAAATCGCACAGTAGCAGAAAAGGGTTACGTGTTGGGGAAAATTCTCAGATCTACGATAGCATAGAAGAATAATGGAAAGGTATTAGAAAATTTTTAAACTTTTTCTCTAACCACCGGGCGGGTGCCTTAACAGCAGACAGAAGCACCTGCTATGGAATAAAGATTTTATTATTTCAGTCCCAAAAAGCAAAGTTGAAGGCTGAGGCACGTCTCCGGTTTGGCCAAGTCTTGTGAAATGTTTTTGGGTCCTTATCTTTTAAAGGAACCCACACAAAAAGAAAATAGTCCCTATAGTTGCTGCTACAAGGGATTGTACCCGTGTCGTACCCTATTTGCAGACGAATTACGTTGCACCGGCTATTTTTATATTCTTAACACATTATTAAAGGGCTCCTGTTAAACGAATTGATTTTTCGAGTACTAACGAACTCAAATGTTGGTTTGAAGAAGATCTGCCCCATTCTTCGGCACAGCATAAGCGAAAGAAATAAGCTAATGTGAAACGGTTTATCGGTAGTTACCATTTTAACAACCTCCAGCCACGAGTATAAGATCTCCTCGGCATCTAAGAGCACCGGACGACCGAAAACCACGATTTACCAAAATCTTTGGAGTGAATATAGGCCCCTCGATTTATATTGCTTTTAATTCATTCCAACAGAACACCGTGGTACTGCTCCGACTTACTGATGGCGACTTACGGTCGCCGTCAGATGGGCTTGTTTCAAATCGCGCAAAATTACAGTTGCGTCTTAAAAAGTTTCTGGGGTTTGGAATTCCCGAGTCATTCTTGAAATGCAGCTTACTATTCCCAAACCGACTTTGTTCCGACATGTTTTCTTGCGACCCTACATGTATGCATGGTGAAACAAAGCGCGAAAAATGCAACGACAAACCTGGAGCGACAAATACCACAGGACGGAGCGTTGTATTGTCCCCCAGGGTTTGTTTTTGTTTTTTTTCCGCTTCGTTTCACCATGCGCCCTTATCAACTTACCCAGCTTTCGTTGTTACTTCATAAACATATATGCTTGACCATACCACCGAACATCGGATCTGCTACTCGGCCAGAATCACGTTGGGTTCCCTCTGGACTCGTCCTCTCTCTCTCTCTCTCTCTCTCTCTCTCTCTCTCTCTCTCTCTCTCTGCACCAGAACGCCGCGGCCACTAATGCACGCCCTGCTCCCTCAGCAGCTAAACCCAACAAGCTGTCCACGCAGAGGTAAACAACATCGAGCCAAGCGAACGGCTGGACGTGGCAGCGGTCGCTTAGTCGTCGCTGGACAAATTGAATGTCAACGTGGTCGCCACGTGAGGGGGAGGGGGGGACATGTGGTGGTTAAGGGAAAACGAGATTACGGGTGAGATGAAAACCGGTGAGAGGAGATGAGGAAGAAAAATGTGGCAAGGGGAGAGGGGTACGCTAATTTATGGGCTGCCTGCTCAACGGGTCGAACGCCGGGGTTGGCGCGGGGTAGACGCGCTACATTATTCAGGAGTCCCCCTAGAGCGCCGCCGTCACCATGGCTCTGGCCGTGAACTAGGATCTCGCGTGAGAAAGCCCTGGTTGACCTCGTTCGCACCGATTCACTCAAAGAGAGATTAGAGAAGAAGAAACGCCGGATATCTTGTCTGGAGGACGAACCGTTGGAATATCGCAGTACGAATCGATACATCTGCACACCCTGGTTCGTGATCCGTCCACCATCCAGGAAGGAAAGGAACCTAAACAAGCAAATTGTGGGAACCTTCAGTTTCACGTTTCATAGTACTAGATAGCATCTCAAAGACAATGTTCTATTCCAGTTCACCTTCGACAAGACTTGCCTTTGATGGTTATCCGAAGAAAAGCAATCTGTGTGAACAAAATAAGTGTTTGAAGTACCGCAAAGCGTCAGTCGGCATGAGGTCATGATAATGAATTTATAAACTTGCAGAGATAGGGATGCAAGCAGTAACAGAACCTGGCACTTAAGTTATCATGAACTCAGTGCTGTCGTTTATTTATTTATTCTTCGCTTACAGTTGTCCCCTCCCGGGGATGCCCTGCGGTCCACGGTGATACCGTTCTCCGCACTCGATGTGGCATGAAATTCAAACGCATAACTTTGCGTGTGTGCATTAACACAAGTGGCCACTCCGTCTTTCTGGAGGTCAAGGGAGGCAAATGAAAGGGTTTAAATCTCAGACATGACGCTGCCTATGTATGGGCATCATTTCACATTCCCGTCGCCCCAAGGTGGTCCCTTTGCTCTTTTGCTGTTGCCTGCGGATCCCGCAGCTCTGCCAGAATTGCAAGTTCAATGGCACCGCCTCAAGCCCGTGTGTTTGAGATTTTGCCGCATGTTAAAGATCCCCAGGCGGTCAAAGTTAATTCGGAGCCCTCCACTACGGCGCCCCTGATCGCCTGTGTAGCGTCGGCACGTTAAGCTTTACAATCAATCAATCAATCAATCAATCAATCAATCAATCAATCAATCAATCAATCAATCAATCAATCAATCAATCAATCAATCAATCAATCAATCAATCAATCAATCAATCAATCAATCAATCAATCAATCAATCAATCAATCAATCAATCAATCAATCAATCAATCAGTCAGTCAGTCAGTCAGTCAGTCAATCAATCAATCAATCAATCAATCAATCAATCAATCAATCAATCAATCAATCAATCAATCAGTCAATCAATCAATCAATCAATCAATCAATCAATCAATCAATCTCAATCAATCAATCAATCAATAGCACCACCTTATGTGTGCGAGCTTTGGATAGAAGATGCAACCATGCGTTTCTAGCGCATCCTTAAAAGTGTGTTCTTCTCTTTCATTAAAACAACAAAAGTGAGGCTGGACAAACGTTTTATAAACACACAAAGTAAATAGGGCCTGCCTTATGGTGTGTTCTCTCCCCTGTTGTCCTGGCATTTGTGGCGTGTAAGCGAAACAGTTTGGGACAAGAGATTTTATGATTACCTTGCGTGAATATTCGTCTCAGACGAAGTCAGAAAATGGGAGTTATATTATTGTTTCTCTAAAATTCCCAAACCCTGTTTGCAGAATGAAAAAGACGTAAACTCAGACATATAGCGCAAAAGGACTTCGAGTTCCTTGGACTCTAAAAAAGTCTCGCCACCAGCCGTTCAAATTTGAAAGTTTGATGAGGTTCCGACTGCCGGAGTACCTACCGACAACTGCAACTAAAACGCACTTATCTCCACTTCTTCGATGTAATCATCGACCGCTTTGTAACAACAATTTCGCACACTATACGGGATAAAAACGTGCGTGACGACGTACGGTCCTGTACATGTTAAGCTGCACAGTATTCACGATGGCAATAATGGCGAAAATACAGGCAGGATTTTCTGTAGCGCCTACACGCCGAAAGACAGATTACTAGGTGTGCGCGCTTGCTTCAAGTTTTAAAAGTTAGTCAACATAACTATTTCCACAGGACTGAAGACATATCAATTTGCAGGGAGAAAACGAGAATAATTTGTAGTAGGAGGCGAAAAAATTATTTTACCTTTTGTTGAAAGCCGGAGCGTCTAACCTCCGTCCGTGCAGTTTGGCGCTCCGCCGACGTTATACTTCCGGATTTAAATATTCCCCCATTCCCCGCTTTGTTAAGATCTTCTTTCACTGGTTTACAAAAAGGTGAGCGCTCGGCCGGGCACCTGTGTTACACTGCCGCAATTCCGGGTGAAATAGTCGTTTGCCTATTTTTCAGAATCAGCCAAATCCTAAGATATCCCACTGATCTCAGCGTATGCTAAAAATCCCGTGTGCTCTAAACTATTCCGCAACCCTCCACTAAAGCTCACGCCACTTACAGTTGGATAGCAGCGGTTGTACGCTGTGCAACAAATCCAATTTTTTAAACATACGCTGACAAGCATCAGGAAATATATTGTCTTCGCCCGATGCTATGCAGAATATTACACGATGCAAACAAAATAGGCCGCAGTAGAACACCGCAAAAAGCCTTAGAGTGGAACGGGTTCTGCAAAAATTGGAAATCAGAAACTTGGAGCAGAAGTAAGAAATTTACTAGACAAAAAAAATTCTTGCAGGCACTTAAGTGTACTTACGTGCTTTGAAGGCGATAGTATTGTGGCTTTCCTGCCGATTTATCAATGAAGTACGTATTTCTGCTACGTGTTGTTTGAGGCTTTTCTTCACTTTAGTTTCTTAGTACTCTGGCGCTAGTTAGCTACAGGGGCAGGCTGGCGACACTTCACGCCACATCTTCCGCAGAATCAGCGTCCTCCGTGGCTGGGGTCCACCTGTTCTACTCACGCACCGTCACGTTCATTTGTTACGTGGCCCCACTTAGGTAATTTTTGTTCCGCCGCAGGCAATTTGCAAAGCTATTCCGGTGTGTTCCTTTCGTCTCCTATTCTAGAGACTCGGCATGAGTTACCATGTGCCCTCAAAGTGGTCTTATTAGAGAGTTTTAGCAGTCCGTCCGTTCCGTCGTGTACGTAGTTACCGTGTTGACGGGGACACGACTGCGCCTGCGTGCGCGGAAGGGCGAGGAGGAAGGGCGAAGAGGCGAACCCCATCGTTACGAATGCACGGGCATGGCGATGGCCGGCCCGCGGAACTAATCCTCCTACCGTGATGAATGCACAAGTTCCCAGACGGGTCCCGGTCAACACGGTAACTACGTACACGACGGAATAGATGGACTGCTAAAACTCTCTATTTACCCGTTGCAGGGGCGGCCATTTTCTCCACGCACAATGGACCCTTAAGCCTCTCCTAAGAAATATCCCGCATTGCCGCAATTGTCTCATTATTTATATACAGCTCTGTCATGAGGGCATATTTTCTGGTCACGTAGCTTTAGACACGCCCCGGTGGCCGCCCCACATAGTAAAAATCAGCGCATATGATGCATTGCTGAAAATCAGTCGCGCACTCAAGCCGCTTAGAGAAAAGCGACGGCGCTGAATTGGGGCGCTATCTCTATTCTCGAGGCACCGTCTTCCGGGCGTCTGTTATAATTTCCGGCTGTAGGAGCGCCCTAGCCTGAGGATGAGAACCCAGTCGGAGGCGTCTCCCTGACGGTACAACTCTTCGGTTCTGCTTAAGTCAGTTTCCAATTTCAGTGCTCGAGAGGCCACCACGCAAAGCGGTTATGGAGGCAAACTTCTCTCCCGCCCCGAAACAATGGAGGCTTTAGGTTCGGGAGTTCTTGTACCCTGCTACTCACCCTGCGCTTATGCGACAGATGCTGCTTTTGACGCGGACAGAAAATCAGGGTTCTGGGTTTGCGTAGGGTCATTTCTAGACAGAAGGCAAAACGGCGGGCGATCTTTGATACGCAATTATGTAACTGATATGAAAAAAATGGAAGAAAATTTACTGGGAGTTAGACGAATGGGCTGTATTTGCTGCGGTGACCGAAGGTTCTGGCTTTGCTTGTTCGGTTTATGTTCCGTGCAACGGCTGTTTAAACCCGTCGGTTTTAACAGCCGTTGAAGATTTTCATGCAATATTTTAACGGCCTTAATTGCAGCCATCATTAATTTCTCTTAATCTGCCTCTTTATTAATATTAATTGAAAGCTTTGGCTACTCTGCTTGTGAACATAAAAGATATGATACTCGAATGTATCGCAGCTTTCACAGGAGGCCGCTAGGTTGGGAAAAACCTTTTCGCTCCTTAGAACAAAAAGTGCTTCAGTTAACAAAACTTCACGAAAAAGAATATTCCGCAACATGATATTGGCGGAGTGCCAAACTTCACTCGTTACCTGCGTCTCGCCTTCGGAGATATTCCTGCTCAGTAGGCCATGTATTCCTGCGATGGGTATACCAGAGTACGCATACGTAAAGTTTCAACGGCACTTACCTGCCTTTCCTGCCAGTGCGAAATGTCTGCCGTAGCCGTGCGATCGGAGCTACAAACTTCAAACTGTGTTTGAGCAGGTCCGGACTGGCATCAGGCGCCTCTTCTCTGTTCCGTAGCCAGCCAAGCTACCAAAAAATAATGAAGTTATTTTCCTCGCGCCGACGCTTTCCTCTGCAGAATGAGTGAGTGAAAAAACTTTGTTACTGCGAGCTTGTGGCGGAAGGAAAATATACCCTCATTAGAAATAAATATTCTAGTCTCAAGCCAAGCGGTGCCACTCCCTCATTGGTCGCTAGCAACATCAGAAACAAGAAAAAGAATGACGATTACTATACTCTCTAATGCGACATTTTTGCGCAGTGTGAACTGCAGTCTTCTCAGTCACGGCGCATATCTGCTGCGTCTCGGGAAGTGATCGCGTTATCAGCGAACGCACGGTGGCGGGCGCTACTCTGCCGTTTTCTCGCAGCGCTCCGCAGCCGCACAGCATGATGTAGCAATTCGTGATTTACCTCCCGCGTAAATGCCACGTGATTCGCATGGGCCACTAACGGTGCAGGAGCGTACGGCGAAAGTGTGAGGGGTAGGGCGCTCCTCAGCGGCGATGCATGACCAAAGTGTGAGGTGAGGCCGTGCTTCGTAATAGCCGTACTACGAAGGGGCTACTGGGTTGAGAGTCATCCGACAAAAAATTGGCCGAGTATCTTCTGCCACCCCTGCCACGTAATTCCCCTCTTCTCTTTTCCGTCCACACCTCACGCTCTTCCTCTCCCAGCTCGCTCGCTGTACGATAAACACAGTAAAGGTTTGCTCAAGTCAATTCAATTTTTTCGCGTTTCATGGCACGGGCCATGTAATTCTTTTTTTGTTACTGTGGGACTTGTAGTGCCGCGTCAAGGGGTGGCCGCTAGCGTTTTATTTTAGGGTAAAAACAATTTTCAAGTATTTTTGTTGTTTGCTTCCCCTAAAATCTGAGCGCTATGTACTATTTTTAAACGAACACTGCAAATGTCACTTATTTATTGTTCCTTTGTCTCAATTATACCTAATATTGTCTTCTTTCTCAACATATTTTACAAGTACGAACATTGCCACCCGATTTCGTAGTTTCGCAAACTTTTGCCGGTGTAACCGTCTCGTTCGGATTTCTTTTAACTTTTGGCCAGATCCCTGAATCGATGGACTGATAGACAGATATACAGGCCAAGCTTGTTGCATTTACAAAGAAAGAAAGCTCAAGAAAGATTATCATCTTTAAAAAGCGACAGCCCCAACCAGACAAAACTCTGCGTTCAAAGTGACAGAAACGTTGACGGCCGCTCGGTGTTCCGTCGATGGTGTGGAGTAGGTACAGGGTTTAGAAAAAATAAAAGCGCAAGAAAGAGTCCCAGAACAGACCCTGCGCGACTTTCTTCACTTCTGAAGTTATCCGGAAACCACAAGCCCGTACTTGATCTGCGAGCTGAGAGAGAAAGATGGAAAGTGAGGGGAAAAAAAGATAAATATATACTCACTTCTGTGCAGAACACCATTCCACTTGGCAAATGCTGTTTTTTTGGGGAGTTTTGAAACCGATAATCACAGCGCGGAGCCTTGGAGTGGCCATGAACAGACAGAATTTAAGATTTTATCCCACACCATCATAGTGTATCCCGGACGGAGCGACGGGAAATATGCATGGGCATATAGACAAAGCTAAGCGGTATGCCTAGAAAGCTTTTTCGGGCCAGTAGTGGAAGTGTAAAGAACGCAATAAAATAAGGTATGCGGAGTCTCTCATATCCGCAAGCGGTGCAGCGGTGGCTGGGAAAAAATAAGAGAATCGAGTTAGTCCTAGCCTTCGGAGAGGCGCTGAGCGAATCGAGCCTGTATATGCAAAATTTGGATTTAGGACGAACGGTTTTGAATTTTAAATCTGGGCATGAGAACGTATTTTGAAAATAGGAGGTGCGTTTCTGCATCTACGAGGCAGCGTGAAAGTGGAAAGAGGGTAAATTGGGTCGAAATGCAGACTGTTTAACTGGGCGGAGAACAGTGTTTGCCACGATAGACAAAAGGAAAGGTCTTGAAAAGTAAAAAAAAAGGATCAAAGGAAAGTGCGAGGGGGTGAGGAATCAAACTGGAAGTAAAGACATGTGAAGGATCATACTAATGCCCAAGCAGTACATTATCGGTCCCGAGAAAATCAGGACTCAACGCTGTAGGTGGCGACTGCCGGCATTCTGTGGTGCCATAAAATCCCATTGGCTGACACGTCAGCACCCCACCGTCAATTCTCTTCCCACTAGGTGCCAACGTAATTATGCCTCGGCCTGACAACCTGATATTGGCTGCGACGCGTCATGTGGCCGCGAATGTGGGTATGCGGCCGCACTGAGTATGCGGCCACACGTAGGCCGCACGGACGGTAGGCCTGCGTTAGGCCTAACGTCGTCTACTCAAACCCGAAGATTGACGTATACAATACGTTTGATGTTGCTTGGAACGTCGCTAGGCGTTGCATTAAAGAGGCCTACTGCAAAAGCCTAACGTAGCCACACAGGTGTATTAGCCACTGACGATGACAGCTGCCGTCTGAAGCTTATGACCGATTTCAATGTACAGTCGGCAAAAGACTTGTTTATAACGCGCAAGCAGCGTGCTCCGGACTGCGCGGGAGACGCCTTGAGATAGGAAGAATGTGAGCATGTGAGTCCCGTATCAGCGCCATGGCTGTGCTCCTTTTGCTCTGCCCGGTGCCTTGGTTCCCACACCTTCTTTGACCGTAATAAGCGCTGTATGCCTGCGCTGCGAGGCCGGGAAACAAAAGAGCAGATTACCCACCTTAGCGCGCGCTGTGCGAGCTTTTTGTCTCCATTAGCTTTGGCGCACAGCTGTTCATTGAGTTATCGTTCTGCCAATACGCTGCATGAGCAACGCGTGCACCTCTATCGGGTTTCTGCGCTCGGCTTTGCACGTCACTGCTCACGGGCTAACGCCACAATACTTAATTCACTGTGCAAGCGATTCCGGACCGATATCTAGCCACTCTAGAACACCAGCAGCGATGCGTTTTCGGCGATTTGTATTCGTTTTCTTGCACACACAAAAAAAACTTCTGTATACATTGCGTAGGACGCTGCGAAAATTAAGCGTTGCACGTAACTAAACGCAGCTAACGTTGTCCTAACAATCGCTAATCACTATTGTTTCCAGGCCCGGCAGCGCAGACAGTGCTTTCCACGGTGAAAGAACGTACGGAAGCCAAGGCGACGGTCACAGCGGCAAGAGAAACAGCCATAGCGCTGATGCGGGTCGCGCGTGCTCACATTCTACATGTCTCAAACCAGGCGTTATCATAGATGTCTCCCGCGCAGTTCGGAGCAAGCCGCTCGCGCGTTATAAGCCTTTTGCCGACTGCACGTACCATAGCGTGAAATAACGAGACTAAAATACACGTTTTTCTTGATTCTTCTACTTATAGCCATTACGAACGTTATCTTAGCGTGGCACCGTCTAAGAAACGCAGAGCTTCTGTCGCCTCCTTGGGGCCAATGTCTCAAGATTCATACCACCGTGAAAACCCTTCCCAGTCAAATCGGCTGAGATCGCATGGAAACTCACCTCTTCCAGTAGGGAATTGCTCTCACGGAAACGAATAAACAGAACGGGGGAAATGAGTAAGAGCAGCATAAAAAAAATGTGTACCGTATTTACCCGATTCTAACGCGCCCCCGATTTTAACGCGCACCCGATTTTCCTGGTAAAAAAAACGAAAAAACTTGCACCTCCGATTGTAACGCGCACGGGACTTTGTGACCCAGACAAACGAATGCGAGAGAAACGGGCGATTCATTTCCCGAAGTAATCTCACTCATCTCACTCCTCGTCGCTCTCCGCTGACCACAACATCTCGGCCTCGGTGCCTTCAAGCGCGTTCGCGATGCCACACTTCTGAACGAACGTTCAACCATGGTCTCTGGGATCGTGGCCCACGCCTCGCACGCCCATCCCGAGAGCTTCTCCAGAGGTGCACGTTTCAGCCGACCGCTCGTTTTGAACGCGTGGGAGCCGCTGCTGCCATTGCTGTTATCATGCGCGCAAGTGAAACGATTTGACGATTTGTGTGAACTCCGATAGAAAAGCCTATGATGATGATGTTTGGAGTTTAATGGCGCAAGGCCGACTAAGGGCAAAGAGCGCCAAACAATAGTGATTACATGAAAGTGGCATGGAAGTAAAAGTAGAGCATTTCAGTAAAAATAAACCAAGTAAAAGACAGCGTAATGAAGATGATGACTGGTGTAAAGGGCCAGGTTGTCAACATGCATGATAAGAAATGAGATGTAAGAATTTTACGCCAGTAAGAAACTCGAAAACGCGTTTGATTGAAAACATGGCTTCATCTCCTAAGAAGTATGACGGGTGTGGTGGAATATGTCGCGTGTGTAGTTATGGGAAGTATTTGTGTCGTGTTGTGTTAAGTGCCTTACATTGTATAAGGATGTGGATCACGGATAGGGCCTCTCCGCACCTGCTGCACAGAGGTCTTGGAGACCCCGTGAGAAGGTGCGAGTGCGTTGCATGAGTGTGCCCTATCCGTAATCTAGCCAAGGCGACTTCAGTGTATCTATTACGTGTGTCGGTGGTGTATGGTCCCAAGTGTGGTTTTATTACGTGTAACTTGTTGTCTGTTTGTTCACTCCAGTGTGTTTGCCATGTTTTGCGAAGTTGTTGTCTGATGTGTGGTTTCACGTCGGTGTAGGGTAATGTGGTTATGTCTACTGTATTCGTGAGTGTAGCAGCAGCAGCCATTCGGTCCGCTGCTTCATTCCCGGCTATACCACAGTGGCCAGGGACCCAGCAAAGAACCAGTTCAAATTTGCGTACATGCACAGACATAATACCCTTGACGATCAGATTGACAACGTGGTTTTTCGAAGGCATTGTTGACGACAGTGCCCGCACAACACTGAGGGAATCTGTATAGATAATGGATTGTGGGATGTGGCTTTGAAGTATATGATTGACAACAAGAAGTACACCGTAAGCCTCTGCCGTAAATATACTAGTATGACTATTCAGAGTTTTGGTGACACTAAGGCCGGGCCCATGCGCCGCGCAGGACACAGAGGTGGAAGTCTTAGAGGCATCCGTATAAAATTCAGAGCACTCATACTTCTGCTGCAAATACAAGAAATGCTGCAGAATTGCACATGTGGGAGCTCGGTTTTTACCTACATGTGTGAATGATGTGTCGCATGAGACAGGGCGGAGATGCCATGGTGCTATGAGATCTGTTACAGAACTTTGGATGATATCTAAAAAGGAGACAGCAAGCTCTGACGCTTCCTCTCTAACTCTGTAAGAGAAGGGCGCAGAGAACGATGGTCGATTTAGAAGTAGTTCAGTCATGGAGGTATCATGAAAAACTGATTTAAAAGGATGGTGAGGCATGGATGAAATTTTAAAAGCATAAAGGAGGTCTGTGTATGCTCGCTGACGTTGTAGGTTCCACTTATTACACTCCACATAGAGGCTTTCGACCGAGCTAGTCCGGAAAGCGCCACATGCCAGCCGGAGCCCCTGATGAAGCACTGGGTCCAGCATTTTGAGGGATGTCTTACTTGCTGACCCATAAACAACACTTCCATAGTCCAATCGTGAACCTATCAGGCTAGTAAAAACACGTAAAAGACGTTGTTTGTCAGCGCCATATGAAGAGTGGGAGAGAACCTTCAGTATATTCATAGCCTTTAAGCATTTATGTTTAAGTTGTTTAAGCCTAGGCGCCTAGGCTTGCTGCGTCCAAAAAATTGTTGCTAAAAGCTTTGGGGCTTCTTGAGATGGCGATGGCGATGGGTGGGACGAAATTTCCGCTGTTTCAGCAGTTTCGGTTTTGTATCCGATTCTAACGCGCATGCAATTTTTCGGCCTATTTTTGGGGAAAAAAAGTGCGCGTACGGTAACAGCGGTAACGGTAACGGTAACGGTAAAAATACGGTAACAGCGTATAGGCCCCAGCCGGCAGGCCACAGCAGTGGTTCATGCGTCGTCATACCAAAAAGGCGATATTAGTGCCATTTGCCATTAGTCAAGTCACTAACCTGAGGGAGTGGCAAGCTGTTCGCAGCTACCGATATTCTTTATTTCACAATTGTCGTGGAAAAGGACCGCAGCGGAACCGCGTGTGGCGCATGCAATTGCCAGAAGAATGCCTCGTCAGCGACTTGAAGGGAACGGGTACCTCGTAATACTTGACTGAAGTAAATGCGGTCCTGCAGATTGCATTGCTTATCGTCTATTCTCTCGTCCACCTTCTCGGTTGTCGCGTCCTACTCAGCAGACTAAATTGCTGCCGCACGAAAAGAAAGATTTTCCACAACTTAGACAAGATAAAGTGAACGAACGATACTGCAAAACCAACAAAAGAAACAGCAACTCCAAATGTCTTGGAGTGGGTGAAGGCGGACTCAAATACATCATTTCCGGTGCGTAGACACCGAGGCAGCACTTTTCCCAGCCACGACGACTGAGAACATCTTCGCTCTCATGAATTTAAAGCGACAGGAAGATGGCGTAGGTTTTTTGAGGCTAGTTCCCTCGAATGAGCTGCTATTGCAGCGTATCAAGGAGCTTGTGGTCAGAGGAAAAAGCAGCGCCAGTGATGTGCACACTCAGAGTCCTGGGTAGATTTATTGGGCCCTGGTACAGTGGAGGCAAAAATGTCTATAGGGAATGTGATCTCTCCGCGTTTTGACTTGGGCCATGGACGTATTCGTACCAGGTTGCTTTGGTGAAACGCGTATATGCAACGGCGTGCGCTTGTAGCTTTCTGTACGTACGAAGATAGGAGAGAATAGATAAAGAAGAACAAAACGATAAATTATATGAAGCGGGTAGAATACTTGTGCAACCGGGCCATGGATGTTTTTAAATAAACATGGTGGTTCAATTTTAAATGAATGCACATGTACGCACGCCGAAATATGACGAGAAACAGATGTTTACTTCTTGCAGCAATTCAAAAAGTATTCCTAATACCTTTACGGATATTAAATATACGGTACTGTAGGACCAGTTGGGTAACTTCTCGAGGTCGAGTAAGCTTCTGCAAAGAAATGACATCCGGGACAAGAGAGAATTTTTATTTATTTATTTATTTATTTATTTATTTATTTATTTATTTAGTTCGTTAGTTAGTTAGTTATTGAGAAAGCTGCAGCCGCATGGTAAACTTTGAAGAGGATATCAAATATTATTTTCCAGTTCATGGAACTGAGCAGCTCTGGTAGCCAGCAGGAACACGAAGTTCGTATTCGCGGACCCCAGACGCTTCAATTAACTGTTTTCGGCAAATCTCTCCATTGACATGCGTTCATATTTGCGTAAAAACCGCTTCACCAGTCTATCTGATCACCTGGTTATTGGTGGTCGTCTGTCCTCAATAAACAAATTTTACCGTTACGTTCGGGCTAATCCACTGATCCCAACGCCATACTCCCATCACGCTGATCTTTTTTTTATTTTTTTACATTTACCACTTGTCCTAATTTATCTCCTAGTACAGCCCACTCAGTTATCTGAGCTCGCCGTGTAACTCCCCTCAAAACTCAAGGGTTGCTAGGTACAAGTAGAATTTAAGTAGAGGGCCTATTCACTGTCGACAATTGAACATGAGGGAACGGATAACCGCGCGAGATGTGAACATCGCTTGTGGCCTGAATGCCCAATGAGACGAAAGATCCAACGAGTCGAAAGGTCCAATTCGCAACGTGATCGGCGAGAAGATCCAACGAGACGGAAGGTCCAATCGAGCCTGAATGTCCAACGAGACTAAGGTACAATCGAACCTGATTGTCCAACGAGATGAAAGATCCAACGAGACGAAATGTGCAATCGACCCTGAATGTCCAACGAGATTAAAGGTCCACTGAGACGAAGGGTCCTACAATACTAAGGCCCCACTCCTCCGTAGAAAGTTTTCTAGGGTCAGTTGGCAAAGAGCACGGCCTTCCAGTGCCGAGACGCAGGACGTGCTGCCGCCGACCAGGCCATGGCGCTGCGGTAGCGTTTAGATCGGTGTCGGCGCGTCGTCTCCTACTCCTTGCTTGGAAAGGCGCCTCTGAACGACCACCACACACCGTCAACATTCTTCTTTGAAATGCAAAATCCAATTTCGCTCTAATGGTACGCTATAGTGACAGGAGCTTTACATTTTAAATGCAGAGCATTTCAGTAACTCACGATGTCACCCGCGTTGGCGTCCGTGGTCCGCGTCCGCATCGCTCCCCCTACACTATATAAAGAAATAATACTTGCCGGCGCCAGGTTTCGATCCTACGACTCTGCGGGCGGAGCGCAAGGTGCACGGTACTCTACCAACTGAGCCACAAAGCCGACACAGAACGGAAGGTTACGAACGTGCCTTATATCCTTGACTCATTCAACCGTCGGCCAGAGGTGCGCCCTCTCCCCCGCGTCCTCCTCGCCTTTTCTCCGCTCGCAACGCCCTCTCTCGCCGCGTTCGGTTCGGGCGCACAACAGGTGGGGACGTGCGCAACACCCTCTCTCGCCGCGTTAGGTTCGCGCGCAAGAACAGGTGGGGCGCTCGCATCGCGCTCTCTCGCCGCGGTCGGTTCGCGCTTAAACCACATATGTCGTTCGCGCGCGCTGCGGTCGCTAACATCTGTGGCGTGATCGTGACGTCAGTCACGCGTTCGCGTGGTGGCGATTTCGGCGCTATAACACTCTCGCGAGGGGCATTGGATTAGATTCGATTGGATTGGCTTGGATTTGGATTGGATTGGATTAAAGTGGATTGTGTTGGATTGTGTTGCGTCATAGCCGCGCCACGTTGCGTCATAGCTCTGACAGGGGGTTCACGGCACGTTTCACCATCGACTTCATCGACAATGTCTACGCTGGAAGACAACAATTACAACAACAACAACCAATACGTAATCCATATGACCTGAAGGCGCGCCCCCCCGCAGAAATGCTCTGCATTTGATCGTGCCCCTCGCGAGGGGGATGTTTTATTTCATTTTTCTGCTCTTCCTAATAAAATCAAAACGGACGACTGGGCGAGTTGGTACATAGTCTTGCTTGGTAACAGCGCAAATAAAACAGGACACAAAAGGAAAAAGGAACGGACACAGCGCTGTGTCCGTTCCTTCTTCCTTTTGTGTCCTGTTTTATTTGCGCTGTTACCAAGCAAGCCTAATAAAATGTTTGTTCTGGCTCCATTGCAAAGTATGGACCTGCCCGGTATTTTTGCGGTGTTTAAAATCGGAGCCACGGATTTTTATAGACATTATGACGAGAAACAAGCTGTACTTAAGATGTGAAAAAAGCCAGGCAAACGCTGCACAGTGCGCTTGCGTACAGCTGCTTTCCGTTCCAACGGCCGTTTATTTTTCCCCAGTACGGGGTCTGTCATAGTTCAAGAATATTTAAAGCATACTCGAACATGTCTTACGCGGCTGAAAATGCGGGAAAGCCTACAATAGTCAATCACCTGCTTGGAATCAATAAAAGATGCCTTGTCATTTTTATTTATGCTGTGGGAGCCAATGCGGTAGGTATATTTCAACGGGAACATATCTACAATCCCAACAAGACTGATCAAGCGAACCGATTGGAAACGAAGTGTTGCAACAGTAGTTGGCTTTATTAATAACTAAAACAAAACCAATTATTAAACACACGTTTTTCAAACGTTTTTGAACTCCGGGTATAAATTTCTTTTAGCCTTTTTCAGGTATAAATGTGGTTTCATAGAACAAATAAACGTTTTTCATGGATGAGAATGTTTGTCATGCCCGTCTTTTTTGTTGTTGTAAATCTGATAGACTGTCTATTAGGGTCCCAGAAACCTTTATTTATCTTCTCGTAGCTCGCCTATTCCCGTCATTTTAAGCGTTTAGCCAGACAGTTTTTCGTTGAGCGATCGTTTATGCTGTTTTCCTACCTTTTTCTGCGTACAATTTTCCTGCTCGTTTCTCTTTGCAGTCTACAGATAAACAACACTTCCCAAGTTTGACTTGTGACATTGACTGATTGATGAAGTGGTTAAATACTGGTCAGCCTAAATTTAACTGAGGACGCAGACAAAGATGAAAGACGAAGCACAAGCGCTGACACTACCAATTTAATTTTTATTACGCCTCGCGCTGTACATTTTTACCCTCCTCAAGCCACGTGGTCCAGGAGCAACAGTGCGCAGAAATAGTTTTTATTTATCGGTTATCGCAACCGACGCAGTACAATCGTCGACGCCCTTTTCAATTTCCTGGTCGCGGGTTCGATTCCCGGCCGCGGCGGCCGCTTTTCTGATGGAGGCGAAAAGCAAAAACGCCCGTGTGTACGAGGTTTCGGCGCACGTTAAAGATCCCCAGGCGGTCAAAATTAATCCGGAGCCCTCCACTACGGTGCGCCTCATCGCCTGCGCTGCGTCGGCGCGTTAAACCCCACAATCAATCAACCTTTTCAATTTCCATAGCTTCCATGATTTCGGGGCAAGCCTATCGTTGTTTTAATGCATGGTAATGACGCCATGGAAGTCCACTAACTTGGGGCAATCTGAGAAAATGTAATAGACACAACGCAGTCCCCGCAATCTGTTACCGGAATCTTTTCACTTGTACCATCTTGGCCGTTGCCTCTCCCCGGATGACAGCTGCTCTCCCGCTGCCAGCATTCGCTATATCCCAGTATTTTCACAAATTACCTAAACGTTCGTCAGTCACCTTGCATTGGAAAATTTGTCTTCCGCAGCAAATAATAATTGTAAAGGCAAGCATTCTGCGAGGTATTGCGTTTAAGGGACGGTCGCATCGAGTATGGTGAAATAAATGAGCTGTTGACTACTTATAAAACGAAGGTTTGGGCTATTATACAATATGCTGTTGCAAACGTAGTACTTTGTATTTTTTGTATGGCAATAAATTCCTGTGCGGGAATGACGCACCGGGAAAACGAATTCGGTGGGTTTCCAATGGGCACAGGACTAGTCTGAAATGGCTTTGAGCTCACCGTACAATAACAATTCCCCTGAATTTAGACGCTAAAGTTTCCAAAAGTTACAGGATGTATTGTCATTCTTCAAAAGAAATATATTTCAGCTGTCTGTCGTGGTGGACAAGATAGAGGTGAATAGAGCCATGAGAAGCAAAGCATCAAAGGTTGCGCAACGAGTGCCTTCGAAGTAGGTTAAGAAATAGGGGTGTGCGAATATTCAAAAATTTCGAATATTACTCGAATATTAAATATGTTATATTCCTATTCGCTTCAAAAACTATGTATTCGAAACATTTCGAATATTCGAACGGCTTCGAATAATCGGCTATTATCGAATATTTGGATTCATTAGTTTAAGGGGAGGGCATGTCTTTAAACTTCGGAAAAGGGACAACAAAATCGTTTTCTTTATAGCCACATATTTGGCTTCTATGTTTTCTATGCTGTGTGTTTGCGAAGTTCGTTCGACGAAAACCGTCGCAAAGTGGTATAAAGAATACTTTTTCCATCCGCGGTGACAAAATGTCAGCGGAAATGGGCGAAAAAACGGCAATTTTCGGAGCGCTGTATCTCTGCAACGGTGCCACCGGGCGTGGCCGTTCTGGTACCATGGGACCGGCCGAGCGATCCTGTTTCCGGTGCTTACCGCCTCTTTTATCTTCGTTCATTCACAAATGCACGAATGGCAGAAAAAAAATCGCATAAACGAAGTCAGAAATAGATGCTGAAGCGTGGTTGGCGTTCCGGTCGGTGCGCGTTGAAACAGCCCTCCTGATTGGGCGTCGTTGCGGCAATGCAAGATGGCGGCCGCCTGAACTGTGCATTGCGTGTTTCTAAGTTCATTTGCACTGCCTCGCTCGTCCAAGTTTCTGTTCAATCATTTTATCTGCTATGGTATTCAACACCGGCATTATACCGATGGCAATTCCTGCGATCACAAGCCGTATTACGGGAAGTTTCGTGGCTCGAAAGGCGGAGGTCATCGAACGCTTCTTGGTACGCGTGACTTTACCCTGGAGGGTGAAACGCGGTGTGCGCGCTTGTGATAGCGGTTCGCGCAGTGAACTTTTCACCTTATTTGGGATGCTTAAACGCTTAGTTATTGCTAAGATTGACAGTAGGCTCGCTAGCCTTGGGAATGAAATGGCCGACGCGTCAAAAGCTTCGGCGCGCACGGCGCAGGCGCTGCACGTTGGAGCATCGCCTGGCTGCACAACCCGGTACGATTGAACACCAGTAGTGGTAATTATAGCCTGTGACTTTAGAAATAATCTTAGGAGCGACCTGGGGGGCCATGTCAGGGATAAACAAAGCATGACATGCGGGCGAGCCATATCGCTTTCTTGCGCAACGTAAGACTGTCATCGCCTCGTCCATTCATTTGGGAATGCAAAGCACTTTAAACAAGTTTTCTATCATGTTTTATAGGCTTCTTCGTGGCAAGGTGGACGGAAAGAAAATTTTATGAATAAAAAATTTTTTTCAAAATATTACTTTGACATTTTTATGGTGTTATCACAGAAGGACTTCCAGTTGCTGTGCTAATTTTCATCAAAACTCACAAAAAAATAAAAAAGTTGATTTCGGAAGCCACATTCCCCCTTAATTATTCGATATTCGATTCGATATTCGAAGCTAGATATTCGTATTCCTTTCGTATTCGAAAAATTCGATATTCGCACACCCCTATTAAGAAAGCAAGAAGAGGCATATCTACGAATAAAACGCTCCAGCTTTGGCACGGACCCTCCTTGCGCCCAGTAATTAAAGCAACTGGAAAGCAAGCAATGTACCAAGTAACTCTGAAAGCTCGACAACGTAGTTGGGACATGTCCGTGCACGGAAGGAAGGAAGGAAGGAAGAATGTAGAAGAAAGGCAGGAAAGTTAACCTGGCTAGAGCCTAGTTTGCTATCCTGCACGTGGGAAAGGGGAAATCGGCAAAAAAAGAGAGAGGAAAAGAAGAGGACAAGTTGGACCAGACACGTATGCCCAGCACTGAGGCACTGAGAGTGATTGACATTGGAGGCTCACAGTCTATAGCCTAGTGTTCAAGTTAGTCGCCCGTAGAAAACGTAATAGTTCCTTAGTCGCCTTCTGAGCGGATGACTGAGAAGGCCAGTGGCACAGAATCTTTTCCTCCAAAAATGGCCGCCGAGAGTCCAGGTTCCTCAGCACTGACGACAGCTTCTTCCTTTCAGGCGAGTAGCGTGGGCACTCGCATAAAACGTGGCGTATCGTCTCCGATGTGCCGCACGTTTCGCACTCCGCCCTTGCTGCCATTCCTATTAAGTACGAGTAAGCATTTGTGAATGCCACCCCCAGCCAGAGACGGCAAAGAAGAGTTGCGTCAGACCGTGGGAGGCCTAGTGGAAGGGGACGTTGCAGGTGCGGGTCAAAGGCACCAATGCGTGCACATGTGAAATCTTCTGGAGACCATTGGGAGACAGCTGTTTCCCGGGCAAGAATGCGGAGGACCCTAGCTGCGTCCGTCCTAGACAATGGGATGAGTCTGCACGGAGCTGACCAAATATTGTCTGGCCATCAACCAATTCCGCTCAGGCATACATAGTCAAGCTGAACATGGACAGTTCCATAAGGATAACAGATATAAACGTTCTATGGCGGGCAAGGGTGGCTTGTTAGAAGGCGCCGCCGGACGCCTTCCTCAGCTGTTGCTAACGCAGTCCGCTCAAGCCGCATGGAAACTAGCTTCGGCGCAGTTCTCTCCGTCGTTGTCAACAACACGCCGAACAAACACGCCCTTGCATATGTCCTGACGTAAGATGTCTTACCCAGATGACGTGAATGCCGTCAGCTGAGGGCCGGCCGGGTGGAAGTCGCGATAACGAGCACGCTTTGCAGCCTGCAATCTGGCGCTGCCAAGACGACTACGGCCGCCCTCATCCGGATCGCCTGTCGGACTGCACCGCGATTTGCTTACGCTCGTTATCCTCGGGAACTGAGGAGATCAAGGTGACCGAGACAGCAAGGGCCCAAATAGGCCCCGACTCCTTCCTTCACTGATTGGTCGATTCTCCAGGAGAGTGCCGCACCTTTCTTTTATTATTTATTTTTGTTTCCCCTTATATCACTTTACCTTTGTAACCAGGTGCTCTACTAAAAGCAAATGACGCCACCTAGGACGATATTCGGCACAAACTTCGCTCATTGTTGTTTCCCTTCAAAACTTGTATATTGTAGTCCTTCCACCCGCACTACACACTGAAACCTAATAGTGCTTGCTCATTAGTCCATGACTTAGACGAGGATGTACGTTATAGTGGAAAGAGCAGAACAGACGTATTTGCTAAAAAAATGGCCGCGTATCTGCTCCTTTCGTAGCAAATGGTAACGAAAGCGATAGTTGTTCTGGCGCCCCTGCAAAGTAAATGCCTGCCTTCTCTTTCCTTCTCTCCTCTCATGCTATTCTTCTCCCGTCTCGTTCCTCCCAAGATGACCACGCTAAGGGTTTTCTCAAGTCAATTTAAATTTACCGCGTTCCACTGCGCCAAGTCGGGTGAATGGATGCCAGCGCTGTCGTACGGCGGAGACGCGCATGAATCTAGGCACCCTACTACAACGTTTATAGTACCACGTTGTCCTACTCCACGGGCGTTCTAAGCGGAACGTGAAACCTATCTAGTCGAACCTTTCGTTGCTATTGCCGTTTGATTTCTTAAACGCAGCCAGGAGCGCGGGAAACAGCAGGCGATGGTTTTCTGCTTTCTTTCGCTATCGCAAAAGCGAAGCACCCATAGATTTTAAATAAAAGGAACTGTTCAAATACCACTTATGCATCAATTTTCGGTCTTATATTTGGGTAATTTATTGTTCTTGTAAAACTATCTTGACAAGTATGAACATTGACACTAAACGTAGGCGTTTAGATTTGGCTGTGGGTATATAAGACTACTGCGCAGGTTATGTTTTACTTTGTCCGGGTGGCTGAATAGAGTCGCAGAGAGACAGACAGACCTACAGACAGACAGGCCAAAATTTCCGAGTATAAGTAACTGAAGAAGGACTATCGTCTTTAACAGTGCATCAAACCTTCGCTGAAACTGCGCCGAATCAATCTTCAAACATTCAGAGGCCCAAATGTGGAAACGAAGAGCGAAACTATGCCACATTCTTTCACGGACTAAGTAAAGGCATCTACAAACGATCTGAATGTATACCGATACGTAGTGTACGAGGTACAAGCTTACTATTGTCTTTCTCCGACCGGAGTGTGTATTGTTTAATCTAGAACCGTTCCTTTTTCTGAGATTTTCAAATAACCGTTTTGACACAATGGACGCCCGGTTTCACGAACGCGCCATGTGTCCAGAGATCTTATCAGAGCTTTGCCAATGACCAACGCGTCTGTGGGGAAATGCATTGTTTTTTTTTTCTACAGGGCTTCATCAGTCCCACTAAGAAAGCTTTACCTTTAAACTTACAAGCTGTATATGATGTACTGTTATAACGGGGTGAGTGGGCGTCTCCGTTAGCCCCGTGGACTGCACTTCCAAACATCGGACATGCCAAACCAGGCCTTGGTATTGTGTTTTACATGTTTTTCCTTTACCTGGTTGATGGACAACGCTCCTATTAGGAGCTGAACTGGGTTGTAGTCAAGCTCCATAGTTTCGCCATTACTACTAACAAATGGGTGCGTCAATTTACAAAAAGGGTGAACTGAAAGGCTTGTTGGTGCGTCACATGGTTTGAAAACAGCCCGGCAGACGAGACTAAAAAGTAACAGACGACACAAGCGCTTGTGTCGTCTGTTACTTTTTAGTCTCGTCTTCCGGGCTATTTTCAAATCGATTTACCAGTCCTGGATAGTCCTCAGACTGTCCCAGGACTGCCTTGAGACCGGAAGTCCCGTAGGAATACACGAGAAACTCGAGCGGCGAATCGCGTACCGGGTAGTCCGCGGACGATCCATACCGACACCATACCAAATCAACGAAACATTTGCGTTCAGTTTGATGGTTTTCAACATCTTTTTGTCTGTTCTACGAAGACCATCCAAAGTTATTGCTTGTACTGCTTTGAGAAAATGACGCTTTTCCTGGATCCGAATAACACAGTATGTTCATAGTGGCGACGTTTGTAGCATTCAGGATGCATTTTCCGCAGGCGTTCTTTTCTTCAAAAGACCTGGCAGGCCTGGTGGCGGTGGACTGGTTCAATATTCTGCCGCGCCTACAGCTCGACCTTTAGTCTACCAAGACGTCAACGACATTCCGCGTTTAGCAAAAACCGATCGGACTTCGCCCACGTGTTATGGATATAGTTACACAGACGCTGGAAGCATGACATAAATATTTGGGGCACACCGACGCTGACATATATTGTCACAAGTGAGTGAAAACAGTTTTATTTAATTTTATTGTTCTGAATTGAGGTGCTGCTATAGGACGGTTGAATCGTGCCCTGATTTTTAGTGAGACAGATACACATTGAGAGACACACCAGTTGAAGGAAGTATTTGACTAGCATGCCTATAAAACCGCACGAGTATAACTTCACCCCCCTTCGAAATACATTTGAAAAAGGAGCGCCTGGCGTACTCAAGTTTAAGGTTATGTTTGAGTGCTTCGATCTGTGAGAAGAGGTTTGAAATTGGCTTCACACCAGTCCGCGTCACTCAATTCAGGCTTTATCGTATCCAACTGCGCTGAGCCAATTGGCAATAGATGGAATCATACCTCACTGCGATGAGGGTAATCTATCTAAATGCCACCCGGGGCGCTTCGCATATGTCCCGAGACTATATGCTTGATGCACCGTAAAGAACCTGCACGAATCGAGGTGCATAATCCTCCCGAGCCAAGCGAATCAAGAGGAAACGAGAGTGCAGTGCCGGCTGGAAATGGATGACCAAACTACTGCCCTCGGCTACTACTGCCTCTGGCGGCGATTGCGTTTCTGGCACCGCCTGTACTTAGCACTCCATCTTCACAGCTGTCATACAACGCCGGTATGACGTCTGTAAGACAGGTTAGCACTGGGGCGTAATAAACGTTAGGAGTGACGCAGCGCTGTTGGGAAATAAACGTTCCACTGAGTGAGATAAATGCGAGCGCCGACTGCGGATTTGCTCCAGGATAGGAGCAAGACTACGAAAATGGAAAAAAAGAGGTACAATTTTTCCATTTACAGTTGGAACTGCTCTTTTTTTAATTTTATCACACGGATATATATTTCAGCAGGTGCAATGTATAAGTAGATATGTAGCCTAGTAGAATCGAATATCATAGGCTCGTCGACACGGATACAGAAGTAAAGTCCAGCAGCCTAGAACGGTAATGAAAAAGCCTGGAAGAAACATACAAAATGTTGAAACGTTAGAAAAGGAAGCGGATTACATATGCTCCCTAAAGTTGCTCCTGTAGTCCGCAACCCTCAGGGTATGCTTCTGATGATTTACCGATTAAAAATGTATATACTAACCGCCAGCACTGTAACAACGCTAAAACACCGATGGTGGCACCGTGACCACAAGCTAGATGACCCCCGTCCTAGATGACCCCGGTCCTAGATGACCCCGGTTCACAAGCTAGATGACACCAGGATAGTGCAAGCGAAAACAAAGGGGGACATTCAGCTTCATTTCGCCGAGGGGGAGAGTGTATTGAAACAGAAAACCTCTTCAGCGCCCACATTAAAGGCCGGCGTTTAAGTCTCGCCTTTGCCCGGTCGACAAAGCGGCATAGACTCGCATTATAGGAACATGTTCTTGTGAAACGCCCAGTAGGTTGGACACAACTGTGGCTGCCAGCGGCACCGTTTAAACGAGATATTCTTGGGCTAGCAAATAAGAAATTAGACCCCCAGGAAGGGAACCTGAGCAAGAACCAGCCTCCCTAAATACTACGAGTAATCACTGAGAGGTGAGATTCGTTAGCCTAAACAGACAGCGCGAGGGGGGGCGGGGGCAGTGGCGAGGGAGGTGGTAATCTGCTCTTTGATACTTCTATACTGTCTTTTCTCTTGTGTTTCGCACATCTTTCCTGTTCGTGTAACCTCAGGGTCAACTTCGAAGGACGAAAAACGTACGGCCAATGGCGGCTGTAGTCTTAGCTCGAAGAAGGCTTACAAGAAAATGCGGAATTGCAATGGTAGCGAAAAATTACGACGTTAGAAAAAATAAAGCGAAGTCAGATATCTCCGTGGTCGACAAAAAATTTACCCTATTGCTGATTTTCTGGGTAAAATTCCTGAAAAAACTTCCTGGAGCACTGCCTACTCGCGGGAAGCAGGCGCCCATCCGCGATGCCTGAGGTCGTATAAACTTAGATTGATTCTAGCAAGTCTTGTTCACATCGCCTGCGATAGGAAAAGGAAGCAAGCTTAACATGGTGTAAGAAAGAAATATATGCTCGGCATGGTTTCAACAACATTTTATAAGGATCTTATGCCTGAGGGATTTGGTGGGGAGCCATCAATGATGCGTTTTTTATCCAAACTCTGTTTTAGGGTGCGAAAGTGCAGTTCACCCATTAGAAGAAGCTGAGAGTAAACATAACTCTGCCTCAACGCAGTAAAACAATAATGAATTTACGTGCCCAAAATTGCCTTAGAACGGACCGCACAGCCTGTTGTTGGTGGGGCAGATGATAACCATTGAGCAAAATTGTTACAACGGAGTAGGAAGCCAAAAAGAGCTGTATAAATTTGACCGTTGCCGCTTCACAACCTCTGTAGTTATTTTTGTAACCGCGGTTCACGGTCAAATTTATACAGCTCTTTTTGGCTTCCCACTCCGTTGTAGCAATTTTGCTCAATGGTTATCGTCTGTCCCACCAAAAACAAGCTGTGCGGTCCGTTCTAAGGCAAATTTGGGCACGTAAATTCAAATCATTTCTTTTTAGTAAATACTATTGAAAGTGTTTTACACATATTTTAGGGGTAGTTATTAACTCGTTTTGTATGTTGGGTTGACTTTCAGCTTAGTGAACGTTCGGAGTACGGAAACACTTTCAGGCCAGGACAACAGCCGGCGCTTTTGTCGTAAACCGCCTGCTGCAGAATAAAAAAACGAGTAATAAAACTGCGCACGGTTGGACACTCACTATTCTTAAAGTGTCTGGCATATCCTCGGCTCCGCATTTTTGTACAATGGCCGCTTCGCTCAGTCTAAGCTTGGCTGCGTCTCAAAAGTACAAATACGGCACACCATTTACGAACGAAGATATCAAAGAACACGCCGAAAGAGTGGCGTTTCCTTGCAGAAAACAAACATCATGTGTAAGAATAAAACTCGAACACACTACTACTGGTCAGTGTTAGTCTGCCCTTATTTGAGAACAGTAATCCAGGTATTGATCCAATTTGTAATTCCGAGTTGGAATATATATTCCGCCCACCGCCCCCCCCCTCCTCCCCCGGAGTTGCCTTTTTGTTTCTCTATTGATTCATTGTAGGGTTTAAAGCGCCAATGGAACGCAGGCGATGAGTGGCGCCTCAGTGGAGGGCTCCGGATGAATTTACACACGTGGCTCTACGAAGAGCGAAACCGGAGATTCTGCCAGCCGTTACCTGGAATTCGCGGAGGCGGCGTTCTGAACGCCGCAGCAGCGTCGGCCACGACCGCGCTAGAGCGGCGGACGTCACTGCTGTAGCCCGGCCGTGAGTCGGGAAAAAGAAAACGGAGAGGAGCGTATTTCGAAGGGCGAGATAGCGGAACCTAGCCATCCTTGGGGCTACACCAGCGCGCGACACAAGCGCAGACACCGAAACAATTCGGCATGTGAGCTTAGTGATTCCCATTTATACCGATTCAAACTAGTTAGTTTAGTAAGTTTGATAATTGCGAGAAAGCTGAGGGAACTTTTATAATCGCTATATATCGGAACCAGTTGCTACATTCGCCTTTTGTAATACCTCTTAAAACACAACCGAAAGCAGACGGCAAAGCCATACCGCCTACGCCTACGCTGGCGAGCAGGCACTTCCGCGCACGGAACGCTGCGTCAATTCCCCGTGCCATCACTAGCGTGCTCCGTGAGTGAAACCCTTCGCTTCCCCCTCCTCTCCCGCCGCCGCCTCCGCCGGGTTGGGAGTTTGTTGTCCCGCACGCCACGAAAGAACCGTTGGCTGGCAGAGCAAGAAAGCTTTGCTTTAAAACATTTTTTTTTCTTGTATAAGTGTGGCCGTGGTTACGATCAGTGTCTCTTGAGTTGTCAAAGGGGTGGTCCGTTGTGCTTGGGTCTCTAGTATTCATTCGACAAATGTACAGTACAGCCTTACCCGTGTGTACGAGATTTCGGCTCACGTTAAAGATCCCCAGGTGGTCAAAATTAATCCGGAGCCCTCCACTACGGCGCGCCTTATCGCCTGCGTTGCATCGGCACGTTAAACCCTATAATCAATCAAATCAAATCAATTACAGTACAGCCTCCCAAACGTTTAATAAAATAGAGGGAGCGACGACCGGTCGGCATGTCAGCGCCTTATCACGGTGTTCACCGGCAAAATAGGCGAGGGTACGCGCACGCGCATAGAACTATCTGTTGTGGGAGAGTCGTCTGCTCCGCTGTTCTTCTAAGAGCCAAACACCCCCTCTTTCTCTTATCTTGCAAGGCCGTGTCGCTACCGCCAAAACTAGCTAAGCTGCGTGGGCCACATAGTGATTCAGATGCAGTGGCAGGGGGTGTACCACTCTCAAGGAAACAGCGGAGCAGACGGCCCTTGTACAGCAGGTAGGTATATGCGCGTGCGGGTACTCTCGCTATTTTGCTGCCAAACACCGTGATAAGGCGTTGACATGCCGGTCGGTCTTCGCTCCCGCTATACTATTAAAAATTTGGGAGGCTGTACATGCATGTGACGTCCACCCTGGCCGGGTTTCAAGAGCTTCGTCAAGGTTGTCACGAAAGCCCTTCACACCACTATAGGCAGAACTTCAACACTATGCCCATACAAAGAGAAGCAACACAACTTTATCTTATTTGATAGATGAACGTAATTTTAGTTGGTTAACTAAATGCAGAAAGCGGGAGAAAGAAGTTAAAAGTGCAGAATTTGGATGAAAAGCAGCTCAAAGTTAGTAGTAACGTTTTAACTCAGATCAAGTGGTGAAGAAGAGCAGATGTCTGTCGTCGTTACGCCGAAAGATACCTCAAGTGGACCTCGGTTATGAACGTTGCTATCGGTCGCGGGTTCGATTCCCGGCCGCGGCGGCCGCTTTTCTGATGGAGGCGAAAAGCAAAAACGCCCGTGTGTACGAGATTTCGGCGCACGATAAAGATCCCCAGGTGGTCAAAATTAATCCGGAGCCCTCCACTACGGCGCGCCTCATCGCCTGCGTTGCGTCGGCGCGTTAAACCCCACAATCAATCAATTATGAACGTTGCTATCCATTCGAAAACAAATTTATTTCGCTAAGCTGTAATCTGAACACATGGTCATTAATTTTTTTAATATTTAGGAGCCACACAAGAACGTACCCATAACGATAACCTATGCATGCAAACTTTTATATTGGTTATCTGTTCCTAGAGGCCTCCCCAGATTTTCCCGCGAACTGTTTTTTGTTCAAAGAATTTTTCATTGGAGAGGGATATTATTGTACTTGAGCGCTGGCACTGCCTCCGCTGCTACCTAAATATAATGGTAATAAAACTACGGAAGTTTGGCTACCATCCCAGATCCGAACACTAAACCGGAACAGACCTTTTTATTTGGTTGTAAAATTTGTAGAAACCCGGACTGTCATTAATCGCGCTCTGCTGGTCGGCCATGTTTTAAATTTTTAATTACTGCGCTGTGTACTACTCAGTATGTGTAATCTAAATACGACTACAGCAGCACAACGTCAGAAGCACACTGCGCTTAGCCCTTAGTCTGGACGTCCCCCTTGTACCAGCAAACAAATGGCTTCCCGACACGTAAGCCCTGGTGATTAATTTCCTTTTTATGTGTTTCACTACTTGTACGACGACTACATGGTCTGTTTACTTCTGCTAATGCATCCGCCGTGTGTACCACGAACATCATCCAGCCCTCCGTTTTCAAGGTAAGGCGTGTAAAAACAAGCCTCTAAACGAATATGCGATCCCGGTGAGCATTAAACCACCCCATGCATCGGAGCTACTGCGAACCCAACGTAGCAGATAAAAATTAGAGGAAAATAAAGAGAGAGCGTCCGTGACTTTGGTAGCTCTAATCTGCTGGCCGGAGAATATAGAAAGAAAGAGCCCCCCTAAAGCACGCCGGCACGGATTTTTGATGGTTCGTGTCTTAATGTACTAGCGTCATGTACGCATGTACATCGTTCCAGAACACTGTCGCTTGCTTGTGCGACGGACAGCAGTCAGGCGACCTTAGATGCTATAAGCAATCGACGGTGATGAACGGAGAAAGCAGTGCAAGAACCATGTGTAATAACAACGCGACATCCGAACAGTTGGAGACTAAACAGCGGATAGCAGATTGGTGAGTGTTAAAACGGCACCGCGATGAAGCAGATGATTGGCGTGAATAATACAGACAACCGCTTCTGAGGAAGTACATTACGGAAGAAGAGAACACATGAGGTTTTCCCACAATTTCAATGTAGGCGGTTCTCAAAGGAAGTTGTTTTCACGAAGAAGGAAGGTCTGCTCTTATTGCCCGAAAACCTGGGGCGGCGTCTGTCGCACTTCGGGGATAAATGAGTAAATGCGTATGTGCCATGACTTCGTACGTAAGACGTCATCGGTGATATTCGCGGACCATTTCTTGTTCAATTCAATTCATTTCGACTCCATTTTTGAACTTAACGCGCCGAACCTCCACCTGGGCACTTCCTCTCCTCTCCACGAAGCCTTCCTCTACAGTGAACCGTAGAGGATGGCTTCCGATTGATTTCTGACAGCCTGAAAATCTGCGGCGGGGAAATTTGGACACTCGGGCGTTTCCACTTTTCGAAGCCATCTGAGAACCAGCCACCACGATTTAACCCGCGTCACTGGGAACTACTGTGGGTTGCCTCTCGAGTTTCAGCCTGTGACTTTGAAATAGACGAGAAATCAGTGTTTCGTAATAGGCATAAATTCTGTCAAATTGAATATTATGATCACCTTTGCAGTGACTGACCATCTACTAGGCCTCGCTGACACTGATACTAGGGAGCAACCGCTATGCAACCCACCGTTGTTCTTGAAGTGTTGCTTATTGCAGAACCAGTGCACCGCACAAAGTGCCTAGGTTATGTTCCGATGGCACCGGTGTGTATTATTGCCCTGGTATTACTACTCGTATTACAGGGATTATTCCTTGAATATATGTGATTCGATTATCTCAATGTGCTTAGCCAAGTATACAAACAGCCTCATCGCGTACACGAGCTTGGGTGTACAAGTCCTGGTCATTCACTTTGTGCACCTCGTGCACTGTTCCTGTTGAAATTGATCAGTTTACTATAGAGAAGAATCTCGTTAAGTCAGCCCCCGCTAATTCTGAACTTCGGATAATTTGTCATTTCAACACCCTCCCTTCAAAAGCGTACGTACATAGCCCAATGGCAAAAAACATTCCCTAATTCGACGCAAAATTAGACGCGCACAGGTTAATTCGGTCCGGAGGCAAGTCAAGGACGGCGACACTGAAACGAGATTTCTGAGCACGCATCGTGACCGTCTCAGCCACCTTCATCCTATTTTAGAGAGACAGCGACCAGCCACCAATTTTGCCGTCGCGGAGGGCCATCCGTCGACAGCAACGGTGCATGTTGAAGTGGATCGCGAGGTTAAAGAAAACCGCTTTTCTCCCACCTATGTGCGATAGGGGACGCTAGCGTCCCCTAGCGACAACCCTATTGACGACCCTAGCTAGGGTCGTCGATAGGGTGGTCAAGAGATGACGCGAGCTATAGCTTCCTATCTTTGCCAAGGAAGCTAACGTTGGTTGGTGCGGCTGTTCACGCGCGCATGTGTTGCGAGTCACCACCGGAAGGGTTGCTTACCTCCACCAAAACGGACGAAGAGGAGTTTGGTACGATGTTCCAGGCTTGGGCTAGAGCGATTTTCGCATGCCCGCAAACTAGTCGTTGTCGCTCGGTTGTCCGAAAAGAAAAACAAGCATCACAGACTTCTTAAAGTAAACGTATTGCCACGAACCATGTTTTGGGTTTTTTTTTTACCGGGCCTCAAGAAAATTTATTTTCTGACACCCCACACAGCTATAGGCAGCTTCTACATCTTCAAGTCGCTGAGTTATCTACAAGCTAGGCATGTGTCGTCATTCATCAGCCATTGCTGCCTGCAGAGGTACCCACATTTGCCTTAGGCAGCCCTTGTTCACCCCGTTTCTCCTTGTAGTCATTCAGAGCAGCCTTGATAGCGTCTTCGGCAAGCATCTAACAGTGAAGCTTGACTGGAGGAAGGCTGAGCTCCTTGGCAATGTCCGTATTCTTTATCTTCATTGCATCGTTCACATATTTTCCCTTTATTCATTCAGTTGCAAGGGAACTCGACGCAATGGCTGAACCACAGCCAAATGTCTTGAACTTGGCATCGAAGATCTTGCCACTATAATGCACTTTTATCTGGCACTTCATAACGTCGCCGCAGGCTGGCACTCCGACAAGACCGGTGCCAACATTCTTGTCGTCCTTGTTAAGGGATCCAACGTTGAACATGGGCATTTTTGATATTCTTTCGATAATTCGACATTCGGATAATTCTGACATTTTTTTCACTCCCTTGAGATGCGCGTTAACGAGGTTTTACTGTACCCTCTTTCAAGCCCAACTTGGAGCGGGCGAACTTTCTCTTGACCCTTCTACCCTAAGAGTGGTGTTGGCTACATTATAAAGCATTATTAGTCCTAGTGGTCCCTCGAATGCACAAAGAGACGCGCTTCGTCTCCTGGTGAAACTTTTGCATGCAACAAGGCTTAGCAATCCCAGGGGAAGTTTTGTATATTTCATACAATATTGTTTTTTGGCGGACAATCGCCGGCAGTTTAATGCAAGGCGAAGTGCGTTTCGGCCAGCAGCACTTACTATGCTGCTGCTATCCCTCGTCCTTGGAAAATTCCCCTGCGAAGTTTCTGTTTAAGGCCACACCACCACTTTAATGTCCGACGAAGTTGCCAAAATGCTGTATCTTGGTAGCGCAACGCGACAGTGTTGAAACATGAGCCGCTGTAACTGCTGCAATTAGCAAATTAGGCGTAGTTACACATTCGCAATCGTTTACTATACTGCCGAGTTACCTATGGTCAGAAAACATGGTAAAGCAGTTGGTTAATTGAGTGTGAAAACAGGTGGTAATTAGTTTTCTTTTTTCATTGCCTAACATTTCTATTTAAATCGGCTTTGAAGGTACTTTTTTTTTCAGAACAATCGGGTGGGACCGACCACATTTCTGTGGTTCAAACCCCCCGATCCCAGTTTTCTGTGTCGTTTTGGTTCTCTTTGACTTCGCTTGCGCGGGCACAAGGTGAAGCCTTTGTGTGTTGTCTACCGTGTTTGTTTGTTTTTATATCGCCTTTGTTTTACACCACTTTTTAAGCCCGACAGCATATTGTTCTTACTTACATTTGTACGTACGTATCTTGTTTACATTTTACTTAAGGCAACTGTGTAATATTAGTTGAAGTACTTGCATTCTGCCTTCAATCTTCCCACGACTACCTGCGTGCTAAGTGACGTTTGGATTTATGAAATCTGCGGCCAGAAGTAGGAGTAGGGACTGGGTTTGCGTATATGTGCTTCGCCTTCAGGCTTGCGGAAGCGGAATGTCCCTAGATGGCATTGCTGTTTCTAGTGCATGCAGGAGAACCCATCACAGCACAAAAAGAAAGAGTGAAAATTTGTTCCGTACGCCTTAAACTTAGTCACTACCGAATGAATGCTAGGCGTTGAAAGACCCGCCGCGGTGGCTCAGCGGCTAAGGCGTTGTGCTGCTAAGCACGAGCTCGGGGGTTCGATTCCCGGCCGTGGCGGCCGCTTTTCTGATGGAGGCGAAAAACAAAAAATTACACCATCTTCCCACGTGGGAACCCTGAGGGGATGCAAATCCGTGGAGTAGTAGCGTGTTAATTGGTTGTTAGAGTAAAGACACGTGTAGTAGCGTTTTAAATGTCTTCTTTATTTATCGAATAGTGGGGAACGTTTTGCGGCTTCTCATTCTCGAAGCGAGGAATCCGCTGTTCGACGCTGGCGCTTCGAAGCGTTGTCACGTTGCCGAACGCCATCTGGATCAGCTACTTGCCGCTGGCGTTTCAAAGCGGTTTCTCGTACTCGAAGCGAGGAATCCGCTGCTCGACGCTGCCGTTTACGTTCGGCGTCGCGAGATCTCCTCTGTGCAGCCTCGTCTTCGGGGGTGCTCGCGGTTGTGACAGTGTGCTGGCTGGCGCTAGTTGAAGGTGTGCCAGCCAGTTCGCTGACAGAATCGTTGGCGTCCATTTGCAGTAATCGGACGGCGCAGTACCGAAGAAGCAACTTAGCGTAGCGCGGACGGGTTTATTTGCAGAGCAGAGGGAGTAGAGAAGGGTAGCAGCGCGAATGCGCGTGATTGGACAGCTGGTGTGCAGAGGGGAGAGGAGGAGCAGCGCGCGCTAGCGCACATGTGGTGTGGAGAGGAGGAGGGGAGAGAGAGCGGTGTTATCACAGCCGGACGACGGAGGGTCGACTAAGAGGTGCTTTGCATCTAAAACGCCCATGTGTACGAGATTTCGGCGCACGTTAAAGATCCGCAGGTGGTCAAAATTAAACCGTAGCCCTCCACTATGGCGCGCCTCATCGTTTGCGTTGCGTCGGCGCGTTAAACCCTGCAATCAATCCATCAGTCAGCTAGGCGTTGAAAGGAACACCTATCTAGGCAGACATTTCAGTCACTGCGAGCTCTCGTCCACCATTTCCCAGAGAAGTACAACGCCTCAATTCGAAGTCGTCACTGAGAAACTAATCATCTCATGCGAGTGGCCATGTTAACGTCTGAGCATCATCCAGAGGCCGATATACGGGGGCACCCACAAGTAGTATAGCATGAATAAAGATGGCGGGCCTGCCTGTTTCGTTCGCTGGCTTGTTTATTTAGTGTTTGTGATTGATTGATTGATTGATTGATTGATTGATTGATTGATTGATTGATTGATTGATTGCTTGATTGATTGATTGATTGATTGATTGATTGATTGATTGATTGATTGATTGATTGATTGATTGATTGATTGACGAGGAGGCTCGTAGCCCAAGGGGAGTTGGGGATTATAGGAAGGGGATAGCTGAGTAGCATACCTTCCTGCCTCCATGCGATCTTCTTGTGTAAGCGTTGTAGCACTTACCCAAGGCATACAAACTTGAGGCAAATAATTCGATGCAAATAACTTGAGGCGCCTGCACAACATTGTGTGTTCTTAGAAAAATTAATATTGAATATTCTCAGTGGTATTAGCGTGCTTAAACACTGGTCCTCAGTCCTTATTCAAAATTATAACAAAAATACTTATATTCTTTTTGTTCCAAGAACACGACAGCACGCCAAATTGATAGCGTGCCCTCGATACCAGCGTAATGACTGATGCATGATCTTCCGTTTCAAAGTCAATACAAAAGTCCAGCTTGTTCTTTTTATTCCACTGACATGATCGCACGCCTAAAATTGATCGCGTGTTCGCCTTAACCACTCTATGAGTTAGGGGAAACAGCAGCCAGTTCCTATTCCATAAAGCAGATGTTCTTTGTACGAACACCCAGGCTCGAAGTTGAGCACTTACTCATTCATCTCATAATATCCACGCCATTGGTGCAGGTACTAACACAAACAACTAAGCATGACGATACTTGTTTACTTACCCCCTGGCTCATTAGTTCCCGCGATAACTCCGAGTACAAAACAAAAGAGCCACAACAAGCTTCCCACCTCGCACTCCAGCGGCCTACAGCAAGACGAGCAGCTCTACACAATCGCCCGAAGCTTTCGCGCGCACACACCCAATCAATGCGTCGTAGACAGCGGTAGCCACAGTTTACCGATTCACCGGTGACTGGTACGCACAGCCGGTGTTACAGAGCTGCGTTCCGCACATTTCGCGGAACAGGCAAGAGCGTGTACGCATTAGCAGAAAACACACGCGCTGCAAGTATATGCACACGCACACGCGTGGTTTGTGCGCACATAGCACTTGTGCCGTTAATAAATCGGCGGAACAGCCGCCACTAATTACTACAGAGAAGCCACGTGTTCCCAGGGAACGTGGCAAAGCACAATCATCAGCTGCTTTGCACAGCTCTACGGGCTGCTTGGCTCGACCACACTCTGGAATGCAAGCGTTTATATGCAAAAAACAACAAAAGATGAATAAAAAAGTAATGGTGTAAGTAGACAATGCAGTATACTGGTTGTGGGTTAGATATTAGTCAAACGACCCGACGTGTTTCGCCGGGCCAGTCTTTCCCCGAGGGCCACTATTTCGCCGAGAATCGCGACAAGATATCGGAGCAGACAATAGAACCGCATAATTTTTTACATCATGCAATGTATTTTGTTACGCACCCGACGCGCTGAATGCAGTGCAGAATCCACTGTCGTAGCAGAAGAATCCGTAGCCGCTCATCTCTGAGCCCGTCGTCTGTCTACTAGCATTCCAGTCACTGCGGCTTCTTTTCTCAGTGTCTCAGTGATTACGCTATTTTGTGAATAAAGAAAAAAAACAGACAGTTCGCTTTTCCACCGTAATGGCAAATAGGTCGAAACAGTCGCTCCTAGGTTGTAACCAACCTATGTGTTCTGAATTGGCTGGCTATTTACTCAATCACCAGTGTTAGCCGTTTTTTATTTGGGCATTCGGCGTTTTTTTTTCTTTTCGTGGGGCGGTAGACAATGGTCTCGTAAATTCAGATGGTATTCGGAACTCAACTGGGACCAGCGTGTGTATGTACAGTGAAACCAAATCGAAAAGCAGACAACACGAAGAGAAAAAATGGCGAACCGGAAAAGTGTACCGCCACTGTATATACTATACTGCAGCGCACAAACTATGCAGGGCTGCGGTTAAAAATGTCAGCACAACGTCTCTCCGCTCCGCTATTCAAGCGTGAGCCGTGCCCCAGTCTGCCCACTTTAAAGATTATCCCGAAGACGTGTCATTGATAAAGAATGTCCGAAAAGCGGAATTCACGCCGATTTTTCTCCTTTACCTGAGAACAGGTTCGTCTCCATGTAACCAGCACACCGCGCACGTGGAAAGTTTCGAAACCCTCATTTACATAATCGGCGTCGCTACATAGACGCTACCCTGAGAAAATAGGATAACGCTTCTTGGAAGCATTTTTAAGCAAACAAACAGTGCTACCTCGAAAACGAGGGCAACGCTCAGTCCTGGTTCGTCGTTGACATGCATTCCCACATCCATCACCTGTGAACGCACACTTACATTACCTACGACCTTTTGTTCTAAGCAGATCGATCTCTGTAACAACACTACCTAGAAAGCTTCGTTTTTTTTCCTCACCGCCCCCCCCCCCCCTTTACTTTATTGCGTCTTCACGGCGTCTAATGAAGCGTGTCTAAACAAGGGGATCCTTGTGTTGCCTGCCCCCTTTGTTGCAACATAACCTAACAACACCGCATGGCAGCTTTCTGTGTAAACATTATTATTGCTTAGTCATTAGAAGTGCCGTGAAGAGAGGTAGGTGTGAGTCAGGCATTGGGACTTCAGCCAGTCGGGAAGGCGGTTTCAGGCTGCCCTGAGTTAAAGGGTATTTGAATATCTTGGCCTTTCAGGAGTTGCATGGTGTTCACTAACAAACAACAAGAAAAAAAAAACATTGGTAGGCTTTCATGGAGAAACGGAGGTACCAGATGTCTTTTTTTTTTTCTTTCGTGCGCAAGTGTGCCGTCTTTGTCAGTTCTCTGATGGGTTACGTTGTACGTGACGATGATATGAACTTCCATTAACCTTCTTATCAGCCACGTCTCTTTCCAATTTATTCCCCTTGCGCTGTTGCACCAATGGAGGTTCTGTTAACAGCGAAGCTGCTCATATCATCTAAAATCTTTGTGTCTGCAGATAAAAATATAAAAAACTTGCCGAGCGCGCGCACATGAGCGCAGGCGTCCCGGTGACCGCCCAGCGTCCCCTGCGCACGTTTGAAAGCAAAGCATACCCACTCAGGGAGACTGGCCAAGATTGGCAAAAAACAAAAAGAAAGAAAACTCCACCCTTCACCGTATAACCGTGCGAACACTTGCTCGGAACAAGAAAGACGCGTCATAGGAGCGTACGCACTTCCAAGGTTATGTCCAATGATTATCACTTCCAAGAAAATAAAGGAAGCTCACACGTATAGCAACACTGACAGAGTAAAGGCCGCTGCGGCACCAGCGAAGACGCAAATCGGCTGCAGTCGTGCACTTAAACCGTCGGGATGGTCCTGAACGTTGCGTGCAGCTTCGCTAACTTCAAATCTTGCCCTTTAGTGTGAGCTTCCTTCATTTTTTACTCATACCACAGGTTAGTCCTCCAAATTCGCCGAAATCGCATAAATGGTCACGCTGACTTGTAGTTCTGGAGCTTAGTGGTGAAGCCTGCCAGCCACAATTTTCTGGAGTGTACCCTAGTTCGCGGGAGAATCTAGTTTGCAATGCATCTTTTTTTCCAAAAAGCGCGAAACTATGACATTATTAACAATACGACGCAAACAGGCTGAAGTGCTCTGTCCTGAAATTTGTGCGTCGGTCGCGGGTGGTTTTCTCCGTGGTAAACTTTTGCGACTTCATCTAAGACAAAAGTTTGGGGTGCTTGTTATTGGTGTTGTCGCTGTTCTTGTGAAACTATCCTGCCCACTTCTATTCAGTGTACCATTGCGAAGTTCCCCAAGTCCTCATTGACACAAAGGCTGCAGATGCCGATGGCTGGTCTTGTTCTCTTTGTCACCTTGTAAGCTTTTCTCGTACGGCAAAGTTCAGATTCAACATTGCACTGATTCGGCTTGGCGAAAAGTACGGTTACCCTTGCTTTGTTGTTTTTTCAGCTTTAATAAAGGCTGGAGACGTGTGGTGGGGAAACGTCTTGCTCGTCTGGTTTACAGAGCGGACGTCGGGATAGCCAATGTTTCCTCTAGACGTTACGGTAGGGCTCAAGCATCGAGTTGGATCATTCAAATCAAGCATCGAGTTGGATCACAGCGAATGGGGAGCGGCATTTTTGTTTGGTTGGATCAATAGTAAAACGTTGCACGAGCATCACGTGTGCAAGCAGGCTAAGAACTGTTTTAGTTTTTTTTATTCTGAACAGTTTTGGGTTGTCACATTTGCTGGCAGCAATACTAAAAGCCACGCTTGTAGTGGCAAAGACCATATATATTAAAGTTTTTGCATTATCACCCTTTCTTTGATTCTGAAGATTGCGGTGAAAATCTATAATAGAAATTAGTACCATTTAACTATGCGTAGTTGGATGACCAGTCGAGCTGTAGTGCGTGAAGTCACCAGCAAAAAGACGCAGTTGGCTGTTTCCAGTTTCATGTGTAGTTTAGTACTTCATTTGTACGTAGTCTTGCTAAAGTATTATGCCCTGGGCCAACCGCAGGGACCACGACCACGCACATCCAACTGCAGCACGTGCGTGTTGCGCCATCCCCCGGAAAGAAAAAAAAGATTAATGGTCAACCATGGCAACATTGTGCCGGATTTAATGACTACGCGATCCTATTCAAAGCCTCCAAAGTAAAACGCCGGTAAGGAATGGCTAAGCCAAGCAACAACAAAACAGCACACTAGCCCCCAAATTCATTTACTTACTTCACACAATAGTCAACGTAAAAAATGCGTTTCGCGAAAGGACACGCGCCTGAACATTACTCTCTAAAATTAAATTTGCCTAAAAGCCTCGGCGTCCACTCTTCTTCAAAGTAGGGTAATAGCTAATCGCTACACCTTCGGAGCCTCGCCCTAATTTGGTCAAGCACTCCAACGTAACAAAAGGAAACTCCGGAGAAAAGTTTGGCCCCGCCAACCTGTTTAGCATATCATTACAGTCCAATTGAACTTTCTTGTTAGCGCGCCAATGACGTAATCCTTCGTTCTTTGATCTCAGCGCACACGTGTTGGGTCACCGTACAGACAGCATTACCCAACGACGGCGGATTCATAAAAAAAGATGTGGCAAAAAATGTGCCCAGGAATGACTGCATTTAAAGCATTGACTCTGCTTTTTATTGGAGCCACTTCGAGGGAAAAAGAGGGACATATGAGTATGCTTTCATCGGAATTGGTGTCGAAAGCGTGTTAATGTCTGCAATCGGGAGCCAATGCTGCCACGGGGCTTAGTTGGCCATGAAGGCTATGGGGCTGCTACGCTGACAATACTGCACTATAGATGGGCCATTTACAAGCCTTTGTAAACATTTGTTGCTCCATGCGGCATGAAGTTGTCTGATAGTTACAACCCTTGTAAATTCTGCTCCTTGTTGGACATTAACTAAACGTTAAGAACGTAAACCGACCGAAACAGCACAACCTTTACTTAAGAAAAGGGCGTGTGGAGTTTGTACAAGAGGACACCATTACTACGAAAAGTATCGGGACCTTAAAAAATTGGATAATATCGTTGCCACTCGAACCCAGCGTGTTAGCCCCAGAAAAACAACTCTGACGCTACATTTTGCAGCAGCGTCGTTATTTTACCGCACTAAAAAAGTTTAGCTCGGGCAAAAGCTAGCAGCTGCTGTTTCTAAAGCGAAGCTTTTTACGTCTGATACCAAAGTTTCTGTCGCAGCCCTTGGTGTCAACAGAAAACTGCCGCGAACAAATAAAAGAAGTTACTGGCAGCGCTAGGAATTGGACCTGGAGCGTATAGGGAAACGGATCGAGAGCCCCGTGTCTTACCAATTAAGCTGCAAGCACAGTTTTTGGAAAAAATAACTCTATTTAGACATAAATATACACAAGGTTACACTTACACAAGGTTACAAGGTTGCAAGGTTGCACAAGGTTACACATGATTCAGGAGCATCTCTGGCAGCGTATGCGTCGGTTACACGTTTGAGTGGTAAGATGACAGCGAACGTAACTCGAGGAGGAGAGAAAGAAAACGAGACAAAGAGGAAGGACAATGACAGCCGCAGCACAGGCTATACAAAAACAAAGGCTGAAGGGATTTTGGGTGTCCTATTAGCTGGCGCTAATCTCTCTTGTACCTGAAAGGTAGAAGAGAGATTATCGCGGCGTGTTTCTGTTAGGTCCTGTTTGTCGCAGCGTGTTTCTGTTAGGTCCTGCTTGAGAAAGATTTTCAGACGCAGCAAAATGCATGTAGAAAAACGCGATCCAATTTTTTTACAGAGTCCGTGATTCCATTGGTTTATCGGTCGGTCTGCTGGTTGGTCGGCCACATAACCATCCTAACGATAAAAAGAACAAAAATATAGGCTTCATGAGCTCATCGACTGGTCTTTAAAGCGCATGTTAGTATTCCTTTACAACATTGCTTGACTCAAGAAAACAATCCTGTAATGCAAAAGAAAAAAAATATTCCGCAAGTTTAAAATTTCCTACCAATTAGTTCTTTTTATCGCAAGTGAAAAAAACAGTTTGTTGTTGCCATGCAGGATTTTTGTACATTGAAAGGTACCAGAAAGGTCGTTAGCCTAGTGGTTGTAGTAGCTAGGAGTTTCATATAGTCTTAAGAAGTAGACTTTATCACGCGTAGAGTTTATGAGCCTAAACTCTACGAGTGCGTTAGATACGTAAGCAGTTTCAGGGGAAGAGTAAAAAAATTAGGCCTTTGAACTTCAGCAATTCTTATTCCAACTCTACGCTAATTTCCTAGGAACCTCCATAGGCATCGGTAAGCTTTCGTTTGTCCCTAAAAGGTATCAACCTCAGTAAATCCGCTTCGGACATACCTTTCCTCGTTTAAACGCGTAACTCTGATTCTGTTCGGCAGAAAAATGTACGCGATTTGTACTCTGAACAAAAAACTGCTCATTTACAACTCCTGTTTTAAGGCGGCGCCCGCTAATCCAGCTTTGGCGTGACCCCTAAAATATGGTGGAATTCAGCGGAAACATGACTGTACGATATGAATATTTACCCGGATGAAATTTGTAACTTGAATTGATTTAGGCGGTAAGATTTTAACAGAAGCTGAATTAGCACGGTTTATTTCTATTACTATTTATACAGGCGTTACAACGCCAGTGAATAACCTGGTCTTTATTAGTACCGTAACATACAGCGCCTGCAGTAGTTTTAATAGGTTGATTCATATAGAAAATCTCTGCTTTATATAGATGTCTTCTCAGCGATAGATTTTTTTTTATGTTTTGACACAGTGCTCCTATAAATGACAGGAAATAGCTGTCCAGCACCAACTGGCACGAAACAGTCGACTGAAGCCACTAGCCAGATCGTCGACTCGATTAGACTGGAATGCATACCCATCCCACTTGTATTTCCTCAGAACCTCCTTGAACATCCTCGGCAATCGCAAAGAAAAAATAACGATAGGAACAAAGTTCTCTGGTAAGATGTATGATTCTGGAGCATTTCCTAATGACCCTTCGCGCACAATACCGTTTCATCTTAGCAGCCTCTGGCCCATGAGCTTACCATGCTGTCGCAGTAAGGCACAAAGGCCGATATCCGCTAACGCAGGCCATCTCGAAGTCTGTTGAACTAAGGGCGAGGGGCTACCAATCAGGGATAAGAAGAGCGATCGTTATGGTCCTTCCTTCGCCAGCGGAGGAGCATCGGGAACTGGAGTGGCGAGAGTGCGAGCAGAGCCGGTTCGCTTATTGCCCGAAAACAGGCGAGCTAATAGAGAGAGAGAGAGGCACGAAATGGCTCTTCACTTTCACAGGGAGAATCTCGGCCGAAAATCCATTATCATCTATCGACCAGCGATGGAGGAAGGGGAAAGAAATTAGATAACGCTGTTCTTGGATTAAAGATCGGAGCTCGCGGCTCACCATGCATCGTAACAATTGGAAATATGGGTGATAGTTGACTTTACCAACTGTCTTCAACTAGTACTATAGGCAGAAACTAGAACTTGAGATATCCTAAGGGACAATTAGTAAGAGCTTTTGGATGAGACGAAGGATCATTAAGATTGAGTTTGGTTCGAGCGCAATAATGAGACATAGCTTTGTACTGCTCGCCAATGGTAAACATACTGTACTTCAAGCACTACGGGAGAGTACTTCTGTACTGTCTAGCTTAGGTTAAACAAAGTACTGAGGATTTAAAAGCACACCCTTCGGATGAGCAAAAATAAAAACCCCTTCCTTAATGGAACCATGGTTAAAAAACAGTGTTATCGCACGCAACCTGCGTCAAAATCAAAGTCCAAAACCTGGAAAGCGTCTACCGTGTCGGAATGGCACAACCAAATAGACGCCGGCTTCACAACGCGACGGACTCAAGTTCGATTGCGAACAGGGGAAGTGTTCTTTTTTTCTTGAGAAGCTTGATGTGCCTTTGTAGAAAACACCTATGTAAATTGCCTTTCCTGCAGTTCTTTTTGGCCATTACGATGGACGGCTCGAGTTAGGTGAACTACGTCATCAGGGGGGCATAGAAGATTTCGCGTAACATCATCATCGATTTAAGAAACACATTGTATAAAGTTGGCTTTCTTGCAGGGCGTCTACCTCCGGAGTCGACGAAATCAGTGAGGCAAAGAAGGCTGCGCTTTAAAACCAAAGCAGGGAGAGGATGTTGGGGCGCAGAAAATCCTACATCCAAAGCCAAATTCGAAAGTTACCTTGAAAATTTTGGCTAGATTGAAGGACTTAGTATCGAGTCGCAGAGCTGTGAGCATGTCTGATTTACAAATTTGGAAAATCGTGTGAACACTCCGTTTACATTAGTTTGTAACCACAACGCTGGATGTCACTACATGAGTTGTCTTCCTCTAATGAGAAAGGTGGAGGCTTTTTGCAGGCCCTACAAAGATACTGAATGCGCAATGAATGGGGCAAACGCTTTTAACTCTGATTGGAATGAGATCAGTCAATGCAAATTTGTAGCACTGCATCAATGAATAAAAGTTTGTCATTGTTACTTCGTGATTGCCAGCAGAAACAACAGGAGGAACACTGAGAGCTCAAATACATTTCAAAGTGGATGTGGAATGCAAAGAAGCGGATTGCACTTCTTTGAGTCACCGATGCACTAGCTACGCTTGTGGAGACAAGTGGTATTTCAATACGAAACACTTTCTAGAAACAGAAGCATATAAATGAACGTAGGAAAGCACCCATTGTAAAATGAAGGCAACGGCATTGAATCGAAATACTGTGTGGGATTTTGGAGTGCTAGCTGAAGTGAGGACAGAGATAAAGGAAAGTTGACGACCACCATTACACTCAACTTGAAAACAAATGCAGAGGAACTATAGAGAAAGGACACATATTAATATTCAGGAAGCGACTAAAGCTTAATGAGCATATAAGCTATCCCTGCTAATGAGTACGAGTATGTACAGCGTAAATGTTATACTATATGAAAACGCGACTATCCAAGTGTGGCACATTCGTCACTGTGTCAGGTGAACAACCTGGAAAATTGGGTGGGAATTTGTCTTACAATATACGTTATCTGTTTTAGAAACTCAAGTTGCAAAAGTGGCATCACCCAAAGGTGAAATACGCGTTTGTTGTAAGTGATAGCAAATCACCATACGTAATATATTTTTGGGCGGTGGAACACAGTGCTGGATTCTTAAGACAAAATTATCCTAAACCGCGTATTTGAGCCAATGTTCTGCGACCTAATCTGCGTTCCCGGTGATGGAGTTCTTTTTCCCTGAGTGTCTTTCCTGATGCCTCAACAACAACAACAAAAAACGCGCACGAGCCGTAACCAGAACGAAAGATTTTGTCACAGGTACAACATCTTTATGCTTCAGAAAATCCAGAAGGTCCACCACTTCAAATGTCAACGTAACTTAGCTAACAAGGGCCGCCAATACTGAAGAATAGTTGAAAAAATTCAAGTCAACCATTAAAGACACTGATAACTGTGTTCCTACCAACGTATACTATGCAGGTTGTTTAACCAGCACAAACCCGTTGTCAACATTACCTTTAGGTGGCGAGCCCTGTTGTGAGACTCCACTTTGAAGTACATTTCAGTGCTCCGGCTAACAAGCACAACCAGCAGACACGTTAAAAGCTCATCCGCGCTTTTAATGCAGTAACATCAGCCGAGCCGGGAACTTGCTCTTATTATCCTTAATTGCATTTAGTGAGTCAAGAAGGGATGAAGTCCCAGTGAAGCTGGGAGGCATTTTGTTTGTAACATAAAGTTAAACAGGTCGTCAGACTTTAACGTGGACATCACCAATCAGCCTTTACCAAAGGATCTATGAGTCGCCGTTGCCATCATCTTGGTAAATGCGCAGAAATGGAGGCTGTTGGAGTTGTCATTTCGTTCGTGCCTTCCTGATCACCGTAAGGCAAGTCAACAAGTGAAGCAAACGAGACACCGAGGAGACAACAAGAGAGGAAAGATAGCTGTTTTTTTCTCGCGTTTCATCTTGCGGCCGTACCACGGTCAAGCAGACAAAGATGCTAGCCGTAGAAAACTAGAAAAGAGGAAGAGAAATGAAAGACAATGCTACTTGAAGGAACTTTTGTGGGTCTAGGCATTTATGCACTCCCAACGTTCCCCCAACATTTCCTCCCCCACAAAACCCCCCAGAATGATTTCGACACACCTTAAAAAAGATCCCAACCCCAAGAGCCCCTGCCCAGCGATTTATACACCCCCCAACACCCCCCATTCCCGGAAGTTTTTTCGACACCCCCTCCCCACCAAAAAAAGAGTCCCCATTCACGAACACACTCCCCAGGTATTTAAAGAATCCCCCCAACACCCACAAAATCCCCGAACACCCCCTCAAGCGATTCTGATACCCCGCGACCCCCTTACAAAAAAAGAGATTCCACAACCATGAGCACCCTTCCCAGGGATTTATACACACCCCCTAAAATCCCCCAACACCCCCCTAGGAGGCCTTCGACACCACAAAAATCCAAATTCTGGATAAACCCCTAGGTGGGTCGGACCAGGAAAAGAAAAGAACGTCCGGAAATCACGGCAAGCTCCCGCCCAATTCGTTGTCGTCGCCATTCGGCCGAATGCCCTTGCCCACGCGGCTAGAGTTGTGACGGAAACGCTTGCTTTTCAAGAGGAATGCGGTAGGGAAGAAAGGATGAACAAAATGAGAATGAAGACACTCTGTGACGCACTTTTCTTAGGGAGCCTCCAAAGACGCTTCCTGGTCCCGAAGACTTTTCTGGTATATTTTGGATTAGATGGGGCTTCGTTTGCAGCGCTGAACAAGTGCATCTATAAACTTCCCGCTGTAAGGAACGGACAGCTGGTGAATCAACGCGATATTTGCGGTCAACGCGTTGTCTGGTTGGTTCACTGTGATTTTAAACTATGCCTATTGAGATCCCCCCTCACTACCGCGAAAATTGAACCGAAAATAAAAACATTGTTTCTTGCTTAATAATGTAGTCGAGGTTCGCAGCTTGCAGCAGGACCTGCGGGTAACAATGGCTTCGAAGCCTCGCGAATAGATTTCGCCCAACAAACTAAACCCAAACAGGAAGGCCAAGTATTCACGCAGGATGCATATTAGAAAAACAATTGCAACGGTAAGACTTGTCTAGCACAGCGAACAGAGCGAGATTGAGTTTCCGGATTCGCGATGGAAGGGCGAGATCGGAGAACCGTTGTGGAAGGAGGAAGAAGGGGGGAAAATTGCATTGGCGGAGCTCCTAATCACGCACTAAGAACAGCCAACGCACATAAGAGAAGAGAGCGGGCGGAAGAACCAGCGCCTTTGCCTCCGAAAGGAACACGTACACGAGAACGTCGTCTTATCGCGGCCTATGCTTGTAATTTCTTACGTCCTTTGGAACAGCCTAGGGTGGAACGGTGTGGCGGACTATAGCCCCGATCAATCACGACTCGGATTCTAGCTGCAGTAGGCCGGAAGGGGAAGAGGAGACCCAACGGCGTCGAAGCCGGAAGTGAGTTGTCCTTCTCCGTGGCCCGAGGCGTTTTCCTCTTCTTCGGGTGACTGAGGAGGGCGGTGAGCTTCGCTAACCTGAACACTGATTGCCTTATTATGCAGTAGGGCATGGAAAACCCCGCTCCGTCAGTCTCGTCTCAAGGACCGAGTCGCAACCGAACCCTCTCTTGAATAAGATCTCCCTCGCTCTCTGGGGCTTCCTCAAAGCGGTTTATGGGCAGAACTTTTGCGGAAGGGCCGTTTGGGTTAGGCAAACCATCCTCCTCCCCCACCCCCCCCCCCTCCGGGTGTTTTCGGGAAATAAAGTAAAGTTGAATGTCGCCTTGGGAAACTTGGAGGCGCCTGGTTTCAATAGCGATACAGTCATTCGCTGCTTCACCATCTCTCTGATTACACTCGGCGTCCGTAACTCCATTAGTGCGCGTTGAATCTTTTTCACCGGGTCTCCTAAGCGACTCAATTTATTAGGGCGAAAGTAGGAGCTTAATTTTTCCCTTTGTTTCGATTTCCTACCCTCGCATCTTCCTACAAAGGTCTTGCTAACCCCATGCTGATCATGCAGCGACAACGTATTTTCTACTTGATGCACCATTCTTGTTTAGGTTTTCGCTTTGGGCACCGCTGTTCGCCTCACCATATATCTTCAGGAGACGTGAGAAGCGTGATTGATGCGCAGCCTGTTGCCGCTTTTGCGCGGCGTTACAGGAGGGCCACTTAATTGACAGGCGCTCATGCCTTGTTTTGCCTATCTCTATCTTTCATTTTGGGTTTTTCCTGTGTACGTCCGCGTGCAGAACTATATAAGTTCCCGTAGGTAAGCAAACAAGATCTTTAAAACGTGTCAAATCGCAATTGCGGATAGGAAGGGTGTTGATACGCCAACGAAACTTTTCCTGGACCACACCGGGACATAATTCCCCTCTATCCATTTCTTTTCGTTTGAAGTGGCAACGAAAAAAAATGCAAGTTTGTTTCATTAAAAAGATTGCTCTCTTCCTATAACAGCCTTACCAATTTTATCCCAACATTCAAAACATTATTCCATATTTTAAAGAAATGATAGGCAGCAGTGGAGAGTCCCAAGACACTTTCCAGCGACATCTTTATGACGTCACAAAACCTTGTTAGCGCTATTCGTGGCGGCTGACGTAAGCCGCCGACAAGAAACATGACTGAGTTACTGCAGTGCGGACCCAGTTCCGTTTAATAGTATTATTCGAATGCTAAACTGCACTTAACACACTCATAACTATGTCTAAGTAAAATAATTGCGCACAAAAAGGGGGAGACACGGACGAAGTGAGGACAGACACACACGGGGCAAACTTCACACTACATTCCATTGTGCCACTGTGTCAGCCTTATAAACTTCACAAAGGACGATCACGCATGCGTAAGCATAAAGAGGGATTAAACGGCCGGCGATGCGGCGGCCAAGAAAACCAATTCCTTTTCGGTGAGAGCAAGCGAGGGCGTGCTGACACGTTTATCTCCGAGTCTTGCTATCGCCTCAACTTCCGTGATATCTCGCAAAAGTTGCGTTCGGCCACGGGATAAAATCACACTTCTCAAATCTAGGCTTGCAACCGCATCTTAAACAATGTGCAGCCAAGAACCCACCAGTGCCATATGTAATGTTATTACAGTACTCGCGTAACCAGTCATTCAGACAAAGCCCGGTCTGCCCAATGTACTGCCTGTTACAGTTGAGCGGGAGGCTGTACACCACCCGACTCGCACAGGCTACAAACCTCTTCCGGTGTCTCTTGTTGCTCTTCTCAGGGGTGGGGCGATTGGGGTTATCAAGCAAGCAAGCGCGAACTAAAATCGAGTGCCCCGGTGGGTTCTTTTCGTACGCGTTTTTGGCCATGGGGACGAAACGTTCTAGCGAGAGCAGTTGGAAAACGAGTGTCCCGGTGTTTTATTACCGTGACAACATGACAATACTACGACGAACGACGACGACGACATGAGACGCGCACAAACCGAGCCCGTAAAATGCTTCGACCTGAAACATAGTTCGGACGTAATAAAAGTTGCTCAGCTTCCCAAGCCTGTTGGGTGCCGAAAAAACCAGCTTCCCAACAAGCTTGGGAAGCTGAGCCAACTCGCGAACCCCAATCGCTCCACCCCTGAGAAGTGCAACAAGAGGCACCGGAAGAGGTTTGTTGCCTGTGCGTGCCGGGGGGTGTACAGCCTGCCACTCAACTGTAAGAGGCAGTACATGAGGCAGACTGGGCGTTGCCTGAATGATCGGTTACGGGAGCACTGCAATAAAGTTAAATCTGGCAATGGTGGGTTCTTCGCTGCACATTGTTTAAGATGAGGCTGTAAGCCTATATATGAGAATTATGTGATTTAATCCCGTGGCCGGACGCAACTTTTGCGAGAAATCACGGAAGCTGAGGCGATAGCAAGACTCGGAAATAAATGTGTCACCACGCCCTCGCTTGCTCTCCACGAAAAGGAATTGGTTTTCTTAGCCGCGTCATCACCGGGCGCTTAATCCTTCTATACGCTTACGCATGCGCGATCGTCCTTTGCGAAGTTTATAAGGTTGACACAGCGGCACAGTAAAATGTAGTGTGAAGTTGCGCCGTGTATGTCTGTCCTCACTTCGTCCGAGTCTACCCCTTTTTGCGCAATTATTTTATTTAATTATGGAGTACCAACATGCCCACGACGATACCCTTATTAACTTCATAACTGTGTTTTAGGGCGAAGCCTTGTAGGGGCTCGGGCTGTCGGCGTCTCATGTCGTCGTCTTCGTTCGTCGTCGTATAGTCATGTTGTCACAATAATCAAACACCGGTCCACTCGTTTTCCAACTCATCGCGCTAGAACGTTTGATCTCTATGGCCAAAAACACGTACTAAAAGAACCCACCGTGCACTAGACTTTAGTTCGCGCTGGCTTGCTTGCTTCTATTTAGCTTGGTACTCACTTTAACAATAAAATTTACCGTTCTCCGTTCAGAATTTCACTTCTCTGTCATCGCGGTTGGGATGCCGCGTATGTCAGCGCGCGCCGTGTGGCAAGAGACTTACAATCTTTGAATAGTCTTATACACTGCATGCTTCTCCCCTCCCCAGGTTTCACATTAGTGGAGATGGCCCGGCCTTTATTTATAGCTTGCCCATACTACGCCACTCCTGCCTATATTATGTCACAGTACCGCGAAACTTGAAAGTTCTATATTTCCTTCATTTGTTTTATTAGAAACGTCTTTCATTGCTGGCATGGAGCTCATGAGTTACCAGAGAGTACTTCTTTAAAAAATACAACGTTATATTTTGTCTTTACGACCATATTAAACAAGTGAAAAATAAATTAAGAAGCCAATATTAGGAACGGCTTTCCTGGTACTTTCCTACTTCCTGAAGTGCGGGCTCGTTCACGTGCACTTTCCCCTGCGTTGTTTAAAGTGTTCACTCACCCACCAAGCCGCCTTTTAGAAAGAATTCACAATAGAAATTAAAAGCGAAGAAAAGTTTAAAACATTCCCGCAACTTGAGTCGGAAATAATACTTGAAATTACACCGCGAAAGTGTCCCGTTTCTGCAGATGCGGTTGCTCTAGGGCACGTCGCGTTGATTGAAGTGGGGGGTGGGGGGCAAAAAGATGGCGCCGCGGCAAAATTTTGGAAACGCGAAGTGCATACGCGAAATGCGACAAAAAAAGGAAAGACTGAACGTGCAACCCGAGCCTTTGGTGTAATTGCAGGAGACGAAATTGAAAAACCGTTTATGCGAGGAACTGCAAATCGGCTAGGCGCACGTTTATTAGAGGATCAGAGAGAGAGAGAGAGAGAGAGAGAGAGAGAGAGAGAGAGAGAGAGAGAGAGAGAGATATTGAATAGCAGCCTCGAAAATAGGACGAAAATGAAGTTCAAAGTTCTCTCCAACTACTATTGCTGTCGTTCTGGTGATGCTCCCGTACCCCGAAGGCACTAGGTTCGCCGTAATTCTAGATGGTGAAACAAGAATCGTGTGGCAAAAAAAGGCAGCGATCAGAGCACAAAGAATTCGGGGACTCATAGAAAGAAATGCCGGTACGCGCTCTCACTAAAAGTTCTGATCTGTCAGAACGGACGAGTTTTCGGGATAATTGAACCCATGGTTCGTTTTTTCGGCATACGCCCGCGAGAGAAATTTTTTGATTGAGAAAAGGCGCGTGCTCCGGTTACTGACAAAATAATCAATCCTGATACACTGTGATCTAGGAAAAATTACACAATACGATATGCTTGCAAAACTAAAATGGACAGACGATTTGATAATATAGTAGCTTGCTCAGCGAAAGCACACACTTCGTCGAAATTTGAGCAGTCCCTCCTATGTTGCTACAAGTTCACATTTTAAATGCTTGCCCCGCAAACATTATTTCGCCTTTTTCGTTCATGTTCTAAAGAGGTCGACCTCTTTCTTGAGAACAAGAGCAGAGTTGTGGTTTGCTCAAGGGAGGATAAAAATTACTGCGCGCCCAAACAAGGAAGAACAGGTTGATTTCATTCTCTGAACCAGAGCCCTGGAATCTTTCGAAAGGAAATAGACTGAGAGTTGCAAAATTAGTGATAATCCTGACGTTGTTGCAAAAAGTAATGAAAAGCATAGGCAGAAGTTCGAGGGCAGTGGCGATGCAGTGAGCAGAAGTGTATCTAATTTGATGAGCGGTTAGGGAAGTAAATGGTGTATAAAATTCTAGAGTAAGAGAGAGAGAGAGAGAGAGAGAGAGAGAGAGAGAAGAAATTTTAGGGCAAACCCACCAACTAAGCAAGGGCCCCTGTGCTTATGTTTGCGGATGCAGCTCATCACTACATACACGGTGGTGTGGATGGATGGATAGATGGATAGATGGATAGAAGGGAAGGGAATTGAATGAATGCATGGAATAGATGAATGAAATGGAGTGGATGTGGCAGCCATGGCAGCCGAGAGAGCTCGCGTCTCCGGAGCAGTGCACCGCGTGTCCTCAGATCCTGTCCCGAGCCGGGAGCCACGAGGCAAGAGTGACGCGGCCTGCAGTTGGAATTGAGACACCGAGCCGACAGCAGCGCGCTCGCCTCTACCAAGCAGTATCACCACCAGCGCCATGGCTCGCCCATCTCGGCCGCTGTTCGCCTTCTGCTCTTCGCTCGGCACTCCTCAATAAATGAAGGCGGAAAGGCTCCCCACGTCCCCTTTATAATTAGTGACCCGGAAATCGAGCCCGCACCGCAGATTAAGGCATTCACGGCGACCATCTCAGGGGCGTCACTAACGCTACGTCAGTGTTACGATTGCGCCCTAGGACACGTCAGGCATGGCTTCACCACGCCATTCTGGATTCCGAAGCTCATTCGTCCAGCCGCGTAACGACACGCTTCCGGGACTGCAAGCGTTCTATGAGAAAGACCCTCCGGTGTGGTTCGCCCTGTTCGAGATCCATTTTAGATGCGAAACATCTCATGGTAAGGGCTATGTCCCTCACTCCGCCGTGCAACGTCCACACCCCCACTGCGCATGCTTGGCTTGCTGAACGCCCGGAGGTGTCTTACCTTTTAATGGAACCTGGAGGGACAGTGTTGCCGGTGTCTTCCTGTGCCGGCACGAGATGAGCACGCTTCACGTGTCTTCGACGTTTCATCGTCGTCGGAGGCGGCGTGCGTCGGCGAGTCTCGGCCGGCCGTGATTACAAGCAGCCCACAACCATCCGGGGAATGTGCATCGACCTCATCTTCAGCAACTTTAGTGTTCATCCACTACAACAGGCCTTGACTTTACATTTCACACACCATAAGGCGGTCATAATCAAAGCGGAACGGCAACCACAGCTCGACGTCACCTACGTTGAACATGATGATGATAATGCTTAAATAAAGAAAAGACAAACTCACACCACGTACAGCGTATTTCTCTCTCTCTCTCTCTTTAATGCTGCTCCAATCTAACACCCCCCCCCCCCACCCCTTCAATAAAATTACACCAACTTCCGTAGGGTAACCCTGAGTAGTATGCGAAGCAGCCATGGGGTCAACGCAATTTCCCATTTCGTAGTTCCGGTAAGTGCAAAGTTTGGTAGTTACCATGCAAACTAAACGGTACATATAACGGTAGCTACGTACCTCAACCTTGCGGAAACGTCGAACTGAAAACTAATGGGCACTTCAATCGATACCGTGGCTGCTTCGCATACTACTCAGGGTTCCCCTACGGGAAGATGGTGTTTTTTTTTTTAAAGACGACAGTCTTTCTTGGAATACTTAAACACTGAAATTTCGGTCTGTCGGTAAGTCTGTCTGTCTGTCTCTGACTCTATTCAGCCACAAGGTCAAAGTATAATAGATATTGCGCAATACTGTTTTATACTCACAGCCAAACGTAACCGGCTAAGTATGGTTTATATGCTCATACTGGTCAACTTTGTTGAACAAGAACAAATTAGTACCCAAGGGATATTTACACTGTTGCCTAATTAAAAAAATCATGGATGCTTTGTTTCTTTTAGCAAATGATATTTTACCTCTACTGCAGAAAACTGCCGCCTGCTGTTGCCCGCGCCACCGCCTGGTGGCATATGAAAAATCACGCGGCAACAGCAACGAAAGGTTCCACTAGCTAGGTTCCACGTTCTGCTTGGAATACTCGTGGAGCACGGCCACGCGGTTCTATAAACCTTGTAGTCGGCTGCCTCGATTCACGCGCGTCTCCGCCGTACTGCAGCGCTGGCATTGAGGAACCCGGCCTGTAGCAGTCGAACGCGGTAAACTAAAATCGCCTTGAGCAAGCCTTCAGTGTGTTTACCTTGGCATGACTGCTACGGTAGATGAACAGCATTAGAGGTGAGCTGGAAAGCAAAGGGGGCATTTCCTCGGCAAATGTCTACTAAGACTATCGTCTTTTGACTACATTTGCAGCGAAAGGAGCAGATACGCGGCCATTTGTTTTCATCCGAGGCATCAACAACCAGGCGCAGCGCTACAACATCGCCAGCAAGGCTATCCCAGAGCGCATCGTGGCACAACTTCGGTTGCCGCTGCAGACCCATGATCTGCACGATGACTTGAAAAATGCAGTCCTGGCCCATTTCGGCTGGACCAGCAATTTTCATTGTCAGCCAGCTTATCCTGCCGCAACAGCCCCAGGACCATCGGCTGCCACTGCGGAGACTCCACGTTCTGTTCCGTCCTTCGCCTTGCAAGAACACTCTGCGGCCTCACCCGACGCCGATACGCACGTGACCGTCATCCACGTCCACGGAACCGTCGATACCACCAAGAAGCTCAACAGTTTCAGTGAGCTTTTTCGTGATGTGGGTGATAAGACTGATGTTTTCAGGCCAAAATCCTACCTTCAACTACAGCCATTTTACGCCATAGATGTGGAGGTATGGCTAGCTCAGGCCGAAGCATTTTTCGCCGTTAACGGCATTTCCAGTGACGTTCTCAAGTGCAAACTGGTGATTCGAGCACTGCCAACCGACTGCCTGTCCATCATTCGCAAAAAACTGGTCGCTGCTTCGTCGGTCCAGTACTCCCTACTGGAGCAAGCGATTTTCTCGCCCTCCAGCATCTGGCAACATATTTGAGCACCTGGGCCGGCGACCTATCGCCTATCAGCCCAGCTGCCCTGATTACTTCTCAAGGCGTACATGCATCATCTGCTTCCTCGTCACGCCTCGACTCCACCACCGGAGTAAGTCAGACGTGCAATCCACAATCTGCCCCGGCCACATTGCCGACTACACCCACGGGCGAGTTTTCTCGATCTACGCTCTGACCACACGGAGACACAACCAAGCCAGGCTCAGTACCCGTCTCACAACTGGCACCCGACAACAAGACCAGTGCATCCCTCACTTATGACTACGTTCCTTCGCCGACGTCAGAGACATCGGTATCACTTTTGTGCCCCACATTGCGCGCTCATTCTCTAATCGTAGCAGAAGCTGGTACGTAGGCTCACGACTATCACCGATGATGCACGAGAACGCGCGACGTATTATACCGAGGAGAGAGGTGTTTTGGGCTATGGCCCCTTGAATCCGCCTCCTCGCAATTCACCGCAACGAGCAAGCAGCCCGTTGCCAGTTCCACCTCAGCAGTCAGAGGTCACTGGTGGGGCCGACCTTCCTGGGGGGCAAACCCTCCGCCAGAAATCAGAGTCAACCATCTCAAGGTTCGAGAACATCACTAAAGGAGCTGAGTTCCGACATGTAATTCAACACACTTGGCCACGCAAGCTTTTCGCTACCGCTATCGGGTCTGCAAGAACGACGGCCGAGACTGCGCACCAGCGGGTATAATGCCACCATGGCAAACTACCACTGGCAGGTGGCTGCAATCATCAGGGCTAACGCAAACAAACGACAACGCCGCACCACGTCAGGCACGGCGGCCAAACAACCCTTCACTTCGAGATATTTAGAACAGAAACTGGAGCTGGGGATAGTCTATTACGGGTCGACCACATCGCCGAATATAAAGTAAGCAGCGTTTTTTTTTTTTTTTTTGAAGTTGAAGTTGAAGATTATTTGGACATGTTTTAAAAGTGCGTACAATTAATAATACAGAAGGAGCTCCCGTAGTGTATGAACTGTCGGGAGGACCTCCTGTTACAAAGTGCATAAAAGAACAGCGTTGGAGGATGCAGCAACTAAACTATACATCAAAAGAAAATGAGAAGGAGCAGGCACAAAGCAATACATATATGCATATACATACGCAAACATGCATACATCCTTTTGTAGGAATACAAACAAATGCTTACCAAACACTGCAGTAAAAAAAGATTAGACATAAGAACAGAAAGACTGCAAAAATAAAGTTACAATGGAAACACGTTTAATATTATGCCAACGTACATTACAGAAAACATTTCAATTGGTTTTGGAATAAATGGGCAGGGCAGAGCGAATCGATTTAAGGGAAGTGGGTTGTTCATTCCATATTGCAATGGCTGCCAATACGGCAGTTTGTTTGGCGTAGTTAGAACGAATGTTCGGTAGAATTAGGTTATTGTTTTCTGAAAAGTGGGTGCTGTTGGGGTTAAAACTAACGACTGGACGATGCAGTTGTGGATCACTCATAATTTCTTGCGTGAAGCAGCAGAATGCACAACTTTATTTTATATTCAAAAAGAAGGGATAAGATTCCAGGTATGTGTAAAAATAATTGAAGAACGTTAAAGAAAAACTAAAAATAGTTGGAAAAATATTTGCAGGTGGCAGTAGGATACTTCAAGGCCACGTAACTGTGGTTAAACTGACAATACAGGCGCAATAGCAACGCAACAACGATTTGATTTGGTGGTCTAACCCAGTGATGCAATACCTGGACTACGAGGCGTGCCGTAGTAGAGCGTTTCGGATTAATTTTGACCACCTGGGGATATTTAACGTGCGCTGAAGTCTTGACACATGGGCCCTTTCGCTTTTCGTCTCCACTATATAAGCAGCCACCATGGCCTGCAATCTCACCCGCGTCCTTGGACTCAGTAGCAGAAGGCCTTAGCCAAAGAGCCACTGCACTGGACACCAACTGGATATCAATGATTTAGTAAGTTAACGAGCAATACCAATGCAACGTTCAATAAAATCTACAACGCACTACCAACAAATTATGCAACAGCTGATGCCGGTTATTCGCATGTTGTAGCCCTAAACACCTTCAGATTTTGAGTTATACGTCTACGAGAACGACAGCCTTTGTTGCATCAAATTTGCAAGTGAGCTTTGCCGTGGTACATGGTAGATAAAGGTGAAGCACGCTTGGCGGTTTTTAGTCCCATGAGCAAACAATTCGGTCAGTCCAAGGACTAAACCTGACGAAAGAAACGGATTGCAGAATTTTAGCACAGCATCTGTTTTTTTGCGGGAGTTGTCGCTTAAATTTTGTGTAATTTGCATTTACAAAAAAATGCTTTGTTGTCACCATGTTTTGGTAGCACCCAGTTGCAAGGGAAACTTGCCAAACGGAAATCTTATTCTGCATTCCCCCCGATATCGATTTATTGTGATTGTCTTTCCCGCACGTGTGCTTGAATGAAAGTCATAAAGATGGGGTGAAGCCCACATATGGAAACCCTTCCCTTGCAAACGCTGAATTAAGTTTAGAGAAAAATACCTCGCTGCCGGATAAATATAACCACAGCATTTCTGAGGTTATGGCTCCGAAATCAGATCATCTTTTTTCGAATTCTACCTAATGGCAACACAGCACTTTCCGCTCGTATAGATACTCCCAACTGTTTCTACATTGTACAAAATTAACGGCCTGTACTAGATTGAATGCAGAGAATCGCAGACAGGTTTTCGTGCGCAACGTGAATCTTTCTTTTGTCCTACAGACGGGAGCACAAAAAGAGGGTCAAGAACAGCTACGCAGATAATATTGGTAAATAGGATTAATTAGTCAGGAACAAAAGCTTGTTCCTCGTTCCTTCCTAATTTTGAAATGAGTTCCTGTTACAAGTTCCTATATTGAGAAAGGAACGCGTTCCAGTTACACTTCAAACAATGTAACGTGTCGTTACATTGACATTATATTTGTTTTTTTTAATTAAAAGCTAGTGTCCGCTAATCTGAGGTGACATAGCGTGAGCAATCTAACACTCACATCGAAGTACGTATATTATACGAATAAGAACACCAGTGGCAACAGATTGTCTGGAGACAAAAAAAATTAACGAAACGCTCAACGATGAAGTTTTGCAGAGCACCGGGCATATTCCAGACATGCCTAAGTGCAACTGTGGTGCTCATCTATGCAAGCGCAGCAAATATGGCGCTTTCCACTGGGGTCTTCAAATGCTCAGTCAGGATATTGCGTTTCAGATGTGCTAATAGAAATTCACTCACACGCACGAACGTAAATATCTTACACAAAAAAACTGCATCGAAAGGAGCAATAATTACACGTTTATGAAGGCTGGTTCAATATTACAGCATAAGTGGGAAAAAAAATTCTAGAGCACATTTTCGAAATTTAGAAGGTTCCTTTGTGTGAACTCATCAGGTATTGCATCTCGATGTTGTTGTCGGACAGAGGAACCCGTTTTTTCCGTCAACACTTCGCTGGCAATGCCGAAGAACCGTTCCACCAAAACTCTTGAGGGTACTGTCGTGTTGTACTTCAGGATTAGTTGGATCAGTCCCTCAGCCTCATGAGACCCCTCCCCTTGTCCTCATACGCATGCTCTCCACAGACAGTGGTTGTTTTCTTCATATTTAGTTTGGTGGCCGTAAAACACTCTGTGGAGTCGTGTGCATAACTCTGACCGCTGTCGTTTGCCCCTTAAATTTTCGCACACGCAAGCATCGGAGCCAGTGCGTAAACAACAGTGCTTCAGAGTGTTACTCTCCCGGATTGAGAAATCATGTTCGCCTTTTTGTTGCAGCCTTCTCTCCTGTACCCTTATGCTATTCACTTAGCCGTGCATTTAAGTTCGGCCTCCGGCTTCTCGTTGTCGGAACTAAGGAACTCTGCGCACGAAAGCAGCCACCAGCTACGCTACAACGACTCAACTCGCTATCGGTGCCCGGATGAAGCCGTGGTCGGCACGGGTTCCTAATAATACACCGCAGTCGTCGCACTGCTATGATGCCAAGGAAAGGTGGCGCAATATCTCCAAGCAAAATTCGAAAACCGAACGTCAAAGGAAACCTGGCACATCACGAAACCGTAAGTCCGCTCTGAGCGGGAGAAAGTTTACGGCCGGAGTCGCTCAAACGCCATGTCCGTGCTGTGGGGCAATAGGAAGTCCGAGGTCGAATTCGGTTTGCAGCTCCCAGGGGTGGTTGCTGTTGCGCATAACATAAGATAGCTGCCGCCCTGCTTTGGGCGGCAGCGGCAAAGTTTCAAGAATTCGAGGCTAAGAACATGACGCCTTGTTTTTACACGCTGTGAGAGCAACGCTGGCGACCCACCAGAGACGTCTCGTACGACCCCTTTCGCTGGCTCGGCTGCCTGTACTGTAAAGAACACGCGTGCGATAGACACGGTGCAGTCACGTCTTCTCCTGCTCGGCTTTGGCGTTCCACTCTTATGTACAAAATAGGAGGTCGCGGCAGAAGACGAATAAAAGGGGCGCTGGAGCACCTGTCCCATGCGCATGTGCAGCCGACGTAGTGACAAGGCTGTGCGCACCCGTTGCAGCCTGCCTGGCAGGCTTCGGCGCGGTGCGTGGTTATTCTTCTGCCTGCGACCTTCGAGGAAGTACGTTCTGCGAAAGGTCGGGCAAATTGGGCAGCCCATAGGAATAGAAACGTGGTAGTGGCCTGTGCCTTTTTGTACTAGCTTCAGACCTAAAGCCTTGGCATCAAAAACAGCCAAATCGTAGCGATGGAACGTATACATAACGAACGACGTTCCCTCTGCCGTTCTTTCGTAAACGTAAAAAGTTACCGTTGCAGTTCCACATACTCTTAATGGAACGGTGGCGTTAAAAAGAACTATTTCCAGAAACGCCATTCTTTGGAACGCCGTTCCCTACAACACTGCCGACAACTAAAAGAAGCCGTTGAAATGTACCACGAAGCCTGGAGGGAGGTCCACGAAAAAAAATGTCAGTGGCTCCCGGCAACGACACACGTCCAGCTTCCGCAGACGGCGAGATTAAAACCATTTGGAATGAAACCTTTCACAGCGGAGATGTCTGCAATCAAGGACAAACGCAGAAACCACTTTCTCCCGAGTGCGAAATAGAAAAAGAAATGAAAACAACTTCTTCGTGGCTGTGCCGGATAAGACTTAAATATGTATAAGGCGGCGATAAGACAAAGAAAAACATCATGGGAGACGTGAGTTCTTCTGCATTGTATATCTAACGTGGTGCTGTTTCCATTTCTACTATGGGCAGAGCAAGGAAACCGCAATTAGCTAAATGATTTCTGTTTTTTTTTGCAGTCTTGAAGTTCTGAAACGCAATCACGGAAAAACGGACGGCACATAAAAGAAAAAAAATAGTTACAGACAGCATGAAAGGATGCAGGTGAGAAAGACACGCAACAAACCACTTGAATGAGTTTCTGGTTTTTCAGGGGAAAGCAATTACGCTACCAGAGTGAGTGATCTTTTATTTATATTATAGAATTTTTTTTACATACGGCAGACCAAGAGGGCTATCGCAGGAGTGTGTAGGTACAATGCATAAAATAAAAAACAGGGTAAGCTCACAAACAGTATTATACAATAATAGTCAAGGCCTCTCAAATTCTTGCACCAATTCCTTGGGCTTTTTTGAGACGTTGCGGCGCGCATTTATTTTTGACATTAATAACTTCTTCTTTCAAGACAATGGAAGACGTCTGTTTCTCCTAACGGGTGTTGAAAATGATCAAACGTCGGTGGCTTTGGGTGGAGGCCCAGTTTTTTCTTACCATTCTCAGTGTAGCAATGGTTGATTTAATATTTCTGTGGTCGTGCTTTTTTTCTCCCAGAACTTGCAGTGTGATATTTCTGAGGTGATGTTTTTCATCTATGCTTTCGGGCATTTCTGCGGTTACGACGTTGTTCCTTGCGTATTTCATGTGCTGACAAAGACAAGTTTTTCAAGCAACTTTAAGCGCGGATTTCTGCGCCTTGCTGCTGTTCCTGGGGTAGCCGCATTAGAGTGACTATGTGTTTAAAACTTTTCACGTAAGACGCGCTGCGGAGAACAAAAGAAAGGGACACAGGGGCTTACTATTAAAAAAAAACTGCTTTACGTTTGCAGTCCTAACTACGGAAGAAGGGCTGAGTACCGTAAGAGGAAAAAAGTATTCTGAACGGGCACTTTTAAATTTATAGACGATAGTCTTTCTGGGGTTACTTAAACCCAGAAATTTTGGTCTGTCTGTCTGTCTGTCTGTCTGTCTGTCTGTCTGTCTGTCTGTCTGTCTGTCTGTCTGTCTGTCTGTCTGTCTGTCTGTCTGTCTGTCTGTCTGTCTGTCTGTCTGTCTGTCTGTCTGTCTGTCTGTCTGTCTGTCTGTCTGTCTGTCTGTCTGTCTGTCTGTCTGTCTGTCTGTCTGTCTGTCTGTCTGTCTGTCTGTCTGTCTGTCTGTCTGTCTGTCTGTCTGTCTGTCTGTCTGTCTGTCTGTCTGTCTGTCTGTCTGTCTGTCTGTCTGTCTGTCTGTCTGTCTGTCTGTCTGTCTGTCTGTCTGTCTGTCTGTCTGTCTGTCTGTCTGTCTGTCTGTCTGTCTGTCTGCGACTCGATTCAGCCACCTGGCCAAAGTAAAACAAGGCCTGCGCAATAGTCTTAAATAGTCACAACTAAATCTACCGGTCTAAGTGCGGTGTAATGTTCATACTTGTCAACATCGTTGAAAAAGAACGAGACATTACGCAAATATAAGGCAAGACATTAATACAGAAGTGATATTTGAAGTATTCCTTTATAACAAATCATACATGTTTAATTTTTGCGAAATTAAATGGTTCATCAACTGCAGAAAAAAATTCACTCCACCGTCGCCTGCTGTAACCCGCGCCACTACAGCTACTGGCCCCATTTTAAGAAATCAAGCGGCAACAGTTACGAAAGGTTCCACTAGATGGGTTACACGTTCTGCTCGGAACGCGCATGGAGTAGCGCAACGTGGTTCTATCACGTTGAAGTAACAAAAAATATTCTGGCAGCGCCAAAACTGGAATATACAGCAACGAATACGAAGTCTATTATAAAACAGAGACAAATGTTTTGTTAAACTAGAGAAGGAAATATCAACGCCAAGGCTCGTTTCTTTTTGACCCACGGTGATGCCACCTGTCCAGGGGCGATGCAAATTCTCGGTGAAAGAATAACTACAGCACCCAGCACGAGTATGCAACACCATAAGGCTATTCATGCTTACAGACCATGTGAGAAAACGAAAAAATAACTGCACGAAAAGCTATGGCATGGAAAAAAACAGACCTTTCTTCTTAAGGAATTTTCTACCTGCAGACCAACTAGAAGTGTGTGTTGTAGATTTTGGGCGAGAAAATAAAAGCGAGAGCAGATCACATTTCGATGATAGTCGGCTGAATTCCAAAGTGTGACCAGGTCCGCTGAAAAGCGGGCCCTGCTTGCAGCTTTCAGAATCCTATTTACCCGAGACATGACGTTTGGGTACGTGGCAGTGTTTGTGTTCCAAGTATGATCTCCATACTTGAAAATGGGACGGTCCTCGAAACACTCGAAGCCGTACAGCAGAAAAGAGATAGAGAGGGGAAAAAATGTCGTAAAGCTCTCCGCAGTTCGATACCGCAGCTTCAAAAAGTTCAAGGGCCATACGTTACCCACACGCTTTCTGAAAAGGTGGAAGGGCGGGAAACATACTGTACAAATTTTGACAAGAAAGTACAAAAAAACTCTGACCATACACAAAAGGCGAACAGGCGCGGTGGAGCAGGCAAAAGAGAAGAACAGCAGTAAGGTCCAGGACAAAGCTCAGTACGCCAATCCACATTTCGTTTTGCATCTGTTGACCTGAAAAGCGTCCCCCGGCAATCTCGCAAAAAGAAATATAGAAATACGGAGACATCAGATCTAAAAACAAACTAGAACAATTTATCAGTATGCAGACAGCTCAAGATATCTGCGTCCGGCTTGTTGCAGTCTGGGCTGGTAAGTTTTTTTTCATGTTTTATTTTCATTTTCCTTCGCGTTTACTTTTACGGCTGGCCTTACTCCCGCAGCAAACACGAAATTTATTCCCTGATGCGGCGACATCAGGCGCCATTATGCAGTCTGCTCTTACACCGTGACAGCATGCGGCCATCTCTACACCCTGTATACTTCTTTTTGTGCAGCTGTTCTTTGACTGCCGGTGTATGTGACAGCGGACTGGTCAATCGAGAGACTACATTGGCGCCGAAAATAAGATGCGAGGCCTAAAGCGTAGCGAACAGGACCGAGTGACGACCAGTATCCCAGCGTCTCTTTATACGAGGGGCAAAAATGAGCCGTCTTGGTATCGAGTAATAAATATAAAATGTTTAATCAGTTGGCAGCTTCTTCTGTGCAAAAAAAGCAATAAATGAAAATAAACCTGCGACGTTCCTATACCGATTGATTGATTGTAGGGTTTAACGCGCCGACGCTACACAGGCGATGAGGCTCGCCGTAGTGGGATACTCCTGATTAATTTTCATCAAATGGTCATCTTTAACGTGCACCGAAATCTTGAACATGCGGGCGTTTTCGCTTTTCGCCTCCATCAGAAGAGCGGCCAGGTCGGCCGGGAGTCGAACCCGCGTCCTCGGGCTCAGCAGCGCAACGCCATAGCCGCTGAGCCACCGAGCCGGGTGACATTCGTATACCGAGCAGGTTCAAATGAATGCTGTGTTGCCTATCCACGGCAGGATCATGCAATCCGGTATGACTAACGGAAGCGTAGCTAAGGAAGTTTGCAGTACCGGGAAGCGAGCCTTCTCGCGCGAGTAAAGCTAGCATTTTATTTTAATATAAATGGGCTAGGAACGACATAACGCGAAGGCGTCATGTGTTGAGGCCATGGATGCTTTGATATAGCTGTATAAACTTTTCCCAAGAAACGGCCAACGGATTAATATTAATAGTATTAATTAATACAAATTATTATGTGTTCGCACTTCAATGCTACGCGCCTCTCGCCAGATTTCCTTTTGTCTTCTAGAAGACCTGGCAGGTTAAAGCCGGCCTATTGTCAAGATTCCACAAAGCCGTGGACATGCGCGCTTCAATATCGCTCCTGGGTAGTCATCTCACGTCGCTGTACGTAAATTAAAATAGAATGTGAAGCGTACCATTTGAAAGCCGCCCGCAAGATGATATCGCAAAACGTTATCACAAAAAGATGTTAGACGACCGAGCCAGTTCCCAAGACTGATTCATTATGCCGAAAGGACTGCTGTGGCAGAGGATACGGGTTGCCTGAATGCATGGCACGTGATGACGGTTTGGATGAGCAGGCGTTTTTGGTACTGTACAGGACAACAATAAGGCCGGTTTTGTCGCCTAGTAAGACACGCCTTTGGCATTTAGAACATTAGCATTTGTTGACGGTTGATCCCTTTGTCCTTCAAACACGTAGCACCCCTTTCAGACTTTCATAAGAAAGTGGCAGAGAAAATTATCGGCCAAAACAAATTCTCGGTTCCTATGCCGAAAACACAAATATATCGGCCTCATCTGTGAAATGTCAAAATGACAAAGAAACGAGTTAGGAAGTGTGTCCTTAAAGTTAACATTGAAAGGCTCCTTTTAAATCCCAAAAATTAGTCAAGTAATGTATTTCCCTACCCGGAAACAGGTCATTCTGCAAAGAAAACAGCAAATACACAAAAAGTATGCAAACTTGGGAACGACGATGAAAAAAAAATGTTGTTGATTCCTCTGTCATAGGAATCGGTAAAACACGAAAGAGAAATGTGGAGCGAAATCAGCAACCGAGCATGATTTGCGGGTCGTTGGTGGTCTTGTGGGTGCGCTTGGCGAGTGACGTCCTGCTGGCGGGTCGCTTCGTGAAAGGTGTATTGGCGTCATTTCCGTGACAGAAATAACGCCAGTAAATCTTTGAGTAAAATCTTGGTGTATCCCGGCATAAAACGCTCTCGTGTTGCAATATAAAGCTCGAAAACGAACGAACGAACCTTAAGAATAACGTATTATTTAGTACTAAAAGATGCTTCCCTGCAAGAAGCCCCTGTGTGCATGGGTGCATTCATTAGAGGCTGGTTGCTTCGTTGTACGGGCGTCATTTCCGTGACGGATAGTCACGGTCGTCAGTGACGTCACGGACGTGATGGACGTCGGTGAAATCTTCTTGTATCCCGGAATAAAACACGTTCGTGTCAAAATAGCCATCGTGTGATAGAGGTGGGCAACTATGTAACCGCATAATTCACCTAACGGGTTTACAAAGTAGCCTTCGAGTCTCGAGGTTTTCCTGAATTGAGATCGTGGGCGCTGGAAAGAGGAAGTCGCTTCCCCTAAACTACCGCAGCCATTGTTGGCCCCCTTTTTTGTGAAACCATCGCTATTGCAATTATTCTCCTTCTATTTTTATTTTGTTCCTGGCAGAAAAACTGCTCTGCAGTGCTTTCTCCTGTAAGGACTCAATGCGGCCGAACAATTGGGCCATGGTATCCTGAATACGGCAGCCAGATGGAAGAGGCAGTTTTCAAATCGCTCAATAGCAGAAAGAGGTTAAGTGCGAGTGAAAACGAGGAGATATAGAAGGGCATGGAAGAAGAGCTGAGAGGCATTAGAAAACTTTTTCCCCGAAAAGCACATTTGAAGGCTGAGGCACCTCTACCTTGGGCCATGCATCTTGTGCAATGCTTTTGTGTCCTTAACGTTCAAAGCAACGTACAAAAAGAAAGGAACTATAGATATTCCCTAGTTACTGTTACAACTCACTGTACTTGAGTCAGGCCCCCTTTGTAGCCAAAATACACTGGGGCGACAGTTTGAAATTGCTTAACACCTTGTTAAACGAAGCCTAGTTAATTGAATTTATTATCTTACTATTAGCTTACTTCGGCCATTCTTCAGAGAAACAAAAATCAGAGATACGCAAAGATGAAACCGTTCACTTGTAGTTAACTTGTTAACGGCACTCGGTCTGTCTCATTTTAGAAATAATTTAAGACAATTTATTTCAATCAAACGCAAAATGGCAAATAGTTGCTAGCACCGTCATCATCATCATTGTGGTTGTCGTGGTCGCCATTATCATCACCATCATATTCTTTTTATCCGGTTCCTAAAAACCAACTGAAAGCTGTTCCATTTGTGCGCTTGTCATAAGAACAGAGATTTATAGTTTACGTGAATGGTTCGAGGAAAATTGCTGCTCCTTCTGCAGGGAATCTCTTTGGTCATCGTCTTAAAGAGATTTCGTAGGTAACCAATAGATAGACCGTTGAAAACTGTTGTGGTACTGCGGAAAGGATAATAAAAAATCAATGTCGATGAGTCTATTACGGAACATATTTCTTCAATGCTAAATATCTCCGACAAATAGTTTGTGAGAGGCAAACACACCACTGTAGAGGGTAAATTTCGCGGGTACGTGCAAACCAATGAGGCCCTGAAGACCTGGTTGATCAATTTTTTGAGTTTGAAACATTGTTAAAGAAAATATAATGTCTTTGGCACCTACAAGCCCTTAACTAACAAAAAGCCGCGAAATAACAATAGCTTCGTAGTAAAATCAAGTTCCCTTGCTTATATTACTACCACAAATTATTCAAACAGAACGCTGTTGTACCGCTTCAATCGGCTTACGGTGGTTGTGAGGTGTACATGATTCAAGCAGCGCCAACTTTGAGTCATGCGTAGCAACGTTTCCGGAGGTTGGAATCTCCCTGCCAGTCGCCAAACGCTACGTAATATCTTAAAGCCCACATTAAAGCGGCATGTTTGCTTGTGAACACAAATTATGTCCCGTCATACCATACCACGTACCTTATCTGCCAACCGCCCCAATTGCGACGTAATTCAGGCTCGTCATCAATCTGTAATCAGGTAGGTCCTCCCCGGCTGAGTTAATCCCGCCAGGGCACAACACCGGCCGCTAAAGCGGGGCAACCCACCTTTCCCCATTAGCGGTCCAACAAGACAACCTGTCGGCGCTGAGGTAATCAACTCCGAGTCAAGCAAACGGCTGGACGTGACTCAGGTCGTTTCGCCATCGCTGGGTAAATCGGAAGCCAACGAGGTTGTTGCGAGGAAAATTCTGAGGGTGAGGAGGGACACGAGATAGTGGGCGAAAGTGAAACATAAGGGAGATGCAATCAGAAAAGCTAAAGTTGGAGAGAGTGAAAGGGATACGCAAAAGACTAATTATTGGGTTGCCTGCGCGACGGGTGCAACGCCTCTGTTGCCGCGAGTACAGGCGCACTGCATTATTCAGGGGTACCGCAGCACCGCCACCACGATGGCTGTGTCCGGAAAGTCGGCTCTCGCGGTCAGATCCTTCGGTTGACTTCTTGTACCTTGATGCCATCACAGACGATTTAGAGGAGAGAAGCGTCGGACCACTTGTCTGGAGTACGAACCGTTAGAAAGTTGCCGCACGAATGGAAACATAACAAGATGTCCGTGCTCGAAGTCCGTAACCGACCACGGAAGAACCAAAAGGAGAATCGAATGATGAGAACCCTTATACGCACATTTGGTGCTCAATAATGAATCCGAATGATCAGGCTAATTTCATCAATCATACTACATCAAACGTCTCTTTTGATGGTGAAGGGGATAAACAAATCAGTTGAAAACAGAACATGAGCAAAATATCACAAAACGCCTGTTTTTAGACGGGAACGTATTCTTGTATTGCAGAGCTAGAAATGCGAACGGTAAATAAATATGGCACTGATATTCTTAGACACTCAACGTGATCATTCTTCATCTTTTAGTGCCACACCATAGGAAACCATAGGAAACCGCTCCTCTGTCTCTCAACAGCGCCCACTAAAACAAACGTGGACATGAAGTTCTATTGCCCTAGGGGGAACGTTCATTGAGCGGGGAAATTTCACAGCGCGCCGACGAAACACCGACGCCAAAGTCCCGCCTTTGTCCTGTCATCAAAGAGGCGAGGGCTTGCCTCTCAAGAATATCTCTACACGAAACGTCCAAGCGCTGGGAGACAACGGCGGCTGTGCGCGGCATCTTTCAAGCCAGATTATGTTTGGTTCGCCCGAACGGACAAAGACCCCGATCAAAGGAACTTGAGCATGTACCCGCCCACTTAATCGTACGAGGGATCACCTATACGAGCGGTTCGTTAGTATAGGGGGGTGAGAGGTAATCTTCTCCTTCATGCTACTATACCCTCTTTTCTTTTGCGTTTCGGAATTATTCTGTGTGTTTCGCTTGAGTTCGGGTGGCCTTATCAGGTTGCAAGAAATTTCCAATGGCGGTTGTAGCTTCTTAGATCAAAGCGGACCGAGAAGGAAAGGCGGAGTTTTAATAGTAGTGAAAGAATGGGTTCATCGAAAGAATAAAGAGGGTTCAGTTATCTTGCCGACAAAAGGATTGCCCTCTTGTAATTTTCTGTGGAAGCCTCCAGGAGAGACTCCATGTGGCACTGCCTGCTCGTGGGACAGGGGGCGTATATCCGTTATATCTTGGGCCTAAAAAGTAGAGGAGAAACGGTATAGGCACTTGTTTACTTCGCCTCCGAGGGAAAAGGACGAGATAAACTACGTTCAAAAAAAAATGCCGGGTAGAACCTCAAGAACATTATCTGAGATGCTTATGCCTGAGGGCTTCGGTGGGAGTAATAATGCAGTGCTTCTCCGCTTCATCAGTGTTTAGGGTCATTGTTCGGTGTATGCAGGCTTCGTTCAACATTGAGAAGAAGTTGAGAGTAAACACAACTCTAGAGTGCCTAAACACAATGAAATATTGATCGTTTTACTTATCGAGAGCTCCCTATATGCCGAAGGCAGGGAAGTTCTTCCGCGCATTCCAATTCTTTTCTTGTGACAGACAATAACGGCTCGAAAAAAAGTTACAAAAGACAACAATGACGACAAACGAGCTTCATAATTTGGACTAGTGCAGTGTCACGTGCATTGTAGCTATTTTTTCCCCTACAGTTCAACTTCAATCCTTTCTCGTTATTTAAAGGTATCATTACTTTCAGTTCCTTAGTTTTCTTAGTTCTCCTGTGTTTAGGATCCTACATGCTGCTTCTCCCCAGCTGCTGTAGATTTTGCGATTGTCGTTTTTAAAATGTCATTTACCCGGTCTACACAATCCTTGTTCAGATTAAGCGCAAATTTGTTTCGAAGAGCTATTTTAAACTCCTCCGTCCTGTCTCTGACTGACTCGATGCTGGGTTTCTTACTTTTTACGAGTTCCCTCGCTTGTATTTTGAGATTCAGCCTTAGCTTGCCTGTAACGTTCCTATGATCGGAGCTCCGAATCTTATTTAGCACCTCTACGTCCTGCACAATGCTTGGACTGTCATTTAAATTTAATATAAATATAAATACAAATGAATATAAATACAAACATAATCCAGCCAAAATGTATAGCTGAACAATTACATAAAAACCGGGGCAATAGTTATCAAATTCCAAAATGCCTATGAACAGGATCGGAAATAACACGAACATTGAAGAATAACTTCTACAATTTATACATTGCGGAATAATTGTAAATATTTGATGAATGACTTGTGGTCATAGAGGATAACGTTGCTACCTGGGAGCTGATTAGAGTGACGAATACCAAGTAAGAGTAGCAAGAATAAAATCGGTTAGTACGTACGAATAGTGGCTGGAACTTGAATGAATGGCCTAGACCAGAAAAAACACGATGAGTGGGTTTGATGTGCAAGACAGCGAAAGAAGACTGGCAGTATTATAGCCTATGAAAAGCCAATGAAACACTATGAAGCCGGCGTTGTTGCAGATGCGGTATGTTCAAGGATTTTTTTCATTTCTGCTATGCTTGATGTTCGTGAGTAGTTTCTGAAAATGAATCAGGCAGCTTTATTTTGGAGTGTTCAAGTTTCTTGACGAGATATGGCTGATGGAACTTCCAGATTAGTGCTGCATATTGTATCTTCAATTGAACTAGAGCTTGGTAGGCCAGAAGCATTGTGGATGCGTTTGCTGAATGCAGATTGCGCCTAATAAAGCCCAGTTATTTAAATGCTCTGTCGTGTGTTTTTATCGATACGATGGTTCTGGGACAAATCAGACGTTATATGGAGCCCCAAGTATTGTGCTTTTATTACAGCTTCTATAGGCGTACTATTAAGAAAATAGTGACAATGCTCTGAAATGCTAGTTCTGGAAAATGTTATAAAGTTTATTTCCATCTGCCAGTACACATTTATTTCCATCTGCCCATTTTCGCACCATTTGGTCAGTTTCCCAAGGTCGGCTTGCAAGGATAAGAAATCTTGGTGTTTTGTAAAATTTGTCTATAAATAGCGAAGTCGTCCGCAAATAATAGAATAGCAGAAAAAAACGTTACTGGTAATGTCATTCATATATATTAAAATAAGATAGGACCCATGACTGAGCCCTGCGGGAGACCGGAAATTGCTTGAGATAAAGGGGAAGAATGGTTATTAATTGTTACTGACTGATACGGGCTGATTAGGAAGTTACTAATCCATCTGTTAGCATTAGTGTTCACATTATTAAGATAATTAAGCTATTTCATCAGGAGGATGTGAGGTACCTTGTCGAAACTCTTAGCGAAATCCATGCATATAGCATCTATTTGTGAGGATGAATGTACGGCACTATGAAAATCAGTTATAAATTCGAATACTTGAGTTTCACATGTCTGTGCTCTAGAAGTTTGCAAACTATGCTGGTGAAGGAAATCGGTCTGCAGTTTAGCAGCACAAATGCGTCTCCTGTCTTGACAATTGCGTTGACAAGGGAAGTTTTCCAGACGAATGGTACGCTTCCTGTGTCCATGGCTTGCTGAAATGGAGGTGGAGGAGCTAAGATTGGGGATGTGTTTACTTAAGTTATTTCCTTATCGTTTGGCGCTTATTTGAACGGGGCCTGGTGCTTATTTGAACGGGGCCAGGAGTCAATTGACCACTGCAGCAATACCTTTATGAGTTACAAGCAGGTCTTGCATTTCGGAATGTATGGACAGCATGTTAATGTTGGTCAGTTATGGGCTTTCTTTCGGAAATACAGGACAAAAAACAAGATTTTGTTTCTCTTCAACTTCTGACTAGGAAATGAGTGTGCTATACAAAAAAAATACCCAAATCATAACCTCAGCCTAAAAGAGCCGTAGAAAAGCGACACACCTGAAAAAAAGCTCTTATGCAACGACAACACTGAACACATCTGATGCTAAGTGCAGGAACATAACGAAAAGTAGCACTGTGTTTTTATTTATAGATATACCGGAGTTGGTTGTTATGCAAAGAATACCCAAATCATAACCCTGGCTTGAAATTTCGTAAAAAACGACATAACTGCAAAAAACTGATTGTCTTACGCAACGAAAATATTGAGCACATCTGAGACAAAGTGCAAGAACGCAACTTAAAGTAGCTCTGTATTTTTATTTAAATATAGACTTAATCGTGATGCTATGCAACCCACATCATAATCATAGTTTAAAAACCTAAAATAACGTAACAAACTGCAAAAAAGAAAACTGACTGTCTCACGCAACGGTATGATTGAGTACATTGGATGCAAGGAACAGAAACGTAACTGAAAGTAGCACTGTGATTATATTTAGGGATATACATGAGAGGGTTGTAATGCAAAGGATACCCGAATCATTACCCTTCTAAAAACCTGTGAAAAATTACATTGTAAAAAACTGACTGTCTGACGCCGCTTGTAGTTGCACTCCAGTGGGATTGCGAAAACACAGGTTATCCGCCACCACCTTCCAAATCACGACAGAAATCATAACATTTTTTGCCCCAATGACACGGTCGTGCCCCTAAAATCAGGGGCTCTCGCTAACAGCTCTCATAGTTTAAGAGAAAGGTAACGAGTTCCGACTCCACTAAGCGGCTCTCCCGCTTATAAGCCAGCGGGTAACAAATTGATCATGTATTGTGCCGTCTCATCACAACCATGCAATCAGGGCAGGCACTACGATGCCTATTCAGTTATCCCCAGGCTCAATAGTGCCCTTGATAGCAGAGAGAACTAAACAATACAGCAACAATGAGCTCCTCTCCTTGCACTACTGCGGCGTGCAGTAAGAGGAGCACGATACACTTATTCCTCCGAAGGTTTCGAGTTTTCGTTGCCATGTCCGATCAATGCGTCGTAGATGGCAGGAGCTACATTTTTCCTACGCACAGGTGTTTAGTACGCGCAGCCGGTGTTGGAAAGCTACGTTCCGCACATTTAGGGGAGTAGGCATAAATCCGAGTGCATTAGCTGAGAACGCGCACCGTTCATACATCTAAAGGGTGCACGTACGCACGCATGGTTTGCGCTTGCCAGGCATTTGTGCCGGTAATGAAGCGGCGGAAGAGCCGCCACTAATGGCCACTTGCTATGCGCGCTGCTAAGCACAATCAACAGCCGCTTAGGACAAGGGTATATAACAAGCAGTATATAGCTGCTTCTCTCTGAAGAAGAAAGCGTATGACAGCCGCATCCTACCGGCACTCACCTATGGGGCTGAAACTCGGACGTTAAATAAAAGTGTTCAACTGAAATTGAGGACGACTTAGCGAGCAATGGAACGGAAGAATATAGGTGTACCGTTAAGGGACAAGAAGTGAGAGGAGTGCGTCAGGGAGCAAACGCGTGTTAAGGACATATTAGCAGATATAAAGAAGAAAAAATTGGTGTTCTTAGGGCATGTAAGCGAAGGCAAGATAACCGTTGGTCATTAAGGGTAACAGAGTGGACCCCTAGAGAAGGCAAGCGTGGCCGGAGGCGGCAGAAAGTTAGATGGGCAGATGAGATCAAGAAGTTTGCGGGGATAAATTGGTCGCAGCTAGCACATGACCGCAGGATAATTGGAGATCTACGGGAGAGGCCTTTGCCCTGCAGTGGGCGTAGACAGGGTGCTACTGCTGCTGCTAATGATGAGGCATCTGCTGTTGCGCGTGATTTAACCCCAACCTTCTTTTGAAAAATACGCATTTGATTGATTGATTGATTGATTGATTGATTGATTGATTGATTGATTGATTGATTGATTGATTGATTGATTGATTGATTGATTGATTGATTGATTGATTGATTGATCTCTACGCGAGGCATGGCTTGTCTTCAGTTTCTGTTCAACAAAAACCAGATAAACAAATGACTGAGAGCGCTTGGATGACGAATAGCACGTAATTTTTTAAATAAATATCTATCTAACGGATCTCGCCGCGGATCCTCGCACGCCTGTATGTTCCTACGCATATACAGGCACTCACAGGTATGAAGGTCCTGTTTCTTATATTATCTATTAATAAATAAACTTTTCTATTCCCGGCTGCGGCGGCCGTTTTTCTGATGGAGGCGAAAAGCAAAAACGCCCGTGTGTACGAGATTTCGGCGCACGATAAAGATCCCCAGGTGGTCAAAATTAATCCGGAGCCCTCCACTACGGCGCGCCTCATCGCCTGCGTTGCGTCGGCGCGTTAAAACCCACAATCAATCACCACAATCAATCAATCACCACAAACCCCACAATAAACTTAATACCTCTGAGTGCACACGGGCGCCTGCGCGCTTGCGTGTGCGCGTGTGTGCATGCGCGCGTGTGTGTGAGTACGTGTGCGTTGGCGTGTGTGTGCGCGGGTGCGTGTGGTGTGAGCGCGTATGCGCGTGCGTATTTGCGCGCCTGTGTGCGTGTGTGAGCGCATGTGTTTGCGTGTGCGCGCGTGTGTGTGTGTGTGTGTGTTTACGTGCGCGCGTGCGTTCGTGCATGTTTCTGTGCGTGTGTTGATTATACATGATGATACAATGCTGATGGCAAATGATATCGTTATAAAACCCCAGAGTACCTTAGCTTTATAGGGTTGTCCGCGATAACTGGGAACACAAGACCACACCGAAGGGTATCGTATGAGGATCGCCCTGAAATAGAAATATCTGTTTATTATTTTCACAAGTGGGGCCGATTTCAGGCTACGTTTTTTTTTTATGCCGGGTGGTACACGGAGACTTGCCAGTTGTAACTGCAGTGGAAAAGGAGAAGCTTCTTGGCCCACGATATTGGCGCCAAAATCCTTTTGCACTGTCTTGGCAAGTAAAAAAAGTCAGAGTCGATACGACCTAATGATTTAAGTTAGCGTTCTGGCAAATAAAAGGTTTAAATATCTGAAAAACAAGATGTACTATACATCTAAAAATTATATTCATAGGTTCTTTATCGGGAATATTAAAATAAATATCCAAATAACATTCTCGGTAATCGCTCCCGGACCTGACTATCACAGGAGTTAAGCTAGAAGAGACAAATCACAAAAGTCCAACAACGCTACGTGCTTCGACAGATTGAAAAACGTGTACGCTTACTGATTTTTTCAGGTTAACCAATGGTCTGTGAAATCTGCACGGACAAGGGATCACACTATTCCGACAACAGAAAACGTATTGGAAAAACTCAGAGAAAATACACTAGGGGCGCCTTCGGTAAATGCTATTATACACACAACTGCGGCCTTGCTGACCGAGAAAGTTGCTATACATGTCAAAGTAAAGTCTGAGCATTAGACCAATGCAAGGACAGTGCCCCCTGTATCTCCCCTGACCAAAAGCGATAAGTGGGAAAAGCAAGCGGCGGAAATTTTTCACGTTCGACTCACCCCCGCCTCCACTTTTGTTCACGGCGATTAAACCGCTCAAAAAAGGTCTCCCTTTAAAACAGCGTTCACTGATGAAAAACGGACGAGCATATGTGGAGGAGGAGGTGGTAGGCGTACGTTTGAAGCGTGAATATAACATGGCATGCAAACGTCGCTTCTATCTTACTTCCCGCTCCCCTTACTTCCTTAACGCTCTCCCTTGAATCACCTAAGCTGGGGGTTTGTTGCAACCATAAAAACAATGAGAGTTGCTGGCGCAGAAGCCGAAGACGTCTAACGAGGCTTCGCCAGTGCTGGCGTGACAGAAACAATCGCGTTTGCTTCCGAGGGGACGCGAAGACCTTTCAACCCTCTTTCGCTTCATCGTTCCAGTCGTTTCCGTATTCCTGCTTCCTCGTATGTGGTTGTCCCGAAGGGGGCAATGTACGTCGCGCATGTCACGCGATTTCCCCACTTTTTCGTCGCCATCATCCTTCCGGTCTTGGCTTGTATTCTTGCTATTCGGCACCATCTATTTCTTTCAATCGTTTTTTTTTTGTAAGCAGCAGCGGCTACAACTGGCCGCCAAGCCATTCTTTTATTCCATCTATGGGTTCGGATTGGTCGTAGAAATGTCATTGCTGCCCTACAATAAACACGTCGATTTTTTTCTGTTCCAGAAGATGAGGACGCGCGACGTGGTTCGTCGAGCTCTACTGCCGATTTTCATGGTGTATCTTTTGACCTGAATGGATAAGCATAGGGCTTTTCACGAGCGCCATTACACAAGGTATTTGCTCGCGGGTGTTATTTACAATGTATCCCATTTGCCACTAACCGAGTACACTATTTTAAATTCCCGTACCGCTCCCTCGGTGCTTACCCCATTTGATGGTTGAAGAAACAAATGACAGTTTACCTTCCCATGAGGCAGCCAAAAATGCATAAAACGCGAACATGAACCCCTGTACAAAGCAAACCATCCGGCACGGAAACGTTCACTTGGGCAAGCAAGCGGGAATTTCTGCAGCATGTAGTGTAAGCATCTAATACGAGAAATTCCGTCGCAACTTTTACGAGAATGCGAGAATCTACGAGATTCTCGGATCTGGAGAATCTAATTCTTTAGAATATAATGCTTGTATTCTCGAGATTTTACGAGAACCTAATACGAGAACCCCGTCACACCTTTTACGCGTAGGAATGTAGGCTGGCGTCGGTGCTTCTTTTAAGGTGGGGTGCTGGGGGGGGGGGGGGGGGGGTAGCGGGAGGTACACTTAGTTTAGCAGCGATTGGGAGACACAGGAGAATCCAAAGTTATTTGGGGCTAAGGAATACGGCTCCCCTCGGGCGGGGGTCCTAACACGGGCACCTAGGCTCGAACAAATAATGGGTGTTCCTAATACTTATCTGGTACCAGGTCTGCTCATGCACTTTACGTTAGCCGGCCTTTGGCTTTTATAGCTGGGAATCGGATAATACTTGTAGTATTAAAGCCAGACCTATTCCCGTTACATCTTGCTTTGTGACTCGCATGAAGTTCTGTTAACGTGGCAGGGATACGAAAAATGTTCACTTCTAAAGAATCTTTCGTAAGCTTCAAACTTCTTTGAGAAGATTGGGAGCTCACTCATTGATGCGCCAACATAAAACCTGCAATTTACAATATGTCGCTGTGGCGAGCCCGCCAAATTTGTACGAACGTTTCAGTGGATATAGCGGCTACTACGTCCTGTGCAACGTTTTTTAAGCTTCTGGTGCTAATCACGAATTAGAAAGCATTTCGCCGACGGCGGGGTAGTGACATTCCCGGGCCGTAGCATACCCTGTGCGCAAACTTCAGCATACGGCCCCTCATCGCTTAGTTGCCCAGCAGGGGGAAATACCCGAAATAACGAGAACCAGGTGTTTCCCAAAACTAACACTGTAGTGAATGGCCTCAGTACGCGAATATTTCAGGCGACGCTATTAGTGCAACAAATGTCTGTTAATGCATGGTTGGTTTTATTTGGGATTTCAAGAGTCCTCCTCCTCATCATCATCATCATCATCACCACCCTGTCTAGGCCCACTGCAGGGCAAAGGCCTCTCCCAGTCTTCTCCAATTACCTCGGTCCTGTGCCAACCGTGACCAATTTATCCCCGCAAACTTCTTGATCTCATCTGCCCATCTAATTTTCTGCCGCCCCCTGCAGCGCTTGCCTTCTCTAGGGATCCACTCTGTTACCCTTAACGACCAGCGGTTATCTTGCCTTCGCATTACATGCCCTGCCCACGTCCATTTCCTCTTCTTAATTTCTACCAATATGTCTTTAACACCAGTTTGCTCCCTGACCCACTCCGCTCTCTTCTTGTCCCTTAATGTTACACCTAGCATTTTCCGCTCCATTGCCCGCTGAGTCGTTCTCAATTTAAGTTGAACCCTCTTAGTCAGCCTCCAAGTTTCTGCCCCGTAGGTGAGTACCGGTAATATGCAGCTGTCATACACTTTCTTCTTCAGCGACAATGGTAGGCTGCTATTCATTATCTGGGAATGTCTGCCATATGCGCCCCAACCCATTCTGATTCTTCTAGTTATCTCTGCCTCATGGTTGGGATCTGGGGTCACAACTTGGCCTAAGTAGATATATTCGCTTACCACTTCCACTGCCTCGCCACCTATCTCAAACTGCTGTGCTGTCCCGAGGTTATTGATCATTACTTTAGTTTTCTGCATATTAATTTTCAGGCCCACGGTTCTACTCTGTTCGCCCAGTGCAGAAAGCATGCTTTCCAATTCGTCCCCCGAGTTACTTAGCAACGCAACGTCGTCAGCAAATCTGAGGTTAGTGAGGTATTCTCCATTAACCCTTACTCCCACCTGTTCCCAATCCAACGTTCTGAATACTTCTTGTAAGCATGCTGTGAATAACATTGGAGAGATTGTGTCTCCTTGTCTGACACCCTTCCTTATAGGTATTTTACTGCTCTCCCTATGGAGGATGATGGTAGCTGTAGACCCATTGTAGATATCCTCTAGTATTCTTACGTATTTCTCATCTACCCCCTGGTTCCGTAATGCCTGAATGACTGCTAGGGTTTCGACCGAGTCAAATGCTTTCTCATAATCTATGAAGGCTAAATATAGGGGTTCATTATACTCAGCGCACTTCTCTATCACCTGATTGATCATGTGAATATGGTCCATTGTTGAGTAACCTTTACGGAACACTGCTTGTTCTTTAGGTTGACTGAAATCTAAGGTTGCAGAAATTCGGTTAGCGACTACCTTGGTAAATACCTTGTAGACGACTGACAGTAAGCTGATCGGCCTGTAATTTTTCAAGTCCATACCTAGCGGTGCTAGCGCGGACATGAGGAAAGTGGTAATACCTGATGCCGTATGGTTGTAAATGCTATTAATGAATTCCGAAACGATGACTCGAGGTGATATTAGACAACCATTATTAATAATGAGCTCTTGTGCAAAAAAATAAAACAACGTGTTTTCACACCGGAAAGAAATTTAAAGCACCGAACCTCGGAAATTTAAACTAGCTACTGGAGGTTTTTCATCGTAATTTCACGGTATTTGTTTTTTTTTCATTTCGCCCCAGTTAACTTTTATCGGGAATTTCAAATACATATTCTTTTGCGGGGACCCATGTCCTGGTTCGCATTTCGCATTATCCGACAAGTCCGATTACTCGGAGTAAGGCTAAGAAGTAAGATAACTTATTAACAGCGAGGCTGTTTATCAAATCGTAATTTTTCGGGTCGGCAGTTAAAAAATGGCCGCGTATCTGCTCCTTTCGTAGCAAATGTCGCCGAAAGACGATGATCGACTGGCGCCCCTACTAACTGAAGGCTTCCCTTCTCTTTCCCACTCATCTCTCGTGCTGATCCTCTCCAGTTTCGTTCCTCCAAAGATAACACGCTAGAGGTTGGCTCAAGTCAATTTAAATGTACCGCGTTTCACTACTAGTGTGTCTCGATGCAAGTGCTGCCGTACGCCGGAGACGCGCTTGAATAGAAGCACCCCACTACAAAGCTTACAGAACCCCGTAGCCCTACTCCACAAGCATTCTACGCAGAACGTGAATCCCATCTGGTGGAAAGTTTTGTTGGTACGGCTGTTTGATTTCTTGAATTCCGCCAGGAGGGAACGCTGGCAACAGCAGGCGACGGTTTTCTGCCTTGTGTAGTATTTCCTTTACTATCGCAAAAACCAAGCATTCAGAATTTTTAAATAAAGGAACACTGCAAATATTACTTATTTATTGATTTGTTGCGTTATATTTGCGTAATGTCTTGTTCTTGTTCACCAATTTTGACACGTATGAACACTGACCCCGGACTTGCATGTTTAGATTTGGCTGTGAGTATTTAAGACTATTGCGCAGCTTTCAGTTCACTTTGGACGGGTGGCTGAATCGAGTCACAGACAGACAGACAGAGAAACAGACAGACTAAAATTTCTGCGTTTAAGTAGCCCAACGAAAGACTATCGCCTTAAAAAAAAAAAAGTTCTGAGCTGAGCGCGTGTGCGCGTGCCTCGTGACGACCGCCCAGCATCCCCTGCGTATGTTTGTCAAGCCAAGCATACCCACCCAGGGAGATTGGCCAGGATTGAAAAAAAAACTCCAGCGTTGTCGTGGCAACACTTGCGCGGAACGAGAAAGATACGTCATAGCGTACGCCCCTCCAAGTTCATGAGCAATGATTGTCACTTCCAAAAAAAACGATAGAAGCTCAAAATTGAAGCGACAATATGCAGTAATGGTCGGTGCGGTAGCGAAGAAGCAAATCGACTGCAATCGAGGACTTAAACCGTCGTGATGGCCGTGAAGGGTGCGCACAGATTCGTTACCTTCAAGTCTGACGTGTTACTCAGAGCTTTTTTTTTTTTTTTGCTTTAATAACATAGATAGGGAGCAGGGGCGATTGAAGGAAGACGTATATTTGAAAGGGTAAAATTTGAAATGCTCAAATAGTGTACCGTTCTGTCATGCAAACGTGACAGGTTCCATTAGTAATAGCAGTTTAAATGCGGCAGTTTCGTTTTTAATACATCGGGAAAGTACTTACGGCAACACTGGCGAGAAAGTAATCGTTGTACACATTTCAGCTCGCAATAGCCGAAATTTGCACAGGGTGCGGGTATGGATTGATTGATTGATTGCAGGGTTTAACGTGCCGACGCAACGCAGGCGATGAGGCGCGCCGTAGTGGAGGGCTCCGGATTAATTTTCACCACCTGGGGATCTTTAACGTGCGCCAAAATCTCGTACACACGGGCGTTTTTGCTTTTCGCCTCCATCAGAAAAGCCGCCGCCGCGGTCGGGAATCGAACCCGCGACCTCGTGCTCAGCGGCGCAACGCCTTAGCCACTGAGCCACCGCGGCGGGTATGGAGTATGGAGATAACGGCAGGTATGGAGATAACGTCCATACACATAATATACCAAAGGCTCGGAATACCAGGGATGGTACGGAGAGGTGGGGCGTGAAACCCGATCATTGAAAACAGCAACGAACCGGTCGAGGTTGTTTGGAGATCGATCGACGAACTGGTACACAAACGAAGTGAAGCACAAGCCTGTGCCTTGCACGGACAAAAAAAGGGAGCAGCACAACATATTTAGCGCCGCTGGGCGAAAGCGCAATCGATGCCTGCCAAACCAGCCAGATTGAAACGACGCCGCGGGGGAGATTTGACAGGCTGTTTAAGAAAAGCTTACGGGAGAGGGTACCGACTCTGAGAAAAGCTTGATCGGCCATCGACACGGGTTTTCTCTCAAGCAAAGAGAACCTAAGAAAATTAAACGGTCAACTGGTGGTAAGAACGGCGAAAATAGTGCTGGAGCAAAATTTTTTGAAGACCTCTAATTCATTCCAATTTTTGGATCCTCACTCCATCCACATCAGCATGTGTGTGCCCTCCTTTTATTTAATATTGTTATACACATCTCCCATGCTTGGAGTTTTTCTACAGCGTATTTTTCCCATTTGTACTTTGCACTACGTAAACCTCTCGGATGCCTTATTCTCGCCCGAAGCTTTGTCCTGCGTTGAGATGTTAGAACAAGCAATAGGTTTTTGCTATGCCACAAAAAACAAGACGAAACACCTTTTGGAGCATGGTGCTGATAAAGATTTAACGGCTGTTTTCGTGCTCACTGCTGGCATTTTTGCTTGGCTCGATCCCTAAAAATGTCAAACAGCCGATGGCCAGCGCTCGGCCCGAAAGTTTGAGTTAGAAAAAAAAAAACTGTGGTTGATTTTTCTTTCGTAGGAATCGAGAAAACACGAAAGGGAAATGTGCAGTGAAATCTGCGGCTGGGCATGATTTGTGGGTCTGCGGCTGTCTTGTGGGTGTGCTTGGCGAGCGACTTCCTGCTGGCGGGTCGCTTCTGCAAAGGTGTGCTGGCGTCATTTCCGTGACGAATATGACGTCAGTCAAATTTTTGCGTATACCGGTATAAAACACTTTCGCGTTAAAATATGAAACCCGAAAACAAACAAGCCTAAGTATAACGCACTCTTTGCTACTAAAGGTTGCTTCCCCGCAAGAAGGCCCTGTGTGCAAAGGTGCCCCCTCTACAGGCAGCTTGCTCCGTTGTTCTGGCCTCATTGCCGTGATAGACATGACATCAGTGAAATCTATGTATAGCGGAATAAAACACTTTCGTGTTAACAAGTTAGAAACAAGAAAAAAACAAGCATCGCAAAACAAGTGAAGCCTGGGAAGGTTGCTGCGGGCTCGTAAAATACTGGCGTAACTTCTTGTACCACTGACATAATTGAGATGAAAGCATTCAGTCACACAAGATATCTGGTGGTTGGCAAACTGTTACATAGCAGTAAGCCCAACCCGCCCTCTATTTAGCCTTACGGCGATCACTGACCTAGATGAACCAAAGCGATTTAAGAAACGCGGGATGTTTGGTGCAGCTGATTCGAACAAAAGGGCTTTTTTCGACCCACATGAAACGCAGGGACTTGTAAGTTTGAGTTTTTCTGGAGGAGTAGCAAATTGGTTGGAGAAAAAGTTGTTCGTTGGTGCTGTATGTACTATAAAACCTATGTGCTATACAATGGTTCGCTAGTTACTCAATCACCTTAGTTTTACTTGGCCATTCGGCATTCTTTCTTTCGTTAAAAAATAGAAAATAGCCTCGTAACATTAGCTGGTATTCGGAACGCAACTAGGTGCGCCCCCTATATTTTCAATGAAACAAAATTCAGAAAGCAGACACAATCAAGATAACCAAAACGTCCAAACAGAAGAGCATATTGTTTGGCTGCTTTACTGAACGAACAAACTGCGCAGGGCTGCAGTTAAACATGTTAGTCTGACGTCTCTTCACGGTGCTAGTAAACTTTCAGTCATACTCAATTCCGCTGATCCTAAGCGCGGTCGCGTAAACATTCAATTGGTAAAGAATTGCGGAGAAATTGTATTTCCGCCAACTTTCTTCCGTCTACCAGAGAAAAGTTATGTCTCCGTGTAACCAGCCCACCGCAATCCTGGCAAGCTTTGCAGCCCCTATTTACACCCCCCCCCCCTTTATTTTGCAGCCTCAGTAGTGATTTGTCTGTTTTCTGTAATCTTTTCACAACCTGCTCAACAAACAATTGTCCTTCCACTCCTTGTGCTTCGCAAAAGTGCGATTGCCTTGCTTTGTTTTTATGCTTTAGAATGGCTTGAAGAAGACGTGTACTGCTGGGATTTCGGTGTCACCTTGTTCACTGAGCGGGTGTTGGAAAACTCCATGTTTGCTTTAGGGCACAGAAAGTTTTTGTAGGAAGCACGATTCCCACTTAGATTCTTGCCAGATGTGAAAGGCATGTTTGTAGGGTTGGATCAATAGTTGTGAATGAGGGCACGGATGTCACATAGGTATCATAAGAAGATTTTCTCTTCAGTTGTCTTTTTTTTCTTTTTGTTGCGAGGGTGGGTTGTCACCCAGTGGCGGTCACTTGCACTACACGCTGTACTTGCAGTGGCACAAATAAGGCATAAAAGATCATTGTATAATAGCTATTCTTCTGGTTCTCATTCATTGCCATAAACCTTTGTGAACGAAGCTAGGGTAGCAGTAAGCGTTCTTTGAATGAATTTTTCGAAAGACATCGACTGCAGCTAAATGCTTCGGCGACAAGATATTACTCAACCACATTCTTCAACTTACTTTTATTCTCAGGAATATAATTAATTGCTGACAAGCCGGCCAGTTTACCAAAGTAAAGCATTGGCATTCTTGTCCTGAGTAAACTGTGCGAAGCATTAGTCTTTTTTGTCATGGTATTTAGGTTGTGTTCCCAGGTGTATAGTTAGTGCCAAGGTAATGGCGAAAATAATTTTGTTATAACTGAAATATTTCATTCAACTTTTTTTTATTTCCTGCTTCACGTGACAGGTCTAACTAGAGAAATTTGTTCACACTTAAAAAACTGTCGACAGCGTGAATTAGGACGCAACTGGATAAAAAAGGGGTGAAATGCTACTCACACACCCTGAATTATGGTTTCTAAAGCAGAGATAGAAAGAAGGGTTTTTATTTACAAAATTCTTGTAAGAAAAGAGATATTTTGTCACACATGCAAGCACCGGTTTCAAAAGCTTGTAAATCCACAGTAGAAATGTAAGTCTACTGCCTTGAAGAGTTTCCCATTGCACGTTTCTAGTGCGATTTGTCTTGTACACTCCTCATTTGCTAAAAAGTTCGTCTCTGGACTCTTCCCAAGACATGTGCATTTAATTGCAACCGTTTGTGTGCCAAGCCCAGCGAAAAATATCAATATTGAACCATGGCAGCATTATCTACGATTTAAAGCCTAAGCAATCCTAATCAAATCCCTTAAAGTAAAGCCTAGTAAAGTACGTTGTTGGGCTAGTTGGTCGATCATTATTAACAGATGTAAAGCGCAAAAAAGACGAAGGACAAAGAATGCACGAGGACGAAGCGCTAACTTGCAACTACTGGATTATTGAAAGAAGCACACATTTATAACAACAGCGTACATGATAACAGAGAACCTACGTGATACATATCAGAAACAAGAAAACATTTTGATACCCCACTACACAAACTTATCGCCCCCTTCCCGAGCCACGGGCTTCCAAATAAGCAATCTCCTTTGCCGATAAAGCAATTGATGCTCGACTAATGCATCCGTCTCTGGCTTTGTGGATTTCTAGCGCTTCCACTATTCTTTGTCCTTCGTCTTTTTTGCGCTATACATCTGTTCATAAATTAAAGCGCCAGTAACAACTATTGAGTCCAAGCAACAACAAAAAACACACTTTCTCTGAAACGTATCTACTTACATCACACGACCGTGAGTGTAACAAATCAGATGCGACATCGAACATGTGTGAGAACCTTACTTTATATAATTAAATTTGCCCAAATGCCTCGGCATCTACTCTCATTCAATGTAGGGTAATAGAGCAGCACTACTGCTTCAGAGCCTTGCCCTAATGAAGTCGCACTCTACAACGTAATAAAAGAAACCTCGTGAGCAAAGTTTGTTCGACAACTTGTTTAGAATATCATTACCCTGCAATTCAACTTTCTCGTTAACGCCCCAACGGCGTAATCCTCTGCCATTTGATCACAAGGCACACGTGTTGAGTGAATAGATGAACAGCGTGCCACAATGATGTGAATTATTAAAAGCTGTGCAAAACAAAATGTAGCCCTTTATGCTGTATTTACAGAAGGAGGGTTTGTAGCTGTGCTAGTTGGTTCAATGCATGGATGGAACAGACCTAAGACGGGACAAATTGAAGTGTTTGTTACTCTTCACTTTGTTCCGCCTTAGCGCTGTTGAATTCGTCCAATACATGTGTTTACAGCATCGACGCAGCTTTTCAAAGCAACCGCTTTCATGAAAAATTAAAAAATATATGGTTGCGCTTCCATCGGCAAAGCTGTGAAAAGCATATTAAGCTCTGTTGGCGGAATCCAATGCTTCCGTGGGACGTAGTCGGTTAAAAAGTCTTTCAGGCTGCCTCACCGACAACACCCTACGTTACATGGGCCATTTACATTACTTTATTTCAAATTCATTCATCCTCGTGATGGTGGTGGTGGTGGTGGTTGTTGTGGGATCAGGCGGCTTTAGCCTGGCTGGATATGCTGACAATTGCTCCACCCAAGCTCCTCCTAATTACCCAAAGGTAGTGTCCTTTTACCACAAGTTTGCCAGCTCCGTCTCCTCAATGAAGCTTAGGAGAAGGCGTGACACGTCTCTTGGCAGCATTCAATGTCCCCTTGGAAAGACGATGTGGTCCATACTGCTGTGTGGGGCTGCGAGCTTTCGAATCGCTGTGAGCATTGCTGTCCACTCGACATCATGGGCTGGGCAATACATTACGTAGTGGTGTACATCCCCTATCACTGCACATGACGAACACAGAGGTGATCGCATGAGGCCCACCTTGAATAGCCATGCTGTGGTATTCGCTGAGCCTGTTCCACATAGGTGTATTTGGGGCCTGACTGTCCCCAAATGCACCTATGGCCGTAGTCTGAGTCCATCCTCCTCTCAACAGGTTTACTCGACTCGGGTCAGTGGGGTAATCCATTTACATGCGAAATTCTCTTTCAAAGATCTCTTGGACTAGAGGCTAGATTTAACCTTTTGAGGGTCGAATTTTTTCGCCAAATGCAACCCCCCGGGGTCGGTTTTTGTTATTGCTGATTTAAATTATTCGGATGAATCTATTTCGCGAAAATATTTATCGTAATTTTTTAGGGTGACCATAAAGTGACAAAAAATTGTTTGTGTTGTTACACATGTGGTTTATTCATGAGTAACAAAAGAACAATTCTAAATAAAAGCGAGAGAGTAACAAGCCGGCACCTTTTAAGTGAATTCAAATCAGATAGACATCAGTTTCACGGGCGAAAAAAGCGGGACGCGCCCGGAGGACGATACCAAAACCATCCGCGGCGGTCGCGCGCACGCGCGGCCGGATGAGCGAGTGATGAACGATGATGAGCGAATCGTTATTTGGCTCGCGCCTTCGTGTGCCCTTTAAGCGAGTCAACAAGTGAAGTAGGCTAAATACCGGGGAACAGCAAGAGAGCGAGCCGAACTCATTCTTCTCCTGTTCCATCTTGCCGCCGTGTTATGTTCAAGCTAACAAAAACTACAAGACGCCGGAAACCAAAGTACAAGGGCAGGAAATGGAAGGCAGGAATGTTGATAAGGGGGGGAAGGACTACTTGAAGGAACTTCCGGGGGGTCGGACCAGGCAGAGAAAAGAACGTCTGGAAATCAAGGCAACTGTCCGCCCCATTCATTGTGGTGGTCAGTCGGCCGAATGCCTTATCCCAGCCGCTGGATGTGCCAACGGAAGCGCTTCCTTTGGAAGACCTACTCGGACGTGAAAAACGAGGCCCAAGATCGGAACGAGGGCACTCTGTGACGCAGTTTTTGTATGGTGCCGCGAAGGACGCTTCTAGCGCTTCAGGGTTTTCGTGCTGTGGAAGCACAGGACAGCGTTTGTCTTTCTCGACGGAATCGGCAGGACTTCCTTTGCATGCATCTGGCAGCATCCGGTTGTAAGGAGCGGACATGTTGTGAAGACTCGCGATCTTTCTTTTCAGAGCGCTGTCTGCCCTCAAACTGTTATTATTGAAGTCTCACCAAAGAAGGTGAAAGTGGAACCGAAAATAAAATCGGAGCTTGGTTTTTAATAATGCATCCAACGTTGGCCGCTTGCTGCAACACTGGGTGAAACAATGGCTTCAAAGCCACGCAAAAAGATTACGCCCCAGGATGAAAACACCGAAAAACAAAAGGAAGGTATGCACGCAGCGGAGAGATTAGGGAAATAATTAAAACAGAAAGACTTCCACCAGCACAGCGAAAAGAGCGATCTTACGTTTCCGGATTCGCGATCGTAGGGGCGATTTGTGACAATACGTTTTGGTATAGAAAATGGGGGGGAAAGCAAAACATCTAAAGCGGAAGGCGTAATAAAGTAGTAAGAACAGTGAACGCAAACAGAAGAGGAGGCCGGGAGAGGAAGACCCATCGACTTGACCTCCGAGGGGAAAACAAACGAACATATACGGGAACGTCTCGGCCTGGGATTGTCTTACATCCTTCCGCAGAGCCCAGGGCGGCGTACGGTGGCGCACTATAGCCCCGATCAATCACGACTCGGAGTCTAGCTCCAGGAGGTCGGAAGCGGAAGAGTAGCCCCAGCGACGTCGGGGTGGAAATGAGGTGCCTCCTCCGTGGCCCGAGGCGTCTTCTTCGTTCTCAGGAGACCGACGAGGGCGGCGCGAATCGCTAAGCGCAACACTCATGGCCTTATTAATACGTAGGGCAAGGAAAACCGCCACTCCGTCCCTATCACCTCCCGCAGAGTCCTCATCGTACCTTTTCTTCCTTAAGACCTCGATTCTGTCCGGGCTTTCCCGAAGGCGGTTTCGGAGCAGAATTTCAGCGGTAGGGCGCCATTAACTCACCAACTGTTTCCCCTCCGATTGCTTTGAAGAAATAAATGATTCTGCAATGAGGCCTGTGGATAGTGGGGAGCGTCTGGTTTCGATTGCCACTCCGGCATGCGGTGCTTTCGCGTCTTCTTTATTGTATTCAGCGCAATTCACTTGTTCAGGGCGCGTTGAACCGTTTCGCCGGATCTCTAGATCGACTTGTGTTGTTAAAACAACGTATTAGTCTTTCTTGGGCTCCTCAAACCCAGACATTTTGGTCTTTCTATATGTCTGTCTGTCTGTCTGTCTGTCCGTCTGTCTGTCTGTGACTCGATTCAGCCTCCCGGCCAAAGTAAAACAATGCCTGCGCAATAGTCTTATATAGTCACAATCGAATCTACCCGTCTAAGTCCGGTGTAATCTTCATACTTGTCAAATTGTTGAAGTCACTACGCAAATATAAGTCAAAAAATCAGTACAGAAGTGGTATTTGCATTGTTCCTTTATACAAAATCATACATGCTTGACTTTTGCGAAATTAAATACTTCATCAACTGCAGGAAAAAAAATTCACCCCACCGTCGCCTGCTGTCGTCCGCGCCACTATAGCTTCTGGCGCCATTTTAAGAAATCAACCGGCAACAGTTACGAAAGGTTCCAATTCGGTTACGAAACAGTTACGAAAGGTTTCACGTTCGGCGTGCAACGCACGTGGAGTAGGGAAACGCGGTTCTATAAACGTTGAAGTAGGGCGTCTCGATTCACGCGCGTCTTCGCCGTACGGCAGCGTTGGCATCGAGACACCCATTTTGGAGCAGTGGAACGCGGGAAATTTAAAATGATTTAAGCAAACCTTTGGTGCCTTTACCGTGGGAGGAGCGCGACGCAAGAGGAACAACAAGAGAGGTGAGCGGTAAGGCGAAGGGAGGCATTTACTTGGTAAAAGTCGATAAGGGCTATCGTCTTTCGACGACATTTGCAACGAAAGCAGCAGATACGCTGCCATTTTTTTTCTTTGTTCTCCTACCCTCCGACTCTCCTTCCCAGATTTTTCTACTCGTGTGTCAATTAGGATCATGAGTCAATGCCTGAGTTATTTTATACTGAGTTGACTGTTTTTGCTTCATTTTTCTTTCGCGCGTGAAGGCATTACTCTTCTCAACCTAAAGGACCAGAAGGACTTGAGCATCGTTACTGATGCGCCACCTACTGCCGCCTTTCCGCGCCGTCTATGGGAGGACCACGCAGTTTATAGGTGCTCATGCGGTGTTTTGGCTTCCTCTTGCTTGTTTTTGCCTTTGTACGACCGAGTACGGAACTACATATGGTTCCGTCTGTATGCCCACAATAGATTTCAGAGGTGTGAAACAACAATTAGGATTTGCTTGGGCGTTCCAGTTCCAACGCATTGTTTCCATGACCACAGTGGGAAGAAATTTTCCCAAACAGTTCCTTTTGGTTTAACGGGGCCATGAAAACAAAATAGAAGTTGGGTTCAGTAAAAACACTGCTCTTTCCGTATTGCAATGGCGCCAAATTTCTCCGAAAGTTGAACTTGTAATCAATATATTAGGGAGAACATAAGAAGCAGGGGCCAGAGTCAACTCTATGACGTCACAGAATCATGTTTGCGTGATTCGTGGCCGCTGACCTAATCCACCTCCAAGATGGCTGCCTACAAGGGTGGTGTCCCCGTTCCGTTTGATAGTACCATTTGCATGCTAAACTGAAGTTAACACACCGATAAGTGTGTTTTAGTTGATGGCATGTGGTACGCCACTCGTGCTCATATTACGCCACAATGGCGCGAAATTTGAAAGTTTTACATCATTTTCTGCGTTGTATTTTTCGGTTACACAACCTCTGTCAATGCTGGAACGTGTGCTCAGAGAACTACCAAAGGGTAGTTCTTCCAAATAAATGAAGTTTAATTTTGTGTTTATCACCACCAGAGCAAATGAAATAAATTACGAAGCCTATAGTACGAGCAAATTCCGTGGTGCTTTCCTACTCACTGGTAAGCGGACGCGTTCATATGCACTTCTGCTTTGTTGATTAAACTGTTCAGAAACCCGCCAAGCTGACTTTTAGAAATGTAATTCAGTGTAGAAATAGAAGTAAAAATGGCGAAACATGCCGGCAATTCGAGTCAGAAATGGTGCTTAAAATTATACCGCAAAAGGGTGCGAATATTTCGCCGCGGCATATTTTGAAAAAAAAAGAGAAAAAAAACAAGTCCATAAACTCAATACGACAAAAGAAAAAGAAATTCCGAATGTGCCCTCAGCCCTTGGAATGATTGTACACGACGAAATTGAAAAACGCGTTCATGCGACGAGCTCCAAAACGATTCGAGCAAAACAGTCGTGCGTTGATGACAACGAACGGGGTAAAAAATGAGAGTAAAATAAAAGATTGCAGAGAGCGGGCTGGGAAACAGGTAGAAAGCGACGCTCGAAGTTCACTTCACCACGACTTTTTGCCCCTTTAGTATTTTATCTGACGTTCTGTTGAAGCTCCCGCACCCCGAAGGCACTAGGTCTCCCGTAATTCCAGATTGTGAAAAAAAAGAATCGTGTGGCATCAAAATGCAGAAATGAAAACCGGCTGAAATTGGGAATTGGTCGAAATAAATTAGTGCCGGGGGAGTGCAAGCATACATACACTAATTAAAAGTTTTGTTCTATCATAACTGACGATCTTTCGTGAAGATGAAAGCTAGAGTATTATTATTAGCAATAGGCCAAACTTCAGACTTCTGTATTTAAAAGAGCTACGTGCTCCGAGAACTGAAAAAAACCATCAAGCCTGGTAAATTGTTATCTGGGAAAAACTGAAGAATGCGATGTGCTTGTGAAACTGAAATGGATGAACGAGTGGCTAATATAGTTGCTTGCTTAACAGAAGCACACACTGAGTCAAAATTGAAGTCGTCATTTTAATATTGCTACAAGTCTACGCTCGAAACGCATGTCACACAATATTGATTTCACCTGGTTTTTTGTGTCAACTCGATCTTTTGACCAAGAATGGAGTTACCGTTTCGACCGTTGAGGATAAAAATTGCTGCAAAGCAAAATATGGATGAACTGTCCGGTTTCACTATCTTGACGAGAGGCCTGAAATATTTCTAAAGGAAATAGGTTTGAGAGGAGCTGAACGAATCATGGCCCTGGCGCTGAGCAAACCGCAAGATCAAAGTGGAGGAAGAAATGCGAGAGTAGTCGAAGGGTGGCCATAAGAAGTGTATTGCAATTTGACTAAATGAAGAAGTAAATGGCGAATGAAATTTTCGAGTCCTCTCTGGAAAGGAAGCACGGGAAGCAGGTGCAGAGCCGCGTTTCGAGCCCCATGCTTGACTAGAGGATGTAGACAATGCAGGGAAGTAAAAGTGATGTCGAATGTAAATCCCACGCAGCGTTAAGTGGGTTTATTCGCTATTTGACCTAATTTCTGTTTATGCCTGCCAAATTGACTGTCTTCGCTCGAAATAAAAATCTACAACCAGTGAATACTGCCGGTTATGACGTACGGAGCTGAAACGTGGCGCCTTGCTGAAAAACTAGAAAGCTAACTTAGGTTAGCTCACGTGCAATGGAACGAATAATGTTAGGAGCAACATTCAGGGACAGGAAACGAGCTACCTGGATCAGAGAACAAACTAGAGTAGAGTATATCATGGTTGAAATAAAAAAAATTACGCCATCTTCCCGCGAGGGGAACCATGGGGTAGATGCAACGCATCGGGGGTTGCCGTTGCGTTTCCGTTATGTTAGCGATGTCAGCGTGTGGATTGCTGTTGTTGTGTATCCTATGTACGCAGCCTGTTCACCCCCGATGCGTCACATCTACCCCATGGTTCCCCTCGCGGGAAGATGGTGTAAATTTTTAACCGAGTGCAAGGTGCGCGCTAACGCACAGCTGGCACGGCGACGGGAGCGAGCGCAGCCGAGCGCAAGCTGCGCGCTGACCGCGCTGACGCACAGATAGCGCTGCGGTGAGAGCGGAGGAGCGCGCAGCTGCCGCGGCGAGGAGAATGGGGGAGGGATGCGGACTACACCGCGACAACGACGTGGGACAAGGCGAGTTAAAGAGATGCGTTGCATCTAAAAGAAGTGGACTTGGGCTGGCCATTAAGTGAGGCGAACCGACAACCGGTGGACAATTAGGGAAACGGAGTGGATACCAAGAAATGTGTCGAGAACAAGGCTAAGGCCAGTAACCCTTTGGACTGATGAAATAAGGAAATTCGGGGGTAAACTGCGGACCCGAGCAGCGTTCGACAGGAACAGTTGGAGGTCAGTGGGGGAAATGCTCGTCCTCCGCGGACCTGAGCAGGCTGCTGATGATGATCATCATCATGAAATTAATGGTATATGCACTTGTACTTTGTTACTTTTGTAGCCCCCCCCCCCTGCCCACCCCCCGCAAAAAATGTCCTACGACGCACAGCAGGTTTTATAAAATAATCAAATAAATAACTTGAGTGCTCAAGGTCTTTCCCAATGTCACCACAAACGTTTCCTTTAACCGACAGGGCTCATGGAACTACTAAACGGTTTCATTGCCTTCTTTCAAATTTCGTGACTTTCGTGACAGCAACGATTAAAGCGAAAGGCGGAATGATCAACGACACTTTCGTACGTGCGTAGAAAGGGGGATTGTAGTGCAAATCATAAAACAAAATTCTGTTCAAGGGGTCATATTTAAACTGTGAATACACTCAAGACACCACTACTTGTGTTAACAAGCGCCTCAAAGCGTGGCGTTGGTCGTAACCACCGTCCAACCACCCAAATTGTGTAGGCAGGATGCTTGAAATTTTTATTTGTGGGAAAACGAATGGGCATATTTCAAAGTGTATTGTTGATTTAACTGATTAACGAGCGTTTTTCGGCAACAGAGTGACTACCGTACGGAGAGAAAGCAGCTGCACTCGCTGTTTCTTTCTTTTTCGTTTAGGTAAAGCGCTAGAGCGTAATTCTACAGCGCAAAACAAGCGCAATACAAGCGCAAAACAAGCACTAGAGTCATTTTTTGCATGCCTTCAATTTCACATATTAAGAATATCTCCTACAACGCATTAATCTATTCACGTGATCTCATGCCAGCTCACTGTGGAGCGTACTGCCCGCTGGAATCTCACCGGCAAAGTGCCCGCTATTGTCGGGGGCTCACGGAGGCACTCCGTAGTTATTCGCAGGCTTTTGCTCCACATACCCTGTCGATGTTTGGAAGGGTCCAGGCATGCAACATGTCTTTTGATTCAAGACTGGCCTGCGCTTGCGGGCTGGGCTTAACCCACCGCTTTGTGCGGCAAATGGTCGCACCGTCCTTTTTTCTGAAGTTCACCCAACCTGTTACTCGAGCATTTTACAAGTTAACCTCGCCGAGGCTTTGCCTAATCTTCTTGTCTCACCATTATTCTCGACCAGACCTTTTTTGTAGGGGTTTATGCATGAAGTGTTCACTTCAATACTGTTTTGGTTGGTTTGCTTTTCTCCGGACTATATGTTCACTGTGTCTGTGTTAATCGCTAGAAAGACCTAATTTTCCTGTTTTCCCAGCGACACTGTATAGAACTGTTTATTCGAACTTGTACTGACAAAATTTGCTCTTACGTGTCCGCAAAATGCCGCTTTCTCTCTCAACAAAAACGTTCTTCTTCAAACTACCCACTGAAACATTGCATGTTATTAGGACGTGGATGCACAACTTCTGTGAACTGTCGCCTGTGCGATGTACAGGAAACTATTGAGTACTGCTTCATACATTGTAAGGATGCCATACCATTTTGGTATGTCCTCCAAAGAACACTTTGAATTGACTCCACATGTCATACGGTATCTCGTATCATCCGCAGGCGGTCATATGTCTTATGATTGGTTTTTTTTTTTCTAATCGCTCTGCATAGTTTATGAAGACGCGAATGGCGGATAAGCATCTAATCTCTACGCGAATGGCGGATAAGCACGCTGAACCCATGGTTTCTTCCAGATCATGCTCCTGCCAAAGTATTATTAAAGACGTCTTAAAAACGTCCTAAAGAATATTAAACACGTCTATGATGAAAATGATCCTCGCGATGACTGGTATCCCCTCCTTATTAGTTTGTTTGCTTGTTTGTTTGTTTATTTAGGCAGAATACAAGTACACCGTGCAAAGTAGAATAATTTCCAATCTTCTGCCGAAGCAAACGGGGCAAAAGGCGTTTGAGCCCGTCTGATCGAGCCCAATTGATCGAGCCCGATCGGGCCGCCTGATGAGGCCCTTTTTAAACTAAGTGTACATAATTGCTCGTTGTTTTTATTTTCGTTTTTTTTTGTAATTGACTAATTTGAATGTGCACATATTTGTAACTATTTGTTGCAAATATCTTTCCCTAAATTCACACGTAGTGCCATAAATACCATGTGGAAAACAAAAAAAGGCCTTTTGCGCTGACTCGGGGTTGTCTTCACTTACAAAAAGGAGAACTCTTGGGAGCAATCCGCGACTCTGAGTACAACACTGCTGCTCAGACCAACCGTATCGGAAATACTTGAATATATTCTCACTCTTCCAGGTCCTTATTCTTTTTTTTTTAATTTCCCCTCTCTCGCACTGTTTCTTTCGGTACACATTGTGATCGTTCGCTATTTTCACGATAGCAATTTAGTGCACGATAGCACGATAGCTTATCGATCATATTGTGGCGCTACGCACGTATATCCAATCATGGCGCCTGTTAAGCTTCGCTTTTAAACGCACGCTATGCAGAAGGACCAAATTAAGGTAATGAGTAGGCGTTACAAAGCGTTTGCGCGCTTTTAGTAAGAAGGGAAAATAAGAACAACGTAACAAAGGTAAGAATAAGCATCGACACAAAGAAGAGGCCGCTGTAAAGGGAAAAGAATTCAACAGAAGAAATTCTAATTTTTCCTGCTCAAGGGGCAATGCATAAAATCCGATGCTGGCACAGTTGTGGGCGAAAAGAGGTGTCTTTTAAGTATCTTGCATGAAAAATACACTCCGGTAGGGAGCGCACCTTCTTTCGCAGCGAGAACAACAAATGTGTTTTTGTTTTTGTTGTTTAACTGTAGTCCATTCTTAGAGTACAGGATGATGCAGCTCTCGGAAGATGGAAGTTGCCCGGCGGCGCGCTATAGCAGACGTCGCACGGCTGCTCCGTTCTCGTGCGGGCACTGCGGATGTGCCGGCTGTATCCAATTATCGCCCATTCTCGGCGCTGCGGCAACGCGCTGGCCGGTTCTCTTTAATAGTGGACCGCACTGTACAGGCATAGGTGTTTGGTATGCGCTCGGCGCTACAGAACAACACATGGTCTCGTCCTCGTCGGCTTTCGATCGATCATCCCAAAGAGACTCCTAGGTGTTCGCATAACGACATAGTCTTCGGTGATCAGATATCTGGGGTTTATTTTCGGTTGGTTGAAGTATAAATCTCGGAAGTTGGGAAGCAGTACCTCCGTTCCGTTGCCCTCTTATCGTACTAGCGGAAAACATGACCCCGTGTCTGGTTTCCAGATTACCGTGAGGATGATACGTTCCGACGCCCTGCGAAGTACAGAATTCGGGCTGACGAACCGTCAAACTGCAGCGTTCATTAACGGCCTTCTGTTTAATTAACAGTTCAGCCAAGTGAAAAGGTGGCTTCTCAGGACTAGTCGCCATCAAGGTGCCGATATGGCGACCGCTCTCTGCTGCGGTGGAGCCGTGATAGCGTTGAGGCGTTACCTTCTCTCTCACGAATTCGGCATGGTGCTTATTGGGTGCTTTTGGGCACTTTGTTAACAGTTTATTCTATGTGGGACAAGCTCCGCGGGACCTTTGGCATTCGGTAGGCGATGGTATTAAATCTATCCAAGTTGTGTTAGCTACAGGTCGTGTCCTTGTCATCGTTCAGCCCTATTGCCCTCATAAACGTCGCCTCTTCTTTGTGTTTCAAGAAACCCACAAAGCGGCAACGTCACGCACTCAAGTTATACCGTATTTAATTTGTGCTGAAGTCATACGTAGCCGAGTATTTCCTTAAGTTACATGTAGTGAGGCGCGGCATGTTTTTGTGTTCTGTCTCAGCTTTTGCATAGAGGCCTAACGTGAGCTGGCTTCGTGCATCTGCCCTTGGAGGGAAGTCTCTCATAAATGGGGGCTAAGTTTAAACCTGTAAGCCGCCAAGTGAGCGACGCATTTAGGGCGAAAAAAAAAACCTTCCACACTTTCACTATGACCAAGGCTGCTGCGTTCACACAGTATGAAGAAAAAAGTTAGTGTCCTTCCACTCTGTGAAGAAGGGTGACCAGCAAAGCGGCGGTGCCGATCCTCAACGTGAGCTGCGACTGGGTCGTAGTCCGAAGGGTGCACGAATCAAAATACGTTTGTTTGTAATTTCCGATTAAGATTAGTTCCTGGTTAATTAACTGAATGAATTTTTCACGAACTAGAGTTTTGTTCCGGTGAACCAACATGGGGCTGTCCGTTTCCCTCCCGTAGAATCCCATATGTACTGACAGGGGACCAGAATTCCACAATATTTACAACTTCACTGTAACCCATGGAATTTTGAGTACTATATAAAACCCGGCGTTGTGTTAGAGTCGTCTTAGCGGCTAATTGTCATAAAATTTGGTTCGCTATAGTTTCAATAAAACAACCGTTAGAGCCAGTTTCTGTAATGGTATTCCCTCCGAAGATTGACGCGATTCACTGTGCAACACTCGATGTGGGAAAGCCATCTTACAAAGATCAAGCCTACAAAGATCCCCTAAAAGCCTGCTTCACCTCCTAACAAAATGAATTGCTGGGAAGACATTTTAGGGTGCAGCCCTTTGGCGCCCGTCTCTTGGCTCATCCGCGTCAGCGTCGTCGGGACCGAGCGAACGATGAGAACACCGACGAGTGAACGAAAGCAAAGGAGGATAATGTCGCGAAATTGGAAGGGGAGGGCGGTTCGCCGTGGCGGCGCGAGCCAGCGCTCTCCGAAAGTGTGCGGTGGGGGAAGGAAAGGGGCAGTATGCTGTGCCCGCACGAGGCGCTCGACGCTTGGCGAAAACGTGAGGGGGGCGTTCGCGTGACAATGATTTGCGCTCGCTTGATGCTAAGTTCAGGCTATCGACGTAACGGCCGTATCCTGCGCTATGGACGTAAAAAAACGACGTTTCACGCAGTTTCAGTTCGGTTGGCTGAGACGTCAAATGACGTCATTATTCAAAGATATTACGACAGTTGCGACGACAGTCTGAACCCGGCCTAAGACGCAGTTCGCGGTCCCTTCCTGAGACGCACTTCGCCCCGCGGCCGCAGAGGCTCATCGTCTAGAGAACCCACGAATGAGTGCTGCCCAAGCGCCCTGTAGCCATCAGGAGTGAGTGCTGAACTGCGAGTGACGCAACCGGTCGTGCGCATCTGCAGCGGCTGTTGTGGAACGCGCATATGCGCTCTCAGCCAGTTCTTACTGAGCAATGAGCGACGCAACTGGGGGAACTGCGTCGTCTGCCGCTGCTGCTAAACGAGTTGCCCGAACTGCTGCGGCCAAATATCGCATTAGGGAGTATCGTAATCGCCAGCCAATTTTTTAAAGGAAATATAAGCCGCCTAGTATTAAAATATGGAGGCCCTGGGATCCTTTTAATTTTGTATGATTTTTTCCATGCGCCGGGGGTGTGGCGCACAGTTTTACGATCCCGGGGATTTAAGTGGGCTCTGCAACGTGGCGCTACGCTCGCTAGCGATTCTTGTCTGCATCGCTCTGGTACAGGAGACAATCTGCTGGAACCTAGCCATAGACAGCTTTGCTGTTATAAGAGTGTCTTTTCCATTTGCTTGTCTTCCATATTAAAACCAAATTGAAACATCAACAATCATTGGCAAAAGTGGCCAACAAAAAGGAAGGGGTATAGAAAGCGTAAACTTTCAGTGGCGGCTGATTCCAGCCAAGGCTAGCAATGTAGCAGTTAGGTAAGGATGGCATCACAGCAAAAAATTCGCGTAAGACCGTTCGGGATTATTACACGAAAGAAAAAAAACTGACATCAGGCACATGGAACTAGGCTAACATCGATTGAAAACCGCAGAAAACGTAGTCTCTTGCGGACAGCCACTCAAACAGTATACCCAAGGGGAAGATGGTGTGAGGAGAAGCCACCTTGGCAGACAGAATGAAGTGAACCAGCGGAACACCAATACCGCTGGCCTGCCACGGAGAAGCGGCGCTGCAGGCCGAGCGTTGCTCCTCCGTGGTTATCGCGTTTGCTTAATATAAGGCGGATAACGAACGAGCAGGAGAGAGAGAGAGAGAGAAAGAGAGATATGCGAGTGAATGCGAGTGGATGCGAACAAGGAACAAAGTTGGAGAGGAGAAAAAGCGAGACGGAATGACAGGTCGATAAACAGGCGTGCGTGCGGACGTCAGAAGGTATACCCGGGAATGGGCGGTCGGCAGCGAAGGCATACGGCGGTCCGATCCGGAACGGGCGACAATGCCCGACAACGGTCTGGTCACGTCCGTTGGTGGAGTCGGCAGAGCCGCGCGATAGATAGACCAAACATCTTCTCATGCCGTACGTTACCCTGTGACCGCTCGCACCATGGGAAAATTACTTCAAAACGATACGAAATTTTCTGGTGAAGATGACGTTCGAATGCGCAGGAGCCACCCACGGAAAAAGGGAGACTTCTTTGTGTAGCTGCTAGCAGAAAAAAATACGGAGGAGCCATTCTGGACCAGGCTCCTTTGCAGCTCAATCTGTACATTTGTTGAATGTAAAACCAAAGTCGCTTGTCAATCGTCAACCTGTCAAAGGGGACACTTCTCCACCACACAGGAGTGCTGGTGGGGGGAAATTTTATGTTTATCTGTAGACAGTTTTCGCGATGGACAAAGATAAAATATGAAAGCAAAAATAACTTATTTCACTACCTGTAAAATTCAAGGAATTACCGAGCTCACTGGTGTCATCAGAAAAAAATCTTCGTAATTGTACAGTGTATCGAACCATAACTGAAAATATGGATATACTTTTACAGTCGAGCGCATTGTCTAGCATGAAGCAAGCAGCACGGCTGGTCTATATAAACATATCTGAAGAACATTAAGAAAACGCTAGAAAGATCTGGAGGAATAATTGCAGGTGGCGGCAAGTAGTACGTCAAAGTCACGTGACCCGCTCTCTGGCTGAACCAACCCTACCACCACAACATCAGTCATTTAGCAAGTCAATTAGCTATCCAGACGCAATGTCCAATGAAATGCTCAAATGATATCAAAGGCTTTCCTTAAAGTTGATGCCGCCGATTTTAATCATGTAGCTGTGATCAACATCCAGTTTTGCATTACACGTAGTATGGGAAACACAACTTTTGCTGCATTAACATAGTGTGGGGAAGCTTCGCCGTCTTACCTATCAGCCAACAGGGAAGCATGCTTGGAGGCTTCGGCCCCCGCGAACAGAAATACGGGGCAGCCCGCCTGGTACAGTTGTCGCTGTAAAAAACACTGGAAATAATTTTAGCATGCTTTACAGTCAACCGCGGAACGTTCGCTTATATTTCGTGTAATTTGCACTGCACCAAAATGATTCGTTTCGTAACTACTTTGTTGATTGATTGTAGGGTTTAAAGCGCCGACGCAACGCAGGCGATGAGGCGCGCCGTAGTGGAGGGCTCCGGATACATTTTGACCACTTGGGGATCTTTAACATGCGCCTAAATCTCGTACACACAAGCGTTTTTGCTTTTCCCCTCCATCAGAAAAGCGGCCGACGCTGCCGGGAATCTAACCCGCCACCTCGTGCTCAGCAGCACAACGCCTTAGCCACTGAGCCACCGCGGCGGGTCGAAACTACTTTGTTAACCCTGTCACAAGGTAAATCTCGAAAATACAAACAGCCCTCTCTGGAAGGGAAACGTAAAAAAAACGCGAGGTTAATTGTAATCACGCGATGCACAGCGACAACTAGGACTGAGCTTCATATAGGCGTCTATATTTGATGTTGCTTCTATTTGTATAACCTGTGTTTTTACTTTTATTTATTATAAATCCTGAGTTCTAAATTTATTCTGAATTTAAATTCATATAAACATTTATAGTTGTTCTGTTTATATCACAACGTTTTAAATTTTTTATTCTTTTTTAAGCCCACGAACGCGTATCCGAACTGCCTGCTCTGCGGCCGAAAGCATCCCCGTGGCCAAAGCGTAGACTGCGAACGGGAATTCAGGTCGTCGTCGTCATCATCATCATCATTATCATCATCATCTTATCATCACAATTCTTTAAGGTGGATGTTACTGTACGGCGTTTAGCGTACAGCGCTTCGGCAGAACAAATCACCCATGGCCTACCCGTAGACCAGCGAACGTGGATTCAGGTTATCATCATCGTGAGAGCTTCTGAAAGTGGGCTTTATTGTATGGCTTTTAACATACCCACATGGCGCTGTAAAATCAGTTACTTTATGCTTCGCTTGAAAACGACGATTGTTATTCTGCATTCACTCAGACATCGAATTATAGTGACGGTTTTCCGCGCATGTGTGGTGCGCCGACAGTGTGAAAACACCGTGAAGCCCGCTTGCTTGAACGGAAATGCTCGCTTAAGGAGATTGAAGCGGGCATAGAGGAAGAGGCACTCCATAAAACGTATTACTGCTAGTTAAATACAAACATAGCTTCTCGGAGTTTATTACCAGTAAAGCAGATAGCCTTTTCCTGCAATCTTCCTAACGGGAAGAGCGCACAACCCGTTCGAGTAGATAGTCGCACGTGTTTCTACGCTGTACAAAATGAGTAGCCTGTAGTAGACGCAATGCGGAGCCTTGCAGACAGTTTTTTTGCACGCAGCCGGAAATCTCTTGATAGCAATAAAAGACAATAACAAATAAAAACGCTAGCAATAATTACGAAGATGACAATAGTCGGAAGTGCTGCTTCTTTTTGACGACAAGTTTGTCAAAGTCGCTGAAATGTCTCAGGAAACCCGATGTGAGGTCCACATCAAAAAATGTCAGCGGCTCCCGGAAGCGTCTGACGTCCGGTTTTCCAAGACGACCACATTGAAACGACTTTATATGAGAACACCACCGCCGAGCCATCCGCAATCAACGACAAACGCAGAGTCTGCTTCGTGCGTAGTGCAAAAAAAAATAGTAATAATAAAACTAGAAACGGAAACAACTTGCTTTCCTGTGAGCCCGGAAAGACCGAAATATGTATAAGGTGATAAAAGCACTAAACCAGTGGCATAGAAAACGTTAGTCCTTCTGCAATGTATTTTCAATGAAGCCTTGTTGCTGTCTCCACCATGGGCAGAGCAGTGAAACGGTAATTAGCTAGATGATTTCAGGGGGTGGGTGGGAGGGAAGGGAATTTGTTGCAGACGGGAACTGCCTAAATGCATGAACCGCAAAAGAAACAGTGCGCATAATAAAGAGACGCAACTATAAAGCACGATACAGCACGCGCTGCACTTGAACGAGCTGCTATTTGGGCGGGAGGGGGGGAGTTAAGCAATTACGCCGCTGCGGGGGTGGGTTTTCCAGGGTGGTGATGGTAATGGTATGCTTTTATTTCTGACAATCGTCACTCATTTTCTTCGCACAATGGGAAAAAGTCTTTTTTGTCCTCGAAGGCGACGACAATGGGCAAATGTGGGCGGTTGTGCGTGGAAGCCGAGTTTTCTTTTCTTATTTTTTTGTCTGTGAAAGTACGATTTCTTGATTTTAGCTTTCTGTATTCACGTTCTTTCTTTCCGGAGTTAGCGTTGTGAAATTGCATGCGCTATGTTTGTTTTTTATATGTCTGGAGCATTGCTCTACGGGTATCGCATTGTTCGTTGCGTGTGGTATATCGTGGGATACTGAATTTTTTACTAGATAGCTTTAGGCATGGTTGTCTACACTTAGATGGAGTTGGTAAGGTAGTTTTTTGTAGTGGGTTTTCTGTTTGAAACCTTGCGTCAGACGCAATGCGACGTAAAAAAGTAAAGGACGCAGTGGCCTATTTTCGGGTCTTACGCTCTAAATTTGCAGCTCCTAATTATATAAAACAGGATGAGCTGAGTCAGAAGGAAAGGGTTTTTGAGCGTATTTCTCTCCTTTTTGTAAGGTGGCTGTTCCATGTACAGCCATCTAGAACGCTGTAGCCTTTGCGACTTGAAACAACGCTTGCTGCAACGCTCAGATGCGTTTTAAAAATACGCAGTTTGAAGTGTTGTTGCAGCATTTTTAATTTCAGAAATTGCAGTCGACAAGAAAATTTGAGTGATACTACACTTGCTATACTACTAAATGAGCAAGTGCGGTAGTCTTAAGATTTCGCGGTGCGCCTCAAACGAAGGCGTGTTGTGAAGCATTAAAAGCCTTATATGTGGGTTCAGGTGTTTTCTGCGAGTTTTTAGGCGAGTGCTCCAGACCATTCGTTTATTACTTCATTTGGTTTAACAATACTTATTTTTCAGATATATTCGCCTTCCTCTTCGACTGCCTCAGCCCCTATCTCAAACCGCGGTGCTCTGCCCAGGCTACTGAGCATTACTTTAGTTTTCTGCGAATTCATTCTCAGGCCCACGATTCCACTCCGGTTGTTCCACTGCTGTAATGATTATTTGAAATTTGCCCACCGAGTTACTTAGCAAGGCAACGTGATCAGCAAATCTGAGGTTACTGATTTACTGCGCTACATCTACTGCGCTAAAATGGTCGCCGTAATCTCTTCATAAAGAACAATGACAATTTTATCCCCTCCGAAGTTTCTTTCTCTACTGATCGTAAACAGGGCAAATGTACCTGGTATAAAATATTATCTTTGAAACGAAGAAGTAGGTAATTGTCAGTCATTTACCCTTAAAAACAAAAGCGAAAGCAGGCAAGCACCTAACGTCCACGTCGGTGGCAGTCTTACTTGAGCTACCTTTAAAGGGTGCGCAATAGGTTTGGCCCTATAAAAAGCTGCAAAATATGAAAGGGCTCAGCCAGTTTAAGAACCTCGGGCTAAAATTATAACACAAAGTACATCATCAGGGCCTTATCAGCGCGTTATCGGGGCCTCTCTGGGTAAACCGAAAACATAAAAATAAGCCCGCCTAGTCGATCGGGTTTTCTCTTGGCAGTGCCTCCCCAGGGAATGAGAAAGTGGTATCGAACTACGTTAATGCGGCTAGAAAAAGCTAGCGGTTGCACGAGATAGCAAGACAAACAAGGAAGGAATCCAGTCAAACTTCAACCACTGCTAAGCGTCGGATACGTCATCAATTGTCCTGAATGTGCTTGGGGACGGTCTAAATAGATAAAACGAATTACGCGGAGGGAATATCCAGGTGATTTTTGAAGAACAAATCAACACCTAATGTCTCTACTATCACAGCGCAATAAAAAAAAACTTGAGATACATTTAAGAGTTTCTCATCGACTAAGAAGCAGTGGCTCGATTGGTGGAAAAGTGGCGCAGGTTTAACCTTAATAAATCTAGTTATCGCAAGCGAAACGAAACATTATGCCTTCCGAGTTTTGTTAAAGGTTGAACTTGTTTGATGTTTTCCAGGCAGAGAAACTTTGCTGGCTAAATGCATGGCTCGTGAGAACGGCGCGGAAAAGTGGCCGAGACTTCGCTGCATGGCAACGGAGTTGTGAGGCTGCTAAAATAAACGTCTGGAAGGAGCTTCGCCTACGGCTCTCTTGCACCTACACTCACTTGGTGTTGTCGGGGTTACCACCAGGGATGCCGTTGGAGAATAGGTAAGTCGGCGTTGACTTGAGGGACGTCGTGTTAGCCGTAATCCCGAGACAGCGTCGCTGTCACCGAGAGGGGGCTGCTGTGGCACAAGTGTTAAATACCGCTTGATGCCGGAAATTTGGCGAAATATGCCGAGAGAAAGAACAAGCTTGATACCTCCCAGAAAGCCTGCAGGATGGAAAAGAAGAGAGAAAAAGAATCATGATCCGCACACACAAAAAAAGAAAGCTCGAAGAAAGGCGACCATTTTCAAACGGAAAGGGTACAGATAAGACAACAAGGTGAACGGAGGGGAAGGCGAGAGGAGGACAATAAACGCCGGAGAGATGCAGGGGAGGAATGGGGCAAGGCTTTCTCATGGCCGTACCAGTAAGACTTCTGCTATGTCGTCAAAAAGGAGCCAGCTGCGGGAAGAAATTGTCCAGCCGAGTGTTTGTCGCTTGTCTCCCTGCGCGAGAACCGACGGAAGCACGGAGTCATCTGGAGTAAAAGCGGTTGACTTGAGGGTGAATTAGCCGAGAAAACCAGTTGCTCCCTGGGGCCATTTCTTTGGGTCATGCTTAAAAGAATTAGGTGCCTCTTAAAACGATAAGATGAAGAAGCGAAAAAAACAAAAAACTCGTAGGGCATAGTTTCTGAGGAAGCAGTTTTTTTTTGTCAAAGGGCCAACTTCCTCTCGTAAATGATTTCTAGCGCTTTTTTTGTGTTTTAAGATACGACACAAAACAATCATTATGGGGGAATAACAGATATTGACCTTTAACAAGTGGCAGGTTAGGGCGAGTTGGTAATGCATACTAAACGTTCGATGCACAAGGAAGGGACAGAGGCACTGAAAGATACAGGGTACAATCCGCAACTTCAATGTAACTTTATTAGGACCACTGCCACAGAAAGGAAGTGACCCTTCTACTTTTGCCTTACGGTTCGTGTGGGTGGTGTGCAGCCCTTCTACTCACGTGGCATAACGTTGAAAAGTCGCGCAGCAAACAGTATTCAGCAACTTTCACGTTTTCAATTCGTCTTTTCGATTTGTGAAGCAGGTACACTAGCCCCTCAAAGCTCCCTAATCCAGACCAATCCTTCAAGTCGGTATGCTGCGCGAAAAATATACAAGTGACCAAGACAAGTTTGCTTTTACTGCTGGGAACGTGCAGGCGTAGTGCAGTGGTAGGGCATTAAAGGAGCCATGAAGAACAAATAGAAGTTTTTTGTATTCGAATGATTTCGCGTTTTATAGTGTCTCCATTCTAACCGTGCACCGTGGTACTGCTGCCGTATTCATTGAGTAATTAGTCCATTCAGGTTAAAATTTTGATTCTCCCGCCAAATCGTGTGTTTTTGTGACGTCAACGATGAAGTCATAACAGCGCGTATACTGAAGACCTTCCACTGCGCCATTCGGCTCTGCAGCCTTGCTTGCCGCCAATCCCCCCACATGGCGCTAGCATACTCTGCACTCCGCCGTTGCTTTGTTTTTGACCGTATTTACACCTGGCTTGTTTTTGTTACGGTAAAAAGTAATCGCTTCGTGAAACAGGGGATATGCTTGACAAGCAGGGTCACGTAAGGCAACGTCGCGTACGCCAATCGGCCAGCGTCGTATAAGACAACTCCAAAGCGTCAGACTGCTGTGCAGCTAAAACAAGCATAGTGCGCCCAGTACCAACACCAGTGCGCATTGGTGCTTTTATGTTTACGTGTATTTTCGTGACTTTCAGTGTTTACCGCACCATTCTTACTGCTGTAAAATGGATATGCATTACATTTAGGCGCAAATAACTCGTTCGGCAAGCTTATAAGCTCTGCCTAATTCGCGTTTGCTTTTGCCGGCCTCCGCCTATCGCAGAGCAGCCTGGTATGACATCATTGGTTCTGTTGCGGGAAATGAGGTAGTGGGTCACATGGCCATTCCTTTTTTTCGTAATTATATAGCTTATTTGAGCGAAGTTTACTTAAAAGTGGTGTGAGGATGATTCTAACGAGGCAATCTTTTGAATGAACCAAACTTGTGTTTTGTCTTCATGGCTCCTTTAAGCTGCTGACGTGGAGATCCGAGAGCAATCTCCGCTGGGCTCCCACACGTGCTGGGCTCCTATTCAGCTCCCACAACTGATTGTTTCCTTGTCGTGCCCTATTTGCAGAAGAAATACCTTGCAATGGTAATTTGTACCTGCTTAACGCCTTGTTAAATGGCTACCACTTAAATGCATTGATTGTCTTAAGACTAACCAACCTGAATTTTGGTTTAGAGGACATCTGCCTTATTCTTCTGCAGAGCATAAACGAAATAAATAAGTGAATTTCGAACAGTTGATCGGTAGTTAACACTGAACCGTCGTCCGGACATGAGAATTATATCTCTTCGGCATCTACGAGCACATTACAAGAACGCTTTGAAGTAAAAATAGGCCCCTCGCTTTATAAAATCCTTCCAACCGAACACCGTGGTACTGATTTATTAGACTTGCTGTAGCCGTCGGATGTACCGGTTTCGAACTGCGCCAAATTACACTCGTGGCCTAAAAAGGTTGCCGGGATTTCAAAGCTCCGTGTGAGCCTTGAAATGATGCCCAGTATTCCCAGACCTACACCGTCCCGACAGTTTTTCTTGCGACCATGAATATCTGCGTGGCCATTCCATACCGAACATTGAATCTGCTACTCGCCCGCAACCACAACACAATTCAGCCTCGTGGTTAATTTTCAGTCGGGGCCCTCCACCTTACTTAACATAATATAGCAGGAACACCGGCCACCAACGCACACAATCCACCTTACTCCTTCAGCGGCCAAACGGAACAGCATATCATCGAAGAGGTAAACAACATCGGGCCAAGAGAATGGCTGGACGCCGCTGCGGTCGCTTAGTCGTCGCTGGGCAAATCGAATACCAACGAGGTTGGCGGGAAAGAACTTTCGGGGGTTCAGGGAAAACGAGATTATGGGCTAGGGAAAACATGGGGGAGAGGCGGGCAGGAAGGGAAAGGCAAAGGTGCCAAGCAGACATACGTAAGGCGCTAATTAATGGGCTGCCTGCTCAACGGGTCGAACGCATGGGTTGGCGTGGGGGAGACGTACTGCATTATTCAAGAGTCCCCCGGCAGTGCCGCCAACACCACGGCTCAGGCCGCGAACTGGAATCTCGTGTGCGAATGCTCTGGTTGACCTCGTTCGCCCCGATGCCCTCACCGGGGGATTAGAGACGGAGAAGTGCCGTATCACTCGTCTGGAGGAGGAAGCGTTAGAAGATTGCAGTACGAATCGATACAGTCTACAAACCCCGGTTCGTGATCTGTTAACCGGCCAGGAAAGAACCCAAATAATAAGTGAATGGTGGGAACCTTTAGTAGCACATTTTATGTTGTATAACAGCTCACTCATAGTGTTTAATTTCAGTTTCCCCTCGACGAGACTTGTCTTTTGATAGTGATCAGAGTAAATTGAAACAGTTTGTAGGGAACAACGCAAAGCGCCTGTCCGCGTGAGGTCAAGATAAGAACGAATTGTCGCCTTGCAAAGGTACGGATGGAGACAGTAAAAAAAAAATGTGGCGCTGAAATTCTCATGACCTCAGTGTGGTCGCTTATCTTTTAAAGCGAAACTTACGTGTTCTCACCGATGGCGCCTGGAACGCGAAAACTCCCTGCAAAAAGCCAACTTTCTCTGACAATGATGATGAACGATCGTGGGTGAATTAAAAAAAAAAAAAAAGAAAACGCTTCCTGTAGTCGAAATCAGACCTGGGTCCCTCGTGTTACGAAGCCGGCGTCTATCCAATTACTGCATTTCGGATTTTTTTTCTTTAATGCACGAAAATTTTAGAAAACATTAAAAGACAAGACATTTAACACGCAATAGAAACACTAACAGACAGCAAAGGGCAAGGACATCAGTCGAACAAAGATCAAAACTGAGGCAAGCAAACACACGCATCCAAAAGAGGCAGCCACTCTGGTGGATCACTCGCCGCAGCATAAACGCTCCGCACCAACGCCGCCTGTTCCCGACAAATGCACTTGGTCGGCCTGGGGGATTCCGCATGCCGATCAGTCATGCGGCACTTACACAAGCTAAAGAATCCTAGGAGAACAAAAATGTCATATGGCACCCGATGAACATCTTCAAACGGCAGGAAGCGAATGGTGTACGGGTTGATGTCAATGTCCTTTTTTAGTGTCCCCGGCAAAACGTCCCAGAACGAAATGTTCGAAGCTGTTTGAATTCGGAGATGGGTGCATGGTGCTCGGACGACAGCCAAAGGAGCCGTCACTAGAAAGCTTCGCGTTCAACCATCGCAGTCGTTAGACAGAGGGGTGCAGGATTCCTTTTTACGTGGGAGGGAAAATTCTTTGCTCATATTTGCCCTCTCTTGAGGCTTCTCTGCGATGCGAAGTGAGGCAGTTCTCCGCACTCGATGTGGCATGAAATTCAAACTCATAACGTTTAGCGTGTCCATTAAAAAGACGTGGCTGCTCCGTCTTTGTTGTGACCAGGGAGGAAAACCGGAGGAATGCAATGTTAAGACATGGGCTTCCTAGGTGTGGGCCTTATTCCACTCTCCGTCAGTGCCTCGAAATGGTCCCTTCGCTCTTTTACGAAGTGTTCGGCGGATCACGCTGCTGTTCCAGAATTGCAAGTTCAATGGAACCGCCTCATTCGTGGGGGCTTTGGATACAAGGTTAGGCCGCCCGTTTCGAGCGAGTAATTCATTGTGTTCTTGTTTTCCAATAAAGCAAGAAAAGCGAGGTTGGGCAAACGTTTTTAAACACACAAAATAAGTGTGGTTTTCCTAATTTTTGGGGATGTGCCTTCTGCTCCGGGCAGTCATGGCGTGTAAGCAAAATTCACCCGCATTTCCCCGAAGGGGAGCATGGGGAAGTGCGAATGCACGGGTGATGCTATGAGGGGGAGTTATGTTGAACTGTGTTGGCATTCACCCGTTAGTTGCATTTAACACACCCGCGTGATCAAGTGGGGACTCACACACCCCGTTAGTCGTTCTCTGGAAATCTTGGTGAATTAAAGTGTATGTTCGAGGAGATCACACACGCACGCAAGTAAAGTGAAACGACAGTATTCTTTATTCAGCACTTGTTGGTGTTGTTGTTGTAGTTGACGGTCATTATGACCGCCTTGTGGTCACTGAAATGTACGGTCAAGAGTTGTTGCAAGACCGCGCGTATCAGACAGTTCCTCGCAAAGGCCAGGTCGATGTAGCTGCGTTGATGGTGGTGGGAGCCTCTAGCGGTAGGCACGTCATGGAGTGGTTGGCGAGCATGTATTCCATCAACCACTCGCCGCCCTTTCGCACGTCCACGTTAAAGTCCCCAACAACCACGACCGGGTCCGAGGGCTTTACGCGCCTGGCCACACTCTCCATCGCCGCGTCCACGTATTCGACGACGTCGTCGCGCGAGATGTTTGGCACGATTCCGTCGCCCGAGTACGCGTCGGTTTAGACGGCACTGTACGGCGACTCGTCCCTGACCGGCGAGGTGGACACGGCGTGTGACACGAGGTTCGCGTAGACGTGACCGACGAGGTAGACGCCGCAGTACTCGCCCCGACTTCCGCTCCTGGCGAAGCAGCAGTCGTCGATGGGGAAGTGGGAATGCACGGGTGATGCGAAAGAATTCTTCTTGGTCAATCGCCCTAAGTGGGTATGTGCTAAAGAAATTAGGAACTCTTCTTGGCCAATCGCCCTAAGTGGGTATGTGGTGCGGATGGACGGACGGCGGTGGATGCATGATTCAGGGTCACTTAAGAAGTGCATTCGCACTTAAAAGAGTTTCGAGAACGGCTTTCGTGATTACTTCCGGTTAATTCTTGTGGGCTAAGCGTGAGGCAGACACAGGTCGAGACAAGAGATGGGACGAGGACGAGTGCTAACTCCCAACAAAGTTTATTTCGAGAAAAAAATAAATATATAGCCCCCCCCCCCCCCCCCAAACCTGAAAAAATACACACAAACCATCCAAAGATTACACACTTGCCATACGCGAACATTCTATAGCCTCAGGAATTTCAACTCTTTATCACAAAGCCAGAGGGATGGGGTGCTGACACAATCCGGCCCCACTCTACAAATCTTTTCTGCTTCGATAATTTCACGCATGAGCCTGCTTTTGTTTTTCCCCATCACAAAACTGTTTTTTTTTAATCCGGCTTACAACCACTTACAACACACGTGCTGTAGTGCAGTGTGAGGAAACCATCACGTCCATTCATGTCATTACATGCGTGTTCGCGGAGCGTATCCTACATACTGATTACCACAAGAGAGAGGGATCTGGTACACCACATTTTCTACACACGGAACGAAGGAAGTTTTGTGCTTCTTGGAACATCCCTGGTTTACTTTTCCGTCTGAAGATTTCGTCTTGAATAAGGTGGTCAGTTTTTTCGGGGCAGAAAACACTACTTTTACACTGGCACGTTCTCCGATCTTTTTTAGGTTGTGCGATAAGCTATGAATATACGGAACCACGGCACATTTAGGCGGGGATATTGACGTTTCTTGTGGAAGAGAGTGTTTTGAGATATTCTTCTTGACCAAAGCTTCCATTACCGATATCTGTATGTGCGTGGGATAACCAGCATTCGAGAGCTTCAAAGACTGCTCGTTGAAACTATCGACCATTACGTGGGGGCATGACTTATGTAGGGCATTGCGGAATCAGAGGTTCACAATGCCTCTTTTAACAAGTTTTTAATGAGCTGAATTGAATGGGAGAAGAGGTTTACCACTTCTAGGCTGGTACGCCCAGCAGGTGCGGTTCTGGTGAAAGGTGAAAGCTATGTCTAAAAATCGTAGAGTGTTGTTAGATGTCAACTCATGGGTTAGGGAGAGGGCTTAAAACGTTCTCTGATACAACTGAGGGTGAGAAGAGCATGTGATTTGCAGGAGCTAGGCTCACAGTCAAGAAAAATCAAGTAGTCGTCAACAAATCTAAAAATGGGGAATACGTGCTTGTGATTTAGGTCACAGGAAATGGTTCTGTCAAGTTTGGCTAAAAACAGGTCGCTTAAAATTGGAGCAATGCAGGAACCTATGCATATTCCCCCCCCCCCCCCCCTTTTGGAGGTAGGGCTTTCCGCCCTCCCCCCCCCCCCCCGGATAAATGTTGCTTGCAAATAAATGAATAAAAGTTTCAAAAAACCCCCGGCCTAAACACATACCCTGTATTGGAAAGCAATGCACCCAAATTTGTCGATGCATTCTTTAATACAACTAAGAAGCAAGTCATGAGGGAACGAATAATACAAGTCTTTTAAATCAATAGAAAATGCGTACATGCTTTGATGAAAACGCGGGGAAACAAAATCTAGAACCTCATCTGAATTTGGACAAGAAACAGATCGTGTACTGTCAAAAGGCCAAGCATACGTTGTAAGAACAATTAAAGCTTTGAATGCTTTGAAAGCTTTGAGTACTCGCTTGTGAACATAAAGTTATGATACTTTAATGTAGCGCAGCTTTTACAGGAGGCATCTAGGTGGCGGAAATCCATTTCGGTCCTGAGAATAAAAAAGGCTTCAGTTAACGAAACTGCCTGAAAAATAAAATTTCGAAACTTGATAGTGGCGCAGCGCCGAACTTCCCTCGGTACCTGCGTCCCACCTTCGGCGATATTACTGCTTTGTAAGCCATGTATACCTGCGCCTGATATACCAGAGTATACGTACTTGACGTTTCAACGGCACTTATCCGTTTTTTTCCTGCCAGCGCAAAATATCTGCCATAGCCGTGCGAAGGGCGCTACAAACTTCAACGTGTGTTTGAGCAGGTCTGGACTGCCATCAGCCGCCTCTTATTTCTTGCGTAACCATACAGGCTCCCCGAAAAGAATAAGGTTATTTTTCCAGTGCCGACGCTGTCCTGCGCACAGTGAGTGGGTGAATAAACTTTGTTACCCCGAGCTTCAGGTAGAAAAAAGAAGGATACCTTCCTAAGTAATTAAATACGCTAGTCTCAAGCTGGGCCCCTCCATTCCCCCATTTCTCGAAAGAAAACGCGGATACAAGAAAAAGGTACTTAGTTTCGTAGTTCCTGCTGAGGCTAGTAACCCTACTACGAAGAACGCTACTGGGGTAAGGGCCACTCATCAAAAGAAGAAATAAACGCGTATCTTCTGCCGCCCCTGCTACAAAAAAGCTCGCTTGTACTTCCCGCCCACCCGTCACGCTCTTCGCGTCCCGTCCCACTCCTCTTACGATAAACAGGGTGGAGGCTTGTTCAAGTCAATTCAATTTTCCCGCGTTCCACTGCTCACGCCATCTGCTAGAGCTATTTTTTTTACTTTCGGACTTCCTGGAATGACGCCCCGAGAGAACACCGGAACCATTTTCGGTATTTTGTGGTGAAAATAGTTGTTAAAGGCATATTTTTTTGTTTCTTATCGCGAAAGGCAAGCAGCTATATGCTGTTAATAAAAGAACACTGGAAATCTCACCTATCTTTTGCCTCAAATATACCTAGTGTATTTTTTTTTTGCTCAAAACTGCTGAACAGTATGAACATTGCTTAAGATTTAAGTTGATTGCAGGGTTTAACGCGCCGACGCATAGCAGGCAATGAGGCGCGCCGTAGTGGAGGGCTCCGGATTAATTTTGACCACCTAGGGATCTTTAACTTGCGCCGAAATCTCGTCCACACGGGCGTTTTTGCTTTCCGCCTCCATCAGAAAAGCGGCCGCCGCGGCCGGGAATCGAACCCGCGACCTCGTGCTCATTGCTTAAGATTTAGCAGTTGAAAACGTTTTGCCTATATATATGAGCGTCTCATTCAGAATTATTTTAACTTTTGGACGGAAGGCTGAACCGAGGGTAGACAGACACACATACACGCCAAATTTTAGGTTGTAAGTAGCTCAGAAAGGACTATCGTCTTTAAAAAAACAGGCAGCCCCAACCCAACTTGACAGCACCCGGCGTTCGAAGTGACCGAAACGTTGACGGCACCTCGACATTCCGTCGAAGCTAGAAACTAAGTACAGGTCTTACATGAATGACAGCGGAATATAGAAACACAAAACAAACACTGCGAGAGTTTCTGCACTTCCGAAGGTGTCCGCAAAGCACAAACCTGTAGTTCAGATACGGACTGAGAGAGAAAGATGGAGAGTGACAGAAAAAAAAGATAAATATTTATTCACTTCTATGCAGAACAGCCATTTCACTTGGCATTTGCTGCTTTTGCAGGCAGTCTTGAGGCAGACAAGACGCAGAGCGAAGAGCCTGGGAGTGGAAGTAAACAGAAGGAATTTAGTCTTTTCTCTCATACCGCGAAGGTCTATTCCGGACGGAGCGATCCTTAATATGCATGCGTATGCAGACAAATTCATCGGTTTTACGAGAAAGCTTTTTCGGACCAGTTGGGGAAGAAAAAAGACTGCCATAAAATGCACTATGCGAAGACTTCTGTATATGTGCAAGCCAAGCCGTGTTGGCTGATGTAGAGAAGAGAGCGCAGTTAAGCCTCGCCGTTGGAAAGGATTCCAGGAAATCGTGCCTGTATGCATAAAATTGGCTTTTGGGCTAACGGTTTTAGTTTGTGAATCTAACACTGGGAACGTACTTTTGAAAATAGGAGGGTGGTTGCTGTGTCTGTGAAAAACAGAGCGTGATAGGTGAGGAGGGTAAATGGGGTTAACAGCGAATAGTTTACCTGGGCCGGGAACAGTATTTGCTACCATGAACAAGCGGAAGGGATACAAATAAAAAAAAAGACCTAAAGAAAGTTCCGGGAGATGGCAGGGGGGGAGTTCAAACTAGAAGTGGAAACGCTTGAACTTTCATTTTAATGCCGAAGCCTTAAATGGCCGCTTCCAAGAAAATCCGGCGTCGACGCAGTAGGTGTCAACGGTGGGCCGGCGTTTGGTGGTACCAAAAAATCCCATTGGCTGACACGTCAGCACAACCACCCCCTATTCTTATCCCATTGGCTGCCACCGTGGTTACGCGTCGGCCCGACATCCTGACATTGGGTGCGACGTCTGACGACCTGACGTCCTCGTTGAGTATGCGAAGGTTTCAGTATTGGCTTAACGTCGTCTACCTGCACCTGAAGCTTGACGTAAAATGAGTTTGATGTTGCTCAGAACGTCGTTAGGATCAACATTAAAGTCACCTACTCCAAAGGCCCATCTACGTAGCCACTCTGCAGACGGACAGCTGCCGTCTGAATCCTATGGTCGATTTCAATGGACGTAGCACAGGGTGAAATGAAAACGCTCTACCACAAGCGTCTTTTAATACTTTTTTTTCTGATATAGCAATTACAAATGTTCTCTCACACTCTCATAACGCGGTAGTGTCCAGACAACAAAAACGAGTCTCGGTCGCCTACCTTGCAAGCGATATGCGCAGCCAATGTCTTAAGATTCTCCCCACCGTGAAAACACCCACCAGTCAAATTGGCTGAGCTAGATTGAAAACTCACCTGTACCAATAGTTTATTTTTGGCAGCAAAATGAACTTTGTTCCCTGACTATGTGGTACCAAAGGCGGAAAATTTTGCGTGCTCCCTCCGTCAGCGGTATGAGGCAGATTAGTATGAGCAGCATGAACAAAAGGTGCATCGAACAACGTACTCTCCGTTGATTGATTGTGAGATTGAACGCGCCGACGCAACACAGGCGATGAGGCGCGCCGTAGTGGAGGGCTCCGGATTAATTTTGACCACCTGGGGGATTTTTAACGTGTGCCAAAATCTCGTACACACGGGCTTTTTGGCTTTCCGCATCCACCAAAAAAGCAGCCGGCGCGGCCGGGAACCTCACCCGCGACCTTGTGCTCAGCAGCACAACGCGTTAGCTACTGAGCCACCGCGGCGGGTCAACGTACTTTCCAGCCGGAAAGCCTCAACGATAGGTAACGCGTCATCGCGCGAAAGAGGCGATGTTCGCTCCATTTGCTCTTCGCCAAGTCGCAAACCGTTGGCAATGGCAATCTGTTCACAGCTAGCGATAGTCTTTATTTTACAACTGTCGTGCAAAGAGGCCGCGGCCGAACCGTGAGTGGTGCACGCTATTGCTGGAAGAATGCTTCGTCAGCGGCTGAAGACAACGGGCGCTGCGTAATGATGTACTGTAGAAAATGCATTCCTGCATAATGCATTGCTCCTCGTCTTTTCTTTTGTCCACCCGGTCGCTTATCGCGCACCGGAGAGCATTCTTAGCGCCGTATTCTGTGTCTGTCTACCACTCCATGTGTTTCCTCGCTTGGGCTCAGTGTAATATACTGCAATACTTTTACACGCACAACTCTGTTTCAAGGATCTCCTCGAACAAAGGCTCGAACGGAGGAAGGATTCAGAAAACGGGAGTCCATCTCTGTCACTCGAAGCAATGCGAAAGTTGCACGAAGCAGTAAAAGTAAACGAATGATATTGCAAAAAAAAAAACAGCACTTTGAAACGTATTAGCTTGCATTACGGCGGACTCAGACTTTTTTTTTTTACGCGAGACGGCACCGTTTCCCGCCAGAACGAGAGAGGACATAGCCGCCGTCATGAATATAAAGCGACAGGAAGGCGGTCTATGGTTCTGAGGCATAAAACGTCGGTTCTCTCGAAGGAGCTGCTATTGCAGTGGGTCAAGGAGCTTGTGGTTTGTGAAAAATGCAGCGCCACTGATGTGTACGTACCGAGCCCTGGGTAGACTTTTGTCCCTGGTTCAGTCGAAGCGAAAAACGACTGTAGAAGTAGCGTTATTTCTCGCCGTTTTGACTTGGACCATGAACTTATTCGAATTAGGTTGCTTTGGTAAAACTAATTTATTCCGCGCCGTTAGCATGCATATTTTCTTAGTTACAAACATAAGAGAGAATGGATACAATTGAACAAAATGGTAAAATATATCGACTGGGTAGAATACATACGCAACCAGATTTTATTTTATTTTAAATTAGTATGGTGGTTCAATTTTAAGTGAATGCCCATTTATGCCGCCTGTATGAAAAGAAAGAGGTCTATGCTTCTCATATACATACAGTAATTACCCACAATTCATCTTTTGCGTATATTTCTTATGCGATTCTAAATGGCCCGTTTAACTGAAATCGTCGAGGTGGAGCAAGATGAAATTGGAAATTTCATCTTGGAAATTTTTTTTCAGCAAAAGGAAATTTGACCTTCCGTACGGAGCGGCATTTTTATTCAACTAGGAAATTATTTGAAAAGCTTTGTCGCTTTTCCCTGTAGCCGTGTGGGACCATTTATAGTGGACGTCAAATCTTAGTTTTCACTTCCTGGTGCTGAGAAGCTCTAAAGGTAAAGAGGAGTCCAAGCTCATTTTGGGGGACCTGACCATTTCCTTCAACTGTTCTTGGCAGACCTCACAGTTGAATTGCGTTGATATTTATGCCGCAACCGCAACACCAATATATCTGACCACCTGGTAATTACTGATCTGTTTTTAACAATAAACCAATTTCCCGGTTGCGCTCGTGCTAACCGTTGATTCCCAACCATGTCTCATCTCATCAACCTATTTATTCTTTTTTTTATTTGGCGGTTGCTTTTACTGCGCTTATAAAACAGCCAGCTATAATTCAGAGCCCGCTTCGTAACTCCCGTGAAACCTGTAGCGATGGTACAAGTAGAATATTAGTAGAGGGCCTTTTCACTGTTTACTTATGCACAAGGGGAAACGCATAACCACCCGTGATGTGAGCGTGTCGTACCCCTTCTCCGCCTACCGAGCCTTAACACAGAAGATTCTAATGGCGGCCGCTATTTTGCTCCAACGGAAGTCGTCTGCATAATCGGCGAGGAAAGTGGGCCTTTCGAATGGTTCCGACAGACTCGAATAGCGGGTAAGAAGAGAACCCTTGCGAACCGATCCCAGATATTTGGGTGAAACCTGCAGAGCCCACGCAGCACTATAGCATAGCTGAGAAAAATAAATGGACCACCTGATATATCACGTTGTTATTGAGGACAGAAGGAGAAGGACGTCAAGCCAGAAATTCGGGTTTGGAGGGAGAATCCAAATAAAAAGCACTTTGTAGACTTTGAAAGAACGAGTTTTTAGCTAGTATTTCTAACATATATTGATCTGAATTATCTCATTTCCATTCGGATGCCGCGAACTCCGTGCATTTGAGGGAAACAGCGAAGCCAGAAAAAAGAAAAAAACAAGTAGGCAAGGAGAGTTTTAAATTTCCTGAGATAGTCATTGCATGGAAGGGATATTCTTCCTGCTGCGACTGAAGGGTTTTTTTTTTATTCCAGAATGTTCTGCGTGGAATAGAAGCACCGCCAAGAAAAAAATAGGACATTTGTACTTCGAGTGTGTTAGGGCTGACGAAAAAATACCGCCTATCGTTAAGGCGGTGTCATTGCATACCCTGAGCATTTTTTCTTCAGCAAGCGGGGCTTTAACGATTCAAGCTTCGTACAAGCTGTTTTTCCAATTAACCTTAAATTAACAAGCCGTTTTTCCAAGTAAATTTGTTGCCATGGGACCGCAATCCAGTGGTAAAAAGAAAAGCTCCTCTGCACAGGGAAGATTTAGTCATAAAGGTACAATATTACGAAGAATATTTCTATCTTTTAAATGGGTCCAGAACTAGCGGAAGGCCAAGGACCCAGACGTTGTTGTTTGTATTTTGTACCTGTGGAAGCTCCTTAATAATAAGTTTCAATTTAAAAAAAAAATCATTTTTGCGGAACAAAGAACTGCATGACAGTCGCCTGTTTCGCATTCACAGTTATTTTCATTAAACTTTCTCAAGCTTCTCCATCAATCCCGTCAACCGTTGGTCGTGGTTGGTCGCAACCAATTCTCTACCCGTGACAACCCTCACAGACGTGGCGCCACGGATAACGTCACGGTGAAGCACACGTTATCACCCCCACAGTTGCTTGGCATGTTCGACAGGAAACTGACGCGCACGGGAATTTCAAATTTGAAGTTCACGACCGCGTTCGACATGTAGTGGGAGCTAAGCTTCCGCACAGAGACTTTATAAACTGCTTGTAGGGGTCTGTACCTTGTGTCCTTTGTGTCAGCATTTCAAAATGTCCCTGGTCCGCTGAAAAAATGCTTCGAGATACAGGGGCCAAATACATCGTACTTATGGGTGGTAAGCAGGCGCCAGTAGCGAGCAAGCGCTCGTGGTTGTCGCTCGACCGTGTCAACTATTCGGCGTACTTGGCAGGAAAGGCCGGTTCATGGCTCGCGGTGTCTATTTTGAGTCGGTTTCAGGCCTTCTCTTGACTAATTTCGGTATAGGCCCGCGTTCGTGACGTCCAAAGACATTGGACGAACGACATCGCGGGCCCCTTTAGTAAAGTAGTCCGCACTTATTTCGAGTGTCCGGCCACAAATTTCGTTCAAGCATGCATCTACAAGAAGAAAAAGAGCAGTTCTATAAGCGTACCACACAGAAACGCCCCACGGCGGCAAGAAGGTATTGTTATGAGGAGTCAATGGACGACTTCCGCAGCTGTCCCTACCACAGTCCGCACAAGCTGCGTGGAAACTAGCTTCAGAGTCGTCCTTGTCGCCGTCGCCGACCCGCCGAGCAAACGGGCCCTTCCATGCGTTCAGACATAAGTTTTGTTACGAAGCGGATGTGAATGCCGTCTTCTGGTGACCATGTGGATGTTGTACTAACAAGAGCGCTTTCCCGCATTCAATCTGGCGCTGCCGTGACGACTCCGGCCGCCCTCATCTGGACCTCCTGTCGGCAAACGAAGGGGAAGACGGACTGAATCGCGATTTGTCTACCCTCGTTATCCTTGCGAACGGAACAGAATAAAGTCTAGCCATCAGTAAGAAAGAATTCCCCGCATTTCCCCGAGGGGAAGAATGTGAAAGTGCGAATGCAGGAGTTGAATTTGCGCGGTTCGGTAATGTTCGCGAAAGAGAGATCACACACACACACACAACTACAAAGAAAGAAAGATGCATTTATTCACAGACACCTATTTGTGTTGTCGTTGTACTTGATTGCTAGAGCGGATCTCAGCTTTGAAATTTCGTGTCAGTACTCCTTTAAGCGGGTGCATTAGCCCTTCTCACGCCCGATTCCTGGCCAATCCCCCACGTGGGTATGTGCCATGTCAGCGGCCAGGCAGCGCGCGCCCATCTCCCCCCGTTGCCAAGGAAGACGAGGAGCGCGCGCACCCGCAGCTGTTGCTATGCGGACGGCGGCGGACGCTTCAGGCTCGCTTAAAAAGTGCATTCGCACTTAAAATGAGAGGTCACTTAGTGGCAAAGGCGGGCACAAGGATAACAGAGGCAGCAACAGCCTGAACAGGCCAAGCCTTTTAGGGGCGAAGCTCCTCTTGCTCGGGCCCTGCCCCGGCCGTACATGGCACATTGTATATGGCATATTGATGATGATTGTGGCAGGATCCCCCTAAGGATTGGCAAACCAAAGATTGGCCGAAGAGGTCATAACGTTCAACGCGTTCGTTGCTACCCAACAAGGAGGAGAAGAAGAAGGAGAGGTTGTCGTTCGTCGCCTGCGAGCTGAAGACACGTACCAGGGGTACGCGACACCAGATGCTCTCCAGAAGGCGACGGCCAAGGTGGCTAAAACGTCACACACCGAATTCGCCAACTCACCCATGGAGATTCTCATCGTCCCAAACAAGCCCTACACAATCACCACAAACATCGGCATCGTCGACGAGCTTGTCTACGGAGTGGTGGAAAGCTTGACGTGTCCAGTCTTTATATTATGTGTGGGCGAATGTTTCACGGTTTTAACGATAAGCATTTAGCTTTGCCCCTCTCATCATCATTCACTTCGTGGAGATGGCGGCATTTTTTTCCTTCATTGATTCTTCGATTCTCCAGAAGAGTCCCCCTCTTTTCCTTCATCTTTTAGTTTCTTTTCCTTTTTCATCCCATTATCTTTCTTAACAGACGCTCTCGTACCAGCAAATAGCTGACCCCTAGGACCATATTCTGCATGAACTACTCTCCTCGTTGTTTCCCTTTACTCCCTGTGCCATGCAGTCTCTCCACCATCCCTTCACACTGAAACCAAATAGTGGCTGATCATTAGCCGATAGCTTAAAAAGTATGCGAGTTATGATGGGTAAGACCAGTGCAGTCTTATGTCCTAAAAATTGCGAGCTGTATATGATGTACCTTTATGAAGGTATGAGGGGCCGGTTCCGTTAAAACGGCGGCTTCAGCTGCCAGAAATCGGATACGCCAACTCGGGCCATGATATCGTCTTTCACGCCTTCGCCGTTACCTGGTGCAAAGCCAGCCCACCTTATAGAAGGTGCATTCAGCTTTAGTCAGGCTCGATAGTTGGGCGATGTTTCGTCACGCATGGCCTCTTCGATGTACGAGTTGTGGATAGTGCGCGGGCAGTCCGAGGATTGGCTTCGAAACAAAAGTCCCTTAAAATTACACAAAAATTTCAAGCGCCGGATCATGTCCCGGGCAGTCCGCGGTCAACACCGGACTGATAACCGATTAGAGATGCCCGCTGTTGTCTTTTTGAGGTTCATGGCGACCGAACGTTTTGTGGCTACTTCGCCAGTTTGTGGCTCCTTTGAGCGCTGGTGATTGTATACATTGTCGGGCCATTCCGGTGCCTTAAAAGGGCATTGTGTTTGCTTTTGGCAGTGCGCCGTCTTGCTCAGATGAAAACTAAGAGTTCTTTCTGAAGGCCCTGTGGTGCCTTTCACTCGATCAGAACAGCCTTTTAGGAAAATGGCCATGGTTTGGAAATCTCGGCAATACGGTACAGAGAATCAGTCACCCAACACAAACGTCCAACGCTACATACCGAAACAGCACTAAACTTTTGCTTTTTTATATAACCCAATACCTCATATCGTAAGATTCGCGTCACAGCCTTCAACCAAGGTGGTCGGTTTGAGGACTGATGTTTAGCGAAGCACGGGTGCTTGAGATTCCATGCACTGTAGTGGTAAGCGTGTATGACGCTATATTCCTGGAGTATGGGTTATATTACCGGAATTACATAACCAGAATCTGTTATAATAAAGCGCAGGAGCTATATTACGGGAACGCAAAAAGGAAAGAAAAAGTGGCGGAAAATGGTCTCCAGCACACGCTGTTCTACGATCATCATGTAAAAAAACATTAAGAACATTTTAACTTACTCAAAGACACTATCCAAAAACTTGCTTTTAGGAATCATACCAAATGAATAAAAAAATTCGCTCAATTGGCTGATTCTCAAAATTTCTAAACTTTTTTTAAAACTGCGACCATCGAAAGTAATTACCGGCAGTGCCAATTAAAAAAAAGTGCCGTTTCTCTCTTGCAATAAAACACTAGGTTCACTATGCCACCTTTTTGAATTCCTGTGGAACTTTTTGCGGCTTTTTGATTCTTCTGAAGCCCTGGCAACAGTGTTTAGGTTGGACTGGTTCAATTATCTACTGCGCCTACAGACCGACTTTTACTCAACAAAACATCGACTTCATTTTACGGTAAGAAAAACTGGTCGGTCGGTCTTTGCACACGTCCGAATGATGTATTTAAATAAACGCTGGAAGCATCACATAAGTATATGGTGCCACAAACGTTAACATCTACTGGCATGAGTGAGAGAAAACAATTAGTTCATTTTGTTGCTCCTGTGGGGCTTGCCCTTTGGTCCAGCCTTTGGCGCGACTGATACACATTCATAGACACACAAGCTAAAATAAGCAGTTAAAAAGCAACCCTAAAAGTTTGCCTAGTAAACTTTCGTTTCCTTTCTATATAACCTCCTATTTGCGGCGCTTTGCGTACTCAAGTTGAAGGTTGTATTTAAGCGCCATGAACTGCGAAAAGGGGTCTGAAATTGGCTTCGGGATACCTAGTGCGCGTAGCCGAGGTACCATACGCAGCCGAGAAAAGGAGGAAAAAACCACAGTGCAGCCCCGGTTGGAAATTGAGAGAGAGAAAGAGAGAGAGAGAGAGAGAGAGAGAGAGAGAGAGAGAGAGAGAGAGAGAGAGAGAGAGAGAGAGAGAGAGAGAGAGAGAGAGAGAGAGTATTTTTTTCCCCACAAAGACAGAAGGGGAAACAGTGGGATTTCCTTGCACTTCTTGCCAGTCGTCGGCAAGGAGTCCTTGACCTCTGGCGGCTTCTTCAGCTTCTTGGATCAGTAGTTGCTGTAGCAGTTTTTCAGAGCTGAGCAGCGCCGTCTGCCACTGCTCCTCATTAAAGATGTGTATTCTTTGCGTGTCTTTTTGCTTTTCTGTGCATGGGGTTCGGAAGACCAGATCTCGAGCGGCCTCATGTGCGACTTCATTGCCAGGAAAAAAGGTTCCATTCGGCTGGTGTTGCTTGGAGCCGATAATGCTTCTGGCGCCTCCTGCACTTAGCACTCCATTTTTACGGCTGGCATACTGCGCCCGCATATTGCGGGCCTGCCACGGAGGTGTGTGATAAACGTGAGGACGGAGAAAGCTCCGTTGGGCAATAAATTTTCGATTGAAGATAAGTGCAAGCGCAGACAGCGGATATGCGCCAGGAGAGGAACAATGAATTGGAAGATGGGAGAAAGAGAGGTGTATGTTTTCTTAACCCGCTAGCAATATTGTTTCACACACAAGCTGCATACCTCTACACCCCCAACGCTTTCATCGCCGTGGGCAAAAGCGATCTCCGTGAGCAAAAACGCCAAGGCGCCAAGGCCTAAGACACCGTGCGCATGCGTAAGGCAAATCAGGCAAACAGCGTAGAACTCAGAATTCGATTGAGGAAACCACAAAACAAGCATTGAAACCGCATTATCAGTGATAAGGCACCTATGAAAAATGGGACCACCCACCATGTCTTCATGATAAAGATTATGCTTGGGGAATATATTTGAAGGCTAGACAGAACTAGACCGAATAAATAGAGCAGTTTATGTCAAAGACGCCGAGCGCATGCGTCAGGCTTGCAGGACCCAGCATTTCCTGCCAGAGAAGCCGACCGTAGTGTCGCTAGATAAGGTGTACCGCCACCAAGGAGGTTAACCTCCTTGACCGCCACTGAGGCGCGCAAGTCAGCAACGGCGCCCATTTTGGCGTTCATCAGCGTTGCGAGATTGCCGCATCTACGGCGTCCGCAGTAACTTCGACCGGGTCGTTTCTTCACAACACTATAGGGAAGATGCAGCGAAACGGCATCTTTGGACACACTTCTGCTGCTGAAATGCTCTTACACGCGTTATCTGTAATCCGCATTCGGAACGACTGCAGTCGCGCGCAGCCGCAGAGCAAGGAGGCAAGCTCAACCTACCGGAGTTGGCCGTCTGAAACGCATAAACAACAAACTGGCGGCGCCCATGAGCCCTCGCAGTATAACCAAATGCCCCGTAATGCGAACGTACTAATGATCATAGCGGCAGCACGGAACAATAGGAGAAAAGAGTGCTGATAATCTGTACCCTTATCTAGTGTCACTAGCCGAGTGCAACCGACAGGGCCAGCAAAACGACGAGAAACATTTCGTAGTCTGATTGATTGTAGGGTTTAACGCACCGACGCAACGAAAGCGATGAGGCGCGCCGTAGTGGAGGGCTCCGGATTAATTTTGACCACCTGGGGATCTTTAACGTGCGCCAAAATCTCCTACACACGGGCGTCTTTGCTTTTCGCCTCCATCAGAAAACCGTATTCTCCTCTATCATCATTTATAGTGGTGCACAGCGGCTTTGCTGGAGACCCACTTTCGCACGGCGGGAGGGCGATACATTTTTTTTCTATCACTCGGAGATAAACTTTCGCGGGGGCAATGCGTGAGTACATATGGAGCCTAATAGAATTTAAGGAGGCCCGTTGACATGGATATAGAAGTTACAACTAGCAGGCTAGAGCGCTAACAAAAACACAGGGAAGGAATATAGGCACTTTTGAAAGGTTAGAAAAGAAAGCGCATAATATATGCTCTCCAGGTGTGCTCACATAGGCCACAACCTTCGTGTTACGCGTCTGACGATTAACAGATCAATCATAATGTATGTGTGTAGCCGCATGCACTGTAGCAACGCTAAAAAACCCAGGCGGCACCGTGACCTTCGGCTCCATGTCCTCGCGCTACCCCCCGATAGCGGAAGTGAAGAGAAGCATAGACATGAAGTTTCTTTCCACCTTGCCGGGGAGCTCATTGAACCCGGAAACCTCACAGCGTGCAGATTAAAGACCGGCTCTTAAGTCCCGCCTTTGTCCTGTCGCCAAAGCGGCAAAAACGGTCTTTAAAGAACATCTTCTTGTGAAACGTCCGAAAGGTTCGAGACAACGGTGGCCGCGAGCGGCACCTTTCAAGGGACATTCTCTTTGGCTTGTACATAAGGACCAAGACCCCGATCAAAAGAACCTGAGCACGTACCCGCCTACCTAATCCTAGGAGTGATCGCCCCGAGGCGAGGTTCGTTAGCGTCTACAGTCCTGGAGGGTTGGTAATAATCTTTTCGGTGATACCATTTTACTCTTTACTTTTTTTTGCTTTGCATGTATTTTCTGTTCGTCCAACCTTAAGGTACACTTAGAAAGATTAAAAAAATAGTCACTGGGGATTGTAGAGCCTTAGCACAAAGTACACTAACAAAAGAAGGCGGGATATTATTATTAACAAAAAATAGGATAGTCAAGAAAATACAGTGACTTCAGATATCTAGACGTCAGCAGAAACTTTGCGTTCTTGTTAATTATCAGTGTAAGCTGCTTGCAAAGGCTTCCTGTGACACTGCCTCCTCGTGGAAAGATGGCGCATGTCAGTGAAGTCTTAGACCTAAAGAAATTAGAGGGGCGGCACAAACGCTTGTTTACTTGGTGAAAGGGAAGAAAGGTAAACCTTGAGTAAGAAAAAAATAAACGCTGGGTACGGCTTCAAGAACATTTTGTGAGGGGCTTATGCCTGCGAGCATTGGTGGGGTGCTATCAGTGCTGTATTTTTCTTTATCCTCTGGTCTGGGCTTCGTCGTACGTAAGTGTCATTCATCCCTGAGAATAAGCTGGGAGTAAGCATCACGCTGTAGTGCCTAAACGCGATGAAATGTCGATCAGTTCGAATATATGACAAACAGTAAGAAAAAATTTTGCAACAGAGTAGGAAGCAAAAATGAAGCTATATATTAGACCGTTGCCGCTTCATATGATCAGTAGTTATTTTTGGGCCTAGAGTGAAATTCCAACGAAGATTCCTCATTTGAAGCGCCTCTGAATTGTTGAATAACATAGAGACCAAAACGTGCACGAGTGATTGACTATGTAAGAAGATCGCTCGGAAAATTTCCCGGCCGGTTTCTCTGAAAAACTAGGTACAAAACAAGCTGTGTTCTTCCTTTTCGGGTTTTAGTTTATTTTTTTAAAATATGCTCAATGATGATTTGGGAACACACAAAAACTGGCAATTCTTTAAGAAGCAGTACGTGCAGGAAAATTATCGAGGCAATCACAAGCAGCAAAATGTTCGTTTTTCTGCAAGCTGTTGTTTCAACGACGACATTGTCCTTTACATGCTCTACAAATGGCGGACTATCGTCAAACGTGGATTCCGTGCCGGCTTTTGTTTTGCTTCATTTAATAATTTTAACGGTAAGCAACCAGTGGAGAGCAAAAGTATATGGCGGGAGGCAAGACGGTGTTGTCTTGCTTATTCTTGGAGCCAATAGGTGTAGAATAGCTCAGGTGCAGCTCTTTTAAACCCAGTTATAACAAGCGAAAGGAAAGGAAATGCACACGGTATTTTGTAAAAGATTGATTGATTGATTGATTGATTGATTGATTGATTGATTGATTGATTGATTGATTGATTGATTGATTGATTGATTGATTGATTGATTGATTGATTGATTGATTGCAGGGTTTAACGCACCGACGCAACGCAGACAATGAGGCGCGCCGTTGTGGAGGGCTCCAGATTAATTTTTACCATCTCGGGATCGTTAACGTGGGCCGAAATCTCGTACACACGGTTGTTCTCGCTTTTCGCCTCCATCAGAAAAGCGGCCGCCTCGGCCGGGAACTGAACCCGCATCCTCGGTCACAGCAGCACAACGCCTAAGTCACTGAGTCACCGCTGCAGGTTTTCATAAAAGTTTGCCTTTTCTTGAAATTTTCCCATCCTCGAACTCTTTGAACTCGACAATCTTTGAACGATATATGCGTTCTGATCATTGGGCAAACGGGGTGTTTGTTGCCAAGGGAGGCGGAGATAAAAGCAGTCACAAATCGTGCGCGTTTCCCAACGCATCCCAAAAATTACTCCGTTTAAGCATGTAGCCCGTCACGAAGATTGTAGAGCGTGCAGCGACCTGTGCGAGTTGATGAGTTCCCTTGAGCGATACGTCGTGATCCTGTGGGACCCCCTGTACTTTTACGTGGCCCACGGAACACTCCATGTTACCTTATTTTTTACCTCTTCCTTTCTTTCCCATCTCTTTCGCCCTGCTCCCTTTAGGGCCTTTATTTCCTTCACCCCGTCCCCGCAGAGTAGGCGAATACATGCCAGCAGACCTCTCTGCTTTCTTCTAATAAAGAGCTCTCTCTCTCTCGCTCTCTCGAGCGCAACATGGCGTTTAACTTCCTGGAGTGGTAAAGTGTCGAGTCGCTTCGAAGCCTGCCCTGAGAAAGGTGCATGTGACTGCGCGGGAGTGTAATGGGTGCGGGCGGAAGAGAATGCTGAATATGCGGAAGCTGCAGTGTCAGGTGCGGCCGGTCTGACTCTCGGAGTAATTAACGTCAAAAGACGAAAGAAAATCCCCTTTCCTAAGAGAAATATGGGATGAGGATTAGAAATACAAGCGTTAACAGGAAGAAGAGATAGTAAACCCTTAAGGAATCAGTATTTGAACAGAAAGAGATGACACAAAAGAAAACAAACATTCTTCAAACAAAGTCTTATTCTATAGGGTTGCATCGAGTTGTACTTCCGTACAAGTTACCGCCTTCGTCAGCCGGATCGATCGGCAGAAATGCAGGTGTTTTGAAGCACGCTACGGAATACGTCGGTCTAGCGGTGCTTTGTAATCGTGCCAGATGTGAGAGGGTTTTAGCGGACAGTTTTTGACGGACCGCTTCGGTACCGGCGGCTCGATCAGCGCAACCGGAGCCAATGCCGTTCGCTGCCAAGCGCACCACGTGTGTGCAATGGCACTTCCTCTCGCTATTGGAGCGGAGGGGACCGTGATAACGGTCAGCTAAAACTCGCTATTAATAGAGAGTTTTAGTATAGCGTACGGGCGTTACCGTAAACGTAACGTAAACGTAACGTAAGCAAATAGCGGAACGTAGCGGCGAGATGCGCAAAAGTAGTTTTAGAAGAGCGAACTCTTACGCTCCGCTAACGTTCGTTAACTGTGGTGGCGCCATCTGCGAGAGAAAAGGCGAAACACTTCGCGTGTGGCTGGCGCCATCTGCGAGAGAAAAGGCGAAACACTTCGCGTGTGGCTACTTGAAAGCATTAGACACCAAGCCAATCCATCCGAAGATTCGCGCGCATCGGAAGTTTCGTGAATCTTTGTTATCCGTGTGCTACATTCCGCATATCTGAGTTTAATTCGCTTCTGTGTGCCTTGTGTTGCTTCACCATGCCACAAAGTATCCTCTGCAATAGATATGCGCTGGCAGAGTTAGCGTGGTCCGACATAGAAGCCCTGGTGCTGCGCAGGAGGGAGCCCCAACGCAGGATGTATGTCGCCCGGAACGGCATGCTCAACATCGAAGGCATGCCTGCGACAACCTTCCGCAGGCAGTTTCGCTTTGAGAAAGCAGACTTCGAAGTGTTACTGCGAGCCCTCGAGATGCCTGAAATTGTGACAAGTGCCCAGGGTGTGCGTGTCGCTGGCACTGAAGCCCTCTGCATGTGTTTGAGGCGCCTCGCGTATCCGAACAGGTTGTGTGACCTTCAAGAATACTTCGGGCGACATTACTCTGTCATATCAAGTATCACCAACAAGGTAATGCTGCGTCTGGAGACACAATTCGGCGTCCTTCTTGACGACTTGACAGCGCACCCGTGGCTGACTCCAGCGCACCTGAAGGACATGAGCGACGTAAGTTGGGCAATACGTACTTTTCATTTCGCGTTTACGGGTCACTACACGTCGCCTTTTCACTCGTACACTTTAAGGTTCCGTTTGGTGTAAAATATAAACCTACCAGTACGACGCACAACAGGGGAGGGGGGGGGTATGATTTTGCTACGCTTATTGGACCCTTTCCCATGGTTCTTTGGTTATTTTGTGGACTGATGTGTGCTCTTAAAGGCTCATTTCTACTCGATTCCTCTGCTCAAGTCGTTTATTGCCAAACATGGGATGACTTCACATATTCCAAATTCAATGTTAGGACCCTTTAAATCACCGTTGAGTCACTTGGTGTAATGTGTTTCTATCTTTCTGTAGTGTAAATAAATGCGCATCTCCACCTAAAAATTCACATCTAAGCTTATCATTAACTGTGCTGAATGCATGGACACAGTAAATAAAACTGAGTTTTCATTATGCACATTTCCTTGCAGGCAGTCCACAGCAAAGGTGCCCCGCTGCCCAACTGTTGGGCGTTTATAGATGGGACAGCGCGCCCCATCTGCCGACCGACACAGGAGCAGCGCCTGTACTTTTCTGGCCACAAGCGGGTACACGCCCTGAAATATCAGTCCCTAATGTGCCCCAACGGGCTCATTTGCCAGCTGGATGGCCCCTATCCGGGTAGCAGGCACGATGCCGGTGAGTTGTAAAGAGCATTTGTGTTCAGAAGCCGTTATAGTGCTTTACTCTGAAATAAAAATTAGAGCACAGAATGGGCACCGTGCTTGATTCCGTTCTTGGTAGCTGCTAATTGATGACGGCTACCACACACAAGTACCTAATCACCAGCGATACAGCATAAAAAAACGCTGAAAATCATTGTAACTTTATTACAGTGGCTGGCGCATCAGCCACACTATGCTCATGGTGTTTTCTTTTTTGAGACCAATTGTAAATCAAGTAGCAAAATAACTAATTGCACTAGTTAAACTGCTTGATTTAGTCCCAAATAAGACTTCAGCAAATTTACTTCAGTGACTTTTTAATAGTCATATGGCAGCTTGCACTTATTTTTGCCTTAGTAATGCTGGAGGCGAAATTATACAATGGATACTTTATTTCACTTGGCTTGCACATAGTTTTGCAGCAGCTGTTACGTGTTCTAAAAGCCATTGCTCCGTACTTTTTTTCTTTGCGTCTTGCAGGTATCCTGCGGGAGAGCGAGCTGTACGAGAAACTGGAGGCAGTGGTCCAGGGACACCGATATGTAATATACGGTGATCCCGCCTACCCACTCCGCCCCCTGCTTATGAAGCCCTATGGAGGGGCATTGGTGACGCGAGAAGAGGAGAGCTTTAACAAGGCCATGAGCACTGTTAGACAGGCCGTCGAGTGGGGCTTTGGGAAAATCATTGCAGAATTTGCTTTCCTCGATTTCAAAAAAAACCAGAAAATCATGCTGCAGGCTGTGCCCAGAATGTATAGGGTGGCCACGTTGCTGACCAACTGCCATGCCTGTATGTATGGCAATCAGATTTCCACCTACTTCGATCTAGAGCCACCGAGCCTATCGGAGTACCTGAGCCCTGCGAAGCACTGATCTACCCTGCACCATGCAGCTGTGTTTTTACTGTGTTAAAGGGAACCAGAAAAGCCTTTTGTAAAAGTTACAAAAGGCCTTTATTGTCGCGTAGTTCCAATATAGCGATGCAATGCTGTTGGAATTATTGATCTACATTCAGTATTAGCTGCGCCAGGAGCAATTAAGTGCACCTCTCTCCCCTTGCCAATCGATTACTCCTCCCTCTCTGCTTCTTTCAAAGCAGCTGGAAACACTGGGAATAGCCATGTGACATCGCGACGCTCGACTTCCGTTCTCCGCTAGCTACAGTCCTGCGCCTAGGCACGCGTCAATCGCTGCGGACCCGCCTTTGCCTCGGGATTGCACATTTAGGTCAGATGCATTGTTAGTTTGTGAAAAGTCGTGCGGTCGGCGGACAAAACAATACTGTCGGGGAGGGTATTCCACAGGGTTATTGCATGAGGAAAAAAATAATCTTTCATCGTTGATGTGCGGCACCGAATGCGTGCGATTGGTTTGCTATGGTTGAGGCGCGGCAAGATTCTGGGCGGGGTTTGGAGTCGAGGGTGCCTGGCTAGTGGGTGATAGTAGAACGCGTGAAGCAAGCAGAGACGCGAGATGATTCGACGTGATTGGAGACATGGATGGTCAAGTGTGCGTTTGAGTTCAGTGATGCTAGATTTACGCGAGTAGTTTGACATGATGAAGCGAGCAGCGCGATTCTGGATGGATTCCAATGGATTGGCACTTATTAAGGTTAAGAGGCATGAGCCATTTTTCACACCATGCAACGATAGTGTTCTATCTATAGTCGTTATATACTCGAGATCTTTTTTTCTTGCTTTTATTTATCAGCATCTTTACATTCTTGCCTCAACATGGAGAATGCACTTGAGTTTGTTTACTTTTTTATGTGTTCGGCCAGCGCCTGGATCACGTTAAGCAGTGCTTGTTGGCTTGTCGCCTGCAAGCGAGCTTGCTCAGCTCTTTGCTCGCGGTCGGCGGTTCTTTCTTCCAGTTCTTGGGCACGAAGACGGAACTCTTGGGTCATTCGCTTCTCCTCAAGATCGAACCGCCTGGCCCACTTCTTTTCCTTTTGCTCTAGCTGAGCCTTTTGCAGCGCTATTTTTTGAGCTTCCATTTCGCACTCTTTATCCTTCATGGCTTGCTCATGGCGCCATCTTTTTTCCAGAAATTCCTGGTCCGTCTCAGCGGCTGTTGACTTTTTCTTTCCTGAAAATAAAAATGTAAAGTGTTTACAGAATGCCACGACTGGTGTGAAAACTGCATATGTACACATTTTGAGCCAGACTGTGTTCCAATAAAATCCCACAAGGTGAAAATTATGGAGGCGTTGTTGCTGTTCACTGAATCCGTGCTCTCACAAGTGTGCACTTGCATTAAGAACATACTGTATTTCTAAGAACATAATTTAACCCATCAAAAAAGGGGGGCGTGGGTAGAGCTGTTTTGAGTGCTTCACATGCTCATGTAGTGTTCACTTACTCCGATAAGAGAGCACCCTGGCATTTCCAGCGGTACTTGTGTTTTCGCTAGCCCCATTCGAGCTGCTAGTAGAAGCCTGCGCTGCGTTCGTGCGGCAGCCACTGCCTGTGGCTGGAACTTCGGCGCTGGCCGAAGGAGGAAGCTCCCGCGTTTCCGCTGCCAACAGGTGCACATGCTGGTTCGCTTGGCTTGTCGGTGCCCTTGATACCTCGGGCTGCTCTGTGTTTCCTGCGATTCTTTCCAGAATATCAGCTGCTGTTTCCTCGGGCTCTGGGTCCCCTGCAAAGGGCAGAAAATCAAACATGCCACTGTAGTTTCGGCACTTATGCTCCCTTTGTGCAACAGTTACAAGTTAAGAAAACTACTTAGCGATGATTAGGATTGTAGGTATTTAATCTACAATGCAGTACTCCATTTGAATGAAATTCGTAAGCCTGCCTGGTTTTTTCTACATCAGTCCGCTGGACGCCAGGTGAGAAAAAGCTTCCCAATGCGAATGTTACGGTGAGTTGATTACCAGCGTGGGAACAAAAAAAAAAAAAAGACAACTCGTCCGCCTTGGTCGCCTTTTTTTTTTACGTTCTTATCGAATTTTGCGCTTCACGCGTTGCTCCAAAAGTTATCACTTTGCAAACTGCAGAAATTGATTTGTTATAACCGACAACTTCCTAGTGCACGCCCGGGTTAAGAAAGAGCTCGCCGAATTTATGGGCCTTTGGAGCTCCAGAAACAACAGGTTCATGATTGGCGGTGTTACTTACATGGGTCGTCGCACAACGCTGGTGATGGCGGGTAGCTGCCGTTGTCTATTTGCGACGCAAAATCGCGCGCCTGGTTTCGCGTCGCATTTGCTTCGGCGCGCTGCGACGCCACTGACTGGCCCTTCTTCCGCCGCAGCGAATAGCCAAACTCTGTGGCCAAGGCCCATATCTCGGTGAGCAGTCGGACCTTTCCGCTATAGTCTTCCTCTGTGCCGGATCTGTGAATAAAACAAGTGCAACGCGTCAACGCACATCAGTGTACCAGATACAAGATGTAAATATGCGGAGCGGCGGAACCGCACGGCAAATTTGAGCCCGCGTATTTCAAGCTTTATCAACATGGTAAAAGGGTGTGTATTTTCAGAATCATGCTATATGTTTGTCGTAGAAACGCGAAGCAATAATGTGGTGGAAATAAGCACTTACTTTTTCAAGTTCGCCGTGTCTTCGTCCACAAACTGCCGCAGCAGCAGCTCAAGACGCTCGCGCAGAGCGCGCACGGTGAACTGCTTCCGTGAAGCGATCTGTACGTGCGCGCATATAGTAGGCCACTTCGATGGCGATTTGAAGGGGTTTGCGCTCAGCACTTCTGTTAGAAGGCAAATGTCGTCGTCCGGAGAAAATCTAAGGCGCTGCGCTTTCTCCGCTCCGGAAGCCGCCATGTTGCCCTCTGAAGTAGGTCTCGCTTTCCGTGATTTCGCGAGAGCGGCACGCAAGCGCTTTAACGTACGCTCGCTATTTTGCGGAAATAGCGTACGTAGGACGAACGTACGCTAAGCGCAAAAATAACGTAGCGTACTGCGCATGCGCAGTGCAGTGACGTTAGGAAATAACGTACGCTATTTCTTAACGTTGTGCTCCGTACGATATACTAAAACTCTCTACCATCCGAGGCGAAACTCTTAACGATACGTTTAACTAGGCCTTGAGCCACGAAGAAGAGCGCTCGTTGTGAAAGAAACAGGCAATATGGAGAGCGTATAGCGATTAAAGAGGGGTCGCTATATTGCGGGATGTAGCGTCTCCACTAATAATGCAGCCTGTTTACGATACCCGTGCTGCACTTGCACCGGTGCGCTTATAAATGCCACAAAGGACACACAAAAATGCTAGAACCCAAAGCGCTCAGTGTTCTTTTTGCCCTGTGGGGGATTTATAGGCTGACCCGCAAAGAAATCAACTTTGCACCGACTATTTCGACTTCGCCATACTATAGCTCTAAGACACTGACTGCTGTTCTTCATAGGCGGTCGCAATGAACAACGAAAAGTCCTTATGACATTAAAGGAGTAGTGACACGAAATTTCAAAGATGAGATAACTATGTAAATTGCTTCCTTTTTATCAGGAGATATCTCCCAGCAATTTTCAACAGTAGCCGTTCAGTATAACATATTTTTAATCCATTTTATTCTCTGCCCGAACGAGAAAGCCCAGAGCGGGCCAGCATGACATCTGCTACTTGCCCCACAGAAATGGCGTACGGGGGTTTGAGACACAACGAGGAACCGAAGAAAGCGCTGGGGCTGTGAGAACACACGAAGCGCCACGAAGGGAAGGGAAGAGTCGATGTCGCGAGCAGCAGTGGCCGGTGGAAGACGAAGTGGTCGCGCGAAATAGATGGCAATCGTCTGTCGCGGAGGAAGAAGGACGGCCCTACTCGCTCGATTAAGAAAGCAGTGGCCGCCGCCTATAACCATTTGTTGGCCGCCAAATTGGACAACGTTGTGGTGTGGGCAGGCGCTTATTGCTTCTCGGTACAGCGGGGACAGTGATACAGACGCCTGAACGCTTGGGAGCTGGACACCGCCTGTGTGACATCTCAGGACGGGCTTTAATGTATTGTGCTAGCTTAAGAAGTAGCGAAAAATAATGGGACAACAGCGAGAGCTACTGTCACTAGCTAAAGTATAAGAGCACCGTCACTGAGGCACGCAAGTCAGCAACGGCGGCCATTTTGGCGTTTATCAGTGTTGCGAGATCGGAGCATCTACTGCCTCGCCGTTAACTCCGACCAGGTCGCTTGTTAATAGCACTACCTACGATGCAGCAAAACTGCATTTTCGAACACAATTCTGCTGCTGAATCCTATTCTGCTGCTGAAAGAATCCTATTGTTCCGTGTCGCCACCTTGATCATTTTTTTTTCAGTTCGCATTACGTGGCATTTGTTTACCCTGTGACGGTTCATGGGCGCCGCCATTTTTTTGTTTATGCGCTTTATTCGGCCAACTGTGGTAGGCTTAGCTTCTCCTCCCTGCTATGCGGCTGCGCGCGACTGACGCCGTGTCGAATGCGAATCAAAGATAACGCGTGGAATGCTGCTGCTATGCTGTTCCACGCGTTATCTTTGATTCGCATTCGACACGGCGTCAGTCGCGCGCGGCCGCATAGCAGGGAGGAGAAGCTAAGCCTACCACAGTTGGCCGAATAAAGCGCATAAACAAAAAAATGGCGCCGCCCATGAACCGTCACAGTGTAAACAAATGCCACGTAATGCGAACTGAAAAAAAAAATGATCAAGGTGGCGACACGGAACAACCGGAGAAAAGAGTGCCGAAACTGTGTAACCTAACCTAGCAACACTATAGCGAGGAACTTTAGTTATCAAAGCCTTATCGTAATGTGAGCCTAGCGTAAGCAGCGATGGGCTATATAATCTTGCGAAAGCCTTGAGAAAAAAAGCACTAAATAATAGTCGTGGACTCTGCTCTCTAGAAAACGTAAAGAAGATCAAAGAAAGAGCTCTTTGATTCATTTATTTTGTCGGTTATCAAGCAGGCCTTGTGTTTTCTAGGAGCTGTCTGAAGAACCCGCTGATACAGAGCTAGCGATGAAGAGCAGCCGCAGTGAGATCGAGCGACACCGTTGTACTGCCGCTCTCTTCCTTTGAGGTTTGGGAGTGAGCTTATACGCGGGTATTTTGCATATCTTGGGAACGGTTGTCCACTTTTGTGTCTGTTTTCTTTTTCGCCGTTCCTCGACGGAGGTGTCAGCTTTCCTATATATAAAATGAGTCGTTCGAGCGCTCCGATGGACCCCAGGTGCTCTGGTTACGGTCCCCAGTGTCCCGCTGAGACAAGGACACGTCCTCGGCGGTTCAGGGCACCGGGATGTGTAATTAAAGCCTGCGTATTGTGAACATCGCTCAGCTCGATACGCATCACTTTTTGTCAGATTGCTCGCGTACATTATGTCCTATCGATCATCTATCTTCAAAATCACGTTCCCAGAACTCTGCGGTGGTCCACAGTTGTGTCTTGTGTGTGTCTGCGGTGCCTGCAATGGTCCACAGTAGATGTTTCAACTTTTATTCCTTATTGGTTTGGCTTGTAACGTTTTAGGTAAAGTGAAAATATATAAACTACAGCAAAATAAATAAAATTGTTCAGTTACGCAAACAAGGAATAAACACATCCCCTGGGAGTAAAATCAGGTGCATTTTTTCCTGTTTTCTGTTAGTTCTTGTAGCTGGAGTTGTAGATGGACATTGTCGTCGGCGGTTCTGGGGGCCAAGCAAGCTGTTTCAAAATAAAATCTGCTCTACGAAAGGCAAATTACGGCACCTCCATAAATACCCAAGTGGTTGCCACGATACGTCACTTGTGCTATACGAACACTTCACAACATTTAAGAAACCATATGTCGCACATGGCTACAAAACGCCTCGCTTGAAGAACCCCTCCTGATAAGCTGCGGAAGAGCTCAAGAAGACGAGACGGTGCCCTTTCACGCTCCTTTCCATGTGTCAGAGTTTACCACTACGTGAAGTTTGAAGAACTGCACTTGAAAACGTAATTTCCACAGTGGAAGATACATGCCGCTTTTGACAGCGCTCGGCAGGCACACGTGTGTGTATTTTTTACAAGATGAGAAACCATACTTTGGTGCAGGGCAACTCGTTTTCCGCACGCACCTCCGTTGTATTTGAATGCATTCAGTGTACCCAAGTTGAAACCACGGTGGTGAAAAACAAATGGTAAACAAAGAACCTGATAACGTATGGGTTAGAATCTGTAGGTATTCCATCACCGATGTCCGTTGAGAGCGAAAGTGTGTTGTGCTTAAGGGTGAACAGAACCTACAGCGAGAAATGCCTGCTTGGTTTGCTTCATTTCGTACAAGCAGAGCAGCGTTTGTAGCCACTCAAACGACAAAGAAGTTACGGAAGCTGTTATCTTTATGTTCTCGCACAAACAAATCGAAGCCTTTAGTGCCTTCTTATGGCTAGACGGGAAGCTTCCACCACTCACCGCCAACACTCGAAATGACTGGCATGCGGCATTGCAGCCCCGAGGATCGCAGGACGAAGGAAAATTGCCATGGTACATACCTGCGAGAAGAAAAGAAAAGGAAAATATATAAACAGACAAGAAAATAACTGCATGAAGGGTTTTTAAAGATTGGTTTATTTAAAAGGCATTTCTTTCTGTTGGCGGTATGTCGAATGTTTTCTGAGTATGAAATTCCGGGCCTGCTGTGTGTATTCCTTTTTTTTTGTAAAAAGGGTAACTGCTCAACTCGGCTCAACCTCGGCTCAACTTCACACTGCTCAACCTCGGCCAGTGTAGCTCGCGCTACAAAAAGCGTGTTCTCGCAACTGCTGCCGTTTAAACTCGTACAGCCTGAAGAGTACCCAACCGGAAATTTGGAGGTATAACCTCCGCTGAGTCTACCGTATGATTAACATAATTTCGTTTCGGTGATTACCCTTGCCTTCAATTGCTAGACTGTCGTAATCACCGTGGTCGGATATACCTGCTTAATGACGTTGCACTACAGCACAGCTTTTCAATTTTTTCTCTTCTGTTCAGACTCGTCCTTCCATGTTTTCAGTATAATCCCCATCACGCCATTGAGTATGTGTGTGGTTTGTATAGACATGCTAAAATATTCGAAATTACGCTTGACAAGCTAATAAGTCTTAGTACCGAGGCCGTCTCTTCTCTGTCCGTCTGCTTTCTAAGTTGGTAAACTAGTACCAAATTCCACTGGAATTTAAAACCTTCATGCCGGCTGTCACAAGACACAGATTGTTTTCTTCCTCTGCGGAGGAAAGATGAACGAAGCGTATCACAGGAACTAGAAAGACACTGAATCAGCTATGAATGAAGTAAACGCTTGGAACTCCGATTTAAAATGCACAGCACTTTAGGGCTCGCCTTGTCGTCGTAGCTCGTTCACTCGACCCAAGTCATCCTATTGTTGCTCCGTGACCCAAGTAGAGCCACACGGTGTTCCGTCGTAGCGGCTGTCGTCACGACGCAACCTAGAGGCTTCGAAAGCCAAGCGGTTTATAAAGTCATAAGCGTTCGAAACTCGGGAATAGCTGGCGCTTGCCATACGTCTCTCCGTTGTTTAGCGCAACTAAAACTGTAGGTACGTTTGAGACAAAATATACGTTATTAACTAGCAGATCCCGTGTTTATTTAGTTAGGAACGCTCGTTTGGTCGGTTTTTACGATAGTAAGCGGAAAAAACGTGGAAGTGCATTGGCGGTACACGCTGGAGGAAAAGCAAGCACAAAAAGAACAGAACTCCCGCTGGCGCAGTTTCACGCAAGGGGCGCGCGAGCACTAAGACGGCGGCAAATTTGAATTGCATTGTAGCCGTGAGCGGATAAATGCTCTGCAGCCCATTATGGAGAATCACTGGTCTGCATTTTCGGCAGCTTTCACATTGAGTGGAACGGCTTCAATGTCATAGGACCGTACAGTGCAAAGGTACAGGACACCGGCACGACAGAAATTTTACAATTGAAAGCTTCGTAATTGCTACTTAGAACAACAGCGAAAACACCAATTAGGTTTCTGGAGAAAACTGGACTGACTATAACAATGTCTTTCTACATACAGGAGATTGCAGATGAACTCAAGAGAGCCAACTCTGTGAAATTAGGCAAATACAATCTACTTCACTATGAGAGCAAAAACAAATATTGTGCCAGGTGCTAAAGTTATAAAAAGAGAGGACAGGAGTACGAGGGGACAAAGGACCCCCATTAGACTGAATTTGAAAACAAAGGCAATGAAACTAGATAAACAACACACGCTCCCTCTCAGACAACTGAAGCTTAGATCAGTTCTACGTAAAATATTTACCCGCTTTTTGACATTGAAGGATATACTGTGTAAATGTAATGCTGTAAAATCTGGTTAAGACGAACTCGGTTAAAACAAACTTTTTGGTTAATATGAAAAGCACTTTGGTCTCTTGTAATGTCTACAATGCAAAAAACCTCCGCTTTAGAGAAATTTCTGATCACACGAACAAATTTTCACGGTCCCTTTGAGTTAACCCTAATGGGAGTCATCTGTATATAAGACCACACGACCGCAAATGTTTTATATATTCGTCACTGTAGGGCGAACAGAACACAAAGAATACGTTACCTCGCTGAAGAATACGTTACCTCGCTGAAAAACAAAAGATGTCAAAACGTCTTGATCTTAAGGTAAAATACGGGTTTGTTGTAAGAGTCAGCAAATAACCATGTGTGATACCGTTTGGGTAGCGCAGTAATTAAGGCATAACACATATTTTGCGCGAAAGCTGTGCCAGATCCAACGTTTCATGTACCAGTGCAGCGAACTGGGCAAGTTGGTGAATTTACATGGTGAAAAACAGCGCATCCAAGACGAAGACAGAGAAGGCAACGCCGTGTTTGTGTTTTCCCTTCTCTGTCTTCGTCCTGGATGCGCTGTTTTTCAACATGAACCTTTCATGACCTATGATGTGGTCATTTGGTTTATCTCTTCCCATCACTGGTCCGCCTCAACAACCAAGCAAACGTGGTCACCACAAGGGAACGTGTCACGCTTGATTGTGCCCTAAAGGAATGCATCGAGTCCACCGCATGGCAGCCGACGTAACCTTGCTGCTAAGGCTGGTAAATTTATCATTGCAGAAAATTTCTTTCTAGAAAAGTAAATCCACTGATGTCTATGTTGCTACCGGCCTTTTCGACGCAGTTTTTTGACCGGCACAACCCCCGTTCCTAAAATCGGCTTTATGCGACATCGACTCTTCGGGACATCATTTGCAAGTACGTTTGAGCGCGCCTATTACAGAGGACAGCGAACAGATGGGGTAAGAGCCCACTCGCCGTCCTAATGCAAAACAACCAATCCAGACGGTTTTTTATTCTAATTTCCCTAATTACACTTAATAATCCGAAGAGGCACGAAGGCCGTGCGAAGCCGGTATCTATTTTGTTGTTAGCAGAAAGGAATTCAGCGGTCCGACTTTGACGTCAACGTCTTCACTAAGACTAAGCCAACGGTCAGGGCCACGAACCCGTCGTCAACGTCATCGCGTTGGTAAATACACAGGAATTAAGGCTGTTGGAGCTGTTATTCCGTGCTGCGTGAGGTAAGCCAACAAGTGAAGCATACTGACCGCAAAGAAGACAGCAGTGGAAGAAAGAAGGGTAATTTTTTTCGCTTTCCATCTTGCGGCAGCCCCACGTTCTAGCGGACAAAAGATGGTAGCCGCCGGAAAGCAAGGAACAAAGAAGCAAAATGAAAGAATACAAAGATGAGAAGGAAAGATTATAGGGGCATCTCGAAGGAACTTCTGGTTGGTCGGACCAGGGGAAGAAAAAGAGGTCCGGAAATAAAGGCAAGGGTCCGCCCCATGCATTGCGGTGGCCATTCGGCTGAATGCCTCGTCCTAGCCGCTAGATGTGCTGACGAAGAGAGAGAGAGAGAGAGAGAGAGAGAGAGAGAAATAACTTTATTATGTTTGTTGGGTAGTTGGATGTGGTGGGTGCCCCTAGTCCATGGCTCCAGTCTCCAGAGCGCGGGTGGCTGCTCTGGCGATAGTTCGGCACCGCCCGTCGTAGTCGGCGCTAGACAGTGCCTCACACCACTGCTCCTCTGTTAGAGGGTGTTTGTGAATTTTGGGACACCCTGGTACCGTATGGTAGAGGGTGGCTACTTGGTTGCACTTAGGGCACAGCTTCGGGTATTGGGTTGGATACAGTGTCAGGAGAGGTGCGGGGAAGGTGTTCGCTTGGATTGATCGGAGTGCTGTTTGATCCTATCATTGCAACTTGGGATGAGGATGTTTGAATTTAATTCGGGTTGTTTTGTAGTAGCTTAAAATTTCGGAATATATGGGCATAACAGGTACAGGAAACTCTGCTTGGGGGCTGTCAGCTCGGGGAAGGGAGGCGCGATCCCAGGCGTGAGGCTGTTGATTGCCCTCTAGAGTTTCACTGCCAGGGTAACTCTTCATATGGAAGAGGAACGTGGACGGGAAAAGAGGAGGCCCGAGATGAGGATGAGAGCATTCTCTGATGCAGTTTTTTTTATGGTTGCCCCCTTTAGAAAGGGCCCTGTATTCGAGAATTTTCGTGCTGGCTGCACCGAGCGCAGCTTTTGTCTTTCTCAACCGACTCGGTAGGACTTCATCTGCAGTGCTGAACAGAAGCGTCCGGTGGCCAGGAGAGGACGTCTCGTAAAGCTGGCGATATTCGTTTTCGGCGCGCTCTCAGGTTGGCTCACTCTGCATTTATAAACTGTTCTTATTGAGAGACCACTAAATTACCTTGAAAAGTAAAACCAAAAGAAAGTCACCCCTTGTCACTTTTTAAAGCAGCCTACGTTGGCAGCTTGCAGCAGCACTGTGAAACAATGACTTCCAGCCACGCCAATAGAACACTCCCAAGAAACGAAAACAAAATGGGAAGGGAACGTATGCAGGCAAGATAGAAATTAGGAAAATAATCAAAGCAGAAAACTTCTCAAGCACAGCGAGAGAGCGAGGTTGAGTTTGCCGATTCGCAATCGAAGGTGCGAGATAGGACAATTCGTTGTGGAGGGTAAATAGGGTTGGCTGCAGATTAACAATGGTGGAGACCATAATCAAGCATGGGAACCGCAAACGCAAATAGAAGATCTGACAGGGGCAACGCCCGAGTGACTTCGCCTCCGAGAGGAGCACGAACACATACGGGAACATCGTCTTAATCACAGCCTACGCTTGTATTTTTTTGTGTGTCCCTTCGCGAAGCCCATGGCAGAAGGGATTGGCGCTTTGTGGCCCCGATCAATCACGACTCGGAGTCGAGCAGCAGGCAAGGAAGGGGAAGAGGACATCCACCGGCGTCAATGCCGCAAATGAGGTGTCCTCCTCCGTGGCCCGAGGCGTCGTCTTGTTCGGGTGACCCAGGAAGGCGGCTCGCTTGGCTAAGCTGAACACTTATTGCCTTATTATGTAGTTGGCAATGGAAAAACGCCTCTCAGTCAATCTCGCCTCCCGTAACGAGTCTTCGCAGTAGTCTTTCTTCCATACGATATTATTCGCTGTCTGGGCCTTCCTGAAGGTGGTTGCTGAGCAGAACTTCAGCGGAAGGGCCGTTTGAACTTCGCGAACCATTTTGCTTCCAGTTGTTTCAAGGAAATAAGGGAAAAGAAAATTAGCCCAAGGGAAAGCAGGGAGCGTGTGGTTTACAGTGGCGGTCAGACATTGCCTGCTTTTGCCGTTTTCATGAGTACATCCAGCGTCGAATTTGTCTAGTGGAAGTTAAACCGTTTACTCGGTGTCTGTTAAGCGATTCCTAGAATAATTTCTAGGATTTTCTAGATAAAGCGATTTTCTAGAATAAAACAGATGCTTAGGTTTTTTCTTCGCTTTCCTATACTTTTGCTAATGTCAGAACGCCTTAGACATTAATGAACTGTCTTTGTTCAGTTTTTTTCGCGTTGGGCACCCTTATCTACACACACTAAGTGTCGACAAAGAAGTGACGAGATGCGTGACTTATGCGCTGCCCACTGCCGCTATTCCGCGGCGCCCATGGGAGGCCAATGTAGTTGAGAGGAGCTCATGCGGTTCTTTCGCTTTCTGTCGCTTGTTTTTGCTTGTGTATGACAAAATACGGCAACTATACATGGTCTCGTCTGTAAGTAAGCAATAGCTTTAAAACGCGTTCAACAATAACTGAGGATCGATAGGGTGCTCTAACGCCAACCAAGCATTTCTCGGACCACACTAGGAAGTAATTTTCCCCTACCCGTTAAACTTTTTTTAAACGGGCATGAAAACAAAGTGCAAGCTTGTTTCAATAAAACACTGCTCTCTTCCTATAACGATAATGCCAAATTTATCAGAAAATTCAAACACCCATCGATATATTAAGGAAAACATAGGAAGCAGTGGTGGATCCGACTCACTTTCCGGCGACATTTCTATGACGTCACAGAATCTTGTTTGTGGGATTTGTGGACAATGACATAAGGCACCCTCAAGGAACTTGACTGGATGATTGTAGTGGGGCCAATAGTTCCGTGGGGTTGTACAATTTGAATGCTAGAGTGCAGTTGACATACCTATAGGTGTGCTGTAGCCCTTCCTCTTATTATGTTCCTTCTACCCATATTACGTCACCATAGCGCAAAATTTAAAAATGGTTCAATATTTCCCGCGTTTTTTTTGGTAAAGAAACATCCTTCATAGTTGTAAAGGATCTCACTGAGTTATGACAAGTTGTTTCAAACTGAAGAAAGCTGTATTTTGACTTCAGGGCCCCTTGAGCCCTAAAATACGAGTGACTTCCGAGGTACGTTCTTTTATACGGGTGTGTTGACACATTTATGTGCACTTTTGGCTTTGTCGTTTCAACTGTTCAGAAGCCCGGCAACCTCCCTTTCCCAAATTTGATCGAGAAGCGATGTAGTAGGGCGAACCAAAACTGCAAAACAAGGGCGAAGTTTAAGGCTGAAATATCACTTGAAATTCCATCGCGATAGTGCCCCGTTTCAGCCGATGTGGCTGCCCTAGGGCCTGTCGCATTCATTAAAAGTGGGTGAAAATTGCGCCGCGGCCATTTGGAAAAGGAGAAGTGCATACAAGGAGTAAGTCACGGAGATAAAAAGGAAGAAAAGTGAACTTGCCAACTCAGCCCTTGGACTGATTCTAAACGACGAAATTGAAAAACTTGTTCGTACGAGGAACTGGAAAACGGCTGCTGCAATATTGCCGCGGGTTGATTAGAACGAAGGGAGTTCAAAATGGAGAGCAAAATAAAAATATTGTACAGAGGGCTAGAAAAACGGTAGAAAGTGAGCACAAAGCCGACTTCAACGACTATTATTTTCCTTCATTCTTCTATCTGACATTCTTGTGAAGCTGCAGTACTCCGAAGGCCCAAAGTTTTCCATAATTCCAGATGGTGGAACAAGATTTGTGTGGGAACAACAAGAGCAAATATGAAATCCGACGAGAATTTGGGAATCGGTAGGAAAGAGGCCCCATCTTTCCTACCTTATGTGCTCTTATTTTAGTTTTATTCTCTCAGAACTGAAGTTATCGTGGAGATCAAAGACATGGTTTGTTTTCTAGAAATCTTCCAAGCTCCAAAATATTTGTTTTAAAAGAGCTACACGCTCCGAGTGCTCGTAAAACCAGCAAGGATGATAAACTCTGTCGAAACTCAGTCCAAAAGAGTACAACCAAACAATCTGTCAAGAGAAAGCTGCGCATTCAAACATCGTCGTCGTCAAACGGAGGGGTGCATGATTTTTGTGGCATGCATCCATGCACTCACGGTAAAAGCGCTTTTACAAAACCCTGTTTTTTTTTTCTTCTGTCGAAGGGCAGAAATATATGGCGCAGTTTTGTGTGATCGAAAGCAAGTACTGCTTTTAAGCTTCGTATGCTCCACAGGCTTGTTAACTGCGCTGAAATATTCAACGCTACAATGTCCACACACACACGGGCCAGCTTTTAAACATGCTCTTAAGTGTTCTAAATATTCAGCGTGGCTCTCTTCGTCGTGAATTAAGTTTCGCTGGTTGTGTAGGCCAGATGCAAAAACCCAAAAGGCTGGGCTTACTTGCTTATTCTTAACAATATCAAGGTTTATTTTATCCCGCGTGCTTCAGTTCATTGCAGCACGCGTTACCATAATGTATTTACGGGGAAAAAAAGCGCACCACGCACGTGTCGCTCTATTCGAATTCTAGTTCTTCAGTGCCTCTTTCCGTTGAACGATTTGTTGCGCCAGGAGCACTTAAACAGCCCTTAGCCGGAATGGCTTGAGCAATCTTCAAAAAAAATTTCGCCGCACCTACATTCCGCGACAGAAGCGCAGTGCTTCAGATTGCAGAATACGGAGGTGGGAGCAATCTTGCGACCTAAGTAGCGGAGCACGAACTTGAAAGTTTTATGGGCAGGAAAAAGACACCGCATTAGAAATTGAAACACTGGTTGAACTGATGAGCGAACGTTGTTCCGCCTAAGAGAGGCTACCATGCGGAGAGAAAGCAGCCGTGCTGGCTGTTTCTTTTCGTTTTTTTTTCACCCTTGAAAAAGTGGTTTTCGCCCCAACATCGGAACTCATGACAGTCTGTGACTTCTGAGACGGCTCACCAACTCAGTTCAACAAGGGCCGTCATCAAGACAACCACACTGACTCGTGGCAGTTGATCTGCACAAGATCGTAGACACGCTGTCTCTCGAATTCACACTGTCAGAAGTCAGGAAACATTATCCGGCCAAGCGGATGCACAATTACGCTGCAACTTTCCTTGGAAATAAAACCTTGGAAATACAAACGGATAATGGTCACCCAATGGCCTACTACATCACCGCGGTGCCCCACAAGGCTCCATAATATCTGCTTTCTTGCGCGATCGCACGCTCCACAAGCTTCCCGAACACATCCGTCCGACGATGTTATTCGCTGGGTACTTCATCTCGAGAAGGACTTTACCAAGTTCTCTTGCTGCGTTTCTCTACGACGACGAGGGTCCGAAGGCGGCATTGCTTAACGTCATGAGACAATTATACCATCCTACTCGTCCTCCATAAGAACTTCCCCAACCTTACAAACCAGCCCTGATTCAGACAGCGAGGGTTTTGGTTTAGATCCTAAAGAAAGCATACATCTCTGTCTTTTTCTCTCTGTTTGTATCTATCTATCTCTTATTAAAACCCCTCCTTTTCAAATTGGTCATGAGAAAAGTGGCAATTGATGTACGCAAATCCAGCGGCGGGCGTCTTGCCATCTATGCGAATGATGAAACGCTGTGGAAGGAGCGAAAAGACTATTTTACCACAGAGAAAGCCTGCGTAGACCTTTAAACAGCATTTTTCGCCCTACAAAACGCTATCCAGGCAGAACGATTGCATCTCCCTCCGGAAACGTTCACTCTATTGCTTTTAGGCGACAAAGAACAAGACAGGCAAAAGTACTTCTTCACCTTGAAAATGAACAAATTCCTCAAGGTGCATTCCGCTTTCTCAGTGTTCCTATCAGCCCCAAAGGCAACGCCACAAATTGGATCGAGCTGGTTCGACAGGTCTGGGAGGCCACAGCGCTCCTTATCCACCGAATCCATACGAAATTGATTGGCGCACGCCCCGCCCTCATCCGGAACGTCGGTAGAGCCCTTCTGACTTCTTAGCCAACAGTTGACGGGACCTGCTTCAAGCTGACTCAAACCTAACTGAAAAGTCCAAACTTCGCATGAAAAACTTGTTATAGTTATTACCCGGCTGCTTGGACACACCGAGTTGAATGACTCGAATACGTTTTCCCTCACTGCCACCAATTGAAGCAACACTACAAGCTACGCGCTAGAACCACTCCGACGGCCGTGAACTCCCGGTTCAGGGCCGCCATCTCACGCTTCACTATGAGACACAAACTTTCCCACTGGGCTTGTCAGCAGACTCTTCTTCAACCCCAAACCGGCCTTGGCAATGGACAAAACGGGCAAATCACAAACCAAGGTCGACAAAAGAGCAAAAGGCACAGACATCAAGAAATCGTTGCTGCAAATGTGAGCTTCCTTCATTTTTTTGGAAGTGATAACGATTGGACATGACGGCGGAGGGGCATACTCTATGACGTTTCCTCTTAGTTGGTAGCAATTGTGGCCACTATTACGGTGAACACTGGAGTTTCTTTGTGTTCAATCTCGGCCAATCTCCCTAAGTGGGTTTGTTTGGCTTGACGAACGTGCGCCAGCAACGCTGGGTAGTCGCCTTGAGGCACGCGCTCAAATGCGCGCGTGCACGTGTGCTCGAATGTCCTTGCTATTTTTAACTGCGGACACGAAAAATAACGATTTCCTCAACAGCTGCACTGTTAAAACAGATAAAATAAAAGGGAAGTAAATACTGTAGTAAGGAAAGCAAAGAAAAACAGTACACTGATATGTTAACAGGTACACTAAAAACAGCAATGGGTCCACCTTCAAAATCTAGTCTCTTATGATAGGATAAAAATTCTTTACAATGCACTCGAAAAAAAGCTCAAATATCAACGTCTATATAAACGCTTCCCCGATGCGGCGATAGTTATGCTTCACGGTGTGAAACGCTGCCGTGCCGTGAATTGGCTTCGCGGTCTAGCTGCGTTCCCACAATGCGTGCTTGGGTCGAATATTGTTGGTTGTTTAGAGCTTCATTCGGATAATAACGGCGCTCGTTCCTGTTTCTACGACTAAAGTCTTTTTTTTTTCAGATCCTATTGCGTAAGCTAGTCGGGTTTAGGCATCTGTGAATATAGGTCCCCTTTTCTAGTTTCGGCGTGGTAGTGGTCGTAATGGCCGAAAACAAGAATTCAGACAGGGATTAAATAAGGAATGAATGCGGTGAGCATTTTCCAAAGGAATTGAAAAAGGTGTCTCGCGAAATATAAAAAAGTCATTGTCGCGGTGGTAAGGTTTTATTCTAAACTAAAACACGCGAAGTATAATAAGGAAGGAAAGAAAGGCCTCAAAAATGTGGATCACGAAGTATAAACGCGAAGGCTGGTATATATGTGGCCTATGGTGACATTATCTATCTAGTGACGATGCGAACTCTCGCTGCACGAGGCCCAACCAAGATGCTCAATGTCCGATCGCTACAGCACACAACACACGGATGCAAACTAGTTGCTTCATCGACGCTTTTTGTGGTGCGAGGAAACCGAGACAATTGCACGCAAAGCAACCGCGCGTCACGAACTCAAACATTCGTTCTAAATGAATTTTCGATCTCCAGACAAACTGGTACTGCTTGTTAGAGATTCGCGGTGCGACGACAGCACTCCCAACAAATCACATTGCGGCAGGATTGTCGGGGAAATGGAAAAGTGTGAGCAGGGCCACTGAAAAGCGGACGCTTCTCCCAGCTTTCACACTGCTGTCCATCCCAAAGCACGACGGTTGGGTATGCGACGGTCTTTGGGTTTCAATACTTGAAAACGCGCCTGTCCTGAAAATACGGGGAGGTTTCCATGAAAGCGAGGGAGGTAAAAAAGATGTTCTTAAGGCCCTCCGTTTCGTTTTCTATATTATAAAAGTTCAAGAACCGTGCGAAAGGTGCGCAATGTCTGCCAAAAAGTAGGCTGGTGGTGGTTGTGGTTTGTGGGAAAGGAAAAAAGATATGAAGTGCACCGGGGATATTTCTGAGCTCGGCAGGGAGCTCACCTGCATTCACCCACCTGCGAGGAAAGCGGACGTGGAGGGAGTAGAAAAACGTACGCAACAATATTTGCAAAGAAAAGTTTGAAAGAAGAAAAAACGAAACTTCGACCACGTGCGAAAGCCAAACCGGCGTGCTTAGAAAATGTGCGGTGGAGCAGCAAGGTTCATGCTAGAGCTCAATATGCCGATACGCATTTCGTTTTGCATGTCTTGACCCGAAAAGCGTAAGCAGCTCACCGGGAAACAGAAGAGGAAGAGAAGAAAGAAGACAACAAATATAAAATAAAATTTGAATGGCTCAAAATATCTGCGTCCGTCTTGTTGCAGTCTGGGCGTTATGGTTTTTTTATATATCTCGCTCCCCGATTTTTTTTAGCATTTTCCTCTACTGCCGGCTTCAATCCGGCAGCAAACCGGAATTTTATTCGGGGATGCAGCCACATCGAGCGAGGTAACGGCGTCTGCCCTTGCGCCGTGACAGCGTTGGGTCATCTCCACATCATCTCATTTTTCCCGCCTGTTCCTTGCCTGCGTCCGTGTGTATGGCAGGAAGCTGGTCGAAAGAGAGATTACGTGTGCCCCGAAAATGAGATACGGGACGGCAAGGGAGTGGAAGCAACCGAAGGAACGAGCGATATTCTAGAGACTGTTTATTCCACGCATAAAACGGCCGGAAGAAAATCAGATTGATTGATTGTAGGGTTAAACGCGCCGATGAAACGCAGGCGATGAGGGGCGCCGTAGTGGAGGGCTCCGGATTAATTTTGACCATCTGGGGATCTTTAACGTCCGCTGAAATCTCGTGCGCACTGGCCTTTTTGCTTTTCGCCTCGATCAGAAAAGCGGCCGCCGCGGCCGGGAATCGAACCCTTGTTCTCGTGCTCAGCAGCAGAACGCCTTAGCCACTGAGCCACCGCGACGGGTCGGAAGAAAATCAGCAAAAAACATTAATACAGTAGAACCTCGTTGATACGTTTAAAAAAGCGCGAGGGAGCAGCGTACGATCCGGGAAAACGTATATTCGGTAAGAAACGTACTATGCGTAATTTTTAGTGTTCACAATTGAGAGCTTAGTAAGCGGGAAATCGTACGAACTGAGAGCGTGTCATCGGGGTTCTACTGTATAAATAATAAAATGTTCAAATATTTTGAGCTGCTCCCGCATAAAAAAAGCAGTAAATGCTTCTAAATCCGCGACGTAAGGATATTGAGCCGGTTCGAATGAATGCTATTCGGAATCACGGCAGCACCACGCCATCCTTTATAACCGGCAGAAAGTTTGTGAACTAAATTATCAGCACCCGGAAGCGAATAGCAGCCCTCACACACAAGAAAAGTTAGTATTTGCTGTTAAGATAAACGGGCTAGGATCGACATAACGTGAAGTCGGCCTGTTTTGAGGCTAGATTTGTTGGAATACCCTGTATACAAATGAAGGGCCCATCTCGGTTGTTCTGATATCCTAATTTTGGTAATACTTAACACTTTCACTTGTGTAACGGCCCACGGATTTCATTATGGCATTTCTTCGTCTTTTGTGTGGATCACCGAATAAACTCCAATATACCCGGTAGATTTTCACCACTTTCGGGTCTTCTCGCAAGCCACAGACGGCGACCATGTGGGATTTGTTCACACATGTACTCGGCATTGATTGTGGTACAGTGAACACAGGACGTAGCTGTAGGTCCCGCAGAGTGTTGTGATATAGTGCGCTGAGCTGACAGAACCACGTGAGCGCTCAACGTGACGAGTGCGGAACCGCGATGAGTGACAGTCTCTTAGAAGGAGTTATTGGGGGAAAGTTTCTAGCAGTCAAATTAGGCAACGCTTTGTAAGGGGAGAGCACACGTAAGGATACGCGTGGGGGAGAGAAGATTGAAACGGGGTGCGAGACCCGTAGAGCTCGACTCAAACCGGATACATTACCCATCAGCCGCTCACCGACTTTAATCTGGCCTTTGGTTGTTGTAATTGGCCGGGAACGTTGTAATTCGCCCACGCGAAAGCCCACAAGTTGAGGTGCGAGGCGAGCTAACTCGAGTCGCCGATTGAAGCATTACCACGTGACAGTAGCAGCACGGGAATGAAGTTGCCGCTACCACTACTTGCTTCTTGTCAATACGTGGCATGAGCAGGGTCTCAGTCACCTTCGTCAGCCCAGATACTTCAATAAAGCTTGTAAAGCCTTGTTTTGTGGTATTGCAGCTGTGTCTTGACGGAGTCAGTCTTGTAGATGCGGTTACTGGTGCGCACTGGAGCTTTGATTACGTAGAAATGATGCGGTCAAACCTACTTTGACACACAGTAATTGATTTATTCGGTGCCAAATAAGCGATTTTATTTCGCTGCCCGCCGCTCCTCCAGAGGCGTAGCAGTCACCAGCGATCCAGTGCTTTCTGCGCGGCGCACCTCCGCACTGCATGCAGGGGCCTCGTCTGGTCCTAGGGCTCTTGGCACCAAGGAAGGGGGTACCACCAACAATACCGGATGAATAAAACTTTGATAAAGGCAGAAACGTTAGACGAAAACATTTTGCCCGTGCGGCTTTCATGCTTTCGAGGTCCTACACCTAAGCCATCCTACCTGTATCTGCTGAGTTCTTTTGCAACTTTTCCCGCTACAATGGACACAATTTGTGTTCAGCTGACTTCACTCCGAGCCATTGGCACAATACTTAAATCACCTGGAAAATTCCCTGGAACGCAATCTTTCCATGGGCTGCGAAAGAATGCGCGCAAACATTTGTGAACCATAGCGGCATGTCTTTTTCTTACATATGTCTTTGTTGATTGCTTATCTGGTAGAGAATTTTCCGCATGACTAATTTGCAACAAGATCTCGGTCCAATAGCCCAAGCTAGTTAAGACCCAGATGAATGATATACAGCAGGGAAAAGATAAACTTAAATAGCAAGTAAGGAAAAAAAAGTACAATAGGTAATGAACGCACAATGTGTAATTACACGAAGCAATGTTCCTCATAAGCCGCGGGTTGAGAAAATAAAAACCAATATCAATCATCACTAGTGAAAGCAAAGAATCACTTTAACACATTTGAGTTTTACACTGTAGATGGTGCGTTTAATACAAAAGTAGCTCTGCAGTTCTCTTTTCTTCGAATCAATCAATTCAACCTTTATGTACACACATAGATACACACTTACGTGTAAACACCTAGGAGCGAACAAAAACGAGCACGCAGCAACATACGCTTTGATGCACTTCGGCAGCAATGGTCGTTCAACACATAAGGAACCATAAAATTAAAAGTTAATTAACATGAAACTCTTCGAAATATATTTTGATGCACCAACTCAGTACTTGTTTACGATTCCCTCTTGCTATGAATGTTGTTTTTTTCGTGCGCCCTAGCTTTGAATGATAGAGCATTTTTAAAGAAAAAAAATGAAATTGTTAGCCGTCTTTATTTCAAGGGGTACCCTTTCCAGATTTTGGGCTTAATTTTTTGGAATAATTGTTGGACAGAGGTATTACGAGTTACGGGCAGGTTATAGTTTGCACTAATGGCACGCCTAGTATTAGCGGTTGGAATGATAAAAAAATTCAATGACAACAGGTGACTATTATGCGATACCTTATGCACTGTAATTGCGATTTTCTTTTCGGAAACAAGGCTTATAGGCAAGATCTGAAGGTTACGAAACAATATTTCATTGGTAGTGTGGAACTGGGAAAAGATGATACCTAAAGCCTTTTTTGTAGTTCTAACATACCATTGAGGTAAGCTTTCAATATTAATGGCCAAGACTCGGAGCGATATGTCAGGTTGCAATGATATGCAAAAAAATAAACAACGTGGAGAGATCGAAGTACGTTCTACGGAAAGATTATGTATTATGTATTATGCGTATTTTTTACTGCTTGCTGGAAAGCAATACATAACCACCAGAAACCCGATTTTAGCAGGCGTAATTTATGTGGGTCTTACAGTTTAAATGGCAATCAAGCATAACGGCTTAGTGCTTAACTGTATAAGCTTATTCTAACTCACAGTTTTCGATAAAAAGTTTTAAAGTTGATGCGTATATGTTTTTGCTTCGTAATGTGAAAATTTTTTTACCCCATTGATCGCCAGTTTATTTGCTTTGAACCAAGATGCGATTCTTGCTAACTCCTGAATAAAAATACCTTGAATCTGGGAGATGGTTTTCTATGTAAAAATAATGACAGTATCACCAGCATACGATACTGCCCTAAGAGAGATAGGATGTTTGGAAAGTCACTAATATGAAGGGAAAACAACACTAGTCCTAGCACAGATCCCTCTGCTACTCTGCTTTCTACGGTCATGTGTGAAGAGCAAATATTGTCCAAGCAAACGAACTCTTTTTGTAACTAAGCAACGTACGAAAACTTTCTAAGTTGATCCAAGAATGTCGTACTTTTTTAGCACATGTAGCAAAACTGAATGCACTACAGTATCGAAGGCGTTCTGCAAATCTAAGAAACTACCAATTGCCATTCTATTAGAATCCAAAGATCTCCAGATTGCTGGTGTAGTTTTATCGCACCTATGGACGTGGACATGTTTTGCCTAAAGCCTGGCTGGAAAATGTTTATAACGTAATTAGATTACATGGAAACCCGCACTTGCAACAAAATTAGCTTTTCAAAAATTATGTTTATACTACTGAGTATCCACATCAGGCGTAACCACTGGGAATATTAAAATCTTCATGCCTGTCCAAGACGCTTAAATTTTGGGGGTTGCTATATTCTACAACAATTACAAAACACGAAGCTACAGCATGGTATTGCGCACTTTTGAGCAGTGATCAGTTTGCCCGGAATATGATGACAATAGATGGCAAGGTCGATCGGGTATGACAGGGTTCAAAGTAGCGCTGATGAAAAATGTTGTCGCGTGAGCTTCCTGGTTCACGGGATGGGAAAGGAAGGGGAAAAACGACACGACAAGCTCTGAAAACGAAAGCCGAGGAATGTGAGAGGACACCGTGAATTCAAAATGACAAGCATGCAGCAGCCACACCAGCCTGAACGGAGCTGGAACGCAGACAGCCTGCTAGGCTAAATAAAAAACAAAACAAAAAAACGGCTAAAAAAACTGACAAATGCTGTCGTAATCCGCATCGACGACAGACGAAGCTGTTAAGAATGGTGGAGGTTCAGGATATTTGACAGAGCGCAGATGATCTACAGCGTGCAGACTGCAGCGCAATCGTCTGTGCACATTCTGGCCCTTTTCTGTCTCTCCACTGACCTGGAAACTTGTCGTCTGCTATCGTCGGCTGTTTTCGACCGTTTTCGGCTGCTTCCATCGATGGGAGCCTTTGTTCTCTTGCTTCTTCGGCAATTGTCTCTTTATTTTGTTTTCTTGAGCTGAATATTTCACTTTTTACGGATCTGCTTTTTTTTCTACTCGTTCATTATATTCTCGCAGCAAGAGTGTATTTTTTATTTTTCAGTGCAGAACCTGCTCGCACGGGATTTTCAAACAGAGTGTACCTCAAGAAACGTGCGCCATTTCTTTTCTTAAAATGAGTCAGTCAGTCAATTCAGCAGTCCACCGGTCGCAGCGTCGGCCGGTCACTCATATGACCATTCTGCATAAAAAAAATCGCACGGCTTCGCGCAATACCCAAGCAAACAATCATTAGAGTACATCAAAAATATTGGCTTAACAGCGTCTTGAAATGTCTTGAAAGCACACGGTAGTACTCTCTTCCCACATTCCTTCGCGAAAACGATCCAATAATACAAAAAAATATTGCGCAAGGAACACCTCCAACACAACATTTTCTTGGTATCGCAGATAAAGAGAAACATTTATTCTGGTACATCAATTTTTTTCTTTTATAATGAAGACCAAATTAATAACAGTACATTCCCCGTCCCGGTGGGGTGTGTCCCAGTGGTCTTCAGAATCTCCTGTATAGTAGCCCATATAGGAGGGTTAGAAAGTAAGCATTTTCTAGGAAAAAAAAAACAGAAAAATGCGTTCTTGAACTCCAGCCCTTTCTTCTTCAATACACACGTGATTTTTTCTACAACATTCTTAAGCGCAGGTAAGCATTCTTTTTCCGTATCCGGCATCAACGTCAAAAGACCCCCTTTTGCGAATATTGTGCCGGTTAATATTGCGCCCATTTCTGATTTTAGAAATATCGGTGTGATTTGAAATGCTTAATTTCCATTCTGTTTGGCTTAACAAGAGTGTGCTGCTTGTATAAGCAACAAAAAGGCTGCTTTACAACTAACGCCTGCTTTGAACTGCGCATGCGTCGGCACTTGCTAATTTGGCTTTGGCATGGTCTCTAAAATGAGGCGATATCCGGGGAGAAGCCAGATTGGCAGTATTGAAATACACGACTTTTTACCTCAACTATACGGGTAAATTGTATTGTTTTGTTATCGGATTTAATTAAGGGAGATCGAATCAGCAAATGTGGTCTGCATTACTAAATACCCGAGCTTCAACTATGCTGGTCAAACAGGTGGTTTTCCTTCGTAGAGTAATGTCAATGCATTATAACAGTTTTAATAGGTGGCTTCATCTCGAAAGATAAAACGTAAAGGCGAGTGCTTTCTTTCTAAGATTAAAATGTACCCCTTACTTTTTTCTAGTGATATAATGTTTTTCTTCTTTGACAGTATGCTCGTGCAAATGACAGGAAAGAGTTTCCAGCACCGACAGCAACGAAAAAATTCGCCCAAAGTACCAAGCCAGATCATCGCCTCGTATCCACTCTGAGTTGCATTCCGATTGAACGTGCATTCCGATTAAACTTCCTTGGGGACACCAGCCCAAACCTAAGAGACTCAAACGAAAACAAAGAACAATTTGAACGGCATTTTCGCATGACGCTTATTATTATAAAGCATACTGTGGCCTTACACGCATAATACACACCCCCTTCTTAGCCTTGCTCCCATGCGCTCTCGGCAGTAGGGCAGAACGGCCGATATCCGTTAACGCAGTGCATCTGCAAGGCTCTTGAACTAAAGGTGAATGGCTGCCCATCCGGGAAAAGGATACCGATTGTTTTCGGCCATCCTTCACCACAGTAGAAACACCGAGGACCAGGACGCGGGAATGCGAGTGGAGCCTATTTGTGCGAGTGGAGCGAGTGGAGCGAGTGGAGCCTATCTAAGCCTAAAGGGCTTAGATAGAGGCACTCAGTGGTTCCTCGCTTTCATCGGAAAAATCTCGACCGAATATCTGTTACCCTCGATGCTCGAAAGTGGGAAAATAGCTGATGCTGTTCTTGGATTAACGGTCGAAAGTTGCGGGACATCAATACGAACGGGAGTATGGACGAAATTCGACCTCTCCAATTTTCGAAAGCAAGTACTGTAGGCAAAACTAGCGCATGAAATGTTGAAAACGAAAATGGCCAAGAGCGTTTGGATGAGACCAAGGCTCACGGCAGATGGGGTTCGGTACGACTGCAATAATAATGCAAAGCATTATGCTCCTCGCCAGAGGAAAACAGTCTGCTTCCCAAGTCTACCGAAGACTACGTCTAGACTGATTATCCGAGGTGAGGCCAACTGCTCAGGCCTTAAAAGTGCACCTTTCAGGTGAAAAACAGAAAAAGGGAAAGCATGGTGGAGTTTGGAGTACAGCATAGACAGACCACCATCCGAACGTCTCCTTTAATTTGTAGGCTAGACTGAAATGCATCAGTACCATGACTGTCTCTGATGTCAGCCTGCTTTGAAAATTCGGAAAACCGCATGGACACTGCGATGACGTTTAGAACCTTTATGCCGGCTGCATAGACATACGTTCTTGTCTTCCTCTGAGGCTTTTAACAGGCTCTACAAAGTTTTTGAACCCGAAACCAATTGGTTATACGCTTTGCATTCGTATTTTATGAGACCGGTTGAGCGATGGATAAAATTTGCCATTAAGACTTCGTGATTGCCAGTAGGAACAACAGCGTGGACAATCTATCGGTTTGTGGAAACGGGGTCTGAAAATAAGAACGACTTTTGAATGCAGTAAAGTAAAATGAACGCGAAACAGCACGAAAAATGGAAGGATAAAACCACAATCGACTTTATCGTAAGCGCAAACCCAAATATTGGGTTAGATGTTAAGGGGCTAGCAAACGTGAGGGCAGCGATAACCGGGAGCTGGACACCACCTTTAATATATAATAAGAAAACAAGGGCAACGGACAACAGAAGGAAAACAAACTCCAAGTGAGGAAACAAACTTTTAGGCCAATTTATAAGAACATGTTTACGCTGCAACTGAACAAAGTAAGGATGCACGGGAGACATACAACTTAGTACAACCAGAATAGAGTGACCTGATACAGTGTTCACTGGAAGACCAACAAGACCTGATGAATTGTCTTGTAAACTGCCTCACAAAATGCGGTACCTCGTTTACAAACGCAAGGTGTGAGTGTGTATTGATATAAAGAAAAAATAGGCGCTTGTTGTTAGAGTCGGATAATCACCATCGGCGATATATTTTTTGCAGTGCCGCGCAGTACTTGAGGCTTAAACAAATGTTTGAGGAAAGCTGTCTCTGAGCCAAGGTTTCATGCCTTACGATGTGTTCGCTATGATTTCATTCTCCGTCCATCACCGCTCTGCCTCAAAAGTTAACACATGTGGTCACCGGAATGCAACGTTTTCTGGCATGTAAAATTTGATGGTGCTCCAAAGGAAATCATCGAGTCCACCGCATTAAAGTCGCGTAACCTAGCTATCAAGGCTGGTAAATTATTTGTGTAGAAAAATTTCGTCTGAAAAAGTAACTTTGTTGATTAATATGTTCTTACCCCCGTATTCTTTGCAGCTTGTTTCACTGGCACCATCTTCATTCCTTAACTCGGCCTAATTAGATTGGCACTCTTGCATGACTCCACTGAGAAGGACATTTGACAGCGAACAATAAAGAAAACAGTGAGCAGACGAGATAAGAGCTCAATCGCCGTCCTAATGCTGCAATACAGACCAGCCCAAATGGCTACTTACTCTAATCGCCCCTAATTACACTTAGTGGGTCAAGGAGCGATGAGTACCGGGTGAAGCTGAGATCCATTTTGTTTTCACCAGAATGTAAAACAGATCGTCAGCCTTTGACGTCTACGTTATCAATAAGAATTTGACAATGTTAATGGTCAGGAACGAGTCATTGATGCCATTGCGTTGGTGAATACGTTAGAGGTGAAGCTGTTGGAGTTGTTATTTCGTTCGTGCCTTTCTGGCACCGTTAGACGAGAGAGAGAGCTCTTTATTAGATGAAAGCAGAGAGGTTTGCCGGCATGTTCCCGCCTGCATGCTACTCTGCGGGGATGGGGAGAAGGGAGTAAAGACCCTAAAAGAAGTAGGGCAGAAGAAAGAGGGGAAAAGAAGAGAACAAAATAAAAAGTGAACACGCAGCTTTGCGTGGTGACTTAAAAGTCCACACGATCTCACATGTAAAGTTCTAAATTGTCTCTGCCAGGCCGATTCCGTGTAAATAGTCAAATAAAGCAACCAACACTTTTCTCTGGAACGATGGAGAGGGCCAGGGTCCAAGGAGGCTTTTCAAAGATATAGATGCGTTGTTGAGGCACTCAATCTTTTCTGCGAGGTGATTTCTTTCTTGGATGTATGCCGGACACTCTAGAAGGACGTGCTCTACTGTTTCGGGCAATCCACAATTATCGCAGTAGGGGTTTGCAGTTAGATTGAGGCGGGGCGGTAAGATTTCGTGAGCGCTGCGTTCAGACGCAACCGGTGGTAAAGGGTTTCAAGCTTACGTGGAATCCGCTCTGGTAGCCTCATTCTGAATCCGGTGCCGAGTTTCGGAACAAGACCAGAGGCGGTTTCGCTCCTCTAAAGCAAGCTCCTTCGCTAGCGCCGCGGCCTCGTGTTTTGTGAAAAAATATTTCTTACATTTCGCAGCTGTAGGCCTCTGCGAGCTGCCTCATCCGCTTTCTCGTTGCCGAGAATGCCGCAATGTGCAGGCATCCATTGTAGGGTCACCCGGTGACCGGTGACGTAGGCGAGATGGTGCAGGTACGTGACGTCACGGGATACATGCTCGTGAAGGCTGAAGCAGCTGGCACGCCGTAAGGTTTGCAACGCCGCCTTCGAGTCCGTGAATACAGCCCGTTCGGCTGGTGGCTGAGGAAGAATGTAGCGGAGGGCTTGTTTAAGTGCATGGAGCTCGGCAGACGTGGATGAGGTTGTTCGTTCCAGGCGGTAGGACAAGGCTTTGCCGGTCGACAAAATGAAGACGCCGGAAGAACTACCGTGAGGCGTAGTTGAGCCGTCAGCAAAAATGTGGGCCATATGTGAATATCAGGCATTGATGTAGGCAAGCGCGAGTTGTAGGAGGCAAAATTGTGGCAGAGTTTTCTTAGAGTTGAGACCAGGTATGCTAATGTTTATGCAAAGGGGTGAGAGAGTCTAGGGAGGGAAATCAGACGGCATGGTTTGTTGTGCTTGAGGGGGTACAGAAATGTTTATAGAGTTTATCGCTTCTGAGAAGCTGGAATTTTCGTTGCGCTGTACACTACGGGCCAAGACATTGGTTTGTGAGTGCAACCGATAACTCAGGTATATTCGAACTGTTTCCTGCAGCCGGAGAACATCCAAGGGAAGCAACCAGCCTCCGCAACTGTACCAGTGCACGAAGTGCCCTTAGGCAGACCAAGACAGGCGCGCAGACAATTATTTATTGCTCCGTCAAGCTGCGTTTTGCTTGAAGTCGACAGCCGCTATAAAACTGGTAGGCTGTAACGTAGCAAGCCATCGACATAAGCCTTGCAGAGCAGTACCATCGATCGACAGTCACTGCCCCAGCCACTGCCGGCAAGGTACCCAATAACTTCCGACACTGCAGAAACTCGAGTGCGTAGTCTGTGGACCTCAGGGGCTCACGAGGTCAACAAGTGAAGCAGACTGGACGCCGAGAAGACAGCAGGAGAGGAAATATTCCTCATCTTTTTCGCGTTCCATCTCACGGCAGCACCACGTTCGGGCGGACAAAGATGCTAGCCGTCGGAAACCAGGAACGGGAAAGCGAGATGAAAGAAGAGAGCAATGACAAGAAAGGGAAAGCAAAATGAAAGAAGAGAGCGACGACAATGAAGCGAAGATGTGACCACTGCAAGCCACTTCCGGTGCGTCAGACCAGAGGAAGAAAATGACATCCGGAAACGAAGGCAAGTGTCCGCCCCATTCATTGTCGTGGCCGTTCGGCCGAATGCCTACGCCGCGCCGCGGCAGAGCTAACGGAAACGCTTGCTTTTGGAGATGAATGCGGAAAGGAAAAACGCAGGCGCAAGAAGAAGATGAGGATATTCTGTGACGAATTTTTCTTAGGGTGCCACCAAGGACGCTTCCTGTGCCCGAGGGGTTTTGTACTGAGAGCGCAGAGGCAGCTTTTGTCTTGCCAGATGGACTCACTGGGACTTCGTTTGCAGCATATGGAAGCGTCCGGTAGACAGGAGTGGACATCTCGTAATGTAAGGCGATTCTTGTTCACAGCGGGCTGTCTGGTTGGTTCACTGCGCCTTTAAACTGCTGCTATTGATGTCCCTTCAAAGTACCGCCAAACTTGGAACTAAACAAAAATCCCTGCCGATAACCTAATAATGCAGCCTGCTTTGGCAGCTTGCAGCAAGACCGGGTGAAACAATGGCTTTCAAGCCGCACAAATACACTAAGCCCCAGAAACAAAACCGAAAAAAGTCAAGTATGCACACAGGTTAAAAATTGGGAAAATAATTATAACGTAAAGACTTTTCTAGCTCAGCGAGCAAAGCCAGCTTGGGTTTCTGTATTCGCGATTGAAGGGGCGAGATGGGACAATTCGTTGTGGAAGTGGAAGTGGGGGTGAGTGGAGAAATAAAAGGCAGAGACTATCATCACGCATTATTAATCGCGGGTTCAAATAGAAGCCGAAACCGTTATGAAGACGCAGTCACTTGGCCTGGGTGATGAACATTAACGAACGTATACAGCAAGGTCGTCTTAATCACGTCGTATGCTTGCCTTTCTTTATATCCTCTTGCGGAGCCTGGGTGGTGGCGTACTATAGCTCCGATCAATCACGACTCAGAGTCGGGTTGTGAGTCGAAAGTGGACGAAGACATCGACCGACGTCGTGACCGGAAATTAGGAGTCCTTCTTTGTGGCCCGAGGCGTCTTTTCCTTTTTAGGGTAACCAAATAGCGCGCCGTGCATCGCCAAGCTGAACACTTATTGCTTGATTATCTAGTAGGGAATAGAAAACCGCCGCTCAGTCCCTCTCACTTCCTGCACCGAGTCTTCGCCGTACCCTGTGTTGCAAAAGATCTCCCTCGCTCTCTGGACCTCCATGAAGGTGGTTGCTGAGAAGAATATTCAGCGGAATGGTTGTGTTGACTCCGCAAACCGTTTTGCTTCCGAGTGACTCCTTTAAATAACGGAATACGTAATGAGGCCTAGTGAAAGCATGAGGCACCTGGATTCAATTGCTGCTTAGGTATTTGCTGCTTTCCGGTCTTCCTGATTACATTTAGCTCCAGTAACTTGTTTAGTGTGCGTTCAAGGTTTACCTCCCGGTCTCCTAAGCGATTCCATGTTTTAAAAATAATGTTGGAGCTTTATTTGTTTCGCCTTTTTCTTTCTTTTCCTACACTCTAAGAAGTACTGGTAGAACGTCTTCAATACCATGTTTCGAATTCGAAACAACCAATAAAAGTGACCTATTGTGCAAATTCGACGAATGTCGTGGCCGGAATTCAACTGGAATGAAAAAGGGTATCTGTGCAGGGACATTGTGCAAGGCAAAACGCCTTGCACGCCTAGAACGTTGTCCCTGTGCGCATGCACTTCTTTAGTAAAATCTTTAGTTGGGCTTCGTCATTCACCGAATTTGCACACTTTGTAACTTCATATGGTCATTCTGCACTGCTGTGGTAACCCAAGGGTGCTTTAAGCTTATAGTGTAATTTTGCACCTCATTTCCCGGGTTTCCCGACCCTCGTGGTAATCATGTGGTTTTAAAACGCTTTAAAAATTGCGAAATATTCCCGCAATTGGAGTCGGAAATATTGCTTGAAATTAGACCGCAAAAGTGGCCCGTTTTTGCAGGTGTGGCTGCCCTAGGCCCTATCGCGTTTACTAAAAGGGGGCAAAGATTTCACCGCGGCAAGTTTGAAAAGGAGACGTTCATACCCAGAATACGACAAAACAAGAAGAAGAAACAGCAAATGTACCACCGCAACTCTTGTGCTGATTGCAGACGACAGAATTGAAAAAAAAATTCAAGCCGTTCCACTCGATGTGAAAGCTGTCGGAAGGGCAGATCAGTGATTCGCCATAATGCGCTGCACCGCGGTTATCCGCCTACTGCTACCACCCCATGCAATTCAAATTTCCCGCCTTCGCAGTGCTCACCCACCCCCTGCCTGAACCTGCGCCAGCGGGAGTTCTGTTCTCTTTGTGCTTTTCTCCCCACACGTGCCGGCGTTGCACTGCCACAATTTGCGTTTACTCTCGTAAAAACCATCCGAACGGGCGTCCTTAACCAAAGGAATGCGGGCGCTGCCGGTTAATTACGTATATTTTTCCTCAAAAGTACCTATAGTTTTCTTTGCGCTAAGCAACGGGAAGATGTATGTCAAGCGCCAGTGTTTCACTAGGTTCGAACACTTATGACTATATAAACCACTTGGCTTTCGAATCCTCTGGGGTACGCCGCGAACAACAGCGTTACCCCGGTACGGCGCCTTGGTGCTCTATATACTTGGTTCGAGCGAGCGAACTAGGACGACAAGGCGGCCGCCTAAAGTGCTCTGCCCTTAAAACTCGCTCATGTGAGGTACTGCAAATCGGGATCTGGATCGAGCTTCTCTAGGCGTCCCACGTCACAGACGAAAAGATTTGATGATTGCTTTTTGTTATATGCCAAAGGCAATAAATGGCGCATTCAGGAAGAAAGCACGCACTTGTGGCGGTGTTGGAAGACAAGAAACAGCTGACACACGACGGCGAAGCGTTTTTAGCACGACCATCGTCCGCAAGTAATATAAACGCAAATTAAAGCGGGAATGAAGCAAAATAAAAGTTTGGTTCATCAGAGACACTGCTTTGTCCCGATGCAATGGTACCGATTTCGATTTCATCGGAAAGTTTGCAAAAAAATTCTAAACAAAAAAAAATACATGAAGCAGAGCCGAATACTCGCCCACTTTCAGGCGATTTCTCTATGAAGTCGCAGAATTTGGTTCGTGGGATTGGTGGCCGCTGACCTCTGGTGGCCTCTGATTGGTGGTATCTGACCTCAGCCACCAGCAATAAACATGACTGCGTTACTGTAGTGGGGCCTAGAATTCCGTTTGATTCCATCATTCACTGGAATGGTAACGTTCAGTAAACATACTGACAACTATGTCATAAGCCCTAGCCCAAATATCGACACTTCCGCCCTTGCTACGCCACTGCAGTGAGGAATTTAAATCTTTTTTAATAGCTTTTGTTGGCCGGAGTGGAGCTGAGTGAGTCAAAAAGGGTTGTCTTTTCTACAGGCTGGTGCGTCGATAACTGGAACACTTTAAAATATTTCCTGAACGAACCGCCACTCTGTTCGCGGTGAAACTTCACACGAAGGTCGCATTTTGTGGTCTATTTTGTTTCACTCCTCGAACAACGACGGTACTTACCTGTGTATCCTGAAAACAAATCAAAACAATTTTCACCTATGGGATAATGGCGGCTGATTTGAACATGCGAGCTAGCGCAAGTTGATCTTGGAACGACGGCGCCACCTGGGGTATTCAGAGCGAAACGCATAGAGAGGACGGCCCCAACATAGAAGTAGTAAGCGAGTTACAATTCCGTAAGCAATGATGCAAAAACACCAACATAGGCTGAATATAGTACCAGCCCTATCTTTATTCAGACGCTCTATTTGGACGCTCTATCAACACGCCGGTAAAATATAAATTGCCCGCTCTCTCAATACAATCCCATTAAACCTATTCCAGAACAATACAGTTATGCACGAAGGAAACCGAACTGTGGCGTACCATAAAAACGCCAAGAGAGTAGAGTAAAAATATATAACTGCTTAAGATCGTCTGATGTAGGAAGCATAATTGATCGATTAAGGGAGCATGCATTCGCAACCAGCATGCAATCGATCAAACAAGCAAACGAATAAACAAAACAGTCAACAAACAAACAAAACAGTTAACAAGCAGTCCACCGAGAAACAAAGTAATGAATGAGCGAGCACAACAAACTTACAAAGGGTGAGGTGAAAAGGAGGAAAGCCGACAGAAAAACGAATAACGACACACAAATACAGCGACAAGCAAATAAACGAAAAAAAAAATAGTTTGTCACGGAATTCGCGGACAGCGAGCACTGGAACCATCGCGTCTACCTCCGACTTCACCAGGTGCGTTCTTAACAAGCTCTCTTACCAGAATTACGTGGTTAGCGCTGACAATGACTAACGGCACAGCCATACAAGCGCGATTGTCGAAGTAAAAGGGTGATTTATATCACTTATAGACGACTGCTTGCTATCTAGAAAAACGAACAGCTCGAAAAAATGCAGTCTTAGGAAGACGGTACAAGACACCAAGCAATCGTAAACGTTGTTGTACCGAAGACAAATGACGGCGAAAAAAAAACGTTTCGCGTAACCCTCGCTGAATCAGCAGTCTTACCCTCTGAGGCAGCGGGAAAACTTCAGCGTAGATGAATAAAAAACCGCGCAAACTAAAAACCTTTCACTCCTAAAAACGCGCCGTTTTTGGAAAACAGCTCATGATGATCTGAGCAACAACGCAGAAAAAATATCCACAGCCCCCAAAGCGAGCCGTCTAGCTTACAAGCAAGTATTTAAAACTATGAAAGTTCTGGCGCTCACGACACTGAATTGCAGAATCAAAAGGAACTAACAAGCAAAGCTGGGCTGTTTCTGAAACGTTGTCTGCCGCGTCCGCTTCTGGCAGCATATTCGTCATATTTTTGTTTAAGGAAGCTACTCGGTACAGGCAGTGATCGATTTAAATACGGAGAAAAAAAGAAATGCCCACCCCGCAAATTAGAATAAACGCCAAGACATTCACGACCACGAAGGGAGCGCTGTCTATTCAACTTAAGGGGAAGCGGACATAGGCCGAACTTGGTTACCGCAGCTGCGGTAAATCGCAACACCCCCCACCTCCTCTTCGTGCCTTCTCGAGGATACGCGTGCATTTGAATAAATGGAAAGAGTTTTGAATAATCCGTCGCTTTAATTTTAGCTCAAGTGACAGCAATAAAATCGAGATAAATGGGTAAAAAATGCCGGGCCATCTCCCCTGACGTGAAACCTGGGCAGGGGCAAAGCATGCCGTGTATAAGTGCATTCTTGGCGCCTAGGCGTTTTTCCCAACGGACATGAAACCGTTTGGGATAGAGGTGTACAGCTTTGCTGTAAACGTCTCTTGTCTTTCAAGCACGACTCGTTCTAGCGCAAAGCGTAAACGAGTGTCCCGCTGTTTTTTTAGCACCCCTTACGTTCTAGCGCGAGGCGTAATCCAGTGTCCCGGTGTTTTAGCACCGTGATTACATGAGACAACGGTTACGACGACGACATGAGACGCTGACAGCCGGAGTCACTAAGGGGTTTCTACTCTAAAAATAGAAAATGAATGGCAGATAAAGCGAAGCACCGATGTACTATAGGCAAAATTCTCGAGGCATTTAAGTATTCTTATTTGCCTTGAAAGCGAAAACCTGGCGTACCATTGGGACGGCTACTCTTTATGTGCACGTCCCCTCGTTCGTACAACAACCAGGCTGTTCAACCATTTTTATTCCATCTTGTTCTCCCTTTATGCATCCTAACGTATCTTAATCTACATTACTCAATCAATTTCAACTTAATTCATATTATTCCACCATAATGCTTTTAATCCGACCTAGTGCTATCGTAAGGTTCCTTCTTCGGCCTTAATCTTTTTTTTCTATTTACTCCATCTTAATCTTCACTAATCCACCTTAATTCACCTTAATTCATCTTCTTCACCCTTTCTCTACGCAATATTCTGGTTTGATTTACATTAATCTATCTCCATTCATCTTTATCCGCCCTAATCCCACCTCAATCAATCACTAATGAGTTATTGTTTCACCATATATTCTTTTACTCCGCCTTACCCGATCTAAATTCATCTCATTTACCTTAATTCCATCCTTAAAAGTCATTCCTACCGATCCCTAATCATCATTCATTAACATTGGGGATCATTATCTATCTCTTACACACAGCTGGCATGCTTTTGTTCGCTTCTGGCCTTCGTTTAGTTGGGTGTCTTATCATTTGCGTATGCGGCGGCATCATTTGAGGTCAACCATCCAATCAGACACGTTAGGCTTTCGGCTGAAGGCTATTTCCTGACGCGCCTTACTAACACTGCCAATTGTTACCGGTATAATAGGAACAATGCGAGGCATCTACAATCGTCGGTGCGTTATAATAGTTACAAGAGTGAATTCGGGATCCCGGAACGAGCGAAACAATTAATTAAGGTAAACGTTTCCCCTCATCAAACGTAAAAAGTGAACTTCGGCGTTGGCAGCTTCAACATGACTAATACCTAAACTCATGTGACCTCACCTGGAGGAACTGCTCAGTGGGGGAGAGCGGTAGCGCTGTTGCACCGTTGCGTGGCTGTCTCATTCCTACATGTAAACGGTCCTAAACGTCTCTGTGAAATTGTTTAATGCTGAATCAATGTGACTACTTTGAAAAAAAAGGACAACTGCTGCGCCGAAATTGTCGCCGCAAGCTTTCCATGTCGAGCAAAGATAATTTAATCCCAGGTGAAGTTTTTTTTTTTTACTAATTGGTGCATACGTACGGGATGTGAATGAATGCTTGTGAAATAAAGATATATAAGATCCCAGGGTCAACTACCCTTACAAACAAAGCCAAAGCAGACAAGTCCCTAACGCCAGAGGCGGTGGCAGTCTCTCTCAAACTTTTTTTATGAAGTGCGTATTAAATATTACCCTATAGAGAGGTTCAAAATATTAAAGGGGCAGCACCCTTCAGCCGATTTAAAAGCTCCGCGCTAAACGTATACCACAAATTACCTCATCGACCGGCTCCTGCCTTATCAGGGCCTCTGTGGAGAAGAAGCAAACGTAGAAAAAGCAAATATAGTGCATCGGCTCCTCTCCCCGCAAGGGCCTCCCCGGGGAACGAGGAAGTCATATCGAACTCCGTTAATGCTTCTCGCAAAGACTAAACGTTGCACGGGATAGCACGAAAAGCAAATACCAAGAAACGAGTTCCAAAAAAATCCACCCCCTTGTAAGCGTCGACGTCATAAATTAACCTTCATGTGCTTCGGCCATAACTAAACAGGTGAACAGGATTAGCCAAAGGGCATACGTGTGTGCTCCCCGAAGGACGAATTAACGTCTTTTGAAACTACAACTAGCACATCACGAATAAAATATACATGATACACCAGCGTGTGGATCTATAGCTCCTTAATCTAAAACAGATATATATGGCAAGACATATATGGCAAGATATATATGGCAATAGTGCTTCAACACTAGTTTTAGACAACTGGCTAACAAGCCACTGGGAAGTACAAAGCTACCCACCGAGCGAGACGACCCAAGGTGGGCGAGGGAAACATCCTGGCAGTGTGACACAAGTTACACGTAAGAAAATGGCCTGGGCCAAAAGAACGTCACGTCACCTACGCGATGTGGGCGTTGGCCAACCGCAATTGTTTAGATGCGAAGCATCTCTTGCTCGGGGGTATGTTCTGCGTCCGTGCCCCGTCCGCAGCGCCTATGATGATGATTGTGGCAGGATGACTCTAGGGATTGGCCAACCAAAGAATCCGTCACGAGATAGCTTCGCATTCATCCACCATCGCCATCTTCCCGTAGGGGAACCGCCGAAGAAGAAGGAGGAGGAGAAGAAGACAAAGCTGCCAAGGGGAGGGCGTGTACGTTGCTCTCAGCCGGTGCACCAACGTCAACAACCTTTACTTCACCAACGCTGGCGGAGACTACCTATTCTACCACAGAGACGACAACATCGACAAGAACATGATGGACGAGTTTCGGCGCCTCGAGAACCACCACCTACTCACTGTAACACAACAGCACTTGCGTGCCTTTTCCACCGGTGTGGACCCGGACGCGGAATTCCCTCTGGCGCTACTAAAAACCAGATCACTCAACATAACGGCAACACAATGGAACCATACGGAACCCCCATGATGCTTCGCATCCTCATCAGGGTTCCCCACGGGAAGATGTTGTAATTTTTTTTTTAATTTAAACGTTAACCGGCGTGTATCTGATTTTATGCGTAAAATGTTGGGAATTTAAAATAGACGGGAAGAACCTATTGCCTCATTTCTCATCCAATCTTTTTTATAAGAGACACAGCAATCCAGCTACGAAAGGTACAGAAAAATCTGTCGCTCTTCCATCTAAAACTTGCTAGGAGGTTTGACGTACGAAATTACTTGTGGTAATTTTTGAAGTATTTTGATGACACACACCTTAGAAATCTCGTATGGTATATCTGTACTGCACAGTAATATAACGTTCATTTTAGAGGAACCCTCAATCTGCAGACAAACTGGTACTGTTTCTTATATATTCGGGTTGTAAAAATATAAATAATGACAAATCACATTTCTGCAGAATCGTTGCGTAGATGCCCAACTCCGAGAAAGTCTACTGGAAAGAGCGGGCCCTGCTTCGAAGCTTTCACAACTCTGTTTATCCGAGACACAAGGATTGTGTATGTGACAGCCCTTCAGTTGCAAGTATAAATCAATACTTGAAAACGCGCCGGTCTAAAGTATACGATGAGGCGCAGCAGGAAAGCAAGAGAGAGGAAGGGAAAGAGAGAGATCGGAAAAATATTTTTTATAGCCCTTTAATGCCGTATGTCAAAGAGTTTAACAACCGTGCGAAAGATACTCCCTGTCAACCAAGAAAGAGGGGGAAAAATACTGAAAAAAAAACATGGAAAGAAAACAGTAAAAAGACTTGCATCTAAGATTGCCAAAGAGGCGCGGTCAAAGATGGTAAAAGGAGGAAGAGACGGCCGTGATTTTCAGGCCAGAGCTCAATATGCCAATCGGCATTTCGTTTTGCATCTATTGACAAAAAAAAAGCGCCTGCACTCCGCAGGAAGAGCAAAAAAAGACACATAAACAAGAAAATTTGAACAAGTGTATATGCAGGTGGCTCAAGGCATCAGCGTCAAGCTTGTTGCAGTCTGTTCGGGTGTTTTTTTATGGGTATATACAGCATGTTTATGTATATATGCTAGCCTGAGCCCCGAAGCAAACGGGTTTTATTCCGAGATGCAGCAACATCGGACGACGTAATGGAGTCTGCCGTTCCACCATAACAGCATGTGGTCATATACTCACCCTGTATACTATTTTTTTGCCGGCCTGTTCCTTGACTGCGTCCGTGAATACGAAAGCGGGCTGGTCAAGCGAGACATTACATGCATGTGCGCCAAAAAGAAGATACAAACCGGCAAACGTAGCGGGAGAAATCGAATGGCCGAGCAGTATTTTAGGGACGCTTTACTACACCCATAAAAAGGGGGGCTCTGTTAAGTTCGGGCTCCGCATGTAATTAATGAAGCCCGCCGGTGGCCCATGTATTGGCGTCGCCTCCGCTGGTAGCTACTTTCCCGTGTCCCTTTCATGTAGCCGCACGGACGCCAAGTTCGGAGCCGCGGAGAGCTGTTGTGCCCGTCCTTTTGTGTGTCAAAGGATGGGGGCGATTAGCTTGAGTACCTCTGTCGCGTCGAAGGTGGCAGGGTCATTCGGCATAACAAGCTGACGAGAGGCCAGATGATCGTATCTCTTAGTGTTGAAAGCGCGCGCGGTGTAAGTTTGGAAAATCATCGACTCCGGCGGCCGGCGCTCTTCGTCGACGGGTCGTTCGCCTCGACGATGGTCGCCTCGGCTGGCAGCGTCTCTCCCCGTGGTCTGTTCAGGTGGCCGGCGGCGCCCCTTCGTCTGGGAGGGAATTAGCAACCCTCATTGTCCCGCGACGCGGACGTCGCGGGAGGCGCCGCGCGGAGGGAGGTCAGCCGCGCGAGGACCGCTCCGGGCCCTCGGCTTGGCTGTTGTTTGTGCAGATGCCGCCCGCTGAACGTAATGGATGGTTCACTTTAGGCCGCAGATGGCCTGTATTTTCTGGCCGGGTGCAACAGCGTGCGTAGGAAACGCACTTTGAGTGCATAAGAGGGAGTGTTAGGTCACGTGACCGCAGGTGGGGACATGTGTGTGATTGGCTGGTTCCTGTGGCCAATCACTGGTTTCTATTAATTGTTTGAAAGGTTTTTTCTCTCTTTCTTGTACGCCCCCTTCTTGGAGGCGGGGTTTTTCGTATCAAAACCGGAGTGTTGGGTTTTGTCGGAGTCGATCGAGAGGGGATCTAGTTGAGTATAGATCTCGGCCGAACAGGCTGCTGCTGTCAGAGTGACAATGTAACCGTCACTCTGACCTGATGTAAAGTTGGAGTTTTGTAAATAATGTAAATAAACCTAATATCTAGCAAGGAAGGCAGTCCTCATCCCTCACCCGCTCCAAGCATCGGTCGTCGGTCATCGGAGCGAGTCGAGATCGTCCTCTCGGCTCGCGCATCAAAAGAACATCTCTATTTCGTCTCCATCAGTTCGCCAAGAAGATGGAGAGGCGAAATTTAACTGGCTCCAATGAGCCGTATTGGTATGGAGTGAGAAGAAACGCGGAGACGCAAAAACCTAATAGTAGAATGTTTAAGCAGTCTGCAGCTGCTTCTGCGTTAAAGAACAAATAAATGTTAACGAACAACCTACATTCCGTTACTGAGCAGGTTCAAGTTAATGCTAGTGTGCGAAGTCCCGGCATGATCATGCGATGCAATATAAGCGGCGGAAGGGAACCAAAGCAGCAATATCCGCCAGCGAGTGGCAGCCATCTCACGTAATAACAGTTAGTATCGCCTTGTTAGCGCAGTAATTTCAAGGAGTGATAGGCGCAGACGTTGCATTTTGAATAAACTGAAAGTGTTCTTTAGGCGGGTATGGGTGCCTTTCTTCTCTTTCAGTTGTATTTGCTGTGGTCTTATCTTCGTATTTAGGTCCGCATCAACTTGCGTTTTCTAAATTTTTTATATGCGACTGCATCTCATTCACTCGCCTTGCCCCTCCATTCGGCGTTGTTGTCCGTCCACGCCCCTCCCCCATTCTCCTCGCCGCGCGAGCTGCGCTCTCCGCCGCTCTCCGCCGCTCAACCCCTCTCCTCTCCGATAGCGAACACTGTCTCGCGAGGGGCATTGGATTTGATTCTATTGGGTTGGCTTGGCTTGGATTGGATTGGATTAGATTGTATTTGGATTTGGATTGGATTGGATTAAAGTGGATTATGTTGGATTGTGTTGCGTCATAGCCGCGCCACGTTGAGTCATAGCCGCGGTCGTTCCAGCACCGGCGTTCCGATTTCGGGCACGCGCATAGACTTGATCTTCGCTGCAAATTGCAGGGTGGTCCCGTTACTTCACCATCCACTACCCGTACACTTCAGTGACCACAAGGCCGTCATCGTTAACCTTACGCCGCGTGTTAAAGAATACATCATACGCATTCCTCACACGTTTCACGCAATTAGAGAATCGCCCCAACGGAAACACCAAGTTAACCCCCAAGATGCGTCGCATCTCCACAGGGTTCCCCTCGCGGGAAGGTGGGGTAATTTTTCGACAATGACCTATCGATAACTTTGTTTTGCCTTGTTGGCTTGCTCAGTGTACCCCGACTTAGATGTATAGATAGATGGATGGATATATGGTTTATATTGGACACGACTACAGTGACGTAAACTGTCCGCGAGATACGGCTAAAGGAGACAAGGCCAGAACCCCGGCTGTATACAACAGGCAGTATGGCTGTGTAGGCACAAATTATGTGGGACATGTACGGTACTTAGCACAAGCACAATCGAGAGATACATTAAAGTTTCAATAAGAGACGTCATACCAAATAAAAAAGTGATGAGAAGAAGGATACTACCCACACGGGAACACTAAAGAGCGGCGCAAAAAGGAAGAAATGTATGCGTTACAGAGATGCTACGTAGGAAATATTTATAACAAACTCAGCACATTCTTAGCTCTAAATAAATTACACTGGTAAAGCAGACAAAAGAAAAGACGGCATACAAAGGAATAACATTGGCTTGCATATATGACGTAAACTTACGTGCCATCTGCGCTTGAACACAAGAACAGTTTAATTTCTTTTTTGAACTTTATAACGATGTGATTGTTTTGCGCATTCATTAGACTAAGATAAGCGTCACAAAAAAAAAGCGTCACCCGGACCTCAACCCAACAAGTACAATGGTATGTAACATATAGTTGCACGTAACATACAGTGGCTGTAGGCTACATGCAACTTCATAGAGACGTTTATTCCTCCTCCGTGTCCGCGGACGGGGAAGAGGAATTTACATCCCTAAGTAAATATTTGTTGTAAAATAAGGTAAATTCTTGTTTGACTTGAGGATAAACAAGAGTTTATAATGAGAACCGATACAAGTTATAAAATGATGCCACATTCACTGACTGAAATAGGTCGCTGACAGGCAGATGCGAACAAAAATACCATTTTTAGGGATTTATTTCGATCTGAAAAGAGGCGATATGAACTACTTTCATTAAAATTACACCATGTCAGATTGCAGTACACATGGCAGATGGCTGTGAAGCAAAGAAAACGTATAGCTGTTCTTGAACTTGCTGTCGCAAAATAAATTGCAATCCACGTGTCAAACCAAGGCACCATGACATTTAATTACGTAGGCAGTCGACATGGTCACTCCAACTTAGGTCAGACCTAAAAGCTTAGCGACGGACTTTCCGTCACGGTTAGCTAATACTTCTCACAGGGTATCAGTTTGATCTATAAAGTCTACGTTTCAAGAACGTGGTTTGGAATGGTTAGGACTTGTAGAGAACCTATGTACGTTTGATGTTTATTTGAAGTTCATCTGTATGCTGAAGTTCGGGCAAAGGTAGGAAGGAAATGGGCAGAAGGAGGGCCGGAGCGTTAACCTAGCTATAGCCTGGTTTGCTATCCTGCACGCTGAAAAGAGAAAATGGGTGGCAAGGAGAAAGCAGAGCATAGAGAAACGTTGGAGCGACGGTTTGTAATATAGCCTTTTTTTGACATGTGTGTATGCAAAAAATGGTAATAAAGAATGTCGCGAAATGGTGCAAGCAGATAGATGTCGGCTTCGTAGTACGAGATACCCAGGTTCGATTTAATTTATCGTCACTCCACCCACGATCATCATTATCGCCAAAAAGCTGGCTTCCCTGGAGGGATTTTTGGGTGGACTACAGACGACATCAGTGAGTGGAGGAAAGCTTCGCTCTAAGAGATGGCTATGCGGTAAGGAAGGCACTACAGAGGCAGGAGAGATGGGTGAAGAGGGATGGGGAGTCCTGTCCCGGGGAAGGAGAAGTAACGCACTTATCCCTGTCCTCTCGAGTTAGCTCGCTGCGGGAAGAAATCGTCCAGCCCTGTGTTTGTCACTGGTCTTCTTACGCGAGAAACGACGGAAGTACGGGGACATCTGGAGCGGACGGGGTTGACATAAGGAGAAAATTGACCGAGGAAACTTCGCAGTATACGGGGTCTCCGCTTTAGAACATTAGCAACCATAAAAAATGTAAAAAATAAAAAATCGGAGTTTGCTTAGCAATGAAACGTTGGTAAAAGAAACCAAGCGGGTTCTGAAACCTAGCTCAAATTGTGGCAGTGGTCTCTGTCCAAGAAAACGTACAAAAATTTAATGCGGAGACATTTCTTTTTTGCCATTTCAGTGATGAATCACTGCTAGTTTAGACAATCCTCTCTCGACTTTGTCAGTTAGAAGCATCTTCGGAAATAGTGAAAAAATTCCCCGCATTTCCCCGAGGGGAAGAATGTGAAAGTGCGAATGCACGAGTTGAATTTGCGCGGTTCGGTAATGTTCGCGAAAGAGAGATCACACACACACACACAACTACAAAGAAAGAAAGATGCATTTATTCACAGACACCTATTTGTGTTGTCGTTGTACTTGATTGCTAGAGCGGATCTCAGCTTTGAAATTTCGTGTCAGTACTCCTTTAAGCGGGTGCATTAGCCCTTCTCACGCCCGATTCGTGGCCAATCCCCCACGTGGGTATTTGCCATGTCAGCAGGAACAACAACAAGAATGAGCCATGGGGACGCGGCCAGGCAGCGCGCGCCCATCTCCCCCCGTTGCTAGGGAAGACGAGGAGCGCGCGCACCCGCAGCTGTTGCTATGCGGACTACGGCGGCGGACGATTCAGGCTCGCTTAAGAAGTGCATTCGCACTTAAAAGGAAAGGCAGCCGGGAGTGGTGTCGAACCTGGCTCCTCTCGCTCGCGAAGTCGATGGCTTACCATGCTGTTAATGCCACGCACGCATTTTTTGTTGCTTTTGTTCTTGCTTCGTTGTTGTTCTTACCGTTTTGTCGTTGTTATCTTTGTCGTCGTTGTTGTGGTTGTCGTTGTCGCTGTTGTGATGCTTATTTATTAAACCTAGTTACAAGATGTTCTTTGGCCTTCGTCATCGCCAGAGTGGGAGTTAATGGACGGGAGATGAAGGGGGTGAGTGCCTGTGTTTAATGTGGTCCTGTATGCCGGCTTCTAGAATGAGAAGAGAGTCGGGGACAGTCTTCCTGCACTCTGTAGACATTTAAGGACGGGCCCACTACCGCAGCGTTTGTAGCCCGACTCGATGAGGCATTAGAGCTGGGTTCGCTGTTCCTGCAAGGCAGAAAATCTCCGTAGCAAGTGGTCGAGGTCAGCGACTTGTTGGCTCTCAGGTCATTCACGTAGTTTGCAGATAACACCGCCGGATTTAAGTCGAAAGTGGGCCATAATCTCCTTTTTACTGTATGCCACGACCGCTCGATCTGAATTCCCTGTAATCAAAACGTTGTATATGACGCCAGTGGAGCACGTGTTGTCACAGACGGTGCCGCATCCCTTTGTGCGCAACGACATCCGCGTACGGTGCGTGAAAGAAATATAAAAAGTTAATTTTGCAGAACTCTACAAATAAACATGGAATATTAATTAGGATCGCTGTTGGCAATGTCACAACTCCGCGGAGGAGGAGGAGGAATAAACGTCCCTATGAAGCAGTTAGCCTTGGGGAAGAGTCCTTATTCCAAGTCCAATTGAGAGAGAGCGAGAGAGAGAGAGAATCCGCTTTATTTGGAACTCTGGTTTTAGGAAGGGGGAGTGGCGGTGGCCCTATGGGCCACCACAACGTCGAGGGCCCGACCGGTGACCAGTTCTTGGTAGTGGAAGACCGAGCACCCCAGAGCCTGTTCCCAGAGGGTGGGGGAGGGCAGACGGGGGAAAGTGTCGCGCGGACATTCGCAGAGTGAGCGATAGAGCGTGTCCGGCGCGTCACACAAGGGACATTTCGGAGAGGAAAAGAGGTGAGGGTACGTATGCACTAATACAGTGCGGTGAGGAAAGGAGTGCGCCTGAAGAAGGCGCCACATGTGGGCAGCCTCGGCAATTGAGACCGCCCGGCTTCTTGGGCTCTCTTCACCAACCGAAGCTGGCCGTCAGGGTCCGAGCTGGGCAGTGCTCTCTCAGTGAACTAGTGACAGCTCTAGGCACAAACCAGGGAAGGTGTACTGGGCAACGTCCGTACGCAAGGGGTAATTTTACTCAGTCAAGTCATTTTACTCAGTCAAAAAGTTCAATCAATCAATCAATCAATCAATCAATCAATCAATCAATCAATCAATCAATCAATCAATCAATCAATCAATCAATCAATCAATCAATCAATAGACCAATTATGCTAACAATCAATCAATCAATCAATCAGTCAGTCAGTAAGTCATTCTATCAATCAATCAACCAACCAATCAGAGCGCCACCACTTCGCAGTTAAACGCAACAACTCAATGCTAGGGGCGTACTCTGAATCATGAATGTGTACATTGAAGAATTACAAAGCGTTGCATGCCCTCTGAATACAAAATGTCATCATTGATGTGTTCAAGAATGTTTTATAAGGAAGAATACATATAATTTTCGCACGATGTTTTGTTATTGGTGCAACAAAACCAACTGTCTCGTTTTTCTTTTTTTGAAGGAAGCTCACTCGAGAGATTTGGGATATTTGAACACACCTTTTGATGGACTCAACTTTTATCAGTGTCAGCGGTTTGCAGACCAGAAAGACGGCTTAATGTTGCCAAAAGCGGAAAAGAACACAAAATGCAGTTTCTGGCCACGCGACACTTTCCAACGTAGCAGTGAGCCCTGAATCCCGCAAGTCATCCGCACTTCGAGCAGAACCCCACCTTTTCTACATAAGAATTTGCCAACTAGCTATTGCGGTGTCCGCAGTTCCATTCGAATGTGCCAATTTTCATTAATTACCGCCACCGCAGAAAAAAAAAAACACGCATGCTATTGGATTTTAATGCCTGACCCTTAGCCAGAACGATATACAGGGCTAAGAAAGGTGTTCGCCAAACCAAGCCCTAAACGTCTGTTTGTTTGCTTGTTATTTTTTAATATTTATGATATATCTGTCTACAGCAACATTTCTTGATTCGGCGCTAAGTTGGTCATGAATACTACGCAGAGTGATTCCGAATAACAGCTTACCGAATCGTTATGCTATACGTCCAATGTCTTAGCATGAAAATTTTTGTCCATCTCTATGCATTAAAAGGCTTTTATTGAAGCGTTCTGCACAACTTAACAGCCACTGTCGGAAAATATCAGCTTTTTTGGATAAAAATCATCCATTAACACTCAAACGTTACTAGAAATATCACTGTTTTACGTCTGCATCACTATTCAATTCATTATAGAACGTATCAAGTCACTAAATAATCACGGGATACTATGCACAAAACGGCAGGACCACTGCAGTATTGCACCTCCTCGGCTTTTCGTTTAAAATAACCGCAATGAAGTACACCGCATCGTAACATTTTTGTCTGCCAAGCAACTAATTGTTTGATGAACGAGATCACTAAGTTCATTTTCCTTGTATACACTCCGTGTTCTTACAACGTGGCACAAAGCCCCGTATAGGACACAACTTGCAAAGGAAATTCTAACGCAAGAAAAGGGAAGAACAGACTGCTATGCAGCTATCGATCGTTTATTGAAATGACCTCCACCTGGGTATCTCGCGGCTTACAAAAGCGTTCTTCAGGTAACAGCCACAGCCGCCGTCATTAACTGCGGCCATCATTGATCGTCTTTATTTTCTCGCGTAACAAGAATTAAAAGTGGTCTTTCTCGGCTTCTGTGTTCACTTCTATTTGCTTTATTCGAAGGTCGGCTCCGAACCGTATCAATACAGTCTGCGTCGTTCTTTGTGGGAGACCGTAAAGGCGTCGACGGCGCATGCCACGTTCGGGTTATTCCCGTTATCACCGGTGTGGGTGGACTTCATCTTTGTGGTGCGACATTTACGACGCTATGAGGGACGATAGCCGGGAGTTTTATGACCCGTTTGAAAAGGTCCCCAAAAACACTTATAGGCAATAAAGACAGACAGCGAAGGGGCAGGCAAAAAAAAAGATTGTTCCCTTGAAGACACAAAGAGTACGCTGACGTGGCGTTTTTTGCTGCGGTAAAGTGAGAACACAGAGGTCCCCCTGATTGACTTGGAGGTGATTCGAGAGACGAAAACGTCAAGGAAAGTTTCAAAAAGAAAACAGCGGTGCGAATAATCGGAGGCGACATTGCTTTATTTCCTCTTTTTCGCCAGTAATGAAAAGGTGGCGTGCTTGAAGATGTGGAGGTAGAAAGGTCATTGAAAAGGGGCAATGAAGATAGAGAGAAATGCGATGTAATGTCACAAAAATGCCCTCATTTTCCAAAAACACAGTATAGAATGCGCTACCCTTTGCCGGGCAAAGGTTCAGCTTCTCGTGGTTCAGCTTCAACACAATGCACTCGATTGACCAATATGTGAGGAAAGCCATCGAGTTTGGGAAATACAACTTACAAATGTTGACTGTGCGAATTGTCGCAATAGTTCTGTCTGCGCTGTGGCATCGTGTGATGCAAGCATGGCATTTTAAACTGTGCAATACCCCAACGCACACCGAACATTTGAGTCTAATGGTATGCACGTTGTCCTCATTGCCGACTTTGCTTAGTTGTCGGCACGCATTAATCACTCGACTGTATTGTGGTTGAATTTGAATCACCGGCTTCCGTTATAGCGTCACTTCGGCTCTAAACGCGTTGATCTTCCCCCGGGCAGCGTGTTTTTGTGCTCCTTATCACGACGAATTTGCGTTGCAACTTGGCCCCGACATCAACCTACTTGGGAAATTTATCGGGGCACTAAGGTGGGCGGGTTTCGACGGCGAAAGCATTATGGCTTCATCTGGCGATAGTTACCGTGCCTCGTTACTGCTACACCGTGTGTGCGTTTATTTTTTTATTTTCTTGCCTCGGTCTCATCGTAGTTCGGCTGGAAATACTTCGAGAAACCGACCGACCCCACTTTCAGATTTCTCCCTGGCTGGCGCGTGCCTGTTCTACTCCTGTGCCGTCAAGTTCACTTGTCACGCGGCACGCACCAGGGTAACTTTTTTCCGCCAATGGTCAAGTCCTGGGGTACCGCTGTGGTCAGTTCACTTGTGACGCGGCATGCACCAGGGTAACTTTTTTTCCGCCAATGGTAACGTCCTGGGGTACCACTGTGGTCAGTTCACCTGTCATGCGGCAGGCACCAGGGTAACTTTTTTCCGCCAATGGTAACATCCTAGGGTACCACTGTAGTCAGTTCACTCGCCACGCGGCACGCACCAGGGTAACTTTTTTCCGCCAATGGTAACATCCTAGGGTACCACTGTAGTCAGTTCACTCGCCACGCGGCACGCACCAGGGTAACTTTTTTCCGCCAATGGTAATATCCTGGGTACCACTGTGGTCAGTTTACTTTTCACGCGGCACGCGCCAGGGTAATTTTTTTCCGCGAATGGTAACGTCCTGGGGTACCGGTGTGGTCACACACACTCCTTTCTTACTTTGGATACGGGGATTAAACTGCCATACGAAGTTAAATGGCTTTTAAATGCATAGCATTTTAGTAACTCACAATGTCACGCGGCGTTCGGCCTAGTCCGCAGCCAGGCCACTACACTATAAAAGAAACAACAGTTTCCGGCGCCCGGATTCGAACCCATGACGGCGCGGGCGGAACGGCAAGTGCCGGGCGCACTACCGATTGAGCCACGCAACCAACACGGATTTCGATGCACCGATAGCGCCTTATATCCTTCACTCATTTATGGTTTGTTTCGAAAGCGCCATAAGTTGTCACGCGCCTCCGCAAGATGGCGACACAGGTTCCGCGATCGAGACTATGATCGAGAGACCCGCCATAAGTTGTCACGCGCCTCCGCAAGATGGCGACACAGGTCCCGCGATCGAGACTATGATCGAGAGACCAGCAGCGCTGGTCGCGTCTCGTGCTGCCGGGACGCCCCGCTGTAGCCCACCGCAAATTTGATGACGTGCAGCGTGTAACAAGAAAACCAACAACCAATACGTAATCCATACGACTTGCCGGCGCACCCCCTCGGAAATGCTGTGCATTTGATCGTGCCCCTCGCGAGGGGGATGTATTTTTATTTATCATTTACAGCGGCAATAGCGCCGTTTCATCCCACGCTCGGGCACCTAAAGCTTTCGGATTCAGAATATCATGATTACTAGACGGTCGGTGCATTCGTCTTTCAATCAGGTCGCGTTTCTGGCAGATTTTCACGAGGAAGTGCCAAAAACATTCTACTGCTAAACGGAGTACTGGGTTCAGAGGGATGCAAAAAAAATATCGGGCTCACCCCTGCAATGCCCCAAGTGCAAAAACCAGGTGAGAAAGACTGCTCTTAAAATGTAACATTGAAAGACTCCTGAAACGGATGAAGTCACTCCTCTCGGTACCCAAAAACATGATTCTCGAAATGCAAACAAAAATTGCACAAAAGGTATTCTAAGTTGGCAAGTGAGCAAAAGTAGATAGCTTTTTTCCGAAAGGGGCGGGTAGCTGTATGTGGCGGCATATTTCACCCAGCGGAGTTACAAAGGAACGAGCGAGCCTTGAGAATTTCCTGAATCGAGATCGCGGTCGCCCAGAAAGGGGAAGTCGTCTGCCCTAAATCACCGCTCCCGTTGTTCGCTGCTCTTTTGTGAAACCGCCGCCATTGTACTTCGACCCTTCCTTGTGTTTTGGCTGGCACCTGGCACGGAAATTGCCCTGCAGCGCTTTCTCCCGTAAGGGCTCAATGCCCCCGAACAATTGGGCCATTGCGGCCTGAATGCGGGAGCCAGATGAAAAACGCAGGTTAGAAATTTCTCAGTAGCACAAAGAGGTTATGTGCCAGTGGAAATGCGGAGATCTATAAGAGCATGGCGGAGGAGTGAGAGAGGCACTAGGAAATCTTTTCTTTCGAAACCGCATTCGCAGAGGATTCGGAATGTCTAACTTAGGTCATGAATATAGGGCAGTGTTTCTGTGTCCTTTACGCTTGACGAAACAAAGAAGGATAAAAAGAGATAAGCGCGTAGTGTAGTTAAGAAAGCGATTCGAACTCAGTACCTTTTGACAAGCGTGATGGATGCGCTTCAGTATAAATATGTCGTGCACACTGCTGAGTCTTCCTAATAGCTGAGTACATTAAATGTATCACGTACCACAATTAAAATTAGGCGTAGCTGTCCTTCGATTTTTTTCCCCTTTAAACGTTATACCAGAAAATTCTCTTCTGCCCCTACTAGCAATATAAACCACAAAGAGACCGTGACCATGGAAGGTCTTTGTAGCCAAATGGACTCTTCTGTTTATATAGCCATAATAGGTTACTCAAACACGACATCTCTGTACTGCTTCACTTAAACTAGCATCTGCAACTGCGCCAAATTCCTGTCGTCGCCTAATAAAGTACCCGGAATTTGGAACGTTCGTGTCAGTCACCAAATCGCCAAACGCCCAATATCTCTTGGGCCAAAAATATCTCTTCAGCACCTTTGAGTACCTAACTAACCAAGAGATCGTGTATTAACAAGAGCGTTGTTGTGAAAATAGGCCCCTTTCCTTATATTTTTATCGCCAATTCCGCCAAAGGAACAATGTTGCACTGCTTCAAATAGAGTTATGGTAGCCGTCAGGTGCACTGGCTTAAAACGGCACCAAATTCCAGTCGTGGCATAACAAAAATGTCGTGGGTTTTGAAGCTCCATATGAGTCGTGAAATGCTACTTAATGCACTAAAACCTACAATGGCGGAGCATATTTTTTTTCCATCAAAATTTATGCCTGGACACGCCATACCAAACATCGAATCTTCTACCTGCCCCCAATCACGATGCCCTTTAGCCTTGTCGTCAATTCACAGTCACGTCCTCTCCGGCTGGGTTAATCCCACCGAGCCAGAACGGCGACCACTAACGCACACAACCCGCCCTACACACTCAAAGCTCAAACATGTCCGCAAAGAGGGAAACATCGGGCCAAGCGAGCGGCTGCATGCGGCTGCGGTCACTTCGTCGACGCTGGGCAAATCGAAAGTCAACGAGTTTGGTGCGGTAAAACTTGGGGGGTGGAGGGGAGATAAGACTGTGGGCGCGGGAAGGAAATAAGGGCGAGAGGAGATCACGAAGGTGAGAGGCGGGAAGGTGGAGGGACATGTAAGGCGCTAATTAATGGGATGCCTGCTCAACGGGTGAAACGCGTGGGTTTGCGCGGAGGAGACGCACTGCATTATTCAGGAGTCCGGCCGCCCCACCATCGCCACCACGCCTCTGGCCAGGAACTCCAATCTCGCGGCCAGATCCTATGGTTGACTTTGTGAGCTCCGATGCTCTCACAGTGGGAGGGTACAGGCCCAGAAACGCCGGAACACTTGTCCCGAGGAGGAATCGTTAGAAAATTGCAGCGCGAATAAAAACATTCGAGATGTGTGTGTTTGAAGTCCGTTAACCGGCCATGCAGGAGCGAAAATGAAAGCGGATGACGGCAAGCTTCATATGCACATTTCCTGCTAAATAATGAATGCCAACGATAATGCTTGTATCCAGGTCATCCTAGGTAAGACTTTCTCTTAGTGGTTGCAGGGATAAATAAATAAGTTGAAAACAGAGAAAATATGTGCGAAATATTGCAGAAGGCCCGTTGTTGTGATGTCCACACGGGGACGTATTCTTCTTGTCTTGCAGAGCTAGGAAAGTGAACCCTAAATTAATCCGGGAATAAAATTCTTGGCTACTCAAAGTGATCATTCACCATCTTTTCAATTCCACTCCGCATTATTTGCCTACGCTTGGTCTCTGCCCGGCATGCACCTTCCTCCGCAACGACGTTGTTCGCCACACTCGATTTGGCATGAATCAGAGCTGCTGCACTGATTCCCGCTGCTACTTTCTTTTTGTGCGGCCAATGAGGTATGTGGGAGTTAAATGAAGACACGCGAGGCTGTCAACGTGGGTACGGAGTGTGGGCCTTATCCTGCATTATGCGGGACGCCGTCTATCTATCCGCCTATTTTAGTGTTACACATTTCACCAGGGCGGCAGGCTGACTTCTTCGCTTGACTTTTTCGCTTACTCGGCTGTGACTTACGCTCATCCACAGTAATTTCAAGTTCCATGAATCCGTGAACATCGCGGGCTCTTCAGATCAAGTTTCGGCCGTGTGCTATTGTCTTCCATTAAAAGGAGAGAAGCGAGATTAGACAAGCATTTTATAAACGTTTAAAATAAATATGTTCGAGTCTTCGGTGCCCGTGCCTCAGTCTGCTTGCATTAGGGGAGTCTAAGCGAAAGAGTTGGTTAGAAAAGCTTCCAAGGGGATCTCTTGTGAATGTTCATTGAACGCAAAGTAGCAGTGAACGGCTCATTTCGTGTTTTTAAAGCGAAAGATTTGGATCTCTGTGGTTCATAAAGCGTTTGAGGTACAATAATTGTTATGAGGTACGCAGAATCACATAGAACATCGTAGCGCGAGGCGCGAGCCGGAGATGGTGCGCCGGTAAAGAGTGCCGGCGTAGTGTCGGAGGAGGGCTTAGACAAAGGTCGACGCAGCACGTGCCGGGAAAGGACAGGGCCATAGAAGCGTTGGTTGCTTCCGTACATGCAATGAGTCGTCTTCTGGAAAGGAGAACGTACCGACAGGGCGAACAGGTGGCTCCAGTAGATGGCGAGGGAACCTGGTCGGGCGCAGTCGCAAAGTTTATTTATTTATTTATTTATTGATACTCTCAACCGTAGCTACTGATAGCTCAACCGAATGTTCAACAGCAGACCAACAGGAGGTCCGATTAGTTTTTTGCATCCACATTCTCCGAATGTTCTGAGCATCGACCGTATTTTTTTCTCCAAAATGGTCTAACCGATTTTTATCTAAATAAACAGCAACAACAATAACAACAAAAACATCATAATCATCATCATCATCACCATCATCACCGTCATCATCGTCGTCGTCGTCGTCAGCCTAATCAGGTATACTGCAGGATAAAAGCCTTTCGTATTTGCCTCCAACCGCTCCTGCCCTGGGCTGCTCGAGTCCACTGTTTACCCCAAATTTATTTCTTTCATCCCTCCATCGGGTTAAAGGTCTGTCCCTTCTTCAACACTTCTTGGTATCCCCTCTGTTACCATAACTCTCCGGCGTTTGTCAGTTCGTCTCACTACATGGCCAGCCCAAGACCATTCTTTTTTTCATTAATAACTGTGATATCGTCTACTCTAGTTTGTTCTCTGATACAGCTACCTCGTTTCCAGTCACTGAGTGCTATTCCTAACATTATTCGTTTCACGACCCGTTGAGCCGACCTAAGTTTGCTTTCTAGTTGTTTAGTAGGGCGCCAAGGTTCAGCTCCGTATGTCGTCACTGGCAGTATACACTGGTTGTAGATTTATCTTTTGAGGGGCGGAGGTAACCTACTTTTAATTACTTTTCAATATTTGGGAGTGCTTGCAGAGGTCACCCCAATACATACCTATTCTCCACCAGATTTCTCTTTAGTGGTTGAGGTCAGCCCCAACCATCTGCCCGAGTTAGCTGTATTCTTTTACTTCTCCTAGCTTTTCGCTTCCTATGCAGAAGAGGTCGTTTTTGGGGTGCTTATTCCTTTTTACTTTAGATTTATTTATATTTACTTTTAGCCCCACGGAAGTGCTTTCTGATTGTAGTTCCTCAAGCATTCTTTGAAGGTGCTCTGTATTTTCACTCAGCATGGCTATGTCGTCCGCAAACCTCAAATGTCTCAAGTATTCCCTGTTGATCCTTAATCCTTTGTTTTTTAGCCAAGCTTTCTTAACACCCTCTGCAGACATGCTGTGAATAGTTTTGGCGAGAAGGAATCTCCCTGTTTTACTACCTTTCGGATCGTAAATTTATCGCTTTGCGTGTGGAGGGATACCCTGCCCGCGCATTCCTTATTTATGTCTTCTAGAAGTCCTCTGTAGGTCCCTTCTATTGCCTGGTCTCTAAATGCTTTTAGTACAGCTGAGGTGATTACGGAATGAAACGCTTTCTCAATATCTTTATGCCATATAAAATGCCATGTCTAGTGTGTGAATTTTTCGATCCTTTGACGGACGACATGGATGTTACCCATGGTTGAGTACCCTTTCCTAAACCCAGCCTGTTTTCGAGGTTCATTGGAATCCAGGCAGTCACCTATGAGGCTAACTGTGACTTTGGCAAACAGCTTGTAAACAACTAAAAGTAGGCTGATGGGTATGTAATTCTTCAGGTCTATGGTATCTCGCGCCTGCAAAATAAGAAAAACACGGGCCTTCCTTCAGGCTATGGGAATTTTTCAGTCGTCAAGCGTTCCGAAAACAGTACAGTAAGCTTATCCCGTACAGTGTCTCCTCCATGCATTAACAGATCCACGGTTATGCCGCCGTCCCGTGAGGCGTTTCCAATTTTTATGCCTTTGAGAGCCTTTTCATCTTCTCTTTAATTACGGGCGGGCATCACAAGTTGAGCTTTTACGCTCAGTAGTTTCCACTGGCCTCACGTCACTCGCCTACAGCCTGGTGTAGAATCATTCTGCTGCCTTTTTTACCACGTCCACGTTGTGCGTAATGTTACTCTCCTCGTCTCTGAGTGCGTACATCCTGTCTTTTACCAGGCATTACCAAGCATTGAAGCCACAAATGAGATTGGGTGCTGACTGCAACAGCGTTGCTCGAATAAATGCAACTGAAGCCTGATTATCCCCATCATATTAAGTGTCAATCATGAAGAGATTGTTGTTATTGGAAAACGTTTATTCGGAACAAGGGAGAAATCAATTCGAAAAAATCCTGGCATGGTTTCTGTGGTGCCGCAACGCGCAAAACTGTTCAACAGTTCACCAGCCGGTTCTTCGCACATTAGGCACATAAAACGTTTTCTTAGAAAAAAAAAAGCGCTGATGTAATGGAATATTTTCCCCCTTTAGTAATTACCACTCATTTGCTAGTCGCGTAGCGCAAGACGTGGTGATGACCATACCCACCCCGTTACCAACAGCGCATACGGCCCGGGGCTGAAACTCGGTCGCGCTTCGAAGACGCTCAGAGGAAAGGAACGGAGGCAAATTAGGACGCCCTCTTCTCGAGGCATCGGCATCCGAGCGTCGGCGCGTCGGAACTGTAGGATGAGAGCCCCTCGAAAATGCTTTGCTTACTTTAGGGCTTCGTCGGCCCCGCTTAAGCCAGCTTCAAGTCTCGGCGCCCGCCATTTGCGAAGACCTCCGCGCGACGAGTTCACGGAGGCAAATTTCTCTCCAATTCAAGAGTGACGGAGCCCTCAGCGTGCACAGAAAATGAGGGTTCTGGGTTTGCGTAGGGCGGTTTCTAGACAAGAAGGGAACGGTCGGGCGGTCTAGGAAGCGGCAATTATTAAACTGAGATGAAAACAGAGAAAATAGGAAAATGAAGGAAGCTCTCAGTAACACGTAAGACTTGAAGATACCGAATTACGCAACTGCCACGACTATTACGAAGGTTTAACTCGTTGCAGCGCTGGTTGGTGTTGAGAACCGAGTCGAGTTAAGCCTAGCTATCGCACAGGCGTTCACGCAATCATGCCTATTTGCGTGTAAGCGGTTTTGGGGAGCCCGATGTTATTTTTTGAATCCGGCTCTGAATGCGTAGTTTTAAAAATGGGAGGCGCATTTCTGATTGGGTGTAGGAACGTTCGTCACATGGCGTTTCCTCAAAGGCCCGTTCGTAACAGGCCGTTTGTTTCCAGGGATCTTTCGTCATAGGCCAGTTTGTCACTGAGAATTTCATAAATGGTGATAAGACATCTCTCATTATTTGAGGAATATGCTGCGCTAGAAAGTCTCTCATTATGAGCAGTTTGCACCTTGGCGAATTGAATAATCGGTTCAAACACTTGTAATAAACTTCCGACGAATGAAAACGGAATGAACCATGATTACACGAGCAAAAATATTTATTAGTCCAACTTTTTACAATTAGAACTGCAATATTCCTGGCGGCTAACCCGAAAGAAGCAAAGAGATAAAGGATTTTAGGCTCGAATAACATTACTATCTTTGTCCGCTCTTATTGGCATTCACTGCTGATGAGACGCGGTTATAAGGAAACAAGATGAAGGAAACATTTTAGTCTGTTATAACGGGACGCGCTCGAGCCTTTCTGAGTAGCTGTTGCGAAAAGAAAGAAGACCGCTTGCCAAAGTAGAGATCATCATCATGAGCGAGTAAAGAAGAGAGTTCTAGTTCACTCTAAAGAGAGGATTAAAGAGGTGTTCTCAGCAGAGCGATGGCGCGGGTCTAGTTCCTCAATATTTTTGGTGCCGTGAAACCCGGGAGGAACGGCCTGGTGGACACCAGATGACGGCGCACAGCGACTTCGAGGCACGCGAGGCCCGGGAAACCGTTTGATGTCCTGATCCCATGGGTCTTGCCCTCGAACGGCGCACCCCATGGCTGGCTGCTCCACGCACCGCACGGACCACTGGGAACCCGGTAGTGTCCAGCAGTAGCACTGTACAAAGAAAACCCTCCCTGTGGACCTTCAGCCTCCTGAGCACAGGGAGGCCGTGCGTGAACTGAAAGAGCTGAGGGACACTCTCCGTGCGAAGATAACCAAACTCGTCAGAACAACAGACAACCTTCTGGAATCCCCAACACCGAAAATAAGTACGCTTAAAATCCTCCTCGAATCTCTTACTGAAGTGCTGGACGACATAAATAATCTTGACAGACAGGTACGGGATCTCCTAGATATCGAAGACTACGAAAAGGATTATGAAGAATCTGACAAATACTTGTATATGATTTTCCGCGCGAAGTGGCTGCTTAGTGACAAGATATCCAAGATGAGTTTGATCCCGAAAGAGATAACCACGCAGCGAGCCGCGAAGAACAGTCATTCACGGACTCCTTCGGCAACCACTCAAGTCGCACCCGTCCCACCATCATGGAGCTCGTTGATTACCTCAACAGCCGCCCGTAATAAGGTATCTGAGTGCGCAGACCTATTACTCATAACGAATACGACAAGAAAGGAAACAATCCCACTGCCAGCAGGCTACTTGAGCGCTTCTACGCATGCTAGCGCTTCCACGCATGCTAGCGCTTCGACGCAGTCTAGCCGTGGTCACGGATTGACTGCGCTAAGACTGAAGAACTCTAAGCAGAACCTACTTAGTACGTGCACTATCATCAAAAGCCCGTTGTTTCGACGCATCTGATCACGAAACGTGATGCCATGAACACCGACATGGACCGGCGCAAGAGGCGAAGACTTCGGGACAAGCTTAGGAAACAGAAAAGGACTGCCAAGCAAATGACGAGATGCGGAGTTTCTGGACATTCGCCTAAACTACGAACTGATTCCGTCAGGCGGAGTGGGACTAGTTCCTCCACATTTTCAAGGCGGGCTCAGACACGGGAGGTTCTGTCTAGACAAGTTCGATCACGACCAAGACGATGTGAGAGACCAGCTAGAAAATTCGGGCTAGACAGCCCGAATTTTCTTCCCTGCAACACAACAGAGGCCCGCTGTACCTTTATCGCCGATACTACCGAAGACCGTCATTAGAAAGCAACATCGGACGTCAAAGCACCGATGGAAAATTAAGCTGCTGACGAACGGTGACCGAACAGCTTGACGCGTTCGAACCAAGCTACTGAACTGACTAGAATTTTATGTTTCTGGCATGTTTACTCCCTCAAGTCATTTTTTTTAGTAGATGCATCACGGTCGCGGGCGGGAGGATGTTGCGAAAAGAAAGAAGACCGCTTGGCAAAGTAGAGATCATCATCATGAGCGAGTAAAGAAGAGAGGATTAAAGAGGTGTTCTCAGCAGAGCCATGGCGCGGGTCTAGTTCCTCAATATGTTTGAGGATGTTGCGAAAAGAAAGAAGACCGCTTGCCAAAGTAGAGATCATCATCATGAGGAGAAAAGAAAAGGATTAAAGAGGTGTTCTCAGCAGAGTCATGGCGCGGGTCTAGTTCCTCAACAGTAGCATTGAGTGTTAAAAAAATTCGTACCGTTTCTTTCTTTCCTGATCGGGGCCTTAAGGCAACGCGTAAGGACGAAAAAGCCGGGAGCAACAATAAAATCGAGGAGCGGGTTCTTGTTTGTGGCCCCTCTCCCAAGACGTTTTTTTTCTTTTTTGTGCTACGTACCTGCCTCACTTTTCCGTCTATGGTCGTTAGCCTTGTATCTGTATTTTGGTAGAACCACGTTGCCCTAATACTTGTCCACTCTGATCGGCACGCATTTCTGAAGTGTCCCTCATGTTCACCCGAAAGGAGAGAAAGACACCTTAAGCTGAAATCACTCGATTCTTACAATCATTTCTGGGTGGTGTGGATTGTTAAAAAGTTTGGTACTATTTCTTTTAGTAGACATGTGGGGCTCAAGAACACATTACGTGGCCGCAAGAAATGAATAAGGGGTTCAGGCTATGCTGTGTGACCCTTCTTCCCAGATGTTTCCCTTATTGTGCTTTGTACCTTCCCGACTTCCCTCTTTGGAGTCCTTAACCATTCTATCTACATCGCTGAGACCGTATGAGCCTAAAAGGCAAACAATCGTGGACACTACTTTTGTCACGCGTATAACGAACTTTCCATTAGTCCAACCGGCCTATGACGAATGGTCCTCTGTTACGAAGCGGCCTCTTACCAAGCGGCCTATGACGAAACGCCATGTGACGGACGGGCCGTATCCCGGCTGACAAGTCAGCAAGCCAACCTGCAATTCCCACCCCATTGGCTGCCATCGCGGTTACACGAAGGCCTGACGTCCTGACATTGGCTGCGACGCGTCATGTGGCAACAGTTGGGGGTATGCGGCGGCCTTGAGCATGCGATGGTCCCACGTTAGGCCTAACGTCATCTGCCCGCATCCGAATATTGACGAACAATGTGTTTAATGTTGCTTTAAACGGCGTAGGTTCAACATTGAAGTCATCTACTGCAAATTCACAAATACATAGACACCCTGCAAATGAATTAGCCACTGACGATGACAGTTCCCGTCAAAAAATTCTGACCCATTTCAATGGACGTGCGACAGGTTGAAGTAAACAGGCGATAACACACGTGTTTTCTTGTTCTTTTTCTGATAGCCATTGCAAATTTTCTCATAGAGCGATAGTGCGCAAGAAGCGGAGAGTTTCGGTAACGCCCCATGTGAGCGATGTTGGGGCGCAATGCATTTTATGATTCCCTCCACCGTGAAAACCTACCAGTTATATCACTTAAGTTCAAAGAAGAACTCACCGCTGCCCAAGGTGAATTTTAGTTGGGAAAACGAGTGTGGGCGCCACTCAAGTTGAAGCAGCAAATGCGTAAAGGTTTTCGCGGGCCGTCAGCCAGCAGTATCAGAGAAATAAGTGTGAGCAGCATGAAGCAAATATGTACCCAAAGCGTGTGCTCCAGCAGGCAAGGCAAAACGGTGGGTGACTTGGCGTCGCACAAAGAAAGGGATGTGCACCTCCATATAGAATTCTCCAGATCACAAAGTCGCTGGAATTGCGAACTGTTCGTAGCTTCCGTTAGCCTTTATTTTGAAAAGTGCCGTGCGGGACCACTACAGCTGAACCGGGAGTGGTTGACGTCATTTCTCGAGGACCGATTCGTCAGGGATTTCAAGACAAGGGGTGCCGCATAATGCTTGAGTGGCTGAAAGGCGGTTCTGCATAATGTATCGCCCCTCATCGGTTTCAAATCTGTCTTCTGAGTCAGCGAGCACTAGCCAGTCGTCTCAACCTCCGTCACACGAAAGGAAGCGATGGTGTCTTAGCAAAATGAAATCCATTAGGTCTACGTATTTTATAGTGCATCAAAACACTCATAAACGTTCCTTTCGGTATGCTCACCTCGAGGCAGCACTTTATTCGGCCGGAACGGCCGACAACATTTTCGACATTATAAAATTAGAGCGACAGGAAGATGGTCTAGACTTATGATGCATAAAATGCAGGTTCGCATTGAGGACCCTTTATTGCAGTATATCAAGAAGGCGAGGGGTTTGAGCAAAACTTTACCGAAACTCATTACATTTTCTACTAATGTATGGCATTTCTTCGCCGCTCGCCTAGACTGGGAGTTCTTTACAGCCAAATATGGCTACGGGTAGCGAAAGACGTTGTAATACATTATTTCGAAATTTTATTTTGTTTTTTTTTTCTTTTTGCTAAAAATCTTACCATTCTAGCGATGAAGTGCCTATTATTTGATACTTATGTCTTTTTCGTTTCCAAAATGCAACGCGTTCTGCACAGTTGGTCCATTTACGCTATTTTTATTCATAATTCCAACGTTCTTTTGCGGACACTTTTGATCATTCTTCGTTTTTGAGGCGGAGATGTGTAAGATTCATACTTTTTTGATTTTGTCAGATCTTTCTGTTAAAATTCATTCTTTCTATTTTTCTTATTTTCTGGATCAGAAACTCCTGTCCGTACGATTATCGCTATTTACGCTATTATATCGATTAAAGCTGGAAGTTCCGCCAAATCGACATTTCTGTAGGGATGCCGGGTGCAACCCAGTCTCGGCTGGGAGGGTACTTGGCGAAGAACGATAGGCAGTACAAAGCCACGGCCACTGGAGAGGGCACACAGAGTCCTGCGTAGACTTCTAGGCTCCTGGTTTCGTGGTGAAAAAAATACTGGGGGGAGGAATTTCTGGGACTTGTCAATTTGCCGTGGAGTTTTTGCAATTAGGTTGCTTTGGTAAAACGAATACATGCCGTGGCGTCCGCTTATATATTTATTTAGTTAAAAACATAGGAGAGAATCAATAGAAGTGAACAAAATCATAACATATATAAAGCCCGTGGAATACCTACGCTAGCGGGATTTTGTTGTTTTCCTGCGAGGTGTCACGTTTAAGGGATGTTGGCATCCGGTACGGCGAAATAAATGAGCTTGTGGCTACAATTGAAACGAAGCTTTGGGGTGTTGTACAATGCTCTCTAGCAAATCTAGAACTTTTTAGGCAATAGCTTCCCGTGTGGGAATAACGCACTCAGGAAATGGATTCGTTAGTTTCCCAATGGGGTACCGCCTTACTCCGAAATGTATTAGTGCACCCAGTGCAGTACCTTCTACCGAATTTTAACGTTGAAATTGCCAAAACTTGCAGGGATCATTGTCAGTCTTCACAAGAAATGTCTGCTATGGCGCTAAAAATGCAGGCGAGAACAAGCGGGAAAAGGAAATCATTCCAGGTTGTGCAACGAACGCCTTCAGATTTAAGAAAACAAGAAGAGGCATATCTAGGCACAAAGGCTCAAAATTTGCCACAGTATTTCCTTCCGTCCAATAAATAAAGCACGTGAAAAGCAAACAACGTACCACGCAGTTCTAAAAGCTTGACGAAGTTGCTGCGACCTATCTGCCATGGAGCTCACCAAATGTCGCCTGGCCGCCGACTAATTCCGTTGAAGCAAGCATTGCCAAAGGAATAAGAACCGTTGTATAGGTTGACCAATACATAAACGCCTCACGGTCGCAAGAAGGGCTTGTTAAGAAATGCCAGTGTGAAGCAGATCCCCTTGTGGAATATTCCTCATTCCAGGACCCCTTGAGACCGTTCCGCTTCTTGCGCTCTCTTCACCAGCCAAAGCTGGCCGTCAGGGTCCGAGCTGACAATGCTCTCTCCCAGTGCTCAGGAGAGGGGAAGGGCACGGGGGTTAGGTTGGGGTTCTTATCGAAGCCCCACACAACATGGTAAAGCGTGCCCGGAGCCTCACAGAAGTGGCCTTGCGACGAGTACAGGGGGGGGAAGGCAGAATGTGGGCTCTAGTTGGGTGAAAAAAGGTGTTGGTTTGGATACCTCGAAGGTGGCTTTCATGTTCTTTTGTGAGGTTCTTGCGTGGAGGGGGGTACATTGTTCGCTCCAGGTGGTAGTGCTGCGTGATTTATATGTAGTATAAGAGGTGACAGACACGCCACTGCTTGCCGAACTCCTGACTAGCCCGGTGTGTCAGAACGCGGGCATGCCTGTGAGCAGCTTCGTTGCCGGGCACGTCGGTATAGGCGGGAGCCCAAATAACCCTTGCGCGGTGCTGTGGAGGACGCTGCAGTAGAATTAGTGTGGCGGGGTGAGATCAAGCCGCTCGAGAAATTTCAGCATGCTTGTTGGCAGTCCGTAAAAATGATCTCTGCAGGGGCTTGAGCAATGGCTAGGGCTATGGCCACTCCTCCTGCCTGTAGTGCATGTGTGGTAGGAATTGATGCACTTGTTAGGAGGGCTTGAGCTGTAGTCACAACAGCGGTCATAGCCCTCCTCCTGGGATAAGGAGGTTGCGTCTGTGTATACTGTGGTGGCGTTTTGGCCGTACCGTTTGAAGATAGCTTTAGCTCTGGCGTCTCTGCGATCCTGATGGTGCGTTGGATGCATGTTCCCGGGCAGTGGGGCCACATCAATGAATTGGCGGATCTCATGCGGAAGCTGAGTCGCATCGGCCTGGGGGTGTTCAAGCGGTGAGCGCACGCGCAGCTGGTTCAGAATTGTCCTGCCGGTGGAGGTGGAGCTCAGACGTAATAATTGATTCATATGATGACCTTCGAGAAGTTCATCCAAGGTATTAAAAACTCCCAAGTGCAGGAGTTTCTGCGTCAAGGTGCTGACAGGCAGTTCCAACGCAAGTTTGTATGCCTTGCGTAGTTTCTACCTTGTTGTTTTCCGCCTTCGAAAGCACACCATGGGGCGTCTTCCTCAGCTGTCGCTGCCACTGTCCACGCCAGCTGCGAGAACGTCCTCCTCGTCGTCGTTGCCGACGAGCGACCGGACAAACACGCACTTTTATGTGCCAGGCGTAAGTTCCGTTACCCAGACGACGTGAATTCCGTCATCTGGTGGACGAGTGGGATTCGCGCTAACGAGCGCGCTTCCCCGCGTGAAATCTGGCCCTTCCATGACGACTTCCCCTCCGCAAAGGAGAGGAGAGCAGAATGGAAGTAAAATCGGTAAAAGCAATTTAAAACAGCCATGGAAGTTGTTTTAGGCGGAGTTTCTTTTTGGACTACGCAGACACAAGTTCAGGGTGGCATCATTTCTGATGGCATATTTCTTATGATGACATCATTTAATGATTACATCATTTGATGATGACATCATGTCTGATGTGTGATGACAACATGTCTGATGTCTGATAATGACATCACGATGATGACATGATGACATCATGGCAAATTTAGAGATGATGATATCACTTCTGATGATGACAAATGGCATCATTTCTGAGGTCGGAAACGTGAAACCTGTCGCAGCCAGTGACGCACGAGGAGGTGGCAGACGGAGCACCAGTGCGGCCATTGCCCGAGAGTGATGACTGGGTGAAATTTCGCCCGTCTCTTCTTCGGTTTTGAAGTACGCGAAAAGGAGACCTTCCGCTACATTCGCAATCGTTAAACAAAAAGTGCTCGCATTCGCCTTGAAATACAAAAATCAGCAGTGGCTTAGCTCGGCTATGCCATGACATCCGCAGCGTGAGCTAAGGTTCAGTTGGTTATTAGGTTTTCTGGTTGTCTAGGATTAGCTGATTATCGTGCTTCCTGCTGCTAAAACTATTTACAATCCAATCAAATCAAATCCAGATCAGTTCAGTCAAGTACAGTACAGTCCAGTCACTGTTCCTCGAGCATGCGCAGCACTGCTCTCCAGGAGCCACGCGAAACGGCTATTAAGTGGCTCTGGCGCAGCGTAAGACTTGGCTATTGCTCAACGGAGCGCACAGCTGGCCACGTGCCGGCCCCAGCGCGTCTGCCGCGGGTATGACGCCACTCCTCTGGAATGTGCAGAACGGCGAATGTGCAGACCAGATTTTCTACACACCCGTACTCCATTTGGATTGTATTGTATTTACAATCTAATCCAATCCAATGCTCCTCACGCTTGCGCAGCACGGCCCTTCAAGGCCCACGCGAAACTGCTCAACCTCGGCCAGTGTAGCTTACGCTAAAAAAGCAGGTTTCAATCAAGTCCTTTTTCAGCCATTCAGTTGGTGACATGCACTACTGCTGCTCCACAATCCCATTCTACGTCTTGTGTTCTTCTGTTTCGGTAGTTCAAACCTTCATTAATTCGAACTGAGGTGCACCCCCTTGCTGTTCGAATTAACGAGATTTTAACGCACTGAATATAAAGCCCACGTTAATTGCCGTAACTACCGAACTACAGTGAGCGCTGTTTGGTTCAAAAGAACGTCAATGTGTTTTCATTTTTTTAATGTTTTTCATGAATTTTCCAGGGGAATAACTACTTACTATATATGCGACACTGCTTTTGGTAGGCTGAAAATACAATGCGCAATATGTGCGTGTTTTACTCGAACTATGGCACGGGCTCGGCTGCACTAAAGCAGGGTGTACCCTGTTCGAGCAGCCGCGTTACTGTGTAGCACAAGGAAAACGGCAAAGGAGACTAGATCCTCTAAACACTCCTGAATGTTCTCTTTAGAGCAGTCTCTCTTCACGCACCAAATTTGCTTTTTTTAAGTCCTGCGTACACAAGCCAGCGATACATAAAGAAAGAAATACATTGCAAGGTAACTTTCCCAGATGACGCCAGGATGAATATGCGCACCAGTGCCAACAGAACAAATTCCGTAAGGGGACACAAGCAACAAATAAATAAACACTTTAGCGGGAGTGAAACCTTACTCAATTTACTGGTTGGACGGGCTTTGTTCCCGTAACGTTGTTGGGAATAAAGGCCGCGTTTTTTCTGCACAGGGTTTTCTTTCTCTTTTTTGTATTTTCGTTTACAGCAACACATTGCGTTCAAGACTCCTTATTTCACTAATACTTTTTACATTCGCTAAGAGTAGCAGCAAGCGCAACATATAAGGCGGGAAAATGTAAAAAAAAAAAACTGGGCATCCACTTTTGGGATAAAAACTGGCGACTTGATGGATGCGGAGCTCAGAAGGGACATTCTGATGAAGCGCGCAGAGGACTGTCTGTCTTCACCCCGTACATGACAGCTGGCTAACAGATTTGCCAGGACACTCAGAAAGTTTTCTTTTTCTTCCTCCATTTGGTGTGAATTTGCTTGTTGAAATTGTGGTTTGAAGATTGAGGATACCCGGAACAAGTTGCGCGCCAGTCCTTTTGTTTTACATGTGATTTATTTTTCGCCAATCTGAAGCAGGTTTTTAACGCCGTCTTTTTCGCTTCACTTTATTGCGTGCTTTTTCCGGCATCGCTTTATGGAGCCCTTTATTGAGGCGTTTTGAACTTGAACCGACGTTCAGTTGCACAAAAGCCTCTCACCAGCAGAACTTTCCAAGCGCGATAATTATATATAGCATACAAATTTGCCGAACTACCAGCATCGGTGGCAAGGTTCACAGATACCAGCAATATTTAACGCAAAACAAAACCTTGGGCACATTTCATGGAATAATTAACTATGTCTCCAAGACTTCTACTGGACTATGTTGTTCAAAAATACGCTTTCGTAATTCACGACAACCGCTGTCCAGCGACCGCTTTTCAAGTTTGATATACAAAGAATGACTTGTGGTCCAACATACGCTCCTATAACGGGAGTTTTTTTTATAGTGATTCCTCAAAAACGTATTGCCTGTATACAGAATGAATGCTGCGCAGCTCTCGGCTCTACACAGTGGATTTTTTATGACAAACCCGCGCGGTTGAAATTCATTTGAAATACGTTTATCCGTTCCTGTTAATTACGATTACTTAAAAGAAAACTATCTCTTCCCAGGTATACGTCTTAGTGCCCTGCACGGGCCCGGGCCGTGTAGCACGAGTTTTCTCGGGGCCGGGCCGCGCTCGGGCTTGAACAAATTTTTGGGGAGGACGTGCCGTCCCGGGGCCGGCCGGGCAGTCCCTGAGGTCCGCTAATCCTATGCCGCAAATTCTAACTTATCGACAAAAAAAAGTTGTTTTGCTAATTTTTCGGGTTAAGGGAAAATAAACTAACAAAAAAAATCACTACCGTGCCGTTAAAAAAGACGATTGCGCTTAGAAAGACTTTACGTCATCAAAAAAAAAAAAAAAAACGTCTGGGCTCCATCAGCCGCATAGTGGGAGAAGGTGGTCAAGAAAAAGAAGGCACTCCAGTCACAGAGTACAACATGATTGTCTTTTCCCTTTGCTTTTCAAGCTAAAACACACAGAACAAACTTTACCTGGACTTTGCACTGTATGCAGAGTTTGAAGGACGAATTTTCGCAGCAAAGCCTATGATTTTTTCAGGTAAAAAGTTTGTTTAAAAACCATGCCTAAAGGCACGAAAGAACAGAAGCGCAGATAAGGTAATGCTGACGACATAGCTAGAGGGAAAGAGACAAAAATAAACTTGTGAAACCGGACGCATCCTCTGCTCAAATTTTAGGAAATGAATGGAACAACGAATGGTGCAATATCTGTTGATGAAAAACATACCCCCTTGCTCGGAATCATTTAGGGTTTCGTCGGTGTGTCTTAATTTCTAAGTCTGCCAAATGAAGTTGTAAATGAAGTTCCACGACTACCGACAATACAGTTTATAAGTGATGATATTTAAGTTGTACAAAGTTCGGTCCAAGTTTAAAGCAAATTTGTATCCGTAGTAGTCTTAATCACGCTTTTTAGGTTAACAGCAAACTTCGAGTTTATGTTCATAGCCTGTCGGAGTAGGGGTAATATTTAACTGGCTGGCTCGGGCTTATTTTATTGAATTCTTCCAGGAACGGACCGGGCTCGGCCTCATATTTTAGAAGTTTGTCTGTCTCAGGCCGCGCTCGGGCTCACAGTTTAAAATTTTCTCGGGCTCGGGCCGGGCTCGGGCTCACATTTTAAAAATTTGCCGGCCCTGGCCGTTTCTCTATCGGGCCGGGTCGGGCCGGGCCTAGAAATTGCGGCCCGTGCAATGTTATAATACATCTAGCAATAATTCCCGAGGTGTGCCTGTGCGAACTATTCACCCAGCAGTAGTGATGTCGTTAAACTAAATTAATAACCACGTGACATCGCGTGTACGGGGGGGGGGGGGGGGGGGGCGTCATTTTGGCAAACATTAAAGCTGAAACTTGTAGGTCGTTATTATTAAATTTGCTTTACTGCTCCTCTGTTATAGATCAATAGTTGGCGAATATTCGTGCAGGCATGACTTCAATGAAAAGTTGTATGATGCCCGGGGGTAGAACAAGCCGAGTAGGCCAAAAAAATATCCGCAACAATCTAATCGAGTTAAAATGTGAGCACTGCTTAAAATCGTTTGGTTGTAATGGTGCAAAAGTTATTACCTTTCGGTAGGAATTTCTCGATAGCGGGGACATTGAGATTTCCGTCATAATCTTTGTTTGCCATAATTTCTCTGTAGTTGTAGACGCAAATAGTTGAATTCAAGGCTTCATACACAACGACTCTAAACCTTGCCTATGCGGCGGACAATGACGGAAGGCTCGAAATAAGGTTAGACTGCTTGAGTTTCTACTGCCCCTTCCACTATCATACACATGCAGAATTTCTCGATCCACAATTTTCCAGTACCAACATAATTTTTAATTCCTTGTGTAAGGAAAGCATAGTGTTGCCTGCATTACTACATAAGTGCATGCATTGATGTACACTGCAAATCTTGCCGCAAATTTCCGCATATTGTTTCCTGCATCCCCACATAAGTGCATGCATCGATGTACACTGCAAATCTTGCAGCAAACTTCTCAAGCTTGCTTCTTGTTTCAGGACAGTCACTTGTGAGGTTTGAGTAACTAAAGTTATCCAAAAAGTAACAAATAAAATAACCCCGTCGTGAAATAATTACGCACCGTCATTGCAGTTGCTGATACGCATCAGGAATCTAAGCGTTAAGAGGGAAAAAAGGACACAAAATACTGAAGAAATAATTAAAGTTTAACAGGAACAGATGATACAAAAGCCAGTAAAATACATCTTCAAACATATTCGTCTATTCTAGGACTGGCGTTGGGTTGTACTTCCGCCCCAATTACCGCCTTCGTGACCCGAATGAACTGGCGTAAATGCAGATCTTTCGAAGCACGCTTTAGAATTCATCGGTCTAGAGGTGCTTCGTAATCGCGCAAGGCATTACTCTCTCAGGCGAAATTCTTAAAGATACTTTGTACTCGGCCGTGAATGACTTAGAACACCGCTCGTTGCGAATGACACGGCTAAGATAACGAGCGTACAGTGATTAATGAGGGGTCGGTATACAGCGACAGGCGTCGTCCCCGGTAATGAGGTAGTCGGTTTACGATAACCGAGGTGCACTCGCGCTCACAACAAAGGTTTTTCGCGGAGAGTGGGTTCTTTACGCGATATAACTGTGCTCTCGTACCCGGTGGAATAACCTCGGAAGAACGGGGTAGATAAGGATGGTTCAAAACATCAATGCTTAATGACTAGCATTCATTGGAGCAAAAATAAAATAAGGCCATTTAAGCATTAAACGAATGAAAGTATGATGTTGGTGGAGAACTTGATGATTGTTGGATTCTTTTGGCGCAAGGCCAGCTAGGACAAAGAGTGCCACACAAAAGTGATTACGACAAAAAGATAGGTATTAAAACGTATAAGTTCGACAAATACTCAAATCAATTAAGGGCGATGGCGATGGCTGGTGTATAGGGCCAGTTTTGATTATGCATGTTAAGAAATGAGGTTTAAAAACTTAACATGACAAATACTTAAAACCGCGTTTCACAGAAACCATGGCATCGTCCCCCAAAAGCAACAATGGGTGTAGTAGAATGTGTTGTCTGTAGAGTTCTCTGAAGTGTTTGTGTCGTGTTGTGTGAAGTGCCTTGTGTGTGATTATGAGGTGGACTACCGATAGGACTACCGTTGTGGACTACCTGCTACACACAGGTCTTGGAGACCCAGTGAGGAGGTGGCAGTGCGTCGCATGCGTGTTGCCTATCCGTAAGCTGGCCAAGGTGACTTTCGTGTGTCTGTTGCGTGTGTCCGTAGTGTATGGCCCCAACTGTGGTTTTATTAAGTGTAACTTCTTGTCTGTCTCTGTATTCCAGTCTTCTTGCCATGTATTGCATATATGATTTCTGATGTGCAGCTTGAGGTCAGTGTAGGGTACTATTGGTACGTGCAGTGTATTTGTAAGTACAGCGGCAGCGGCAATGTGGTACGCGGTCTCCTTACGCGTTATCCCAGAGTGCCCAGGGACCCAACCCACAGTCAACTCAAGATTCGAGGCATATGCAGACATAATGGTCTTCTGGACAGCATTGATGACGTAGTTTTTGGATGACTTTGTGTATGACTATGCTTGCACCACACTCGACGAGTCGGTATCAATTACAGGCTTAAGGACTTCACGTTCAATGATATGACTTGCAACAAAAAATGGCATTTTTCTCAGCCGTAAACAACTTACATATAAAAAATAAAGCTCTCTCTTTCCTGAAATGAGTGCTAGCAAAAGACCTGCATAGGCTTTTGTTTCGCTCCAAAGCAAACGGTTTGTTCTTGCGCTATGATCGTAAGATTTAATTACCGCATTTTCGTTATTTTAAGCACCCCCTGATTTTAAGCACCCTCCGTTACTTTCATACAAAACGTTTGGGAAAGAAGTTTGCATGAGAATCTAAGCAACCCCTTTACTGAGTGGAAGCACGTGGTGCCCAGGATGCTGGCCGTGCTTGCTACCTCTCATGGCGAGCCAGAGCTGTCGCAGCGGCCAGTCTCTGGCTTCCCGAGCACGGCCAGGCTAGGCAGGAGTCGCGCGGTCTTGCCCGCTGAGTCTAAACAAGATGTGCCTTGTGTTGCTGCGTTCCAACATTGCAGAAAGCGTACCCAATAACGATGGCAAGGTGGATTTCCGACGCATGGAAGTGGGTTCAAGCGGACGTTGTGGCCAAGTCACCTAAAAATGTTCGATTGAAACCACTTCGACCGAAAAGGAGACGACCCTCTGACCTTTTTGGGATACAGAGAGTGGTGACTCGGGCGGTGCGGTGGACTCCAGTGGTCGTGAGAGTGACTGAGCATCGTACGCATTCTGTGGGTTCACTCTCTGTTCAGTTTTTTAATGCGTGCTGAAAAAAAAATTTCTCCTTGCGCCCGTAACGCCTTGATAACGCCGGGCAAAAATAAGGACGAGGGGCGCCATTTTTTTATTTTTTTAAATCGAACATCCCCTCCCTCCTCTCCCTCTCACTTTGGGCATCGCTATCATGGAAAAATGGGGGTGCTTAGAATCGTGGTCCACGCCGTTTTCAACCTAGGTAGTACCATCAAACAAAACCGTCCCAAACAGCCCCGGCGAATCTCTCCCGCAGCGAATTGTACGCTCCGCCAATCCGCCATTGCAGATAGCCCAACGACCGCGTCCAAAACGAAGGGTGGGTAGCAGTAGAATCCAAGATAAATAACAAGATAAACTATGCCCGTATAAGAACTCCAGCACAGGTTAAGACGAAGGATGATCTGTTCAAGGAGAATTAAGTCCTGAACATTATGAATTGTCCTTCTTTCCTTTTATCCCTTCAGGGGACTGCAGAGCAATCTAATCACCGTATTAGAGCATACAATTCCGAAACGAGGAACAGAGAAGGTGAAAGAGGAGTACTGCCGGTGGATCATGTGAGCCATAAGCGTTGTTCAATAAAAACCGAAAAAGAACAAGCTTTACTCGAGGGAAACAAACCCCGTGAAAAGAGTGTTCCACTAGGACAGAAGAAACAAGGGCAACTAAATGTCCGAAAAAGGGAACGCCGAAAAAAATGCGGCTATCAAACACAAGGGGACTCGTATGCGCAAAGAAAAAACGTATGGTGGTTAGGGTCACAACTGGTAAACAAAGTAAGAGAGCGCTGGCGTTGAGAGTCCAGACGATGCACCACGAAGGAAGCAAAGGGTCTTGGTCTAGAATAGCAGTGGCGGGTGTGGGGCTAAGTAGGCGAAATAGATGCCAATCGTCTGTCACAGGGGAAGAAGGTCGGCCCTACTCGCTCGATTAAGGATGCGGTGACCGTCGCTTATGAACATTTTTCGACCGGCAAATTGGACAGGGTTGTGGCGTGGGCAGGTGCGTATGGCTCTTTGGTACAGCGGGGACAGTGAGGCAGACGATTGAGCACTTGGTACCTCGGAACCGCCAGTGTGACATCTCAAGACGCGCTTAAATTATTTGTCTAGCTCTGGAGTATAAGTAATAGCGAAGAATAAAGCGACAACAGCGAGCACATTATAGTTATCACAGCCTTATCATAATGTGAGGCTACTGCAAACAGCGAAGGGCTTTATTGTCTTGTGAAATCCGTAAGGAAAAAAAAGCTAATTTAACGCCTTGGCTGCCGCTCTATAGAATACTTAAAGCAGATCAAAAAAAAAAATAGCAGTGGCTTATCTCGGCTATGCCAGGATATACAGGATATACGTAGCGCAAACTAAAGTTCAGCTGGTTATTCTTAGCTTTGCTGGTTGTCTAGGGTTACCTTGATTATCATGCTTACTGCTGCTTCAATGACACACACACGGTATACACATTACGTGACACAAGTATATTTATCAAGCGGCCCCGGCGCAGCGTCACCAATCGCCCCCGAGCTAAGCTGGTTCCACCGGCGCACGCCGGTGTTTTTGCGACGCACGAGCATCGGTTCCACACCCGGCCACCCCTCGAATTGTCTTCAAGTGGGCCGGGCCGCCACGTGCGGAACGAAGGTCAGCGAAGACGCTGGGCGTGTGGGGTGTGTGAGAGACGCCGGGCAGCGAGCAATGTCCTGTGCGCCGTGTGAAGTCACTGCTCCTCGCGCATGCGCAGCACGGCTCTGCAGGAGCCTCGCGAAACTTCTCAACCTCGGCCAGTGTAGTTCACGCTACAATAACTTCTTCATTATTATTTCTGTCGGTTATCTCGCAGGCGTTGTGTTACCTATAAGATGTTTAAAGGACACGATGATACAGTGAGAGCGATAAAAAATAGCAGCAGTGAGATCGAGTGACACTGTTGCCAACCCTTGACCCGTATCGGGTTGGGCACTGCGGCTGTCTTCCTTTGACCTTTGGCGGTAAGCATATACGGGGGTATTTTGTCTTTCTTGCGACCTTTAGTCTATTTTTGTGTCTGTTTTTTTTTCCTGAATGGAGGTTTCGGCTTGCCTGTATATATATAATGCGTCGTTCGAACGCTTCGATGGACGCCCGGTGCTTTGGTGCGGTTCCTGATATCCCGCTGGAACAAAGACACGTCCCCGGCGGTTCAGGTGACCTGTAAGTGTAGTGAAAGTCTCCGTCCAGTAAACATCACTAAGCTCGATTCGATGGGGAGGCGCTGCTTGTCTGACAACTCGGGTAGTTATATTGAATCCCCCCTCTGTCCTCGAAATTTCCTTTCCTAGCGCTTTGCGGTGGGCAAAAGTTCTGTTCAATAAGGCGTGTTCGTTGACGGTACACCGCAATTTTGCAGCACTGGCTATAGTTGGAACATATTGCCACGAACCATGCATTGAATTTGTTTATTTATGTTTTTACTTCGAATAAAAAAAACATACCCCGCACCTCCAGCAAAAACATAAATTAACAAATCAATTGCATGGTTCGCGGCAATATTGGCTGTTATTTTATCCGTGACCTATGAACAAGAAAACATGATAACATTTTATTAACATTGCAGTGATATTTAATTTTAATTCAGGATAACGCTCTCCAGTGCGGGGTTTGCCCCGCTTGTCCCAGCGTCTTAAGGAGCATCCGAAACGAGAACTGTGAACTACATGTTGATTGATTCATTATGAGGTTTAACGCGCCGACGCTACACAGGCGATGAGGCGCGCCGTACTGGAGGGCTCCCGACCAGAATAATTTTGACCACCTGGGGACCTTTAACGTGCGACAAAATATCGAACACACAGCGGTTTTTGCTTTTCCCCTCTACTAGAAAAGCGGCTGCCGCGGCCGTTAATCAAACACGCGTCCTTGTGCTAAGCAGCCATAGCCACTGAGCCACCACGGCGGGTATTCACTACTCGTTTCAGGTTGCCTGCCGCACTGTACAGCACCAGAGGTGATTACGGCAATGGTACAGCAGTCAACAGGGAGGGAATGCTGGCAACAAAAACATACAGTAGCAACCTATGCCGCAAGAATACAGTTAAACGTGGATATAACGAAGTTGACAAAAATTCACATTTTTTCGTTACATCCAGGTTTTTGTTACATGCGGGTTTAGAGTTAGAGCTCGCGGGATTGAAGCAGAAACGAAACCAATATGCTAGACATCAGTGATGCTGAACTCACTCTTGTTCAAGGATATATTTCACACTAAAAAACTGTGATTTGCGCTTGCTGCTGCTACACGGCCGCCGAATTCACAAGCGTAACTAGGTATCACTTTTGCTTTTTGATACTTTTCGGTGCCTTAACGCGTTTCAAGAACCGAACTGATGCTGAAAGGGCGCCTTTTCACGAACTTAATGCCCTTTTGTGCAGACAAAATTGTTCAAGGGATGCTAGCTGGGACACTGTAGCGGGCGGTGACGTTCTCCTTTCTCGCCGGCGGAGAAGGCATTTAAAATTGCGAGCTTGTCTTGAAAAGACCAATCTTTTCGTATTCATGCAGCAGAAATCATCCACGAACCCATGCCACAGATATCAGGGGACACACGCGACTACACGCGGACAGGCAGGCCTAGCACCTAACCGGCACCGCACTCACACGTGGAAACACACGAGAGATTGCGGTGAGGGCGAAATTCGCAAAATTAGTGCATTTCGCCAAACCATTTTTCAGGGAAAGGGCAAGAAACCTTGACTCATCAGCGTATACTATAGCGAATTAGTAACATCCAAGTTAATTGTCGCAACTCCTTCGTTACAAAGAGATCGCAAACACAAAGGCTTCAATGAAGATGAAATGGGGAATTGAAAAACTTTGTTAAATCCAGAAATTCGTTAGATAGAGGTTCGTTACATCCAGTTTTAGCTGTAAATGACTCTAGCAGAAAAAAAGCATGGAAGGGTCTCAGCTTAGCTGACCCGGGATATGCAAAGCGAAATCTTGGCTTAGCCTGGCGAAGATTTGGCTGCACTTGGTTAGCCTTTGATTTGCCTGTAATTTTTATATTACTCGTCCAAAGCCTAACTTTGTCTATGATTGTGGTCCCACTTGCGGCGCTTTCCGAGCCACGCGGCTCGCCGGGTGATTTCCGCGGGTGGGCAGAAAGACTGCTTATCGGCGATGCCTCAAAGACTCCAGGGGCGGTATTCTCGAGTTTTGTCCCTTTTGCGTCCCTTTCCAAAGTGTCCCTTTTGGCGAGCCCTGATTGGATAAAAGCAAACAACCGGAAGTGACGTAACTCAAGCGCGGCAAACCTACTGCCAACCTTCCTCCATGCTGCCAACGTCCACTTCTTAACCGGAAGTACGTCACGATGAAAGGGACGCAAAAGGGATGTTTTCAAAATGGACAGTTACCAGAATACCGCCCCTGCTCCCGCGCAGCGCTCACAGAAGACTGCCCGACTTCGCTGTCATTCGATCATGGCCAAGCTCGCATGCCCGCGGCGAGTCACGTGGTCAGGCGTGAACCAGCTTCGGAGAGCGCATGCGCCAAGCCGGCCGCAGAGGCGCCAGCGGCGAACGCGGCCGTCTCTTTAAAAAAAAAAAAAAACGTGTCTAGAGTGCCGTCCGACGACATCCCAATATTTAAGGCTCAGCTATCGCAGGCCAAAGCGTCTGTCGTAGTGTAGAGGATCCCTCATAGCTTCTTGATCCCAAGTGCGGTGGTTTGAGACCGGCTTATGCCTCGGTTGTTCTTTTGTCATCTTTAAATTGAACGATATTTTTATTGATTAGATTAGTATTGGTGTTTTAATTTATTTTTTGTGTGTGTTAGGTCATGCCGAGTTACGTTATGTTATGTTTAGGTTACGTTGCCTATCTTCGCGTTATCTTGGGCGCTGTAGGGCAAGATGCGGCAATTTTGTCACAGAACGCCGGTGGTAGTCGACATAGTACAGTGCTTACAATAGCGACGGTCGGCACTTTAGAAACGGCCTAAAGAAACTGGGCAAACGCAGCCGTCGGCGGAGTTCAGTCGACGGAGCTGGGCCCGGCGAGTTACGTCCTGCGTTGCCAAGGGTACAGTGCAGCTGCAGCCAAATGTTAGGTGAGATTTACCATGAAAGCGTAACTGCTCGACGATATTACTAAAGCTCTGCTTTACGAAGAGTCATGAAAGCCCACTGACAGCCTCCGTCTTCTTTTTTATGGAAGCCCGCAACGCGTATTGGAAATTTTAAGCGTTCCTCCCGGCGATAGATTAATAGGTTGCGAGAAGCATACCAAGCTGTATAGGCCAATGATAACTTACACGGTTACGTGCAGAGCTTCTAATAAATGTGGGAAATACATGCGGCTTTTGACAGCGCTAGCAAGCAAAGTTGTAGGTGTGCGTGTTTTACGGCATGAGAAAACAGGCTTCTGTGCAGCAGACATCATTTGGAATCGTTGAAACCGCGACGAGGAAAAAAATCAGAAAGAACCTAATAACGTATGGATTCGAGCTGCTTGCTGTTGCATGACCAATGCAGCCCGGAAAAGAATTTCCGCTAAACGTTTAGTGGACAGAACCGTCAGCGCGAAATACCTGCTTCGTTTCTTTATTGTCCAACCGCGTCTGTAGTCATTCAAAAGCTGAAAGAGTTACAAAAACTGTCATCTTTCTGTTTTAACCGAAAATTATTGAACCTTGACTGTCCCGTTACGGCTAGAGGGAAAGCTTCAACTACTCACCGCCAACACTAGAAATGACTGGCATGTATGCGGAGTTGAAGCCCCGAGGATCGCACGACGAAGGAACATGACGATGGTACATACCTGCGTCAAGAGCAGAAAAAGACAAATGTATAAACAAGCAAGAAAATATTTGGACGAATGTTAGTTACACTACTGCTTGATTTAAATTGTGCAGTGGGACCCCAGTTACTCGTTTCCACGTTTTACGACAACCCGGGCTCTACGATGGACTGGTCGAGTGTTGGTGAAGTCATTGTATAAACAATACACTAAATACGTCGGTTATACGACGCGATTTTATGCCTGACCCGCGTTATCCGACGGCGCACCCAAAGCGCGCGACGGACCGCTAAACGAAATGAAACTGCCGAAGCCATGTTCCGCGTACCTTGAGCCCGGTAAATCGGTTCTCTCCCGCACAGCTTTCGTCTCCGTATAATCTTTCGTTTCTCTTCCCTCCAGCAGGCGCCATCTCCACTGCACAATCACTTTCTACCTCTCCACGCTGGCGTCTCTTGATGCGCAGCGGTCGCAGGGGCAGTGCACTCTTAAAAAAAAAAGGTCGGGTAATTCCCTAATGGAATACTAACAAGTTGCTTGTCCCAGTATACACTAGTTACTTAGTAACTGGAGGTAGTAAATTTAGCACTAGTCAAGGTTACAAACTGAAGCAGGCAGTAAGCACCACTACCTCCACTTGTAAAGTCCTAGCGATAGCACTCTTATGAGCTACATGCGTTTACTAACTCGCCATGCAAAACCTAGTCATCAGCACGACCTTAGTCTAGTGCATACTGCTTCCTACACTCAGTTAAGTTACTAACCATGCAGTTGCTAGTGGCAGAGCCTACGTACAATACCACGGGGTAGTAAGATTCGTAACGAGTTAGTAAATACGGCCGTTACTACCTTTTTACGACCTTTTTTATTAAGAGTGTATACGCAGTGCGGGCATTGATTTCTCCCGCTCCGAAATCACCAACGAGCTTTCGCGACAGGCTTAGGCTTCCACGTGTGTTTCTTATGATCACGTGTGCCACAATTCACTTTGGCTTGCGGGAATCGCGGCAGTGCACTACGTCATAGGTATATTGCCCCCTGTACAGGACTATTGAGGCAGGCTCTCTGCCTCTACCAGCCAACGGTTCCATGGCGTGCGCGACAAGACACTCCTAACGCGGCAGGGGGGGGTGTTGCTCTCGACGAATGGTTACCCAGTGTTCCCACTCGCAGGTGCCTGCTCATACCGGCGGGCTCGTCGGTGGGGCAGCTTTGTCGTGTGCTTTAGCGACGGTTATTTTTGGCCTGTTTTGGCGCAGCTTTGCGTCGATTGCCTGCTTCCTTCCCACGGCTTAACTTGTGCGACAGCACCTCCTCGGTAACCCGGACCCGACGGAATTAAATCATGAATGAAAAGACAAAGAAAAAATCGACTCCAATCTTGGCTGTGAATGTGGTTGGGAAGCAAAGCTTAGAACGACACCCACAACCATTTCTCATGCAACTTCACTTGAATTCACACACGTGGCTCTACAAACAGTGAAACCTGAGATTCTGCCTCCATTACTTAGAATTGGCGAGGGCGGCGTCCCGCACACAGCACAGTCGGCCACGGCCAGGATAAAGCGGGGTATGGACGCCGCAACTGTAGCCCGGCCGTGAGTCGGGAGAGAGAAAACGGCGAGGAGCGTGTTTCGAAGAGTGAGACAGCGGAACGTATCCATCCTGATGTGCTAGCTCGGAGCTACATCACCGCGCGACACAAGCACCGACACCGAAACGATTGGGCGTGTGAGCTTAGGGGTTACCATTGATAGCGATTTAAACTAATTAGTCTAATAAGTTTTAGAATTCTCAGAAATCTGAGGGAACTTTCGTAATCGCTATTGATCAGAACCAGCTGCTCCTTTCGCCTTTTCTAATACATGTAAAACACAACCGAATTAGTATTCACCAATTTAGAAAACGGAGTCCCATTCGTGGCAAGCAGTGTATTTCTCTAGCGTTTCTACAGCGGTTAGATGTCTGCATGTGGTCTGTATGTTTTGTTTTCCAGCCCTTAAAACCAACCCTTAACGTATCTTTGCCGTACGACCACTTCATTCCGTCGGATCCGGGTTACCCAGGAGGTGCTGTCGAACAAGTTAATCAAGCCGTGCGAAGTAAGCGTGCAATGGACGCTAAGGTGCACTAAAACAGGCCCAGCGCCCTTTATAAAGCAGACGACAAAGCTGCCGGAAGGGTCCCGCCGACGCACCCGCCGGGGTGAGCACGGGGACTACTTGGTAATAGCGTGCTATCACCGCGCCATCTACACTCTGCTCCGTTAGTAAAAAGCGCCCTCCGCCTCGGCAGTCAGGTCGAGAGTTTCTTGTCCCGCACGCCACGAAAGAACCATTGGCTGGTATAGGTAGAAAGCTTTGCTTGAAAAGGAACTACTGCACGCCATGCTAGACATGGCACCGATCCAACGCTCCGGGCGTTTTTACCGGAGCATCTACGCAGATATTGGGATGGCAGAAACGTGGTTCGCATGGCAGAGTGTTATGTATACCTTACGACCTTAGGACGCTCAAGCTTCAGCCGTCAGCAGCCGAGGGCGCTTCTTCACGCATGAAGTATGGTACCTGCCTATGGCCACCGAAAATGCTGTACGCAATCAGTGATGACTGCGATCGTTGCATTAATTATGAATTCCAAGCTTGCAACCGCGGCCGGTAGAGGAGACTGTCACCCCAAAATTTCATTTTCCCGCTTTATAATAAACGTAGACGAGACTGGAGAACCTGACTTCGAAAGGTACGGCTCACGGTTGGCGGGAATATTGACCTGGATCTGCCAAGAGCAGGTGCAATGTCTCAATCTTTCTACCCTCCACTTTTACCGTATTATCGTATCCCAAACGCTACTGCATCCCAAGGTTCTCGCACGCCGCTGACAGGAATAAACGATGCTATTTGTTCGCAAAACAATACAAATTGATAGATGGTAATCAGAGAAGGAGAGCATTCATTTTTCCCAGACAAACACCCAATCCTAGATTACAATCCCCAAAGTAATGAAACATTTCCGTCGGTTACATTTTCGCTTAGCTCACCAGATTTTTTTCGCCAAGTATTTCCTTTTAAAACTAAGTTCCTTCGGAGCTCCGCAGCTGGCTGATCCTGCCTATGCAGCTACTTAGATTCGCAGATGAGAAAACTGCGCAAGAGTGGTTGTTGTTCCGGGCAAAAACACGGGACGGGATCCCATCTTTATATTTCTTGTAAAACTTGAAGGACAATTGGATATGCATTTTTCGTAATGTAGTGCACGCCAGTATTTTCAGTTCTAATGACTGTTTTGTACGACTCAGGATGTGCACTCTAGGGACCTATATGGCTACCCGACATCCGAAGCAAACTGCGCACGGCCCTACTGCGCGCATCACCATTGCACGACAAACAAATGACTACGCGCGACGTGGACTCCGGTGATTAATTTCTTTTAATGGGCTTCTCTACGACACGGCGTTGATTCGGTCTGTTTACCTTGCTAATCCATCCGTGATGTCTACTACGAACACAGGCCAGCCCTCTGTTTCCAACGTGAGGCATGCAACAAAAATCCTCTAAAAACCTAGCCGATCCCCGATGAAATAAAAGTACAACGTGGATATGAGCTACAGGGAACGAAACGTTGCAGTGAAATAAATGAGAGAACAAATAAAAAAGAGATTGCGTGACTTTGTTAGCCCTTATCTCGAAGCTGGCAAGTGGACAAACAAGGTGGTCCCATAAAGCCAAGCGGCACGGATTTATGTCGGTTCGGGCGCTTGAGTGCTCAGGTGTCATGGACGGACGACCAAGTTCCTGGTACAGCGGCGCTTGCTGGGGCCGGGGATTGGATAGAGGTGACCTCAAAGGGATATTGAAGGCAAAATACAAGGCTGGTTAAAAATATACATTCTGTTGTCTTCACAACAGTGTTACTTTTGTTACAAATATCAACCATAAACTGCAGGTATTAGAAAACCATTACTATCCTCCCACTCTGTGAAAACGGATGAACTGCGAAGCTGCGAGCCCTCCACAGATTCCACGAAACACACGCTTGTTTGTAATTTACGACTGAGCATGCTTCTTAGCCAATTACTTGAACGAAATTTGGAGACACTCCATCTTTATCCTAGCGGAGAAACGTAGTGCTGTCTCTTTCCCTACCGTGAAGTAGCCATCTTAAGTAGGGTTTGTGTGACACGCCAACCGAATGTACTCTAGCGCTGAGGACACCGGGAAGGTCGAATAAGGCTGTTCGGCATCCACGTTAACACCTCCCGCCATCATAACGGACATGTCATCAGTAAGGGCATAAAACCTTTAGCTGCGAACCCACTCCTTCCACTCCCAAACCGCGCACGCATGAACCGGCTACCGGTAATGAGCGGGTGATTAGAAGTGAAAGACACTGCCCCACATGTCGCTCTGAAAGCCCTTTAGGGTGAACGAGTGATATTGGCCCCCGTCGGCGTTCTAAGCGTGCACGTTGCTGCTCATCAGGGAGGGATTTGAAGCTACTCGACCAGCTGGAACCTGCGGCGGCAGCGGCGGCGGCAGCCAGTTTCCGTTGCTTTCGCGTCCACTCAAGCGTATGTTCGGGCTGACGCTTGTTCAGTTTCCGCTCCTCTCTCGCCAAATGAATGACGTGCGTCCGCCACATAGCGACTGGACACCTCGAAGGCTTCGACCTTTATTCTAGCGGGCACGCTAGTGGGTGTCCCTTTTGCTGCCCAGTTGTAGGCACCTTATTCTCTGTGCACCACACCAACCAGACGCAATTCGCTCGATTGCGGGCAGCTGACAGGGCACATTGTGTCATGAGACTTCCCCGTATATCTCCCACCACGACAACGGGTATGTCATCAGTAACGACATTAAGCCCTGCTGTGCGTGCATGCCTCTTCCTACAGCCACCGGGAACGGGCGCATAATTAGGCGTGAAATACACCGGTGACGGGACTGAGAAAGACTTTATATGCGGCTAAACTGAGATCTATTATCAATTTTCCACCAGAAGAACTATGACCAGCTGGTTAACGAGAGCCGCCGACGCGACAATGTCGCTCGGAATGGCTTTCAAGATAAACATAAATCATGTGCTCATGCCGGCGTTCCAACAGGGCAAGTTGTCTTTAACCGAGAGGGAACCGCAGGTAGTGGGCGAGGTGGCATTTGAGGTGGCAGTGGCCGCGGCTACATTCTCAGCGGCGGCGGTGGCGGCGGCTTTCGGGAATTTTGCACCCATTCGCGCTGCTGTTTCTTCTCCGCAATGATCTGATAATGGCTCTACGGCCGCTGTCAACCTACTGCGCAATTTGTGAAAGAGGCATCAATGGTGCCCATCGGAATAACCGTTGTGATAACTGTTGTGAAAGAGGGGTCGGCGATGGCGAGGAGCCCCGGAGCGGCACCGGTAAAATCGGCTTCACCGGAATTAAAACTATAGGGGGGTTTAGACATACACTGCTTGGCAGTAAAAACAGATGAAGCAGTGGCGACTCTCCAGCCTCTTCCCGGCGTTTTCTGAATAGAATCTTGTTTGTGCGATTGGCGACAGCCGAGCAACTCCACGCCGAGAGATATACCTGAACGATTGTAGTGTAACCTATAGTTTCGTTTCACTGTATCACCCGAATGCGAATGTGCTTTTAAAACTGTAATTCCAGCGTATATCACGTCGCTGTGTCGCCAAAGTTTGAAGTTTTTCAACATTACAGGTGCCTTTTCGTTTGAAAAGTATCCTTTGTGGTTGAAATATAACTGAGTTCACTACTTAAAGGCTATTTCGTTCAAAATGAAATAAGGTGTATTTTGTCTTCATGGCCTCTCTAAGTGCGGTAAACGACCGAAAATACTGAAGGGAGGCATCTAGCGGCTCAAAAAAAAGTAAAGCACCCTGAAAATGGGCACGTTTTACAATAACCCGACGGCCGAACAATGCGAAGACTAAACCCCGGATAAGAGATGAGAGGACGCTACAATTGCACGGCGATGAAATGGACGCTCGGGGCGGCTATATACTCAACATTACACAAGCCTAAGCCAACACGACTTTGTTCGCCGAAAGACGACAACATCATGTCGGAAACTTAAAATTGGTGGGACTAGCGACAATATTCTCAGGGCCCTCCATAATCACTGCGATGACAGGTTCCCGGTACTGGAAAGGCACTTCTAAAACCATTTTCTGGGCATTAACGACCACCTTGACGCTAGAGGCCTTCAGAGGCTGCGGGAGGCAGCATATTACGTGCACTGTGCAGCCAGACTCGTCCATTGGCGCGTGCCGTCTCTCCAGACCACCACAGATGGTTGATTGATTGCTCTGTACACTCATGCGTATCCCACCTGCACGCACCTTTGTAAAAGACTCCTACGGCCGCATATACGTAACCATGTAAATAGCTGTACCTTGCAAAACAGGCGCTTTCCTCTCGAATGCGTTTGCACTGTTCAAGGCCTATTTGGCGCATTCAGCAAGATCCGCGTAGCTGAATATTTTAATTTTATGCAGTAACTGTGCACGGGTCTGCCTTCTAGTAAATCTTGTACTTTAGGGAGCGAGCATAGGCGCCTAAATGCGCATAGTTAGCACCTCAGGCAGAGAAACACCCAGTCAACGGAAGAAGCGCCGGCATAATTGTCCTTTTCCCGTAGTCTAGAAGTGAGCCAAAAAACACGTTCTCGACCCAGACAGCGGTGTCGCCGCTTAGAAAGGTAGTATCTTTTCAAAACAAATCGTTACAAGCTTGTACTGCAGCACTACTTTAAAGAAAATTGCTACGAAACAATTGGACTGTAATGTAAAAATTCGGCCGGTTTGCCGTCTTGCGTGTTTTGCGGCATCATGCACTCGGAAGCACTAAGAGCTCAGCAACAATAAAGTGATCGACATAAATCAGCGAGACGTTTTGCTCCCGCATTTGTACGTCATAAGAAATGCTTGGCTGCCTTCCACGTACAGCTTTCTCTCCTTTCTTCGGCGTGCTCCGCACTATTAGGGGCCCCTTAAGTGGCATTATCTTCCAGACCACAGCAGCGGCCGTCATTGTCATTGTCTGCGATCCCTCAACATCATTGCCTACCACACCTGGTCACGGGAACATGCCAAACCACGCGAAGAATAAATCATTTGCGAGTCGCGGAAAGGCGTATGGTGCTTTTTCGATTGAGTAGTGATGTACAGGTTGCTACGTATGACACACCTACTCGCCAAGATCCAGCTTATTATATTGCCTCGAGCTTCGTTAGGTATCATCAGTAGGCTTTCCCGAACGATGAAAGTTTTTGCAGTTGCCGTTTGCTTATTAACAAGTGAATTCCTGGTAACAGATTTCTCCGAGCACCAAGAAGTACCGCATTTATTCGATTCGTAAGCATCCTCCCTTACTTTGGGGGAAAAAAATTGGAAAAAGTTTGCGTGCGAATCTAGGCATGCCCTTTTCTAAGCAACCATGACAAGGTGCACTTTAAGCGCGTTGAAGCGGGCCCGCGTTGTTGTTGTGGTCAACTCATTTATGAAGTTTACAATTACAAAAGACTTCAATGGAACAGACGACCTGCTGGGGGATACTGATAGAGGCGGCCCAAGTGGCACAACGGACTCGAATGGTAATAAGGGTGACTGGTATGAGATGGAAGGACTGCCCGTACCTATCTTTCTTTTGAATGTTTGCAAAGTAGAACGTTATTTCTTGCGCCCGTATCGTCGAGATACGGCCAGGAAAGAAAAAAAAGTGACGGGATGGAGGTTATTTAAGTTTTTCGAATCTAAGCGCCCCCTTTCTTTGGGCTTCGAGATCATGGAAAAAAGCGGGTGCTTAGAATCGAGTAAATACGGTAAATTGGTATTCACGCTCTTATCAAGAATGCTAGTAAAAAGGTAGTAACTGGTTGTATTTACTAACGTATTACTAACTATACTACCCTAGAACGATACGCAGGGCCTGCTAAGTATGGAAACTAAATGCTGTAGTTACTAGACAAGACCCAGCACTTAGTAACTCGTGCTTGTTTGATACTATATAACATTCACTGATAGTAACTAAATTCTATCAATTGTTGAACGTAATAACTACAACACTTTTGCCACTCCAAATCACGATCAAAATTTAGCAAATCCGCACGCTGACTTATATATGCTCATATAAAAGGTCTAATTCTAAAATTGTGACTAAAATATTTGATTTGTACGAGACGTTCTCTGTCTATCAAAGGACTTTCCGCTGCTCGCTATTGAAGCAAAAAGAGCAGATGTATTTCTAAGGTAACCAATTTATACTAGCTCTCCTCGTGCATCCCGTTGGTTTTCTTGCTCAATTTATTTGTTGTCTAAGTGCGATATGTGCGCGTTGAATGCGTCTCTATGTCGTGCTGAGCGGTCAGCCGATCAACATTGTCCCGCGTCGGTTTTTGCTAGGTCATGCATGGCCAGTTCGTAAAAGCACCAAGTACGTAATGGATACTGCAACAAGTAATTTGTTAGTGTTTTGTTACAAAGTGCCACTACCTTTTTTAGGGAGTGCACTTCATATAGCCGGACAAATACATGCCTCGTTCGCATGCTTTTCGCGCTACCGAAACGCTGGCCTCGGTTTACCCCGGAACTCCCATTTAAAACTCTTGCTGCCGTAAATAGGCAAGCAAAAACCATCGGCAGAAACAGCCCCTTAGCAAATTGTCAGAGTGTGCAGCACTCATAGGCGGACAGGCCTTGTAACACGTAATTTTTTTTCAAGTGATCGGACAAATTACCCAATATGTGCGGTTTAAATCCGCCCATCAAAGTTGTATACTTTGTTTCTTTGTGGTTGGCGCCCTTCGCGTCAGCGTGATGCAGAGTGCTTTGTCCGTTACCTTTTGTGTTTGTTCTGTTGCAACGTCGCTTCTCTTCGGCACCGTTTTTTGCGCGACACAGCGTCTTAATTCGGAAATATTTCTGTTAATAGTGATCCGACGTACACTTTTAATTAATACAATGCTGTATTATTTCAGTGTCCTTCTGTTCTGCCTTAAATCTTTCCATGTCCACCTGTGATCCCCAGCAATGTAGGCATGTATGAAGCGTGCTTCCAGTGGTAATAGTATGGACAGGTTTTGCCTACAATTGCTTGCCCTCCGGGCTTGCTGATATCAAAGGCATTAAGATTGCGCTGCTGTTTTCTACTGTACGATGAAGGAATGACGACAGCACAAAAAGCGATGATAAATAATTGGTCGGAACACCCTAAAGTGGAAATCGTTTCCCAAAGAATGCTAGACGTGCAAAGAAACACCCGCCTAGAAAGACTTTTCCAGCTGGGTGAGTTGCCTTAGCCACCAATTTCTTAGATAATCGAAAGCCATAATTCAAACTCCTCACTTACATTTTAACCATGCGGTGCGATTGGCCAACTTTCGTTACCACGCGGAAGCCCGTATACGGCGAAGCACCATCAAACAGCATTGCGTGTATCATGACGGCGGGCCTGAGCTGCCCGTCCTTATATGGGCGGTGTCACGTCTGCCTGAGGCGTATAAACAATGCGCGTTTGTGCAAACCCCTTACCCGGAATTGTGCTCCATCGTTGAGGTCGGACGTCACCACGAAGCTAAATCGATTGAGCAATCCACGGTACAGTGGCGCGGTAACTAACTTGGGGGCCCGGGCCGGCACCTCGAAGCCCAAGAGGCAGAAAGGCTGTGGCTAAAGGCTCTTTCTGTAGATTGTTTGTGTCACTTTAATCATTGAAAGTTCTAGGACAACCAAAATTTTCATCTTAGCTGTAATGAAGTAAAAAAAAAATTCCGCCATCTCCACGAAGTGACTGATGATGAGAGGGGCGAAGCAAAAATGCTTTTCGGTAAAACCGTGAAACATTCGCCCGCACATCATATAAAGACTCGACACGTCAAGCTTTACACCGCTCCGTTGAGAAGCCCGTCGAGGACGTCGATGTTTGTGGTGGTTATGTAGGGGTTGTTTTGAACGATGAGAGTCGCCATGAGTAAGTTGGCGAATTCGGTGTGTGTCATTTTAGCCACCTTGGCCGTCACCTTGGCTGTCTTGAGCTCGCAGGCGACTAACGACAACCTCTTCTTCTTCCTCTCCTCCTTGTTGGGTAGCAACGAACGCGTTGAACGTTCTGACCTCTTCGGCCAATCTTTGGTTGGCCAATCCCTATGTGGATCCTGCCACAATCATCGTTAATGTGTCTAACTTTCGAATGCAACGATTGTATATACACTTCACATAGGCAAAGTAGGAGCCCGAAGCGTTTTCTGCACCGTGCCGGATACAGCAGCAACGAGGGATGGGACAGGGACCAAGCAAGAGGAGCTTCGCCCCTAAAAAATTGGCGCAGGTTGCACTAGTGGTGCTAGGCTGGAGAAACAGCAGACCTCGTGGCCCCTCTCCTTTCATCGGAGACCCGGATGTCGCACCGTACATGGATCTCCGAACTTGCCGCTGAACGTTTTCCACGACTGCACGCCGGGATCACTTCGCTCGCAGACTTTCATATCGCTTCCAAAGTGGGCCGCGTTAGCCCGCGGTCGAACCCGCGGCCATGTTCAAAGACAGTGCCCCCACTAAGAGCCCCAAGAAGATGCTGTGCGCCCGGAATGCGAAGACAGCTCAGTCGGATAAACGCCCTTTCGTAACAAGAGGGACCCAGTTTCGATTCCGACCACTGGAAACATATTTTTTTCCTTTCCAATTTGCTTCACATGTTATGTTTTCCGCCGCTGCTAACCCCTACCCCTCGGGCCTTTGATGTGGCCCAGTGGTTAGATTCCTAGTTTCGCGGTGTAAAGGTCTCGGGTTCGATCCCTGGGATCACCTTAACCACATTTTTTTATTGAGGCATCGAGGCTTTTTTGGTCGAACAGGCGGAAAAGGCTCGGCATAAACAGCCCTGCTGTAACAATTGAAAAAAGCGCAAGTTAGAAGCATTGTATAAATGCGAGTGCCACTTTGTTATATTAGGAAGGTGTTTTATTCATTATATCACTAATTTACTTTTGATGCGCTGGTATCCGGTAACTTTCGTTCGTGAAGTTTACAAAGTCCCAATCACAAAGGTCGATAATATATGCCTAATGACGTTCCTGTAGAAGTCAAGCTTTCAATTTCGTCCCCTGTGATAAAGACTCGCCCTTACTGTTCTTCAACGTTCCCACAAGGCCGTCACGTAAAGCCTCAGCCTTTCGTACTTTGTATCGACAAGCTACTTATAGAAACGCAAGGTTCCTTTACGACGGTAGCGATGTCATACAGCACAACCCGCTTGCATTCGTGTACCAGAACAACATGTTAAGAAAGCTTCGTCATTATAAGGAACTCTCAGTTGTCATCGTCTGGAAACAAAAACACGCCCAAGGAGCGCCAGAAAATGAGGCAAGTAAAGACAGAGACACTGAAGAAAAACATTACAAAATGAAAGTTTACTGACGTTTCAGGACGAGGACTACCTTTCTTCAGAGTGAAAGAAAGGAAGTCCTCTTCCTGAAATGCCAGAAAGCTTTCATTTTTTAATGTTTTGCTCTTGTGTCTCTGTCGTTACTTACCATATATCAATGTATAAATGTATGCTTTATCGCTATATATACACAGTAAAATCTCGATAAGCGGATTCTCGAAGTGCTTAAACGCAATTGCCGCCTAAACGGAACAGTAGCCAGTAAGGTGGTTGGTTTTGTATTCAGATAACGTTGAAATACACTCGGTAATCGGAACTAAATTGTTCGCGTCACCGAGTAAACGGAACCACAAATCGAACTTGTGAAGCCCATCGCCATGAGAATCAGCTTTTTATGGTTTGAGCTGTTTCGTTTTTGTTTTTTGTTTTCTTCCTCCATGTTTTTTTAGCCTCATTTGCCTCGTAGGCTCGTCTCGTTAAAGGTCAGCCGTGTTAGCGCAACGACTGCCACATCGCAGTTCTTGTTCCAGTCGTTCGGTCTCGATTCAAGATGCCGATGTTACAGGGCAAAGCTCCTGCCAACTCCTGCGTGCCATCCTGGTGCTATTCACGCTTCATTACCGTGTTGCCGTCTTCTAAATCCGGTGGCTCGTAAGCACTCGCGTTGAGGCCTGTAGCCTCCGTGAAGATGCAGTTGCAAGGACTCAAAAAACATAATTGAGGCATTTTGTATTCCACAGCACCTCATTGTTGTCAAATCGACTTTGTGAATGCAACGCCTAAAGCTCTTTTAGTGTTCTTGCCTTCTGAAAAATCTATCGGCTAGTACATTCATCTGCTAGTGCTTAGAGTTTCGTGAAATGGTATTAAGAGTGTGTACGCACATAAACGTGCACTTTTACACATTTATCTCAGTTATCAAAACCTCTGTTAAATGGAAGTAATTTTTTCGGTCCCTTGAAATTCCGTTTTTTTGAGAGTCTACTGTACAGCATTGAATCAAATCAACTACCGCTACGTTATTATCGAAATCACATTTATTCCAGGTGAAATGAGTGAATCAAGTTTCGCATCTACGATACAAAACGTGCCAGCTCGGAGATTATTTCTAAGATGGCTAAGATACCGCAGCAACTGCCACGTTCTGGCTGGCAAGCAATATACCGCATTCGATGCTTTGTGCGGTGGCCGCCCGAGCATTCCCACCACTCCTTTGTGAGCAAGCCATGCCAGCGATCAATATTACGTCCCTATCATCACTTCGAAGGGAAAGACAACAAGAGCAGCGACGCTGAAGTTTCCCTCTGCTGCGGCGTCGATGAGGCCATGATTAGAAGCCATATGCGGAGCGAGGCATAGCGATCTCGCGACCAAATGCGTTTCATTTCCGACGGCTTCTCGTTTACGTCGCTGGGAATCGCGTGGAGAAGAATGAAGCATAACAGTAGACTCCGAGGCACCAAATTGACGAGATAATTTTCGACCGCGACTGGGTCACGGAAGGAATCGATTTGAAAACACCTCGATTCATAAGTGTTTTTGGGGGGGCGCTCGGCTTAGTTGCTGCTCGATATACGGTCGATAAACATCCGAAAGCTGTGCACTTGTTATGTTTATAGTTTACGTGAAATTTATGATGAAATACGCGAGCAGACTTTTTCGGCGGACACATTTCAAAATACAATAACCGAAAAGCACGGCGGGCTGTTTAAGCCGTGCTTGCACAACTCTTCGCATTTCTGCGGCAAATTTTTCTGTTAGTGACGCTGAGGGTCCAAATCGAAATCGTGGCTTGCACAATCAAGGGCAGACGTTTCATGAGTGAAGTGCAGGTCCGGAAGCAAAGACCTGGCCAACTGCTCATCGAATATTGAAGCACTGTAACGACCCGTGTCTTAGCAGAAAACTTAGACGTTGGGGCTAGCCGGACGTGCAGGTTTTGGAAGATGGCCCCAGCCGTCACGATTACAATCATCCGGAGAAAAGATTGCGGAGAATTACTTTGGCAACACTCCCTGCAGAATCGGCTGCCCGCCATTGTCTCTCCCCCGTAATTCCAAACCATTCAGAACGATGACAGAGACGACCGATGCAATACGAAATAAATAAATAAATAAATAAATAAATAAATAAATAAATAAATAAATAAATAAATAAATAAATAAATAAATAAATAAATAAATAAATAAATAAATAAAAATAATAAACAAATAACTAAATAAATCATTTTTACTTAATTACTGGCTTTGGTAATGCTGCACACCTTCAAAGCATGTCTAATCTGTTTGCATTCTTTTCGATTTCGCGCCGCGCGGATGGCTTTTTGCAGTCGTGCACTCTAAGAAAAAAGGGTGTGGTAGTTTCTCCTTTTTAGAGTGAAACAAGAATGTATCATAGATTGCCCCTAAGAGGTATAAAGTTTCTCTTTTTAAAAGGTAAGAATGCGTTTCTCCCAGTGGTAGTGGAGGAATATTTCCCCCTTTGCGTGATTTAAAGGAGAAACGTTCCTTCTCAGACAGCGCTACCCGAGCAAGGCTTGTTATGCAAGGTTGGCCTAGCGAGATGATCGGTTTGAGGATCGAGGAAGTACAAATAGGTAAGTTACTGTGGTTTTGCGCGCTCGTTATGCGCTAATTAACACAACCAAGACATTATGTAAAGAGTACCAGAACTGCTATTAGCAAGACACGATGCCATCCGTATACGCGACTTCTTCCATTCGTCCCGGGAGGTGCTCCGCCTTCGCTTTCCGCATGAACGCACCGACGTTCACAGTCACAAGGATTGCATTCAAAGTGCCACCTGTATTTCACGCAGGCTTGTAACGCCGCTGTTCCCCGACACGCGAGATGCGAAACATTCAATGCAGCCGTTTGGGAACAATTAGTTTTCAGTGCCGATGCATCAACACGCAGAACCTTTGGAATCAAGCCTTTAAGCGCAAAGGCCGCGCAGGCGGCGTGAAGAACGGATCCGTCGGATCCGTCGATGCGAGAACGCTACTACACAAAAGAACGCACAAGTGTCACTGCTCACCATCTAGCGAGCTCGATGTTAACCAATCGTGAATATATAAAAATGACCGATAAATGGCGCTAAAAAAAAGGGCCGGGGGGGGGGGGGGTTGTGGAAGGGAAGCTACTAAGCATCACTATCACTCGTCGCTTACATAAAAGCATTTCCTCTGTGGCTAACGTATACTATAGGCAGCATAGTCCGCACATTGGCGGGCACAGATTGGGAAGAAACATAGCACAACACAGCAACATACACTTCATTGAAGACATTGCCAATGCACAATTTGTGCACCGAACACAGTGCAATCGTAATGCACGCATACATACACATTGCGCAACAAAAGTACACTTTTGACGTGATTATAAAAATTATCACAAAGCACAACTAAACTTAAAACCCAACACTTATCACAGAGCATGTAAGTAGGAACAATGAGCTTGTTGTTTGTTTTGATTACCCATAGCAATGCGTGAGCCTAACCTGTGTTTTGTTACTCCGTCAGTGCAACCCGTGTAAGTGCTTCTTTTTATTAGTTTCAAGTTTCGTAAGAAGCAGTAGAATGGCTCAAAAAACAAACATGGCACGCGTAGGGCTAAACATCACGGCGCGTATGTTTAAGTAATAACACTCACTGCCTTGCTATCACTCTTTTAGCAGGGAGGGCACCCCGGGTCTGGCAACCATTCGGGACGCCAGCCCGAATGCTACCCAACGCCGTCCTTTTGTTGTTGGTAACAGATGCATCAATTGACTGAGGTTTGGGCTCGTTTGAAAGGGGCAGTTTAGTGTGATCGCTGCCCTGTTTTGTCCTTTGGCGTTAGTAGAATGCATCCACAAATGCGGTGGTAACGTTGAACAGAGCGCAGGCGTAGACGCACGCAGCAAGCATGCAGCGGCGCCCACAGAGGTTGCGCCATGCACACCGCTCGTGAGCCCTGCCTTCGCGTGGCGAGCAGGCGGTGATAACAAAAAAAAAATTAACGGTGGCTTAGCTCGGCTATGCCAGGATATACGTAGCGTGAGCTAAGGCTCAGCTGGTTATTCTTAGGTTTCTTTGGTTGTCTAGGATTAGCTGATCATAATGCTTACTGCTGCTAAAACGATTTCCAATCCAGTCCAGTCCGTTCCGGTCTAATACAGTCACTGCTCCTCGCGTATGCGCAGCACGGCTCTCCAGGAGCCACGTGAAACGGCTATCAAGCTGCTCCGGCGCAGCGTCAGACTTGGCTACTGCGCAGCGGAGGGGCATAGCTGGGCAACCGCCGGCGCCAGTGCGTCTGCCGCGTTACTCCTCTGGAGTGCGCAGACCGGCGAATGTGCAGACCCAATTCTCTGCACACCCGTACTTCAATTGCATTGGATTTCCAATCCAATCCAATACAATCCAATTTAGTCGAATCCAATCCAATGCTCCTTGCGCTTGCGCAGTACGGCACTTCAAGGTCCCCATAAAACTGCTCAACCTTGGCCAGTGTAGCTTACGCTAGCAAAGACAATGAGATGACAAGCAAGCAGCACACTGCAGGGGTGGTGGAGTGTGCAAGAAGCACACTGCAGCCGTCGAGTACGCCTTATCGGCGAAAGCCAGTGGGCAATTAATAACGGTTACGTTATCGCTGTCGTCGCCGTCAGCACATCGGAGACGAGAAGGGATAGTATATACTCCAAGTGGTACAGAGCGGGCGACGTGTAATCAGCTAAAGGAAGAAACTCGCTGGGATTCTGGAGAAAACCGCAATTTTCTCCATTTTTCTACTCATTTTTCTTAGAGTGTGTGTGCGATTGAGTTCTTTTTGAACGGTGACATGTGGCTCAATAGGCCGTCTTGTAGAAGCAAAAAACCACAATTTTCAGAACCATGAATTTATCAAACCATTTTTGTATCTCCCTTTCGCTCTGCCACAAACATGCGCGCACACATATATAAACAAAGAACGTAGAACGGATAATTTCATGCCAACAAAATCAAACAAACCCGTAAGATACTGACATATGGTCCGAACCCAATTAGGGGACAAAATTAAATCTTTTTTTTTGCAACATGGATTACTACGTAATCCCTCTTTCTTCACCACTGCTTTCACAATTATGCAAAAATGCTGCTATTCTCATCATTTCAATGACACGACTACAGGGTTGCGTGGTCGCGATAACAGCGATTGTGGTCTGAAAAAGTATCTAGTTCCCATTTCCGATGCAGATTTTATTTCTAAAAACCCGCCGGCTACAGGTTGATCAGATTCTGTTTTTCTTATCATAATCATGCCACCAGCGCAGGTACTAACGCAATGAGCTAGGCACAACGATGCCTGTTTGCGTAACCCAAATTAAGGCTGATAGGGCACTCGCTAACTTCGAGAACATAACAAACCAGCCACAACAAGCTCCTCACCTTGGACTCCAGCGGCGTGCAGCAAGACGAGGAGCATCCACATAATCACCCGAGACATTTGTTCGCACAGCACCAATCAACGCATCGTAAACGGCGAAAGTCACAGTTTTCAGATTCACGGGTACACACAGCCAGAGTCGAAAAGCTGCACTCCGCACATTTCGCAGAACAGGCCGAACTTTGCACGCATTATCCGGAAACATGCAGGATTGAAGCTCTGGAAGAAGCCCGCACGCCCACGCGCGGCGGCGCGGTTTGCGTTTGCTCAGCGCTTAAGCCGTAAATGACGTGCCGGAACAGCCGCCAAAGCAAATATACATGGTAGCGAAGCTTCGGGCGAAAAGCGATTCAAAACCTATTGCCAGCGACAACAACATTTGCAGTTATGGGAGTGGCGATTGAAGCGCGACTAGGCGAGGAGGGAAGAAACACTAATAAAAAAACGTTTTATTCAACAATAAAACAGTTTCTCTATTTTACGAACGATATTTATTCCTAAATCCCATTTTTTGGGGCACAGCGTCAAAAAAAAATGAAAACGTTGTTTTTTCTCAAAAACCTCTTTTGTAACACCCTCTGAAGAATGGCACATGTCATTGGTCTGTGATGCAGTCCTTGTAGTGTTCGGAAAGGCGCGCCTAAAGTTCGACTGCTAGGAATCGCCCCCTCACGTGTTTTTCTGGTGCGCATTTGCATTTGTTTTTTTCTCGTTAATTTGGTGTGCACTTAATTTTTCCTGTGGGTGGAGTTGCGAGGTGCGTTTAATCGCGGGTGAATGTGTTTAGTACCGCGCCCGGCGGGCACGCTGTCCTACGGGGCGATCTGCCAACGGTTGGAGCGGAGCGCTTTCCTCGGTACCTACGAAAACGATGTGCTGTACAAGGTTTCAACAGCAACTCCCGCACGCCTGGCGTTTCCCTGCACAATTTTCCTCTCATTTCCACAGGTACCACGAAACTATAGTACTGTTAATACGTGCACGGGTGTTGTCTAAGGGGACGTGGTGGTGCTTCGAAAAAAATGGGTCTAAATCTTTGTTATGTCACAGTTATCACCTGATTTCACCTCAGGTTGGCTCAGAGCAAGTGGTGTCAATTACTCTAGGACTTCTCAGAGTATTCAAATAGCGCAAATATTATGCGCCACTCGGATTCAAATGATTCGCTTTAATTGTCCACCTCAGTGCCTTCTATATCGCATTACAAAGCTTGTAGTGATCGTTGCTTCCCGCGCTTGTATGTGCAAGCAATATTTCCATCGCCGTACTGTGCTGTGCTGCTCCGTGCTGCGCTGCTGCCAGATCTTTCCTGCGGTGTGTTTTTACTTACTGCCATCGCTTTCTTCTGCATTGATCCATTTTTGTTCTCTTGTTACTTATCTGTTGCGACACTTGCCTAAACAATGCAACCAGGAAATTGCAGGCGTGAATCCTGGGTGAAGTTCTGTAGAAACACATGTCTACTTGATAAGACGCCGGGACAGCTGCGTTTCAGAGTGGTGTTCTCGCTGCCGTTTCGTGAATCGGCATTCCTGCGGCCCGGTTTTCTGCGTCAAGATGCCGTGCCTAGTTCTTTTCTCTTGTTTCGAAGTAGTTCTGCTGTTGAGGCTTTCATTGCTCATAATGCCATGTCTTACGGGTAAAGCAATTTTTTGGCGCGTAAAGAAAATCATGATGGATGTAGCGCTCACGAACATTTTGTACTTATTTGTATACGTGCTGATTTTTTACAGTGTGGTAAAGTTGTTTTATATTTGCCCTGGAATGAAATTCAAATGTCTTAATTATAGCATGACTCTGCGTTATTTCTTCCCTTAGAACTGAAGCACACAAACCCAGCAGCATTATATAACCTTGATTTATACTTAAGACACGCACGCAACCTGCGTATGTGCGACGCAGTTAAATAACCCAGCAGTGGCGTTGGGAGAAATTTGTATCGGGGTGAGGAGGCGGCCCGTTTTTTATATGAATGGGTGCCGGGGACAGCGGTCAAGTGTCATTTTGTGTCTGTATCCCAAGGCAGAAAAAAAAATTCCGGTCGGGGGGGCTACGTGCCCTGTTCCCGGTTTGCCACCCACTGCAATCAAAATAAACAACTGATTGCTTTTATACAGCAGTGGAAGGCATGAATACAGAATAAGGGGTCAGAGAAAATGCAATATGTTTTTATCAACACCGAGCCGAATCATACGACAGTATGCCTAAGTACGTTTCTCTAGTCACGAGTCTGTACTAGTTAAGCTGTCGTTGACTTGAAGAACACTCGGCAAGGGCTTTCCAACTTGCGTCAGATGGCATTTGAAGTTAAATTTTCGCGCTAATGCCACCAAAACGACGCCACTTTTTGACCGGATCTCGCGTCACACCCGGTTTATTTTTTGTTCTGCCGGAAGTGTTCCCAACTCCCGCAGATGGAGCTAAGCCCCATGAGCAGCTCAAGAGCCGCCATTTTCTGAACGTATGGCCTTCAATGGAAGCCTCGCGACCAGTTACATTTGCCTTACAGCCACCATGAATTACCACCGAAGAGTTACGTGCTTTGCACACAGAGAAGCACAATCATCAGCTGTTTCGGAACGCTCAACGGGCGGCTTGCCTTGACTTCACTTGAGACGACAATTTAACATATGAAAGAAAAGCACAGATAGGCTAATAACTCCGACTTAGAAGTAATACCAACTAAGGCAAGTTAAAAAAACAAATACATCAACATTCAGACAAACACACACAAGCGTTCACAAGAGGGAACCAGTCAGGTGGTTGGTCAAACGAATTATACAGACGATGTACAAACGCAACAATTTATCGGAAATATGACTTTCTTGATCTTGGTGGCTCAGCATGCTTATCCCCTAAGCGACATCGCACAGACTCTGCAAACCAATAATCAAGACAAAGATGTCATAGGGTGGCTCACAAAGATAGCCGGATGGCAAAAATCGGATAGAGAAAGGCGTAATATCCACTTCTTTTCTGAGCATTCGCTGCAAAATGTTCCAGAAAAAGACAGCATCTCTGCAATCTACAAAACAATGATCAATTGTCTGTGGTCGAGAATAAAGGCGGCAGTCTGTCGACCAAGATATAAACAGACCACGGTCTTTAACCCAAGGGAGCGTACCAGTGTTTATTTTAAAGAAAAATGTTTTAACATCTGGTGGAACACTGTTTTTACACACTCTATTGAGGACGTCCTGGTAAGGACACTGGAGGTACGGAACACGATATAAAAGCATGGGAAAAAAGCCATAAACGAAGGCGTCGGAAATGAACTTGCGCGGAGCAATAAATATGTACTCAAGGCTAAACCGAGCCTGACAAAAGTGAAATATGTCAACCACTTTTTTGGGAAAACCCCGCGGACTTTGGACTGCTTCCACCGACACCCAAGACACAACAACATGAGGGAGAAAATGTGCAAGACAGGTTTGCAGTAGAGCTTTCGAAATCTGGCGTTGCACATCTCGAAAGTAGAATAAACGGGAACCAAGTTGCCAAACAAAAAGACGAACAAGCCCAAGAACCCCTCGCACAAGTGGAAGAAAAAAGTCATCGCGATGCATTGGCTCACGACGCGAACTTCAACTTAAGGTTGCGAAAATTCGGTAAAAAGCCCGTATCCTGAGGCGAGAGCAATGTAACACCTGTAAGACATAAAGAACACGGGCCCCAAGATACGTGTTAAACGCCCGAGCATGAGAAAAGATGGGCAGCTACCGTCCACGCCAGTCATTCCCTTAGCGCTATACCTTCACCGCCTGCTGCTGCCAATGCGAGTCCGTATTGCGAAACTGTGAGAGGAAAGCTCCTAGATACGCCAGGTCACTATTTCAATTGGTTCCGACGAAGAAATCAGGTGTAGTTTCCCATTCTCCCAACCCCAAAGCCACAGTTTTTATAGCTTTTATCGAAATTTAGGGCTGCACTTGAAACATCACAAAATTCTGGTGTAATGGGGCATCCTCCCCGCTTGCCTTGTCAGCACAAAAAGAAGCGACATCATCGGCATATGCTAAGATTTTCACCTCCAAGGACGATAGCGTAAATCGTCTAACATTGTTGTCCTGTATTATGCGCATACATGATGGTCGCAAGTATACGCAAAACAGGAGTGGTGATAAAGGCCACACTTGCCGAACTGATGAAAGAAGGTGAGTTGTTTGGGTTAGTCTATTGTTGACTATCACTCTTGTCGAGCCGTGCACCCCAAACCCAAACGTTAGGCGTACAGAGGGCACCCTCGAATGTTGCGATGGATAATCGAGAAAATCGGTGCATACCTCCAGTGTAGCACATACTCCCAGTGTGGGATTGGCCAACCAAAAAATACACCACGAGAAAGCTTCGCGTTCAACCATCACCTTCGCTAGACGGAGGGGGGGCTGATTTCTGTGGGCGTGGAAGATGCTGGAGCATCTCAGGGCCCTCTACGCACAATACCGTCTTTTATTCGTAGCCTCGGGACGATGCGCTCTTTGTGCCCTCAGCAGTAGCGCACAAAGGCCGATATTCACTAACGCTCTGCATCTCTAAGGCTGTTGAACAAAGGGCGAAGGGCTTCCCAACAAGGAAAAGAATACCGATCGTTATCTGCCATCCTTCGTCAGAGAAGGAACCGAACCGAGGACTATGCCACGGGAGTGCGAGCCTAGCCTGTTCTTTTGTTGCACGAAAAGAGGCGGGCTTAGGGAAAGACCCTAAGGGGTTCCTCGCTTTCAGAGGGCGAATCTCGGCCAAGTATTCATTAGTCTCGATCACCCCACAAAGGGAGGGAAATTAGCTGACACTGTTATAAGATTCACGAACAAAAATCGTGTAACATCGGAGCGAACTGAATGGCTGAACATCGACTTCACCAATGGCCCACAGCTAGTAATAATACCAGAACCAGCCACTTGAGATGTCGAAAGTGAGAATTAGTAAAATCTTTTCGATGAGAACAGGGACTAGAGAAGATTGTGTTTGGTGCGAGAGAAATAATAATGCAACGTATTGGGCTCCTGGCCAACGATATGCAGTCCACATTTCACATCCGAAACTTTACTTCAAATTACACCGCAGAAGTGTCGCTGTTTCTGCAGCCATGGTGGCCGTAGAACCCGTCGTGTTTATTGAAAATGGCGAAGATTGCGCGCGGCAGTTTCGAATAGGAGAAGCGCATTCACGGAATACCACAAAAAAGAAGAAAGAAACGGCGAAGAGCCACCTCAACCTCTGGACTGATAATAAAAGATGAGATTAAAAAATTCGTTCATGCAAGGTACTGCAGATCGGCTTGAACAAAAAAGTCTCCCCTTGATTAGGAACAACGAGGAAAGAAACGTAGAAAGATACTGTACAGCGGGCTGTAAAACGGTTAGGGAATGAAACCCGAAGTTTACTTTGCGGCAATGTTTCCCTGGTCTTTGACCTGACCTGCTGGTAAATCTCCCTTTCCCGAAGGCCCCAGCTTTTCCTTATTTCCAGCCTACGGAACAAGCACCACGTCACATCATAAGTCAGAAATTAAAGCTCGCGTGAATTGGTAAATTGGTATGAGGGAGGGGGGCGTGTAAAACTGCATGTGCCCTTATTAAGAAGTTCTGATCTGTCAGAGCTGAGAATTGTTCGTGAAAGTTGAAGGCGTCGTCAGTTATCTGGCAATCGCCTAGGCTCCAAACTTCTGTATATACAAGAGGTGGTACGTTCCTTGAACACTGTGAATTCCGGTAAAGCTGATAAATTTTAATCTAGGCTAAACTGTACAATGCCACCTCCTTGCGAAACTGAAATCGATCAAGTAGTGGCTAGTATAGTTGCTTGCTCGAGAGAGGCACACACTTTGTCAGAATTGACGTTGTTTCTTCGATATTGCTGCTACGCTTAAAATGATTGCCCCGAAACCTTTCTGGCCTTATTGTTCAGAGGCCGACCTCGTATTTGCAACCTAGAGCAGAGTTGTGTTTCCGACAATTGAGAGGTACTTGCATCAAACGAGAGTAAAAAAGTACAGGCGTGTTTTACTTTTTTAACGAAAGCCCTAACCTTCGAGGCGCAATACGATTGACAGGAGAGGGAGGAAGAAACAACTTTTACGTGAACAGAGAATAAAGAAAGAAAAATGAAGTTAAAGGAAAAAGAAAAGTGACATTTTTTTATTTCAGAAACACACCTGCTTGCAGTGGGGCTCGGACCCGATCGACTAAGCATTCTTGTCACTTATGCTGCGAGCTGGTGAACCGCTTCTCTCACAGCCCTTGGGAAGGCGAAGTACCAAGTGGAAATAGCATAGAGGGTGGCAATTCTCATACGAGGAGGTATGTGCATCCCGGTACGCCGCAGTCAGGGCAGTCGATGGGGTATGTTGAAGTTTGATGCTGCAATAAACAGTAACATCAAAGCAGGCACAAAAGTTCGACGTTGGCGTCGATGTGGTGAGCAGAAGCGTATGTAAACTTGACACGGTGCTTACTTTTGCGCAAGCGAAATACAAAGTTGAAAGCACGGCAGGCTTCACGAAGGAGGCTTCAAAAAAGAGGCTTCCAAGAACAGTTTTCAGGAGAGAGGCTTTACGGATTTCCGGCGAAACCAGCCGTCATAGGCCAATACTGCTATCTCAATGAACACGGCCGCGAAGGCGAAAAAGAACCCGAGCAAAGCGCAGTCCGCGTGGAGGGAAGGTGCGGCGAAAAAACGGGTGACGCCAGCCAGCGCCACGGGGACAACACAATGGGAGCCCGTGGATGATGTAGCTCCGCTAGGTGCGCAAAGGAAGGTATCATACCTTCCGTGGTTGAGTCAACTATATTCGGTAGGGTCTGGGCGGGAGACTTTAAAAGTGCTGCTGCGGGCTGGCTGCGGCGTCTGGGCGAATTTTGATGGCAAAATTTGCTCCATGGTGGCGGCGCCTGGTTAGGCACATTAGCAAGTCGCCTTCGCCATTGAGCCACCGCTACGGGCACGTTAAAGGAGGGCTCCCCACAGCGTCATATCTTGTGTCTTTCCTCAAAACATTGGCTGTAAAAATGTGTCTAAAAACAGTGTATTTTTGTCTCGCAAATCAGAAATGTCTGCGCTTTCGTGCGATAGAAAAAGTACTGCTTTAAAGCTTTTTACCCTGCAAAATTTTGGTAAATCAGCTGAAACATTCCACCCTACTTACGTCCACACACACCCGCCCGCATTCGAACACGTTCGAAGGTATTTGAAAAATGTGGCGCGGGTCTTGTTGTCAAGAATTAAGTTTCGCGGTCTTTCTAGTCCAGAACCAAAAATCACAAAAAAACCTACGCTACTTTGTCCTTGCTTTAGAAAATAACAAAATGTATAACATTTCCGTTGCCTAATTTTTTTTAAAGTACGAGTTACAATATTATGTTTATGGCGAAAAAAGAATATGTGCAATACACGCATCACCCAATTGGTTTCAAGTTATTCAGTGCCTCTTATGGGGTGAGACACGCGTCGCGTCAGAACCACCTAAGTGACCCTTAGACGGAACTACTTGAGCAATCCTTATGAAAACTTTCGCCGTGCTTGTAATAGCGTGCAGAAGCGATCGTCTTAAGGAGTTCGAAACAATCTCCTCGCAAAAGGTGTTGGTCGCTGATGCCTGAAGAGTGCACAGTGAACAGTGAGTAAAGCTTCTATCGATGGAAAAACAAAAACTTAAATCTTTCAAACTGACCAAGACTTCTGCATTCTTCCAGCATAAAAGTGAAGAACGCCTTTACCATTTTGCTTGCCTTGCATTTTAAAAGCAGGCATAATATGGTAATATATGAAGAAAATGGGCTGACAAAAATGTGGGGACGGAAAAGGGTAAACGTTCCGTGGCACGCGCACTTCGAGCAGAGTCTACCGGTGTTGCCGTTACATAAATATGCCATCGAGCAAACAGTCCCCCTGAATCATTTCTTCCCTAAAAAAATAAGAAAAGCTGGCAGAAGCTACATGGTACCGCACAAACGCAGTGCTGTTTGGAGAACAAGTCAAGAAGTCGAGAGGGAAGAGGGTGAGGGGAGAATCCACCTTAGCACACAGCAACGTTGTTAAGAGTTCGTAAAAACAACGCCCACTAACTAAATCACGCTGTCTTCTCACTCTCTCTCTTCTTTTGCTGTTATCCTTTCTTTTCGGAGATAGGGCCCTACTGAAAAGTTCCGTATATACAGAATTATGGGAATACGGATTTCATACGGAGTATTACGTCCCCAAGCGTAATGAATGTAGATATTATTACGAAAAACACGGCAATTATAGGAGTTCGCACAATATGAACTTTTGGAAAAGTTTTCGTGTTTTTATCTTCCCTAATAAGCAAAATCATGCTCCCTATGGTTTCCGTATACTCCGTATATACGAAATTCATACGGACAATGATTTCTCGGTTCCAGTGATCATACAGACTTAAAACAGGTGTCAAATTTTTCAATAGGCATGCACTGTTTCATTTTCGTGTGCTTCTGAAAAATCTTTCTTGTTTTGTGGCGGTTTTGTGTCATGCTAAGAATGTACTCCGCACTCCCATAATTCCGTATATAAGGAACGTTTCAGGAGGGCACCTCCACTACAACGTGAATTTATAGTATACTTCGCATTTTGCATGAATTATTTTCTAGCCACTTATCTTGTAGTTATGGAATCATTATGCTTTCGCGGGCATGTGCGTGCGCATTGGAATTGCCGGCCAACGCCGACACGTACCTAACTGCACACAGCGTGCGCTCTGCACACTCGGGTGACAAGAAGCACTACGTGAAGCCGTTAGTCTTCTCTGTCAGTAAGGCGCGCTAGAAGGGCTCCAACAAGGGTGTCCCGTCGTACATGACTACGAATGGTTTTGTACTTTCAATGTTTTATAACTCTTCGCTCACCTTTAAGACACTTCAAAGCATAGTAAAAGTACCCACAAAATGTACCAGGACGAAGCGACTTGGAAATGCAGAGCTGACCGAAAGCTTCCGGAAGGGGGGTTTCGTAATGAGCTTTCGACTTACAAACGCGTGTTTGATTGACATACTGAGGCCTACATGATGCATTTCAGCGTGGTAATTACAACAGTGTAGTAATCAGCCGAGTAGCTAAATTCCCGCTAAATATGCTCTTTCCATGTCGATGCGAACGCGGGTATGTTGCCAGGCATTGTAACGATGCTAAAAAAGGCGCGAAATAAAAGGATGAGGACGACGACGACGAAAACGACGATGATAAAACGACGTTTTCGTCCACTTGAATGGAATGTTTCCGCGTTCACTGCATTATAAAAAAAGGGGGGGGGGGGAAGGGGGGCGGGCGCAGAGGAGGGGGTGTTCTCTTTTTTTGCTACACCGAATGCAAATTCTCACGCAGCTGTAGCAGAACATTAATTCAAGTAGTCATGTGACACACATTCGTGCTACTACCTTTGCACTGGCCGTACCGTTAGAAACACCTGGACCATGCCAAACTGCATGCCCAGTTTACAGTAACCACCTTTCAATTGCAGGGTGACGCTCTTGGAGGCTGAATGTTCATATATACCACCCAAGACTTCTGACCGTGCACATATATTCCTGTGCACTTCTGGAAATCTTTATCACCCCCAAGTGATACAAGGACAAAGAGAGAGGGAGAGGAGAGTAATGCATCATTGTTTACGTTCTGTGTAATCGTGCAAAGAGCGCAAAGCTTTTGCCTCAGTCCCACCACGTCTGCTGGGAGCCGGTTCTAAACGTTGCCGTTGCCTCCAAAATACGAGGCCGCTGACGTAGACTCATAATCGAACTCGGCACTTGGAGTTCAGCAGACAGCAGGGGAACACGAAAGCCGCTGGGGCTGCCACGGACGAGTGCGGGGAAGCAGCACTGATGGCGCACGTTGCACCACCGTTGCGATTGTGTTTGCCACGCAGACTGCACGAATTGTTCCCCGGAGAAATATGCGGAAGATAGCGAACAAGAGAGAGAGAGAAGATGGCAGCAAAGCAAGAGAGGAGAATGGACGTGAAGACGCACCAAATGTGGAGAGAAGAATAAATGAGTCTGAACGGAAGGCCGATAAAAGGGTGCGCACGGGGGACTCAGAAGGTAGCTCCGAATTGGCGGTCGGAAACGGTGGCGTACAGTGGTCGAATCTGGAACGAACAACAGCGCCCCACTGCGGGCTGGGCACGTCCACTGGATGAGACGGCAGGGCCAGGTGATAGAGAGAGCGAACTTTTGGAATTTGAAATTTGGAATTTTTCGCCCCACTTATTTAATGTCGTTTATTTGCAGCATGCCCGCACAACTACTTTTAACAAATCGTTTTTTCTGCGCACTGATCGAGACTGCAGTGACCTTTCTGCTAAACCGCCCTTATCACCGATTCGCAGTATTTCAGGCGGACAATTGAAGCACGCCGACGATGTTTCCCCACATTACCAGATGCCATATAGCCATACTTACATGTTAAGGCTACATAATTTCATGCCCCAGCCGGGGACCTGGAGGAACCAATAAATAAACAGTAAATAAAGCAGGATCAGGGAAAATTATTCTAACAGCTCTCGTTTGCTCCTAATTTCTACACCCGTTTTGTATAATAACGAACTGGATTGTCAGTCGTCAGCTGAAGAACGGAAAGTTGGGCTAGTTGGCGTGTGTTCATCTTGGTGGAAAACAAAAGCGCTCGAAAAACAGGGAAGAAGGAAGACGTACACAGCACCCCCGTGCCCGTCCCCGTTGGAGTGTCCCCGTCGTCAACTAGACGACGGTTACACTCCACTGCTCACTAGCTCTGGTGGAAGAGCCTTCTGGGTTTGTCCGTTGAGAATTCTACCAGTGGACGAAGATGAAATACTAAAGCAGCAATAAGTGGGTACTGCGTAAAATTAACCAGTTCGCTTACTTCATGAGAAACTACCGAAACTGAAGTTGCGAATATGCCTGCACAGTCGGGCGCATCGTGCAACATCGAGTAAGCAGTTATGCTGGTTTATATGCATAGATCTGACGATCGGTGGGGGAAACTACGGACTAACCAAAGAAATAATATCCGGGGGAAGCAGGGGGTTAATACTTTAAGGTCACGTGATCCTATCTATTGATAAACGAACAATATAACCGCAATAGCAACGTTTAGTAAGACAGAAAGCAATACCAACACAACGTGGAATGCCATCCCCAAAGGAATATCACTGAATTATCCAGCGATGACATCGGCTCGCATGGTATAACCGTTATTAACTTCAAGTTTTGTGCTACGCGTTTATGAAAAATACAGCTTTTCTCGCATCGAATGAGTGGGTGGGCTTGGCTGTGTTAAACAAGCGTGCGTGGTGAAAAAAGCTTGGAGGTTTTGACCCCTGTGAGCACATAAGAAGGACAGCGCTACTGGTAACGGTGGCGTTGTAAACAACAAGAATAAGTTTGGCATACTGTTAGGTAAACTATGGGAATGTTCACCTATATTTTGTGTACTTCGCAAAACGCGAAAATATGCTTCAGTGTGAACCAATTTTGTTAAAATTCTGGATTAAAATCCAGGTAAACTTGCTAACACGACGTTTTCATTCTGAATTCACTACAGAATAATTTTGGCTGTATTTCGCGCATTCCTAATTCACGAAAGAGGGAACAAACACAGTGACGTCCGATTGCTTCAATGGAAACGCTCCTTAAACAGTTCGAACTGAGCATAGAGATGTAGGCACTCTATAAAACATATATCGCCACTAGTTCATCATAAACATCGCTTCTCCGAGTTTAAGACCGGGAAATCGGATAGTCTTTTCCCGCATTCTTCCTTAAGCGAGTCCACACTTCGCGTTCGAATGGCCACTCGCAAATGTTTATATTCTATACAAAATGAACAGCCTGCACTAGGCGAAATGCAGAGTGCTGTAGACAGCTTATCGTGGGCAACGTCAAATCTTTCTCTTGCCCCTAAGACAAAAACAACTAAACAAAAGCTCAGTAGCAGTTATAGAGATAACGGCAGCTGGTGTCACTTCTTAACGACAAGTTCATAAATGTAGACCGAAAAAACCACTCGGTGCGGTAGGAGGTTCAGATTTAAAAATATTGCCCTCCACTCCCGGAAACTCCAGACGGCCGGTTAACAGACAGTACGATTAAAAAAACTTCAAATAAAAGCACCACCGCTACGATGTCCACAATCAACGATAAATGCAGAAAACACTCTGAATCGACTGCCACTAAGAAAAAAAAAACCTTTGCTTTTGCGCGCCCTCAGAAGGACAGTACATATCTATTCAACGTCACGATAACGAAAAAGCATATTATAGCAGGAATTAGCCCTTCTACAGTGTCTTTTTCAAAAGGCCTTGCCGCTGCCTCCACTGTTGGCAGAGCAGAAAAACGGCAATTAGCTAAATGATTTCTGGGGGGTTTGCTTCAGATTGGAACTGTTGAAATGCTTGCACGGCCTAAAGAACGGTGAGCGAGAGAAAGAAAACAATAATAGAGCACAAAAACGACTGAGACCAGGAGAACACGCAAAAAAAACAAAACGCTTGAACGAATTTCCGCTTTTGTTGGGTTAAACGCAATTACGCTGACACCGTGTGGGTTCTCCAGGGACGTGATGGTATGCTTTTGCCATTTACATTGGTACTACAAGCTTTGCTTCAAGGCAATGAAATGACTGTTTTTTGTGCTAAAAGGCGATAAAAAGTATGAAGCGTCGGCTGTCTTGGGTGGCAGTCCAAATCATTTTTCTTTTTGTTTTCTTTGGATACTTTTTGTTGATTTGAGCTCCCGGAGCGAACGTTTTTTTTCAAACCAGAGTTTCCTGTGTGAAGTTTCCTAGGCGATGTTTTTGTCCTACACTTCGGTGCTCAGATGCGGTTGCCGCATTGTTTCTTTCGTGTTTCACATTCTAGGACACAGCAAATTTTCGCAAACAGCTCTAAGCATGGCATTAGGCACTTTGACGGGGTTCCTGAGGTAGCTTTTTTTGGAGCCGGCACTCTGACACTTTTCTTATGAGACACGGTGCAAAGAAAACAAAGGAAAATGACGCAGTGGCTTATTTTTGGGACTAGCAGTTGTAAACTTGCAGCTTTTAATTACGAAAGAACTGCTAAGTAGACTTAGAAACAAAATAATTGTGAACGGGTTCTCTTCATTTCTACTAAGTGGCTCCATTCCAACCACACCCTTTTGCAACGCTTTAAACACGGTAGCATGAAATAGCACTTGCTTCAACGCTCAGACAGCTTTAAATATACAAAGCTGAAAGTACTGTGGCGGCGTTCTAATTTTCCCAAATTGCAGGCTGGAAGACAAGCTGAATACGATGAAATTGCTACAACACTCCACGAACAAGTATGCCAGCCTTAATAAGTCTCGCTCAAATCAAATGACTGACGTAATATAAAATTAAGGCTCTATATTGGGGATGAGGTGTGTCTTTGAGTCCTTAATAAGGAAGGGCTCCGAAGCAAACGTTCATTACCTGCTTTGGTTATGCCAATGCTTATTTCCCAGGAAAGCTTTTATCATCGCTACTTCAGATAAATGAGGGCCTCAGAACACCCCAGACTACGGACGCAGCATGCTTTGCAAACAGAAAAACTGATTACAGCCTCAACCGTATGGCTTGTGAGCCACGATCGGTTGTAATGCGACAGCAGCAAATGGTACATTGAGTGAAAAAGCAGAAGACGCCAGGGCGAATCGTTTCAAGGCGCAATCATTGCTCCCACTATTAAGAACGCAAGTTAAGGACCACAATGCTAGGTAACACCAGCGCATGCGCAGAGCCCCGAGGAAAGTCGTGAGTGTCAGCTGCGGATGTTTGTGGCGTGTCGGAAGTGTTCCACTTCCGGAAGGTTTATCGAGCACGAGCCGCTAACCTAAAACAGCCGTGTAACAGCCATGAGTACTGCCAGCTTCGAACTCCAATGGGCACTTAGCAGCCTTCAATGGAACAATAATGCCTTGGAATTCACGACTGATAAAAAGCTGAATAAATCTTAAACATTTTTATATGATTCACATTTCGAAAACGTGTGATAAAATAGTAATATAGTTCTTTTTAAGACTTTTAATAAGACCTAATTATTCTTAAAACAGGAAATTTACAGAATCTTATTCTTCCTTTGACACATACGGCCCCGAACCTTTGTTTCGAAAACACATCGAAATAATGCAACACATCTTGCGCGTGTCCTTACACTACAATCTCAAAAAAGTTAGCCACTATATACATTGATGCTAAGACGAAATGTAGCAAGAGGATTACACTTATGCATCACGCCAGTCAAATAATAATTGGCCATATTTGTCTGCTGGGATAAAACTGTTACGTGACCAAGCTTCACAAAGCTAATTCGTTCGAAGGTATGCCAAACTGCTAACTAAATGCGGTCATGTTTATTTGATCGCTCTACTTTTCGCAGCCCTCAGATCAACACGCTCGAGAAAAAATGGTTACCCAATATAATTCAATGCAATTCTATTCAATTTAATCCAATCCCATTAAATCCGTTTCACTGGACGACGAGGCGTTACATACCGCAATAACGCTAAAAGTCATTTGAAGAACATTTCCCGCTAGGATGTTTCCTCATGCAAGAAACATAATTGGCAATGGAAAGGGCACGCTTTCACCAAAAATAAACCAGAATGTAACCATGCAATAAACAAAGACACAGACAGTGAACAAAAAGCGACAAGGGAACAAAAGAATGAATGAACGAGCCGAAGAACAAAAAAAATTCCCCGCATTTCCCCGAGGGGAAGAATGTGAAAGTGCGAATGCACGAGTTGAATTTGCGCGGTTCGGTAATGTTCGCGAAAGAGAGATCACACACACACACACAACTACAAAGAAAGAAAGATGCATTTATTCACAGACACCTATTTGTGTTGTCGTTGTACTTGATTGCTAGAGCGGATCTCAGCTTTGAAATTTCGTGTCAGTACTCCTTTAAGCGGGTGCATTAGCCCTTCTCACGCCCGATTCCTGGCCAATCCCCCACGTGGGTATGTGCCATGCACAGACGCCTATTTGTGTTGTCGTTGTACTTGATTGCTAGAGCGGATCTCAGCTTTGAAAGTTCGTGTCAGTACTCCTTTAAGCGGGTACATTAGCCCTTCTCACGCCCGATTCCTGGCCAATCCCTCACGTGGGTATGTGCCATGTCAGCGGCCAGGCAGCGCGTGCCCATCTCCCCCCGTTGCCAAGGAAGACGAGGAGATTCCTGGCCAATCCCCCACGTGGGTATGTGCCATGTCAGCGGCCAGGCAGCGCGCGCCCATCTCCCCCCGTTGCCAAGGAAGACGAGGAGCGCGCGCACCCGCTGCTGTTGCTATGCGGACGGCGGCGGACGCTTCAGGCTCGCTTAAGAAGTGCATTCGCACTTAAAAAGCGGAAGACCAAAACAAGGAGATAAGCAGGAGAAACGAACGAAAACAAACTAGTAGAGTGAACAAGCAAAAAACTGAACAAACTATATCTGGAACACAGTTACAGAACTGACGGCTATGAAACATTCGAATCTATTCCATCGTCCCTGTGTGCACTATTAAGAAGCTCATTTATCAAAATGACGTGATTACCGCTGATACCCGCTGGCAGACCAGTCAAACAAGCGTGACTGCCCAAGTAAAGGGTTATTTGTTTCACTTATAGAACACAGCTCACCATCTAGAAAAACGAACGGGTGGTAGGGAAGCGGCTCTAGAAAAACAGTACAAGGCACAAAATAATTGCAAGAACGTACAGGGGCGTATAACAGCGGAAAGAAATATTTCGCGTAAAATACGGAGGCTGGGTGGACTTACTTAGCGTACGAAGTGGCCTGAAATTTCCTGCTGAGCTAAACAAAGGCTAAAACCAAGAACCTTAAACAACCCTCTCCATAAGGAAACGTTAAAAAATGCTTTAAGGAAAACAGCTCTTGTAGATCTCAGCAACAAGACAGAAAACGAATCCCGACAAAACTACCCAAAGTCATCTGGGCTTCAGGAAACCACTTAGAGCTATACGAATTATGGCACTCATGACACTTCCTGAGTCAAAAAGAAGGGAGAATCAAAGCCGGGATGTTTCTCAAACGTCGTCGGCGGCGGCCACATCGGGCTGCATATCCGCCATATTTAGTTTAAAGCGAGCGACTCGGTGCAGCCAGCGATAAAGTTGATTACCTAAAAAAGTAAACTGCCGTCGGGCAAACTCGAATAATACCAAGGAACCTGTGATCACGGAAGCAGCGCTGTCTATTCAACTTAGGGTGAAGGGGGAATATGCCGAACGTGGTCGCCGCCGGTAAGGGGGAACACGTATCTTTCTTCTTACATACTTGAGGACATACGTATAATAGATTCGCAGTACCTTAGGACCCCGCAATGCCCGTCTGCGTCCGTCCGCATAGCATTTACAATCTCAAAAAATCACACAGGCACGGGCAGAATTCAAGCCTGTGTCTGGTAGACCAGACAGAGATAGTGTCAGTCTAAGACCGTGAGTTTACGACCGTGAGTTTAGCCCTCGGCTGAAGCCGGCCTGTAATGGTGCGAAGTACCTTAGGACCTCTCAATGTCCGTCCGCGTCCATCCGTGCGCACACCACCATCAAGCGAAAATCAAGCGGAATTCGGTTTGAGCCGTGAGTTGCAGTTTTATTTGGGGAATAATCAAGGTGCAACTCACGGCTCCAATCAAATGACGGTTGCGGCGGAAATCGGATATCACTCCGGGCGCTACTTGGATGTCATAACGAGTGCCCGTACTCCGCACCCGCGCAATTATGTTTTCTGCACCCTCGCCATACTCACATCCCCCCTTTCTTTGGCCTTGCGGCCTAGCCACGCTCTCACAGGGATTTGAGGGAGACAATTTTGTGTCGTCTAGGCAGCTGAATTGAAGTAATAACGACGCCCATTCCTCTTCCTACGGCGAAAATTTTATTCTTGAATCCTATCGCGCTGGCTATTCGCATGTAACCAAAGATTTGGGGTTAGCTTATCTAGGTTCAGTTTTAGAAATGTCAGAGAGGCAGAAAACGAGAGTTCAGAAAGAGACGAACCGAAAACAAATGTGATGCCACATTTCCAACAAATAAAGAAAGTTGTTGTCCGGGGTATAAAAAAAATTCTTGCGACGCTGATGATGCTTTCTACGCAAAAGAATGCAAAGTACATTATGGAAAGGCAAAAAAAAAAAGGTTTTGTAATGTTAGGGCAAGAAATATCGATGCAACGGCTGCTTTGAATTTTGTATTGGACCAACAGTGACGCCATCTATTGAGTGCCAATGCGAACTCACGCTGCACCAGTCGCTACACACTTAGCAAGCGGATGCAACCACTTAGCAGATACATCCTTCTGGAACGTGTGAGAAAACGTAAATGTAACTGTCATGAAGTGCTCATGGACGAAGAGGAAGAGGAGACCGAGCGCGCAGCTGCAACGAGTGCGTGGAGAAAAATCGAACCAGGCCGGTGATCAGGGGACGCCTGTGACGCGCTGGGCTTGAGAGCGCGGCCCTGTGATCGTTTCGGGGAAGACCCGGAGCGCAACCGCTGCTGTTCCCGAGAGCCGTCCGCCGCTGATCCCGACAACCCGTGGGCTGGCCGTGCCTGGAGCTGGTGACGCGCTGGGCGAGAGAGCGCGGGTCCGGATTCACCTGGAGGTGGAACCCTCCGCTCACACCCGCTGCTACGCCCTCGAGCCGTGACTCATCGGAAAGGTCGACGATACCTGCCCGACGTCCCGCGCCTGGTTACGACGAGGCCTAGAGCCGGTCATCGAGCCAGCCTCGCCGTGACGTCCTCGTCGACTCCGCGCGCATCGGGACTTCAACACCTCGAGGGGCTGCGACAAAACCCCGTAGGACATTTACTTTCTTTATTGCGGACATTTCCGTTAGCCCCTTGCCTTTTAAATGCAGAGCATTTTAGTAACTCACGATGTCACCCGCGTTGGCGTCCGTAGTCCGCATCACTACGTAGTCCGCACCCTACACTATATAAAGAAATAATGCCTTCCGGCGCCAGGTTTCGATCCCACGACTCTGCGGGCGGAACGCAAGGTACACGGCACTTTACCGACTGCTCCACGGAGCCGACACAGAATGGAAGGTTACGCACGCGCCTTATATCCTTGACTCATTCAACCGTCGGCCACAGGTGCGCCCTCTCCCCCGCGTCCTCCTCGCCTTCTCTCCGCTCGCAACACCCTCTCTCGCCGCGTTCGGTTCGCGTTCATGTGGTGGCGCGATTTCGGCGCTATAACACTCTCTCGCGAAGGGCATTGGATTGGATTGGATTCGATTGGATTGGATTGGATTGGGTTGGATTGGATTGGATTGGATTGGATTGGATTGGATTGGCTTGGCTTCGCTTGGCTTGTCTTGGATTGGATTTGGATTGGGTTGGATTAAAGTGGATTGTGTTGGATTGTGTTGCGTCATAGCCGCGCCACGTTGCGTCGTAGCCTCTCCACGTTGCGTAATAGCCGCGGCAGGAGGTTCACGGCACGTTTCACCATCGACTTCATCGACAATGTCTACGCTGGAAGACAACAATTACAACAACAACAGCCAATAAGTAATCCATAAGACTTGCAGGCACGCCCCCCGCGGAAATGCTCTGCATTTGATCGTGCCCCTCGCGAGGGGGATGTTTCTTTTTTTTAACGCTGATATCTTCCGTCTCGCGTAGTTGCTTTCGTGCCCTAACTTCTGATTCTTTCGTGTCATGCATAAAGCAACATTACTTGCGCACGCACTGGCCACTGACTCGTGACTTTCACGCCAATCCTTGGCCCATTCATTACAGTAACAACTGTAGGCAGAGAAACGGCACGAAAACAACAAAAACTTTTGTTCTGAAGCAACCCTTTACCTGCAGACTTATACGCCTCGAGCTTTGCGATCGCTGCGCCGCCTGCCGCCGCTTCTCCGCGGCGTTGACGGGATTAGCGCTGCGCATCTGATAGGGGCTCATGCAATGTTTTGGTTCTCTTTCGCTTCTTTTTGCCCTTCCGCGCCCTAAAAAACTTGTTATGGTGACGTCTGTAGGTAAATACTAGTACGTTTAGGGGACTTCAAAAGCCGCTGCGTCTTGTTAGGGTGCTCAAACGTCAACAATAGCTATCCGGGAACGCGGTCCTTCGCTCTTCTTGGCCGCTGTTACGGGCGTCGGCGACGGCCGCAGCATACCAGTGCTGTAACCTCCGAATACGTTCGGTACGAGTGATTTTATTGCAGCCTCGTTTGGACCTGATACGGGCACAATGAAAGGTATGTTTGGTATTGCAGTGCGGACAACGAATGCTGCCTCGTTTCGAATATATACGTTATAGAAAAATATATTTCGGCGATGTGATTACCCAATAGCTGATAATAACTTGTGCCTTTTATAAGAATATAAGCCACGCAAAAATGTTAAGTATATTACTGTGCGTCGTGAAAGATGTGCGTCGTGAAAGATGTGGCTGTGCGTCGTGAAAGATGTGCACTCTTGCATGCCTTATAGCAAGCACGAAGAAAAGTTTATTAAACCACGGAAAAATAAATGGTCTGCAAGAAACAGCATAGCTGGTACGGAAAGGAAAAAAAAAACTCAGTGCAGCTTCTGAAATGCTAAAGACGTCCGTTTAAACTGAAGCCGGGTAGGACTCACGAGACCAACTAGTGTGCGAAATACACTGCTATTTCGCGAGACATGGGGAGGGGGCCAGGGGGGGAGGCGGACGCTTAATTATTGTTGTGTACCAATGCGGAGCGAAATCAAGGAATCAACGTTTTAGTAATCACACACGCAAGCTACGCGTCCAACCTACTCTAGTTTTTAGACTTCAGCGAACAGCTGATCATTCGGCGGATGCATTTTTTCAGGTATACAAGTTCACAACTGATAAAGGCCGTCGTTAGAAGAGCGGGATATCCGATAAGGCTCTCTGATTTCCGTTTGTGCTAAATTCTGCAGGCTCCCTGCGTCACATGACTATGCTTCGAAGAAACGTTTAGTCGCGGATGTGCATTACTCTAGAAGCCCTTTTCCGCGCTGCTCGCGGAGGTTATATGTAGCATATATGAATGTTGCGGCCGCTCAGCTCGCGACAAGACGCCCCAAAATTATTTTTTTTTTTTGCTGGGCGCTGATCCCGGGTATAATTATAGATTATCCATCTTACTTATTTCGTAGAATGTTCGTGAAATTTATGTGCAGGGTAGTGATCAATATCTGAGGTATGATAATGACAAGCATAACTGGCGTGCTGTCAGGTATGAGTGCTGCGTTAGGTTATATAAGCGCATACAACTGATTTACATCGTAGTGTATATATAGCCGTAGCATGATCATCTGAGAAAACGTTGGTTACGTAGACACTGCTAGTAAGTTTCAGGGCAGTGTAACTACAGTCAGCTCCATGAGTAGGATGGTTCCGCGACGCTGGCCTGTGACCCACACCTGGCGGTTATACAGACCGAATATACCACATTAAGATCGTGTCAGAAACAGTTACACTCTCGTAAACACTCACCCCCTCTCCCATTTGCGAACAGAGTGACTGCTCCACATAAACATGGATTTACAACTGCCGCAAACGGTAAATTTCAGTCGTGAACGTGCCGCAAAAGCAGCTGTGACAGTGGGGAACGGTAGAGAGACTCCCGCGGCTGCTTTCGAAACGGGCCGCTAGGGGGATTTCAGTGGCGCCCCTACAGGCCGCGCTCGAGGCGTGTAATGGTTGTTGTATATCTGGGATGTCAGAACACAACTAACTGCAACTCACACTTCGGCAGGTTCGCCGGGTAAACGCCGAATTTCGGGAAGGTCCTCAGAAAAAGATTCGCAAGGGTGTTTATCTGAGACACGAGGTTTGGATACACAAAAGTCCTTGGGTTTCAAGCGCGATCTCGCTAATTTAAAATACGGGGGTCCCGAAAATGCGGAAACGTTTACGAGAAAAGGGAGAGAGAAAAGAAAAAGTTTCGTAAGGTCGTCCCTTCAGTACCATACATTTGAGAAATTCAAGAACAGTTCGACAAATAAGCGGTTTCGGGCAAGTTAGAACGGGGAGAAAATACCGCACAATATTCGACAAAAAAAAAAAAAAAACCGCTGCCACCATGTACGAAAGCCAAAACAGTGCGGTTGAAGAGGGTAAAGAGAACGGAAAAGAGCGAGGTTCAGAGCAGAACTCAATATTCCGATCGATCCGTATTCCGCTTTGCATGTATTGACCCGAAAAACGTCCGCCGCTGAGCGAGGAAGTGGCAGAACATTAAAGAAAACACAAACTATAAACTAAAGGTACCGCAAGAAGTAAGTATTCAGATGACTCCAGACATCTGTGTCCGACTTGTTGCAGTCCGAGCGGATTAGTATTTTTATATATCTCGTCTTCCACTCTCTCTTTAGCGTTTCCTTTTACTGATGGTTTCGATCCCGCAGCAAACGCGAATTTTATTCGGGGTTGCAGTGACATCCGGCCCCGTAATTGAGTATAACCTTACACCGTGACAGCATGCGGTCATCTACCCACCCTGTATACTCTTTTAAGTGCGAATGCACTTTATAAGCGACCCTGAATTCCGGCGACCGCCGTCCGTCCACATAGCAACAGCTGCGGGTGCGCGCGCTCCTCGTCTTCCTTGGCAACGGGGGGTGATGGCACATACCCACGTGGGAGATTGGCCAGGAATCTCCTCGTCTTCCTTGGCAACGGGGGGAGATGGGCGCGCGCTGCCTGGCCGCTGACATGGCACATACCCACGTGGGGGATTGGCCAGGAATCGGGCGTGAGAAGGGCTAATGCACCCGCTTAAAGGAGTGCTGACACGAAATTTCAAAGCTGAGATCCGCTCTAGCAATCAAGTACAACGGCAACACAAATAGGTGTCTGTGAATAAATGCATCTTTCTTTCTTTGTAGTTGTGTGTGTGTGTGTGTGATCTCTCTTTGGCGAACATTACCGAACCGCGCAAATTCAACTCGTGAATTCGCACTTTCACATTCTTCCCCTCGGGGAAATGCGGGGAAATTTTTTGTCCTCCTGTCCCTCGCTTGCGTCCGTGTATGTGACAGCAGGCGAGAAAATCGAGAGGTTACATGTGGACCAAAAGATGATACGGCGGGGAAAGCGTAGCGGAAGGAAACGAATGGACGAGCAGTATTACAACGCCTCTTTCACAATCATCATCAGCAGCAGCATCATCCTCCTCCTTTCTACGCCAACTTTAGGGCAAAAGCCTCTCCCATAGATTGCTAATTATCCCCACCCTGTGCTAACTGCGACCCATTTATCCCCGCAAACTTCTTGATCTTACCTCGATGATTGTAAAAGCGCTACTTGAAAACGACGACGAAGGAAGAAACACAACACGAAGCGCTTCGTGTTGCGTTTCTTTCTTCGTCGTCGTTTTCAAGTAGCGCTTTTACCATCATGAATCTGTACCAACAAGCCCAACTGGCAGTTCTTCTAAGGTTGATCTCATCTGCCCACCTAACCTTCTACTAACATGTCCTTTGAGTTTGAAACGAGTCCTTTGAAACGAGCAAATCTTTGTTTTCCGTTAACGTCTGTATACATTGATTTTATGTCCAGTTATAGCGAAACACATGTATAACGAACTGATTTTTGTTTTCCGATGCGCTCGTTATCAGCGGGCTGAACTGTACTGCTGTGGCGAAAGTGCTGAATAGCACATGCTATAGTATGCTGGGCAAAATAGCCCGCCAGAAAGAACCAGCGTGATCTCGTAGAGAAAGACTACAGGAAGAAAAAAAATTAGTGACAGGAGCGAAGTCAACAACAACAACAAAAATCTAAACAGTATTTTCTGAATTCAAGGCGGCAGTTTTACAACCGAGTGTGTGCAATAACTAAAACGATACGAACGCAAGGTTAAACGAGAAATAATGATGATGGTTGGATGTTAATGGTGCAAGGCCAACTGAGGCAAAGAGCGCCAAAACAATGGCTATATATGACAGGTGAAAACCTAAACATTACGTTCAGCCAGCAAGAACAAAAGTAAAATCAGAAAACGACAATGAGGATGGCTAGTGTATAAGGCCAGGGACTGATCATGCGTTGAATGTAATTAGGTCTAGAAATTTAAATGCTGCTACATATTTGAAAACGCGCTTGACAGAAAACATGGAATCGTCAGACCGGGAAAACGCTGGGTGTAGCGGGGTGTGTATTCTGTATAGTTGTGGGAAGTGTTTGCGTCGTATTGTGCAAGTGCCTTGCATTTAATGAGTATGTGAACTACGGAACGGCCTCTCCACATTTGCTACACAGAGGTCTTGGAGACCCCGTGAGCATATACGAGTGTGTGACGTGTGTGCCCTATCCGTAGCATAGCAAGGGCAACTTTTTGTACCTGTTTCGTGTGTCAGTGGTGTATGGTCCCAAGCGTTGTTTTATAACGTTTAACATGTTATCTGTCTGTTCACTCCAGTGTGTTTGTCATGTGTTGCGAAGTAGGCGTATGATGTGTGGCTTCATGTCTGTGTACGGCATTGTTGCTATGTCCACTGTATTCAAGAGCGTAGCAGCAGTGGCCATTTGATCTGCGGTTTCGTTCCCGACAATTCCAAAGTGTCCTGGAACCCAATAAAAGCTAGTTGATGGTTTGATGGATATGCGGATATGATAGACTTAAAACATGATTGATGACAAAGATTTTAGAACGCTTTCCGGATGCAAGTGCACGTACAACGCAAAGAGAGTTCGTGTACACGATGGATTTTAAAATTTGAAGTTGGCATGCGTGATTTAAGACAATTAAAATACCGTGTGCTTCCGCTGTAAATTTACTGTTACAAAGGTTTATTGTTTTACTGACATGAACGTTTGGCCCATGCACAGAACAAGACACAGTAGCTGTAGTCTTTGACGCCTTGCTGTAAAACTCTGCGCAACAGTACTTATCCTGCAGAAACAAGAAATGCTGCAAAATCGCAATTCTTGGTGACCTATTTTTGCAAAATTGCATAAAGGACGGGTCAAACGACACAGAGCGGAGATGCCCTCTTGGAATGAAATCAATGATTGGTGTAGTGTGGAAGCCTGAAAACGAGACTGATAGCTCGGAAGCTTCTTCTCGCGCTTTGAGCGGAAACGGCCTGGAGATTGTTAGACAATTTAAAAAAAGTTGCTGTGACGAAATATAATGAATGGTCGGAGTAAAAGTATGATTTGTCATATGCATGATTTTTAGGGATACAGAACGTTCATGTACACCCTCTGGTGATGTAGGTACCATTAATTGCAGTCTGCATACAGACTTTGGAAAGGGCTAGTGCGAAAAGCGCCACATGCAAGGCGTAGCCCCAAACGCAGCAGCGGGTCCAGCATTTTTATTGTCGTTTTTGTTTCGCACCCATACACGACACTGCCGTAGCCCAAGCGAGATCCCACTATGGCGCTATAACACGCCGAAGGAGTTGCTTGTCTGTATGATAGGATTGGTGGGAGAGAAGTTTAAGAATATTAATAGTATTTAGGCATTTTTGCTTAAGATGTTTCAAGTGCGGAACAAATGTTGGTTTGTTACCGAATATTACGCCTAAAAACTTGTGTTCCTTTTTAATAGGAATGGAACCTCTATTAAGAGTATCTGGCTCCGGGAGGATCCGGCGCTTCCTTGAGAACACAACGCAAGAACTCTTTCTGGATTCGGTTTAAAACCATTCTTGTCTGCCCAGCCAGCACGTTTTTTCACACCAAGCTGGACTTGACGTTCACAGATTGACATACTACATGATTTAAAAGATATCTGCACGTCGCCTACAAACATAGAGTAAGAAATGGTAGGTGGCAATATGTCACCAAGAGAGTCCGCTTTAATTATAAACAGAGTGCAGCTTAGAACTCCGTCTTGCGGAACACCGTTTTCTTACATATGAATCCTTGACAGTGCATTACCAACTCTTACGCGAAACGTTCTTTCAGAAATGTAACTAGCAAGGGTGTTTAGCATATGGCCCGAAACACCGAAAGACTTCAGGTCACTGAGGATCCCGTAGCTCGAAGCAGTGTCCTAGGCATTCTCAAGACCGTTGCGCGAAACTGTTTATGAATGAAAGCGTCGTTGATGTATGATTCAAGGGCGACAAGTTGGTCGTTCGTGGATCGGCCCTCCCTGAATAGGCAGCCAGCGGTCCCTGCAAGTTCGCACAGCTGAAGCTCGCTGATTCACAATTGTCGATTGTGTGATCTTGTGCTGTGCATTTTACTCACGTCAGTTTACCACGGCAAGAGGTTGTGCCATGCCCAAACCGCTGACACTTGAAGCAACGGCGTGGGTTTGGCATGTAGGACCGGACCGGACGTTTCATGAAGCCTGCGTTGGCCGACTCAGGAAGTGTGGAGCGCTCAAACGTCAAGATTATGTGTTTGTTTGCTATTATTTGGTTGTTTGGGCGTATGGTTATTCACCTCACTGCCGTCACGCCCTGATCACGAAGGCCCTCGATCAGATCGGCTTCGGTTTCACTTATAAGATCCCGATCAGAGATCACGCCCTGCCAGGCTGCGATGTGGCGTGATCCTATGTCAACGTCGACCAGTTTGCGCGAGGAGGTTAAAGGATTGTTGTTGGTTTTCTACTTCAATCAGGACTTGTCCCGTTGTGAGTGTCTGACCCTAGTACGACTTTCCGAAAATGCGTTCGAGAAACGTGGAAATCAGAAAGAAAGACTTGCAGTTGAGGGATTTTGACTTATCCAGGGAGTCCATAACCAAAAAGCGCGAAAAATTATCGTGCTTTGGAAGCGAGATGAAAGGCAAACGACGAAAAGTAACTTAGGTGCAGCCCTTTTTCAGGGCCCGATCAAGTTTGGCCGGCGGGGGGGGGGGGGGGGGGGGGTTAGAAAATACCATATGATAAAGTATAAAGCCGGGGACGGGGGTAATTTCTTCAGCCTTACCCTGCTAGCTGAAGAGGTCACGGAACTCCCTGCGCGGTAAACAGACAGGGAGCCCATCTTCCAGAGCTTGACTTGGGCTTCACCCTAAAACTCCCAGCTACGATGGAGAACAGCGTGAGTATTGGGGCTCGGGGTCCTAGGTTTCGCCAATACCGTCAACAAAATTACTCAAGGTGCCCGTGCGGGGTTAAGCGGGAAATAACGGGACCACAGAGAGAGGAGAGAGAAGGTGTGAAAAAATTTACACCATCTTCCCGTAGGGGAACCCTGAGTAGTATGCGATCACCGCATCGGAAGCCAGACGCTGGTCTTCTTTCGCTACACATTTTCTGGTGCAGGTAAACCCGGGAACCGGCGCACAAGCGAATCTACGTTCGACGGCGCAGCGGCTCCGAGGCACGCGAGGCTTGGATACCTTCGTGCTGCTTTATCCTGGAAGCCTTGCCCTCGCCCGCCGCCCCTTTCGGCTCGTGCCCAAGCCCGCCCTTATCCCCTAGGTATTCCTAACCCCAGCGTCTTGCTTCATCGACTGGTACCATGGACGCTCTTCGTAATCGCCGAGATGTCCTGCGAGCGACCGTCTCCGGGACCATGACAGTCCTCGACGCCTTGCTGCGGAGCCAGGCAGCAACGGCCCTTGACAGACAAAATGTCCTCGACCTCATTTTGCATGACCAGGTGAGCCTTCACAAACTCGACGCTCAAGTTCAGGACAACCTGAAGGATGAAGAATTTGATGCTGACGTTTTGGAAGCGATCGATTTCGACGAGCGTATCTGCGCCCTGCGAAGGCGCGTACGCTTCTCCGCGAGCCAAGACTCTTCCGCAAGCCCCGTCCTTCAACCTCAGGCGGCCCTGTTCACCACCCGCATCGCACCCTCGACTATTTGTCCGCTCCCCAGGGAGGCCCGGCGGACAATGATCCCGGGGGACGTGCCGCCTGTCTGGGAAATGACTGGTGCGCGGGTAGAACAGACAACGACGACGGAGGCGCTGCGGCCTTCCAGGACGCCAAGCAGGACACCGAGGGGCTCAGTCAGCAGCAACTGCGCAGTCCTGCAGCTTCCGTAACTGCTGTCTCGGGGAAGTCTCACGGACACTCCCGGGACCTCGGCATCGCTGACGCGGCTATCGTTTTTGAGAGAGCCCAGCGGTCCTGCCGTAAATCTAGCCTAGCCAACGAGACTTCTGGTTTGGAGATGTCTAAGTGGCCCCAGACGGATGCTGGCATCACAGACGCGATTCCAACTTCAGAGACGTCACTACAGCCCTTTCGCAACCCTCGCTTCGACAACTTGACTTCCGCTCCGGAGATGTTTGGCCCGTTCTGCCACGGCCCTAGCGTCGATGGTGCGACTCTTGTTTTGGAGACCACCGAGCTTTCCTGTTGTGACCGTTACGTCGGCGACGCACCTGTCGTTTCGCAGGCAGTTGAGGAACCAGGTTTCGAGTCGAAGATATTTTCTTTTGGCCCAGCAACGAAATCGTGATTCGGGCGGAAGATGAACTCGCTTCAGAGGATAACGAAGCGCTTGCTCCTCCGACGCTCCGTGAACAAGTTTCGACGCCGGAAGCGAGCTTCGGCCGCGCTAGTCCAGGCACGGTGGGGAGGCATCCTGAACAACATCTTCGATGGTGACGACCCCTTCTTCAGCAAGCGCAACTCGATTCAGGACGAACCTTTGTACCCTGTTGGGAACGGCGAAAGTGAAGTCCTATGGTTCGCAGAGATAACGGACAGGCCATTGGAACACACATATTTCCTCATGGAAGCAGTATCAGACGTGGAGGCGACGGCAATGCCATCACGCTACCGTGACGCTCCCTGGAAATTTGGCAGTATACATCAACTGTTCCCGTTTGATCCTGGCTGCTGCCTGGCGGCTGAAAACCAGAAGCATGGTCTCTCTTTCCGGTTGACAGTTCGCAATCCTCACTTGTATCCCCTAAGTCACTTTGATCCAGCAACTCCGCAAGCGGTCGTTGCCCGTGACATTGGCCATGGACCTGTACTGCCTCGCTCGAATGACAAGGCCGTTTACCGAGATCCACGGCACCGAGACACCCAGCCGAAGGCTCCACTAGATCGCCCAGCCAGCCTACAAGCATCGCTGCTAAGAAATCATGCACCGCTATGGAAGTCGAAAAACTGGTCGTAGTGGGGCCCAGACTTCGCCACTGATAGTGCCGCTGCCAGCTAGCTCCTGACCAACTTGGCTGCGGCGGGAGTATGTTAAGAAATAAAGATGCGCAGGCAGGGGGCGACAGTATGAAGAAGAGGAGGAGGATCGGGGCGCGCTCGGCCTGGGTAATCGACTCGATCACCACATCGGAAGCCAGACGCTGGTCTTCTTTCGCTACATACTACTCAGGGTGGCATGGGGTCGATTTCAAGTGCCCATTAGTTTTCAGTTCGTCGTTTACGTAAGCTTGAGGTAAGTAGCTACCATTATATTTACCGCTTAGTTTCCATGGTAACTACACCACTTTTCACTTACCGGAACTACGAAATGGGAAATTGCGTTGAACCCATGGCTGTTCCGCATACTACCCGGGGTTCCCCTACGGGAAGATGCTGTAATTTTATTGGAGGGGGGGACGTTAGAGTGGAGAGGCATTAAAGACAGAAAGATAGAGAGACGTTGTAAGTGGTATGAGTTTGTCTTTGTTTAAGCATTATCATCATCATGTTCAACGTAGGTGACGTCGAGCTGTGGTTGGCGTTCCGCTTTCATTATGACCGTCTTATGGTCTGTGAAATGTACAGTCAAGGGCTGTTTAGTGGGTGAACCCTAAAGTTGCGGAAGATGAGGTCGATGCACGTTCCCCGGATGGTTGTGGGCTGCTTGTAATCACAGCCCGCCGAGACTCGCCGACGTACGCCGCTGCCGACGACGATGAAACGTCGAAGGCGCGTGAAGCGTGCTCGTCTTGTGCCAGCCCAGGAAGACACTGGCAACACTCGCTCCAGGAGCCATTGAAGGGTAAGACACCACGGGGTGTTCAGCAAGCCGAGCATGTGCAGTGGGGGTGTGGACGGCGCACCAACAACAAGGGTGGGACATAGCCCCGACCATGAGATGCTTCGCATCTAAACGAGAACCTTCGCCGCGCCACTCGTGCCTTACTTCCACCGCGTGGAACGGACCTCCCCAGTGGGCTCGCTCGCTGGGAGGAGGTCTTTCTGCGCAGGCTTCGAGATGGGGTGGCGTTATCCCCAGCAGTTACTCACGCTTGGCCTGCCTGATACCACGCCCCGGTTGCGAACACCTGCCCTTACTGTGTGACTCCTGCGCCAGAAGCTGACGTTGAACACCTGTTGTGGACTTGTTGAGGTCTTAGAAATGCCGGAATCCTACACCTCCGAGGCACAGGGCTCCATCCCGGGAGACACCCCGATCTTAAGCTTTGAATATGGGGACCCCAGTACCGGTCTCTTTTTGGCTTTCTGCGTGCAAGTGGTGCAACGTTGTACCTTTAAACCTCCCTGTTATGCCGTAGGGCAATCTATCACATAAAAAAGACATGTGTTTCTGTAGCTTCTTCTAGGACGGCCACAACCACTGTGTCCTGCGGCTGTTGTAGAACGCCCAGACACCGCGTCCCACCATTTACCAGGGAAGCCTCTGCAACGTCTAGAATGTGGCCATCCTCTGCCACTTGCCTCTGCTGCTGACCTTGCAAGGCCGCTGCCTCCGTCGTGCCTCCAGCGCCTCGTGCCTCCCTAGTGTGCCTCTCCGACATCTGCCATTTCTGCACTATGTAAGACACCACCAACTTTCATTTACATCATTATGCTGTGACTGTTCGCATTATCACCTCTCCTGCTGCTCAAACCTTTCCACCATCATGTATGTCAGTGTTTTATAGCGCGTTCGCGTTCTACGTCTATACTTTCATGAATGTTTATAGATTTCCATCTTTTACTTCGGCTTGAGTCTTATGTAACCTGCCATTACACTACCCTACCCTTTCCCCCGCCGAGTAGCATGTCAGTGTTGACGTTCTGGCCAACGTCTCGTCTCTCTTCCCTAATAAAGAGCATTCTCTCTCTCTCTCTCTGGACGTTAACAATTCCACAAGACCAGTACAGACATAATAGAGTCCCTCCCCCACAGCTCTTCGAAAATGTTTATAACGTTCCTTCACAAGGTATATACTGCAAACAATTGTTCAGGGGATGGATCTACATATACAGTCCCCGGCGACCAAAGATACATCGTAATGCTTCTCACTGTTGGGTTGGTGTCTGAGCGGTTACTTCTGGATATCTGGCTTCAGCTGCTGGGGCGAGTGACAGGCTTGACGACGCGTGGTATTCTACCGCAAGCCGTTGAGACTAAGTTGGTTGTTCAGTTTTTGGCGCTTGGCTTTAGCTTTCCGCTCCCAAAAGTGGCGATTTGAGTGTCGTCCGCGTTGCTGTTCCCTGGGAGCTCCCGCAGCCGCTAGTGCCGTGGGTTATAAGCGTGTTTTAGCACTGTGTATGGTGCGTCTGTACCGTAGTTACCATGTTGACCGGGTTCCGACTGCGCCTGGGTGTGCGGGAAGGGCGAGGAATCGCACGCCTCCGAGACGAATGCGGGGGCACGGCGAGGGCTGGCACGAGAAGCTAACCCGCCCTGTTCCGACGAATGCGCAAGTGTCCAGATGGGACCCGGGAAACACGGTACGCACGTACAACACGGAGCGTACGGAGTGCTAAAACTCTATTTATGGGCGTGAAAACGTGCAATATGCCCTCGGCTTCCCGGAGCGATTTCTTTCTTGGTTCTCATACCGGAGAGACTGTGGCTGTTACGGCTGTTACGGATACTACCATGGCTGTTACGGCTGTTACGACCCCATGGCTGTTACGGATACTACTCAGGGTGGCATGGGGTCGATTCAAGTGCCCATTAGTTTTGAGTGCGTCGTTCCCGTGAGCTTGAGGTACGTAGCTACCGTTATATTTACCGCTTGGTTTACATGGTAACTACCACACTTTTCACTTACCGGAACTACAAAATGGGAAATTCCGTTGACCCCATGGCTGTTTCACATACTGCTCAAGGTTCCCCTACGGGAAGATGGTGTAATTTTATTCGAGGGGGGGTGTTAGAGTGGAGAGGCATTAAAGAGAGAGAGAGAGAAACGTTGTGCGTGGTATGAGTTTGTCTTTACTTAAGCAATATCATAATCATGTTCAACGTAGGTGACCGGGCATTCAGCAAGGCGAGCATGCGCTGTGGGGTGTGGATGGCGCAACAACAACAAGGGAGGGACATAGCCCCGACCATGAGATGCTTCGCATCTAATAAAGGGGAGGGCTCTCGTATGGCCGAATAAGTGACGCGCCTCCCACTGCCTTCACAAATGAGCTCCCTGGGGGTACAAATTGTTCAGCCCCTTGTTTGTCACTGGTCGCCTTACACGCAAACAGACGGAAGAACAGAGTCGTCATCTGGGGAGGAGATGGTAGACCTGAGGCGGAAATGGACCGAGAAAAGCGGTTGCGGTGGGCTGATCTTGCTTTATTTCGCAATCAAGAGCATTAAGTTGCTTAGAGAAATAAACAGTAGCGTAAACTTCCCGCAAAAGCCTATTTTGTAGAACCGGCTTCAGCTATAAAAAGCAGGTAAAAAAATTAAGCTGGTTCGGGGGCACAATTAAGAACATGACAGGGTGTAGCCTCGCTTCCGGAAAGCTTCCAGAACTTTCATCCAAAAACACTATTAGCTTAGCCAATCAAGTTTAGATTGCGCCTGTATAAAGAGTATTTTAAGCTAACGAAAAAGAAAGAGAGAACCAAACGGGACCGGTGTGGAACCTCTCCTTTTGGTTGCGAAGCCGATGCCTTACAGATAATGCGACGCCGGCTCGAAATTCCTAAACGTAGGATGTGATGCCTGCACACCGTGTGTTGCTACGGACGCTGACCGTTGCCCTGTGCGCAACTACAAGAGCGACCGTTGGTCTAAAATAAATGTGAAAACCTAAATTTTATTGATATTGTAATGTGTGAAACTTGAGAAAATAATTTGTATCGTGGTTGGCAATGCCTAAAGCAGTGATTCGTTGCGCCATCCTCTGCGAACAACGACCTCGCCAACAAAGGCAGAAACCCGCAAATGTTTATTGACAACGTCTTTGTCAGCGGCTAATCAAATCGATCATGTCAGTCACTCAGGAATTTCAGTCAGTCAGTCAGTCAGTCATTCATCCAGTCAGTCAGTCAGTCATTCAGTCAGTCAGTCAGTCAGTCAGTCAATTAGTCAGTCAGTCAGTCAGTCAGTCAGTCAGTCAGTCAGTCAGTCAGTCAGTCAGTCAGTCAGTCAGACACAATCAATCAATCAATCAATCAATCAATCAATCAATCAATCAATCAATCAATCAATCAATCAATCAATCAATCAATCAATCAATCAATCAATCAATCAATCAATCAATCAATCAATCAATCAATAAGAGCGATGCGCAGAGGAACGTCCCCGCTAGGAATCTGTGCGCATACTCTGAAAAATGTGTCCGCGCTCCGAAGCCTTTAAAGCACTGCATGCCCGCAGAGTAGCAGATTCTCGCATCGGTGTGCTGAACCATGCCTTATACATGAGTACATGAGGATGGGTGTGACTTTCATATGATGTTCAGTTATTAATCAGCAAAACCGTCGGTCATCTTTTTTGTCTTCCAGAACACTCGCTCGTCTGACGGGAAATATTTAAATACGCCTTTTCACGGACGCAGCTTTGATAAGTGTCAGCATTTTACAGACCAATATTACTCCTTTACTTTGCCGATAGAACAAGGCAATGCGAATTGCCGTTTATTATCTCGCGACATTCACCAACACAGCAGTGGGCACTGAAGCCCGCAAGTGTCGGCTGTAATCATTAGTTGGAGCAAGAGCAAACCTGGTTTACCTAACAATTTGGCAACCAGTTGTTGCGGTGTACATTCTTCCATTCGAACGCTCCAACGTGCAGGAATAACCCCTCTTTAACGAGAATAATAATATTAATAATAATATCAATCAATCAATCAATCAATCAATCAATCAATCAATCAATCAATCAATCAACCTTTTTTAAAGTGCCTAGGAACAACCGAAGCCTTCGTGCTGGCGCACTGAGACGGAAAAAAAAGGTCGCATGGAAATACATCAGTGGCGGACACATAAACAGCCAGTAAAAAGGTGTGTGAGTGAAGAACAATAAAAAACTGGAAATAGTACAGACAATAAAATTAAAAGAGGTCTCCAAACTACATTACACGACTAACAGAGACTGTAAATTATGGCACATTGCAAAAACACATCGCACAATGACCATAGCAATAGGGTGAAGCCTCAATTACACAAAAATGTATAAAACAAAGTACAGGAAACATTTGTAACTATTCACGGAAAGTGATAAATTATAGAAACATTTGTTGCTGCGGCCTGCCCGAGCCACTTAAAAATATGTATCAAGAGTTGACTAAACAAGTGTGTCATAGTACATACAGCGATTACGCCCGCAGCACCAACATCATATACGAACAAATGAGAACAAACTCTGTGAAAACAACGCACACATGAGGAAAATAACTGAACACAAGTACTGTTGAAATGAAGTTAGCGCGCCACGGCTAACAGCCCGGCCGAAAACCCCCGAAGGGGACGGCGAAATATATCAAGTTCTCCGGAGTGCAGGTTATATAGGCGTTGCCGTCTATCAAGAGGAGAACACCTGCTAAGTTGTGAAGCTGTGTTAAGCCTTGTTGCTTTTTTTCGGAACACGAACACCGATTGCTGCAAGCAGTTCCGGGCATGAAATTGTACCATGGAGCAGTTTGCATAAGAAAAGAAGGTCTGAACGGGTTCGCCGGTAACTTAAAAAGACAGTTATTGGGAGAGGCTCAGAAAGAAAACGATGCGTAAATATAGATAAAAATTTGGTCTGTACAAGCTGTAAACGTTGATAATTAGATATGCAGGTTCCATTCCAAATGACAGAGCCATATTCAAGTTGAGAAATACAAAGTGCCATAAAAAGTTTTAGGAATGAATGAGGAGACTGGAAGTCTCGTGAAAACCTGCATACAGCACCAAGCAAGCGGAGCGATCGACGAGTCAGTTGAGTGACATGAGGCGAGAAAGTTAATTAGGCGCTGTCGAAGAGCAGTCCGAGGTATTTGATCTCGTCGACTCTAGACAGAAAACCGTCATCAATACTGTAGCGAAAGAAAATGGGTTGGTTTTTCGGGTATAAGACATGACCTTTGTTTTCGTCGGATTAAGATTAAGTCTGTTATCTGACCACCAGTTAGCAAATGAGAATATATCTTGCTGCAGCTCATCACAGTCGTGGAAGGACTTTCTACGTCTCAATATTTTGATGTCGCAATTAAAAATTGAATTTGACGTCTGAATTTGACGTCGCAATTAAAAAAGTCTTTGAAATTTAATTGCGACGGACACATCATTCACAAAAATGGGGAACAAGAGAGGGCCCAACACGGAGCCTTGGGGCACACCGCTTGTCGATCTATACATATAGGACGTCTGCCCATTAACGCTAACGAAACTGAACCGATTACTTAGATAGCTACGCAGTAATGCCACGAGTGATGTATCAATGCCCGAATGCAAAAGCTTATCAAGTAACAACGCGTGGCAGACAACATCAAATGCTTTGCTCAGGTCACACTAGACAACGTCTAACTGGCTTCGCCCGGAAAGTGCAGCGGAGGCCTGCTCCATGAAGCAGGCGAGATTTGTTGCTGTCGACCTTCCTGACATAAAACCACGCTGTTTACTTGTAAGAAACTGTTGTAGAGAACTTCACAATACCTTGTGCAGCGGTGCCTCAAAAAGCTGGGAGGCACCACAAAGGAGAGACACTGCTCTATAGTTTTTGGGATCAGATTTGGTGCCTGACTTGAAAATGAGGCACACTCGAGAAATTTTCCACTTACGAGGAAATGTGTTTGTTTTTAGGCAGTGATTGAATATCGCAGTTAAAACAAGAACAAAAATGCTGCTGGATGTTTTTAAAATAGCGGGAGGTATTCCGTCAGGGCCACACGACAGCGACGGTTTCATGCGCCTTAGACTCTGAAGCACCAACTGCTCGTCCAATTGTACTAACCTAGAATCCTGCACCTTATTTACATTACGTTTATTTCACTGTCATCGCGCTGGCCATATGTAGTACTAAATTGCTGCGCAAAATGGTTGGCAACATCACGAACTTCTTCCCAGAGGAATCAACAAGACTCAACAATCAATCAATCATGTTTATTTACGTGCCCAGGAACAGCCAAAGGCCTGAGTGCTGGCGCACGGATAGTTACATAAAACAAAATACAAGAAACATATTGCAAGAAACAAACAAGCGACAAGACACACACAAATTGAAGTAGTAAAAATTACATAAATAAAACACAGGTGGAGCCTGGGTACGCGTAAAAAAAGATGCCTTTGTGGCTCTGCGTGTTGTAGAGACCACACAACAAGCACAGCAACAAAGTTTGTCAGAAAAACGACAAAAACAATGACAAGAGTATAGAAACAAATGATAACACCAACAAATCACAGTAAATAGTTTCAAAAATAGGCAACTGTCAGTTGGTTAAACAGAACCGTGGAGTAACCAAATTCCAGCAATAAAAAAAGAAAAAGAAAATAAAAAAATGAACGACAGAGACATCATAGATGTTTACCATACTGTATACAACCGCGAAGTACGGTAAATTTTAAAGGAACCTTGAAAGAAGTCAAGGCGTTCAAAGAAGCGGTTGTAAGAATTCTGTATTCTGCGCACAGGAGAATGATTCGAGTTACGCGCAGCGGTCAAGAACGGGCGATGCGACCTGGTGGGCCTTTGCGGAACACTAAACTCTAAACGGTTAAGCAGGGCTGCGCAAGAAAGGACACCATGAACAATTTTCTGAAGGAATGTAAGATCTGCACGCATACGTCTGCAGTTCAACAAAGGGTTGGAAGGAACTGTGGGTAAGTCAGAATCAGGACCCGGACTGTGAATGTGATGGCGGTGCTTAAATATGGATATAAACATCTTCTGCACACGTTTTATAAAATCACTACTAGATTTGGAGATGCCATTCCAGGCAACAGAAGCATATTCTAACTGAGGGATACGTACTATATTATATAGGATGAGAAATGGATCGGAAGAAGAGAATTCCTTTGAAATTCGGCAAACATTTCCATGACTACGTAGCGCTCGCCGGGCGATTAACCTAATATAAGATGAAAAAGAGAGGGTACTGTTGAAAAGCACCCCGAGGTCCCTAATCTCCTCAACCCTTTGCAGAGGAGCTCCCTCAATGCTGTAGGAAAACAGCAGACGATGGGTTTTCCGGCTGCACGTGATAACCTTTGTTTTAACAGGGTTCAAAATCAGACAGTTTTTGCTACACCAGCCCGATAATTCCGACACATCACTTTGCAGGGCACGGTAGTCCTGAACACCGCTAATGTGCCTAAAAAGTTTGACATCTTCAGCATAGAGAAGAAATAAAGATTTTGTTAAGACTGTTGACACATCATTGAGAAATATAGAAAACAACAGTGGACCCAGCACGGAACCTTGAGGTACGCCACTTGTTGCAGTGAAAACACCAGACATTTTGTTGTTTACATCTATGTAAAATGACCGGTCAAGGAGATAGTAGGACAACAAGGGCTGCGTCTACACCGGGCGCAGTGAACTTGTTAATTAATTATTTGATGGTTAACCACGTCAAACGCTTTACTGTGGTCAAAATAAATGACATCCAACTGGCCGTTTTCACAAACTGCAGCCGTAGCCTGTGTCATAAAGCTGGCAAGATTTGTAACCGTCGATCGACCCGAGAAAAAACCGTGCTGATTAGGTATCAGAACGTTCTTGACGCATGCCGCAAGAACTTTCTGCAGAGCTGACTCAAACAGTTTTGAGGCAACGCAAAGGAGTGAAATGGGGTGATAGTTATTAACGGCTGACTTATCACCAGACTTAAATATAGGAAAAATTCGAGCGATCTTTCATGCACGAGGAAATCTGCCGTAAAGTAAACAGTTATTATAAGTGGAAGTTAAACAGGCACAATAATGTTGCCGTAAGCCTTCATAAAGGCTGCAGGAATTCCATCTGCACCACAGGAAAATGACGGTTTCATCCGTTTAAGGCTATCATTGACAAGTTTTTCATCGAACATGGGTGTATTAAAATTAGACATTCTATTGAATGATAGGCGTTAATCGTTAGCATGAGCAGTGGAAAGACAGAGTGAAAGTACTGAGCAAAGCTGGTGGAAACATCCTCAACGCGTTCATTATCGGAATTGAGCAGGCTAATCTATTCTTTAGATGCCTTAGAACGGCCGCGTGCATACCTCCAGAAGTCAGCATCTTTCTGAGACGCAGCAGCCTTCAAGGACTCTATATACAACTGGTGGTAACGCCGGTAGAGGCTTTTACAAAGTGAGCGATACCGACTAAACTCAGCTTTCCACTTTTCAAGCCAAGAACGCTTTGCCTTTTTGTGGGCGCTGCCCTTAAGTTTAAGCGAACTGCGAAGCTCTTTAGAGAACCAGTGGGGAAGGCGAAAAGCAAAAACGCCCGTGTGTACGAGATTTCGGCGCACGTTAAAGATCCCCAGGTGGTCAAAATTAAGCCGGAGCCCTCCACTACGGCGCGCCTCATCGCCTGCGTTGCGTCGGCGCGTTAAACCCCCAGAATCAATCAATCAAGAACCAGTGGGGAAATTTGGAATGAACAGGCTTATAAAGAGGGATGTACTTTGCAACACCACTCCTGATAATTTAGGTAAAACGTCGAACCTGTTCATCAACATCACTGACATCAAAAACACTTGACCATTCAGCGGATGTATAAAAGTGATACAGCCCAGCATAATCTCCACGTTTGATTGCATATCTCGGGACTTCACAATCGTCAACCCCGCCATCGCGATGCTGGGCAGCGACCGAAACAGAGACAATAAGACGATGGTGAAACTTGTCAAGGTGTACAAGAGAAATATCAAAGGCACACACTTGCACGTTTTTTAAGTTTGAGCAGCACACATCTAGAACATTACACACAAAAGTTTTCTATGCTGCAAAACTGCTGCATGGAGGTGAACGATTGAGAATCTAATAACATGCTGCATTTCTGCGCTGCCTAATGGCTTTTGTGCTCAAAGGAAGGACTGTTCCAGCGAATTCCTCGGGTGTTAAAGTCCCCATTTATAATGAGCTTATGGTTAGAGTGTGCATTTGAGACATTTTCTATAGATGTGAGTGTTCAATTAAATTCAGAAGATAATACATCCGGGCGATATATAGAATGCATTGATAAATAGCTCCTCGCCCCTCGTAAGGCCTACCTCAAGCCAGACTACTACTACTACTACTACTACTAATAATAATATTAATAATAACCAGAAAAAGAACAATACCATTATTACGGAGAACAGAAAGCTGTACAAAGTCACAGGCCTGTCAATGCCACAGTAGCCTTGAAAGGCAGCGCCTGGCAGGCAGCAGAAATCCGTGCACATAGCCGAACATGAAACAGCACCACCATCGTCTAGTCAAGACGGCACAATATAACCGCGAGTAAGAAAAAAAACAATGTAAACCGCAAAGCCGTTACAAGGCTACACTGTGCCACAGGGTGACGGGAAACATAACAGGCGAGCAGAGTCAGGCAACTTCAGAACAAAACGCATGTGGGCGATGTATCAGTTTAAAACTATTGTTCACTTCAAATACACTGAGTGGCAATTTATTGAAGGACGATTGAACATAGTAACGCCGCATTCTTTGACCATACCTTGTAAGAAACCGGTATCCGATGAGATCTCTTGGTCTAAGAAGCCCGCAATTGTTTTTCAACGCGTGCACTTTTAACCCGCCGGATATACAAAGTCCAGAAAGATGTTCACCCAACTTAGCTGTAAAACGCCGCATTTCTTGCACACATTTTTTTTTTAATTTTTTAACGCTGTATACAGAAACTATTTTTTTTAAAATTCAGCGCTGAGTTGGCCATCAAGGCTATGCACAGTGGTTTTGACCCGCATCTCTATGAGAAGGTATGCTACGTACAATGTCTGAGCATGAAAAGTTGTTTTAATCTCCATAAATTAAAGGATTTTATAGAAGAATTATCCACTGGCTTGCAAGCCCTGACGAGGAATGTCTGGGCTTTCGGAGAAAAAAACAAGCTTGTACCATGGGAAAGATACCGAAAATATAGCTGTTTTACATTTGCATTGTTATCGAAGTCGTTGCGCAACATATGAAGTCTCACGAAATGAAGCGATACTGGATAAAACCGCCCGGACTCGCCTCCTGGCGCCCCCTCAGCTTTTTGTTTAAGCTAACCCTGAAAGAGGTACGCGATACCATAAAATTTGTTTGTTTGCGTCGTAAGTAATGCTTCGATTGACGATATCACCACGCTCAATGCTCTTTGAGCCACTCCGTGTTTTTACAATGTGGCACGAAGGCCCAACTAGGACATAACTTACAAAGCAAATACTGCAGCAAGAAAAGATAAGAAAAAAAAGACTTGGGAGCAAGTATTGGTCATTTAACTACAATGCCATCTCCCCGGGTATGTCGCGGCATACAGAGGCGTTGTTGCGGTGGAGCCTGTATCCTCAGCCGCGTACTGTGAACATCGTTGGTGGTCTTTGTTTTCTCGGGCAGCAAGAATACCATGTGGGATTCCTTATCTTCCTTAAGACGCATATTTTCTATTTCTCTTTCCTTTCCCAAGCTCCGCTCGAAGCCGTTTCGATACGCAGCACGTCGTCCGTTGTGGGCGCCCCTGAAAGCGTCGACACTGGGCACTGCGCCCGGGTCATTGCCATTACCAGTGAGGGCAGAATTACTCTTTGTGCTGCGACATTTAGGACGCAGCAATGGATGGTCGTTTCGAGTTTTATGGCGACTTTAGAAAACGCTCCCCGAGAACGGCCTCGGTAGCAACGGAGAGGAGAGAAAACTCAGGGCGCAGGGGCGCTGTTAAACTGGGGATGTTGTCTTCATTAAGATACAAGGAACACATTGACGTGGTGTGTCCAGGTGCATTAAAGTGGCACTACAGAGTTCCTCCTTATTGACTTGGAGGGCACGGGAAGAGAAGAAAATGTCGAGAGAGGTCTCAAGCAGGAGAAACAGAGCGCATAACAAAAAGCGAAGTTGCCTTATTTTCTTTTTTTCGCTAGTAATGAAAACTTACGGTGCTTGGGGGGGGTGGGGGGGGGGAGCGGGCAAAAAGATTTCAAAGAAAAAGCCGACATACAGACAAGAAGAACGATGCAATGTCAAGAATTACTGGCGTTTTACAAAAACAAACAAAAGAAAATGTAACTCTTCGCCTGTCAGAGTTTTTGGTCCCGGACGCCGAACAAATCTCATGGTTCAGCATTGATCCAATGCACTCTGGAATGACCAACACATTCGTCAAATAATAAAATTTCGGCAAATGATGGCGTCCAGCACACGACTTGTTTTAAACGTTTGGGCAGCGCTGTGGCGTCGCACAATGGAGGCACGATGCTCTTCTGCCCTGAGCAGGGCCGCGGCACGGGTGCCCTTTTTCAATAAAATCGTATAAGTGTGGTTGTCGTCCTTTGCCGACTTTGTTTAACTGGTAGCGCAGATGAGTCGCTCGAGTTCATTATGAGAAATATTCGATTTGATTGTGAGGTTTTACGCGCCGACGCTACACAGGCGATGAGGAGTGCCGTAGTGAAGGCTCCGGATTAATTTCGACCACTTGGGGATCTTTAACGTCCGCCTAAATCTCGAACACACGGGCGCTGTCGCTTTCCGGCTCCATCAAAAAAGCGGCCGCCGCGGCCGGGAATCGAACCCGTGACCTTGTGCTCAGCCACTCAAGGCCTTAGTCACTGAGCCACCGCGGCGGGACATTAAGGGGAATCTGAATCACGGGATTGCAAAGAGTATACTTCAACGTATGCTCCATCGTACCAGTATACGTCAACGCTACGTCATGTGTACATCTACTTTATTTATCTTTGCTTTGCTGTATTCTATATTCGCTGCAAATAATTTGACAAAGAGACGGGTCACGCTTCACCCGACGGCTGTTTCTCAGAATGAAATCTCGTAGTGGCTGGCATGCGCCTGTTCTACTTCCGCGCTGTTACGCGCACTTGTCACGTGGCACGCACTGGGGTAACATTCGTTCCACCGCTGGCAACGTGCTGAGGTTGCGCAGTGTCCACACACTCATCTCCTACTCTGCATACCTGTGTTTAATGGTTGTACGGACCCAATTTTTTTTATTTACCTCTTACAGCGGTAACACATAACAAGGCTGTTTTTAAGTGCGGAGCACGTTATGGACTAGCGTTGTCATCGCCGCTCGCTAACGGTCGATGCGACTGCCGGAATCAGGCGGCGCAGCGAGATAACGGACCCAAGTAGGCCTGATGTACCATCGTCAGGGGGTCACGCTGAGGCTTCGAAAACCCCGCTGTTTAACGATGATGGCTGGATGTTTATGGCGCAAGGCCAACTAGGGCAAAGAACGCCAAAACAGTGGTTAGGGATGAAGGATTTAAACGTAAACTCTAAAATCGTTCAACAAAAACAGAAATAAAATCAGTAAAAGACAATGAGGATGGCTGGTGTCAACGGCCAGGTTGTGATGGTGCGTGGCATGAAATAAGGTTTAAAAAAATACACGTGGTAGAAAATGAGGTGTAAAAACTTGATGTCACTAAGAAACTTAAAGGTACGTTGTAGAGGAATCATGGTATCATCCGCTAAAAACAATACTGGTTGTATTGGATTATGTTGTCTGTAGGGGCGGCGAAGTGTTTGTGTCGTGTTGTGCGGAGTGCTTTGCATTGAACTAGCACATGGATCACGGATAGATCACGCTGTTTAAATAGTCATAACAGTTCGAAACTCGTGAGGAGCTGGAATACATCTCCCCATTGTTTACCGCAAAGAAAGCTGCATGTACATTTCAGGCAAACTGTGTGTATATAACCGGCAGCCCCCGTATTCATTTCGTTAGGAACGGTCGTTGGGTAGGTTTTTACGACAGTGCACGAAAAAAGCGTCCGCACAAGAAAAAAATGGCACGTTCGAAATATGCCACTGAAAGGCTCCAGCCGCGCAAGAAGAAACTTGACGCGTTCGAAATGACGCAAAAGAGCTCCAGCACACGAAATTAAGACCAGCACAAAAAGAACAGAACTCCCGCTGGCGCAGTTTCAGGCAGGGGGCACGCGAGCACTGAGGAGGCGGTAAATTTCAAATGCTTTGAGCGGCAGCAGTGAGCGGGTAACGGCGCTGCACCCCATTATGACGAATCACTGCTCTGCACTTCCCACAGCTTTCACATTGAGTGGACGCGTACGGCTTTAGTTTTTCCCTAAACAGGGCGCTTAAAGCTTACCAGCATCTGTAGACGGTCGGTCCCTTTGTCTTTCCAAGAGCGCGCTTCTCTTACAGGCTTTCAATATAAAATGTCCCAAACATTTCGGGGGTAGGAGGTTCTGGCTTCGCATGCAGAGAAAACAAAAACACCGGCCTGACCTGTACAACGCCAAAAGCAATTAGAAAACACAACGAGAAAGAGTGCCCTTAAGAATTAACATTGAAACACACCACATAAAATTGATTAGGATACGCTTTTCCTTACACAAACATAGATAATCCTACAAAGATAAGCAACAAACATACAAAGATATTAACATTGGCAAACGCGGATGGAATGAATGGCTGCTGTGCGAATAGCGCGGGTGAGTGGATGTGGCAGCATATTTTACCTTGCGGGGTTACAATTGAACGTGTGGGTCTCGAGGTTTTACTGAATCGATATCGTGGGCGGCTAGAAAGGGTGGTCGTTTTCCGTATATCACCACTGTCGGTGTTGGCCGCCATTTTGTAAAACCACCGCCTATGTATTTCGTCCCCTTTCATCTTTTTCTGGTGCCTGGCACGGAAATTGTCCTGCAGGGGTTCTCTCCCGCAAGGGCTCAATGCGCCCGCGCAATTGGACTATTGTGAGCTAAATTCGGTAGCCAGAGGAAAAGCGCCGGTTCCGAATCGACCAGTAGCAGAAAGGGGTTACGTGCGGGGGAAATGCGCAAATCTACAAGGGCATGGAAGCAGAGGGAAGAGGCATTAGAAAACCTTCTCTCCGAAAAGCACTGTTGAAGTTTGCGTAACGCGCCCCTTTGGCCATGCATATGCTGGAATGTTTTTCTGTGCTTAACATTCAAAGAAGCACACAAAAAATAAAGTGCAGATAATCCCTGGTTACTATTGCAAGTGATTGCTGTCATGCCTTATTTGCAAACGAAATACCGTGCACGGGCTGTTAGTACCTGCTTAACCGCCTAGGTAAACGGCTCCTAACTAAATGAATTCATTATCTTAGTACTAACCAACTTGATTTTTGGTTTATAAAAGAACTGCCGCATTCTTCGGCACTGCATAACCGGAAGAAATAAGCTAATTTGGAACAGCGGATGTGTAGTTAACATTCAAACGACTTCCAAGCATGAGAACATTCTCTCTTCGGCATCTACGAGCACCTAACAAGCTAAAATATCCCCATTTACCAGAATCTTCGAAATAAAATTAGGCACCTTACTTTACATGGCTATCACAATTTATTCCAAAATAACAGCGTTGTACTGCTTCAATAGACTTACTGCTGCCTAAATATGTACTGGTTCCCCGCTGCCAAAAATTACACATGTTGGTTAACAAAGTAGCCGGGGTTTGGCAGTTCCGTGTAATTCTTGGAATGCTTCCCAGATACCCAAATCGACATTGTATTGATATGTTTTCTTGCGACCATAAATATATTCTTGGCCACTGCATGGCGAACACCGAATCTGGTCCCTGACCCTATCATAACGCAAATTAGCCTCGTCGTCAATCGGCAATCCCTTCTCTTCGGCTCAGTTAATCCCACCGAGCCACAACATCGGCCGCTAATGCACCCCACCCAGTTTATTTCTTCATTGGTCCCAACAAAACAACCCATCATCGAAGAGGTAAACAACATCGGGCCAAGAGAGCGGCTGGACGCGGCGACGGTCGCTTAGTCGTCGCTGGGCAAATCGAATACCAACGAGGTTGGTGGCAAAGACCTTTCTGGGGTTAAGGGAAAAAGAGATTATGGGCGCGAGGAAAACATGGGGGAGAGGATGGCAGGAAGGGAAAGGCAAAGGCGGCAAGCCGACATACCTAAGGCGCTATTTAATGGGCTGCCTGCTCAACGGGTCGAACGCATGGGTTGGCGCGGAGGGGACGCACTGCATTATTCAAGAGTCCCCCCGCAGCGCCACCGCCACCACGGCTCAGGCAGCGAACTGGAATCTCATGTGCGGATGCGCTGGTTGACCTCGCGCGCCCCGATGCCCTCGCAGGGGGATTAGAGGCGGAGAAGCGCTGGATCACTCGTCTGGAGGAGGAAGCGTTAGAAGATTGCAGTACCAATCGATACAGTCTACAAACCCGGGTTCGTGGTCCGTTAACCGGCCAGGCAAGAACCCAAACAACAAGAAAATTGCGGGGACCTTTAGGTGCGGATTTTAACGTATATAACACCTCAAAGCTAATGTTCAATTGCAGTTCCCTCTAACTGAGACTTGCCTTTTGATAGTGATCAGAATAAATTAAATCAGGGCAAAGAAAACAGATTTGTGCAATATCGCAAATCGCCCGTCACCGGGAGGTAAAGATAAAATAAGAACGCTTTGCAGAGCTGCGAATGCAGAGAGTAAAAGAATCTGGGTCTAAAAGTCTCGCGACTCAACAAGTGTGGTCATTTATTGTTTGTTACATGGGAGGGCACATTCGTTGCTTTCATTTTCCCTCTACCGGAGACACTGTTTGCTCCACAGTTATGCCGTTGCCCGCAGTCGATGTGGCACAAAATTGAAACGCATCAGTTTGCGCTAGAGCATTAAAACACGTGGCTGTTTACCAACCTCTTCCCCGCTCTCTACCTCATGACATCAAACCTCTAGAGCACTGTGTAGAAACTTTCGACAAGGACGAGGATGAAGCTCGCATCGAGCTCAGCAGACGCATAGACAAGGAAGACGAAGACGACCAGGTGCGGCTACAAGATGGACGCTCTATTGACGGTTCTCTGTGAATAGTGCAAATATATTTGCTTTCTACAGACGACGACCTCCTCCCTTGCCTCCCTGGACGTTATTTCACATGGTGCCGAAACCCGGGACGTCAAGGGACACGACGAGGTGAACCATGGAGCGGAATTTATTTCTTCGACCGCATTGCTCACCCCGAAGCGAAGAGGAGGCGTCGAGGCAGATGAACCGGCTGAAACTTGTTCAGAAAAGCCTTGTCGAATTCAATCAGACGCTGATCGCCGAAATAACGCCCACTCTTGGAAAAACCAAAGACGTCGAGGCCGCAGTTTCATTAGCCAGGCTTCAGCATAGCGCCGACCGGCTGCATAGAATCAATGAGATGCTGGAAGCTCTGGCTCGCGGAGCCAAACGTGACGGCCAAAACGAAGACGCTCTGGAGGCGTTGAAAAAAGCGCTCAGAATTATTGCATTACTGGAAATAAGACTTAAGGAACGAAAGGAGAGCGCATCACCCAAGAACGTTGTGATAGAAGAGCAAGACCGACCCGAAGGTGGATCGATTAGTACCAGCGAGAGTGATGAACCTAAGGAAGACACCGGAACTTACAGCGCACCAGCTACTACAACGTCATCGCGGGGTACTACCGTAATAGGCCATCGGCCCCAAGAATTGTCACCCATGGATATCTCGCCAGCTCGAACAATGCCAAGCACCTATATGAGCGGCCACTCAAATGAGAAGGCTCTTCGTGAGACCACTATGAACATCTCGCTTGGATCTGAAGACGCCATGATGCCGGAAGCGCCAGAGCAGGAACGGAATGGAGGCCATTTTATGTTCCCCAATTCTATGACAACCACATCAGCATCAGAAGATAACATCTCGGAAGACGCACCGACTTCGCAAGGTGTTACCAGCGAAGCCTCCGCCCTTGAGGTCTTTGAGAGCACCCCTGCGGCCTCAAGGCATCGCACAGATATTATGCGGAAGGACCTTCATGAGGGGATATATGTGGCCCTACATGAAGATGGGCTAAGCGAAAGCGTTGAGCTCATTTCTATGAACGACAACCGAGATTCGCCACTACGAGGCAAGCCTGATCGTGTGACCGAGATGTGTGGCTGCGTTGGAAGTGCGAACGGCACAAGACGTAAACACAGCCTACTCACCGATTCACGGAGAAAATTTTCCGATATATCAAAGAAAACCACTCTCACGACCCAAGATGCGCTTTCAGCTACGGCAGAGGCCGGAAAAGTGCACAAGATTCACCTCTACGAAGGAACGGCAGCAAAAAACAAACTCGTTATTATAGCTGCCCATAAACGCACGGGCCATTCAACGGGGACTGCAGAACTTCACATTGGCCTAAAACCTACTGCAAAACACGGAACATTGTCAGGAAAGGGATCAAAGAAGAATTATGATCAGATCATGATGAAGTCGACGATTAACCAGGCCAATGAACTGGTTCAGAGATCAAGAAAACACGCAAGAGGTGGTTCCATGGAAGTTTTGGCTGCACACAACGTGAATACCGATGTTTCGAACCTCGATGTTAGGTGCAAACACCCTACCTCGATGAAACCATCTCCGAAGACTATGCGCACACAGAACTACGCAGAAAAATATGCCTGGGGGTCATTGCCTGGCCGCATGATCATGAAGAAACATAGGGCGAAAGTAAGAAGAAAGGCGAAGTCGAGGAGAAAGAGAAGGCCGAAGATAAGAAAGAAAAGGATAGAACTCGGACACCTGATGGACACGAATGGCAAGCTGATTGGACACCATCACCGCTCGTACGAACTCTTGTGGGGCGGGAAGATGTAGAAACTTTCGACGAGGACGAGGATGAAGCTCACATCGAGCTCAGCAGACGCATAGACAAGGAAGACGAAGACGACCAGGTGCGGCTACAAGATGGACGCAATTACCCACATGCTTCGTCGCATCTCCAATCGTCATCGCGGCATGAAGGAGGAAGACCTTCTCCGCCTTATCCGCGCCTTCCTCATATCACGGGTCATCTACATCGCCCCCTACCTCACTCTCAGCAAAAGTGACACGGAAGCCATTGATCGCCTCATCCGCAAAGCTATAAAGAAAGCTCTTAACCTTCCTATGTCCACCGCGACAACTAAACTGCTCCAATTAGGCATTCACAACTCGGTCACGGAACTCATCGAAGGTCATCTTTCCAGTCAACGTCTCCGTCTAACTCAAACACCAACAGGACTGGCACTTTTACAGGAGCTCAAAATGTCAATTCCTCAAACCACAGACAGAAAACCTCTTCCCCATAATTGGCGTCAATCCATTCGTGTCCGCCCTCTTCCCAAAAATATGCATCCCACTTTGCACTCCGGTCGTCGACACGCCCGTAGCCAAGCCCAAGAACGAATCTACGGAAAAAATCCTAACGTTTTGTACACAGATGCCAGCCCTTACTCCAATCCGTCCCATTACTTAGCCGTAGCAACCACTAAAGACAAGATCATCACCTGCGCCTCAATCAAGACCACATCTACCTGGGCCGCGGAAGAATTTGCTGTGGCCCTCGCCATCACTCAAACACCCGCCACAATTCTAATTACTGACTGTCAAGCCGTCTGTCGCAGCTTTTTATCCGGTTACGTGGCCTCAACTACGTGGAACCTCCTGGCTCAACACGCCCCCAACAGGAAGATCGACATTGTGTGGACCCCGGGACACTCCTCACTAACGGGCAATAATTTTGCCCATAGACAAGCCTGCGAACTCTCCTCCCAGGCCTCTGAGGAACCACCAAGTCTCGTTCCCCTGCTCACATTTCAAGACATCACCCAACATTACCGCACATCAAGACAACATTTTCCCCCTCCTCACCCGCATCTTACTAAAACAGAAGAAGTAATACTCCGGAGGCTTCAAACAAACACCTTTCCTCACCCAACTTGGCTACATCGGATGTACCCCACCCAATACTCTGCCACGTGTAAATTCTGCCCTAACCCATGTAGCCTCATACACATGATCTTGGGGTGCGCACACAACCCAGCCCTCCCTCCTTTACCCACTTCCCTTCCCCTTCCTGAGCTGTGGGAGAACCTGACGACCAGCGCCAGCTTGGATGCACAGCAACTCCTGGTGTCCAGGGCTGAGACAGCAAGGTCGTCCCATGGTCTCCTGGACTGAGGAGCCACTCCCACATCACCTGGCTCACAATAAAGTTTTTCCTCCTCCTGCTCCTCCTCTATTGACGGTTCTCTGTGAATAGTGCAAATATATTTGCTTTCTACAGACGACGACCTCCTCCCTTGCCTCCCCCTCTACCTCATGACATCAAACCTCTAGAGCACTGGGAAATCCCGCTGCACAGGTACGATCCCCTAGTGCAGCTAAGCCTTGCCCACATGGCGGAACAAGACGCCTGTAGCCAGGGTCTCCTGGCTGACTAACACGGCAGAAAGAGCCCAAGCCCCTTACTTCTGAGCGAATAAAGTTCCCTCTTCTGCTGCTGTGCACTAGGATGCGAGAGCGACTCCCGGCTGCGGCGGCCGCTTTTCTGATGGACTGGAAAAGCAATTTAGAAAACGGAGTTTTATTCGCGGCAACACTGCACAAAAGCTAGCATTTCTCTTGCGGCCAGATGTCTGTATGTGGCAGCATGTTCTGCAGAGCTGAAACCCCCAAAGGGGATTAACAGTTCGGGACTCGTGTTTCAAGTTTTTAACTTATTCAACACAAACGTTTCCACGAGACCTAAGAAATACCATTGCAGGAAAAAGAAGTATAATTTGTAAGAGGAGCCGAGAGGATTATTCTACTTTTCGTAAAAAGTTGGAGCGATTAACCTCTCTCCTTGCAGTTAGGTGGTCTGCCGAAGTTTTAATTTCATAGTATAAATATTCCACCCCCACATTTGCCACTGAGTGTAGCGCTCCTTCAGTGGTCTATGAAAAATGAGGGCTTGGTTGACACGGCTTTTAAAGCCCTGCTCCAACCATTTCCTCACGCCGTCGAATTTTGAAAGGGCCTGATTCACAAATGTCGGCTGAGGGAGGGTAACATTACGCACAAGTTGGACGAGATAATAGAGGTAGCAGAACGATTCTACACTAGGCCATATGGCAGCGACGTTACACCAGGGGAAACTTCTGAGATTACAAGCTCAACTTGCGATGTCCAACTAGTAACTAAAGAGGCTCTCAAAGGCACCATTATTATGATTCAAAGGACGAGAGATTCCAAAAATTATGCTGACGCATCAGCCTTCTCTCACTTGTTTACAAGCTGTTCACCAAACTTATAGTTAGCCGCGTAGGTGACAGCCTGGATTCCCAACAACCCAGAGATCAGGCGAGGTTTAGGAAAGAACCATGTCATCAATTAAGTGATAGAAAATCCATAGAGCACACTACACCCCTCTGCGTGTCATTTATGAGAAAGCGTTTGATTCCTAACTTACCGCAGTCGTGCTAGAAGCACTAAAAGATCAGGGAATAGAGAAAACGTACATAGGACATCTAGAAGACATATATCAGGAATGCACGGGCTGGATAACGTTCCACAGGTGAAGCGGCATGTTTCCTATCCGAAAGGGAGTAAGACAGGGAGATACCTTCTCACCAAAAACCATTCACAGCATGTCTGGAGGGGTATTAAGAAAGCTTGACTAGGAAAACATAGGATGAACGATAAACAGGGGATAGTTGAGCCATTTGAGGTTTACGGACGACATAGTCTTCCTGAGTGAGACTGCAGAACACATGAAAACAATGCTTCAGGAACTACAATCAGAAAGCACGGCCTTGGGCTAAAATATCTATAAATAAATCTAAAGTAAGGAGGAATAAGCATACCAAAAACGCCCTCTACAGCTTAGGAAACGAAGCGCTAGAAGAAGTAAAGGAATATAACTACCTCGGACAAGTGGTTAGTGCTGACCCCAACAACGAGAAAGAAAGCCCGCGCAGAATAGGCGTGGTTTGGGGAGCACTCGACAAGCACTCCCAAATAATTAAAAGTAAGCTACCTTTGGCACTAAAAAGAAAAATCTACAACCAGTATACATACTGTCGATTATGACGTATGGAGTTCAAACTTGGTGTCTTAATAAACAACTATAAGTAAATCTAGGACGGCTCAACGGGTCATGCAGCGAACATTGTTAGCAGTAACACTCAGGGGCCGGAAACGAGCTACCTGTATACCAGAGAATAAACTAAAGCAGATGATATTATAGTACAAATTAAAAAATGGACTTGGGCTGGCCATGTACTTAGACGAACTGGCAACCACTGGAAAATTAGGGTACCAGAGTGGATACCAAACGATGGGTCTAGAGGAAGGGAAACGCCATTAACCCGATAGAGGGATGAAATGGAGAAATTTGGGGGTAAACCGCAGACTGCAGCAGTGGAGGACAGGAGCGGTTGGAGGTCGGTGGGAGAGGCCCTTGGCCTTAGTAGACTATGGTAGGATGACGACTACGACGATGATGATGATAACTTTCATAATGGCGATGAAGATCGTTAGCATTGTATTTCCGGCATCTCTTTGACGTCATTTTATGAAGCCGTTTTCATGTTGAGAGGACGTTAAATTGCAGAAAGCACCTGCCCGAAACTAGCTTCTCTGCACGTTATATGTGGCCTTTAAAATCCCGCACCGTCCAGCGCAGGGTCTACACATATCGATATTGTTTAAGGCAAAAAACGTTTATGCGCGTCCGATGGAATTTATAAAAACGCCACACAGCCTTCTTTCCACTCAATCACAAAAAAAAAGTGGCGTCGTGTTCAAAAAAAATGCGGGTTACTTGTGAAAGACGACATTGAGTTAACGACAGCCGCAGTCTGGAGACCAGTTTTCAAGTTTGATGCAAAAATAATGATTTCGGATCGAACGCTGTGGTAAGGCTTGGATTTTTTATTATCATCCTGCAAAATATATTTCCTACCTAATGAATCCTGCGCTGTCCTCGGTTTCTATTAAAGCCGCGCTGTTGAACTCGATTTGCCTTATGTTTAGCAGCCCGTTGTAGTTGTTCTTGCTTAAAGTCAGACTCTATCTTCCCAGATCTACACTTAGCAACGATCTGCCGAGGTGTACCCGTGGTAAAGAGAATAATGGGAGAGCCCTTTGCCCTGCAGTGGGCGTACATAGGCTGGTGATGATGATGATGATGATGTAGACTTGTGGTAACGACTCACCGAGCAGTGGCGATGTCGTTAGACTCAACGAACTACCACTTTGCATCGTGTGTACTTCTGGGCCGTTATCTTGGCAAACATCAAGCGTATATCTTGTAGTTAGTTATTGGCTATGCATTACAGAAGATGTACAAAAAATATCTCGTCTTTCTTTTTTATAGATATTTAGAAGCCGGGAACTCATGTAGGCCTGCTTTCAGTCTAGAGTAAGGGGACCCTGGAGGTAACATAGAGCCGTTAAAAAAAATTGTGCACAATATCTTAGCTAAATTGCAAATATCTCTTGCAGACAAAAATACTCGCATATTTGAATTTGCAGAAAAATGGAAACAAGATGCTCCATTCAGTAGAAATTTGTAAAATTGGAAACATTCAGATTTCTGTCCCAACGCTTTTGCGTATCTGGTTCTCGAAGTTTGTGTTTGTTGAAACAGTAAGATGTTTTTTTTAAGGATTGATACGTACAAAACTAGCGTATCATCCTATCATATGCGGAACGTAACACCGGGCGGCTCATGTTAATTAAAACCATTTGCGCTGTCATGACACGTTTCCCGATCCTACCGGTAGTCAGTTTTCCGTCACACAATTTTGCAGCAGCAACGCAATTTTTCATTTGTTGCGCAAATATTGACTAGTTTTGCGTGCATTCATTCGCTATTGCATGCATCTATTCACAATTAAAATGTCACAACCAATTTTTTTAATGTATCTCTCATTTTATAAACTACAACCAATGACAGTAAAGCAACATAAAAGAGTAACAAATAGGCACAACTTTTAAAGAAAAAATACCCACTGCAATTTCAGCTGTTGAGACGCGTCAGAAATATAAGCATTAACATGAAGAGATGACACATGCGAAAGCCTGAAAATTTATTTTCGACTGTAGTCTTCCCTTCTATGGGTTGCGTGGGGTTACCCCACTTGCCCCATGGGGTTACCCCACTTGCTAGCCGAAGTTACCCCACTTCGTGAGCCCCATGAATCGGCAGAAATTCAGATCTTTTGAAGCGTGCCGTAGAATTGATCCGGCTGGTGAGCTTTCTGATCGCGCAAGCCATTATTCTTCGATATGAAAGGCTTAACGACACGTGGGACTCGCCTTGAACGTCGAACAACACACCTCACTGCGAAAGACACGGCTAAGGTAGGGAGCGTATAGTGATTAATGAGGGGTGTGTATACTACGGTACGCAGCGTCTCCGGTAATAATCGGATCGGTTTTATATAACCGCGGTGCACTTGCGCTCGTACAAAAGGTCTTTATGAGAGAGGGCAGTAAGTGTGTTTAACATGATAACGCTACGAATTTTCGCTCCGGGCAATTATCATAATCTGGTTGCTAAAAATGGTTCATAGCACCGAAGACTCCCGACTACCTTTTGTCGGAGAAAAACGAAGACAAGAAGAAACGAGGCCTTTTATTTAATAGTCGAATGAAAGTAGGAGATTGAGAGAGAGAGAGAGAGAGAGAGAGAGGGAGAGAGAGAGAGAGAGAGAGAGAGAGAGAGAGAGAGAGAGAGAGAGAGAGAGAGAGAGAGAGAGAGAGAGAGAGAGAGAGAGGAGGGAGGGAGGGAGGGAGGGAGGGAGGGAGGGAGGGAGGGAGGGACAAGATAAGGGTCGCGCATGTACTGATGTTTCTGGCATATCTTTCTATCAACATTAAAAAAAGCTCGTCACAAGTTTTGATCCCCCCTCCCCGTGTCCGCAAGCCGTTATGTTCAAGCCAAGCCTGAAGTTGAGCCAAAATCCAAGCCATCCAGTATTTGCCTTCACCTCTTGGCTCTCGCAAGCATGCGTACACATCTTAGATACGGAAGAAGAAAATAGCCATAGCGCAGCCGGGAACGTGAACACCATGCAACTTTCCGCAAGTTCACCACAACCGCAGCGTGAGGAAAACCTACGCAGAAGTGGGGTATGAGAAAGGAGCTATTCAGAATCCTGGGCACGACGTCAGCGTCACTGCACGACCAGAACGTGCAGGCAAAAGACGGGGCCGAATGAGCGTTCGTCTTGCCGCTTCGGAGGTGCCAATTGCATCATGCATAATTCAGATTGAAGTCGCCCACCCCTCACGAAAAAAGAAAAGAATGGCAGTCATAAGTCGCAGGCTTAAGGGGCTGTCTAGTGTTTTTTCGGAGACACTAGACTTTTTTGCTGGAGACACTAAGCAGTGAGCGTGAGGATCTTGAAAACAGGCGCGGAAAGACGTTGAATAATAAAAGAAATACACAGGACCACGCGTCGCCCTGTGTATTTCTTTTCTTAGTCAACGTCTTTCCGCGCCTGTTTTCGAGATGAATCAACACCAACTCGCCCAACTTTCCATCCTGTTGAACGTGAGGACTAGCACGTTGCATCTGTTATGTTGTCCCTCCCGCAGTTTACTTTTTTTTTTTTTTGCTCAGAATTGTTTCCACGGGTGGTATTCGTGAGGGGAGGGGGGGGGGCAGAGATATAGGCGAAATGCCTGAAAAAGACTCAGAACGTATTCTCAAGCACGCAACAAGAGATGCGCGATACATAGCGCTTAGAATAGAACATTCAAACAGTTAACGTAATGTTAAATAGAACTCCAACTATACTTATAAAAAAAAAACTCGAACAATTTCAGGTCATGCACAAACAGAAAGAGTACATTCCAAGTACTCTTCAAAAGGCGCGCGTTACATAGCATTTAAAACAAAATAAAACAACCGGATGCGTCCATTTAAAATTTACACAAAATCTCACAGAATGCGCAAATTTGTTTAAATACACAAGTAACATTGCAAGCAAATTAATTTTCATAGTTCTAAGCCGGGGAATACACAACACCACTTTCAATCATAAACCTTCTGCATGCACATTTGAAACTTCGAGAAAACTGATTAAAATCAATGCATATGTCAGCCCTGTTCAACATGCTAAGTATGTGAAAGTGTAACGTCTGCCTACCATAATTTGTTCGGGTTGCAGGCAGCCTGTGTTTCGAAATCTTGTATTGTACGATCTAGATCAGTCGTGCGGTGGTGTGTTATAAATTCAAGATTTTTGGATCAACTGCAAAAGTTTAAAGTACTATATTTGGTCCGCCTTCAGCATATTATATTTATTGAAAAGAGGCGGCGTTCGGAGTTCGTGCTTATCCCCCCCCCCCCCCTCCACCGTTAGTTCACGCACATCCGTAATAATGTTTTCTGCAAAACGATTAGTCGATCATAGTTTGAAGCTGCTGTAGTACCCCATACTAAAATTCCATAACTCAGCTTGATGTAAATCAGTGAATTTTACAGGCTTTGCATTAACCAGGTCAGCAAAACACTATATTTTATACACGCACCCAATGGCTCTAGATAAATCGGTTTTCAGTTTATTGACGTGCGTATTCCACGATATGTTATCGGTAAACCATCACCCTAAAAATTTTTCGTCTGCAACTTCTAGTACGTTGCCGTTAAATACGATTTTAACATTAGTTGTATCTCGTTTACTTATTGGTTTAAAGATTTTGCTTTCTTTTGCCAGAACATACAGCTCTGGAAGACTCGGGGCGTTGAGGAGAAAATATTTCCGCATCGCGTTTCTGAGGGCCGACCGAAAATTGCCCTCACAGTACATATTAAAAGTGAAGAGTTACAAAGCCGCACACAATGCCGTATTTACTCGCATAATGATCGCACTCGAGTAATGATCGCACCCCTGAAGTTTGTCGCCAAAATACGATTTTTTTTTATTTCCCGCGCAATGAAAGCACCTTGAGCTTGCCCGAGAAATATGTCTTATCGGTACAACGTCTAACTAATGATGGTCGTGCTTTCCTCTGTTTCCTTTCCTTTCAAAGCGGACATGGCTACGTTACCACTGCAGACTTTCCGATATTCGCGATATCGGCAAGCATGCGTTCAATATTGATGAGGAAGAAACTCTTACTAAAGGCACATAATGTACTCACATGACAAAGAAAAAACGCGCTCAGCTTTCTGCGTCGGCAGTCATGTCTCTTTTGATATCCCGCACTGTGACAGCAGCAGGCCGTTATTGGTCTACCTGCTGTCACCTTGCAGCAAATTCGTTCCGGCGCATTCCGTAATTCATGAAAACACTGCATTCTGCGCCACTTTGCAAATCGGCTGGCCAAAATTTTGACCGCAACTTGCCTGAGTTTTTTATCCACACCAGTTTTCCGAAAAAAAAAATTATCTCTCGTAATGAACGCACTTAAAATTGGCATCAATTTAAAAAAAGGTGCATTCATTACCCGAGCAAATACGGTAGTGTGCAAAAAAGTACTTGCTGGCCTTGGACAATGACTGAATAGGTGTCCACGGTACGAACAAATGAATGTTCAACAATTCAATGAATAGATGAAAGCATGAATGCATGAATGAATGAATGAATGAATGAATGAATGAATGAAATCCTTTTGCTTTACTGGTAAACCAAATTATTATTTTCCGTAGAACTGCGGCTCGCCACGGTCAGATTGTGAGTTCAAGAAAACAATGCAGACTATGATGGCAGAGTAAACATAACTATTTGTAGGTACGTGTGGGGAAACAAATGCGTATCTGATTGTGAATACGGCGGAGGCGTGCTTTACTCAATGCTCCCTCTTATTTCGTAGGGAGGAGAGAGACGCGATAATGAGTGAAAGTTAGGATTTCCACCATAAAGAAAGTGTATTCATCACTTGTAGGCGTGAAAAGATGTGGCGTGACGTAAAATATTATTTACTGACGATAGATGGAGAAGCAGGCATTCAAAAAAAAGCATGAACTCGCTTGTAAAAATATCTATGCTTTTACTCAAGCAAAACCAAAACACCACTTGAATTTCGAAAAAAAACGTTCTCCCTAAAAATAGAACTAACATTGCGATTCAATATATTTAAATGCGCTGCATTACACTCTACAGGATGCGTAAAACCACACTAAAACTACGGTTTTAGAAATTCGAGTAAACAAACTAAGAGGCTTTAAAACAGCGTAACAATTATAGGCTACGCAATGTATAGCCCAATGAATGGACACAGTACAGCTTGTAAGAAATACAAAAACAAAAGGCCACCGAAATAAAGTGCTCTGATTTTACGGTTTTGTTTTGATCGCGGCCTCGGTTCGCAACCTTGATCTTCACGTAAGAAAACCAGAAGGAGCTACACTGAGCTATTGAAGCGACATCATAAACACCCACAAAAAGTTTATATGTCTATAACAAAAATTAATCACCTAAAACAGTATAGCAGCTCGAAAGACTTGCACTGTTACTAATAATTGGTGCAAACATCTAGCAAAGCGTTGCCATCCATCTCGTTTCAACGTTGCCGAGAAAAAGGCATGCGAACGTTGTGTAGTACACTGCAAGGAAAGAAGGAAACGCCCACAAGATTGTACTTGTGGAAAAAGCTCAGGCGCAGGGAAGCTCGAATTATTACACTTTATTTGTACCTATAACACTCGCTCGGTTCGTGCTTACTTATAGGTTCTTTCGTTTAACTTATTTTATCTTACTTTTTCAAACCCGCCATTCGTCAACTGCGCGTTACTCAGCGTACTCGACACTCCCAAACAAAATTGGCCGTACAATCACGGAGAATGCCTCCCTTCTACACGAATTAAACCCACCGCCAATCCGCCGTTGGAGGAAAGCCGACTGACCATGGTCAAAACGAGATGTTGGCCTCAGTTTATACACGCATATATAAAATAACCAAAACCCGTATGCGAATATTCAGGAACAGGTTCAGACTGAAGGATGATCTCGTCAGCAAAAACTTAGTTTTGAACTGCATGACCCCACTCTTTTGTTTCTTTTAAGTGCGAATGCACTTTTTAAGCGAGCCTGAATCGTCCGCCGCCGTCGTCCGCATAGCAACAGCTGCGGGTGCGCGCGCTCCTCGTCTTCCTCCTCGTCTTCCCTAGCAACGGGGGGAGATGGGCGCGCGCTATTCTCCTCCTCCTCTCTCCGCTCAGTGACTGCGGGTGTTAAGCGCCTCCTCTCCGGGCGGGAGAGCTCTCGCTCGCGTAGCGGGCGCTCCGCATTCCGACACGTGAGGGCGCTCGTGTAGCCCTCGCCGTAACGGCGGGCGCTACTCTCCTCCTCCTCTCTCCGCTCAGTGACTGCGGGTGTTGGGCGCCTCCTCTCCACTCCAAGATCACGATATCCACCGTAATTGCGCAATCAACAACCGTGCATTCGCACTTACACACTCTCCCCCTCGGGGAAGTGCGAGGGAATTTTTTTCTCTCTTAAGAGGATCAAAGAATGATGGGATCGCAGATCAGATAATTTGGATACGGGGAACTGAAAGTATGAAAGAGGAACTGTGGCACGGTCAGGTGAATAGCGAGCGTTATTGTTGAAAAACATAAAAAGAAGTTGGTTTCGATTGGGAAAAACAAAACCCTAAAAATGATCTTCGAATCACACAAAGGAAGCAAGTGCTACTAAGCAAGCAAATAAAGAAATGCCGTGGGAAATGGGGCGATCAAAAGCAAGGTGACCCGTAAGCACAAGGAAAGGACGTAAAGTGGTTCGGGGCACAACTTGGAAAGAAACTAAGAGACCGCTGGGGTTGAGAGTAAGGACGATATGCTGGGAACGAAGGGGAGTGTTAAAGTCGCGAGCAGCAGTGGCGGGTGCGGACCGAAGTGGTTGGGCGAAACAGATGGCAATCGTCTGTCAAAGGGGAAGGAGGCAGGCCGTACTTGCTCGATTAAGAAAGGGGTGGCCGTCGCTTATGACCATTTGTCGGTCGCCAAATTGGACAACGTTGTGGCGTGAGCAGGCGCTTATTGCTTCTCGCTACGGCGGGGACAGTGAGACAGACGCCTGAACGCTTGGGAGCTGGCCACCGCCTGTGTGACATATCAGCAAAGACTTTAAGGTGTTGGGCTAAGTCGTGTGTAAGAAGAAGTTGCGACAAAGCGGCGCCTTATTGTTATTAGAGCCTTATCGGAATGAGGCGCTAAATAATCGCATTGGCTGCCACCCTTCAGGATACTTAAAGCAGATGAAAGAAACCACTGTTCAATCATCTCGCAAGCCCTCTGTTATCTATAAATTCTTTCAAGAACACGTTAATAAAGAGAGAGCAATAAAAAAGAACAGCAGTGAGATCGATCGACATTATGGCGGACGCCTGACCCTTCTCAGGTTCCGCACCGAGGATTTCTTATTTTGACCTTTGAGGGTGAGCTTACACGTGGGTATTTTCTTTCGTGCAAGTTTTTGTCCAACTTGTCTCTGTTTTCTTTTTTTACTGCTCCTCAACGGAGGTGTCAGGTTGTCTATATATTAATGCATCATTCCAGCGCTTCGATGGACACTCGGTCCCCGGTATCCCGATGAGACTAAGACAAGTCCCTGGCGGCTCAGGTGACCGGGAAGTGTAATGAAGATCTTCGTTCCGTAAACAGCGCTCAGCTCGGTGGGGAAGCGCTGCTTGTCAGACAGCTCGGGTACGTTATATTGGATCCCTCCTTTGTCTCCAAAAGGTCTCTACCGAGCGCTGTGGAATAGGCCACTGCTTTGTTCTATAAGGCGCGTTCATTGAAGGTCGATGCCAATTTTACCGCGCTGGCTATAGTGGCAACATATCAGCGGGTATTTTTGTTATAACCTATAGCTACACAAACGTGATATTAGTTTTTTATCATCGTAGTAATATTTTATCTTCATTTGTGATACACTCTCGGTATGTGGTTCGGCCCGTTCACCCCGGCCGTCTAAACGTGCATCAAAAACGACATGTGTGAACCTCCAGGCGTTGCGCATAACACTTTCAGTCACCGTGTCTCCGTATGGAGGCGCGACTTTCTTCGTCGTTTTCCTCGTGAAAACGAAAAGAGTTCATGCTGCAGAGCGGTGCGGCTGATGTTCGAAACCTACGGAAGTGAAAGGTAGCATCACGTGATGTGGAATGGCGGAACCGCACTCATAAACATCGTTTCAAAATGGACGCCACCAATTTTTGTGGCAGCGCTGGTGTGTTGCCGTCCTAAGTTCTCTTTTACTGCGGCGCAAATCATTTATAAAGGCTAAAAACACCTTTTTCATGTGCAGAAATTATTATTTCACCTCCTTGTTTGTAAACTGCTGCAGAATATTTATTATTTATATAGGGAAAAGTAGTATTGAGTAATGGTGTCTCCGTTTGAGGACGCGACGCCATTTGCGTAATAGGTATTCTACAGAGACTAAACTTTTTGTTTCTTACATCTAGACACTTGACACTGCTAAATCTCCGGGAATGGAGTTTTTCTGCAGTGAATGTAATAATTCGTGACTGAAAGGGGTAATTTGCCGCTTTATACAAGCTCCAGAGGACATTTTGGTAATGGTACAAGAATCAAGGGGGGAGGGGGGGCAATGCAGGCAGTAAAAACAGCTAGGAACAAGCTATGACTAAAATAAATCACACAAGCGGAAAAACAAAATAGTCATGAGTACCCAGTGGCAGCCTCCCTCTTTTTATTTATGGAAGCCTCCAAAAAATATCGGAAGTTTTAACCCTTCGCCCTGCCGATAAATGAATGGGTTGCTAGAAATGATAAATGATAGCCTTACGTGCGGACTAATTTCTAATAAATGTGAAAGATACATGCGGCTTTTGATAGCGCCAAGAAAGGAAAATTGCCCGTCAGTGTGTGTTTCACTGCATGAAAAAACGAACTTTGGTGCTGTAAAACTTCTTATCTGCACGCACCTCCATTCTATTTCAGTAGATTAAGTTTGAAATCGTTAAAAGTGAGCCGCGGAAAAAAAAGCGGGAAAGAATCCAACAAACCTATACGTTTCATTTATAATTATTTTCCCCAGAGAAAGATGTTTCGAGCTCAACAGTGAACATAACCGATATCCAGAAATGTCTGTTTGATTTCTAAGTTTTCCTAGTCGCAATGCCGAGTTTGTAGCCATTCAAAAGCTGATGAAGCTACGAAAGAAGTAATAATTGGGTTTCAGCAGAAAATTATCGAACTTTTAGTGTCCCTTTATTGCTAGTCGCAAAGCTACCATCACTCACCGCCAACACTCGAAATGACTTGCATGCATAACTTGAAGCTCCAAGGACCGCGCGACGAAGGAACATTTGTGATGGTTCATACCTACGAAAAGAGAAGAAACAGACAAATGTATAAACAAGCCACAAAATCAGTGCATGAAGCGAAGATAGCCTATTGCTTTATTACAAATGTATTTCTTCCTATTTACGGAATGTGCAATGGATAGTAAGCATGAAACGGCGGCGTAGGAGCCTCCGCAGTATGAATTAGTGAAATGGGTCGCCTAAATATTCGGAACTATAGTTGTATCATCTTGTCGCATCTTGTTTTGCGTACTTCCCATGGTTTGTTTTCTTTCTCTACCTTTGCACTGTCCCCGCTCAGAAGTGGCTGGCTCAAGTCACAGCCACTTTGAGTCGCTAAGTAATTTCTTTCACGAAAAGAACAGCTACAGTTCCAGGCTCCAGCTTCTCCATGTGGCGAATTCAAATAAGCGCTGTCTGTGTCCTACGTTTTCATTTTTAATTACCAACATACCACCCTGAAAAGGGCAACATCCTGTTTTTGTAGCTTAGTGCAGTGCAGGGTAGAAAATTTTAGTTTTATTCTTAGACCGCACTTGGGCATTGCAAAAGGTTGACATTTTTCTCGAGCGAAATCATCGTATTATTCGTTCGCGCGAACGAGCGAAGAAGAAAGAAGTAAAATGGGTCACATTTAACAAAACCTACTTATCACGAGCAAAAGCTCTCTTTGGTCTGGTGCTTCAAAGACTTTACTCGTTCAGCGAACGAGCGAAGAGAAAGAAGTAAAATGGGTCACATTTAACAAAACCTACTTTTCACAAGCAAAAGCTCTCTTTGGTCTGGTGCTTCAAAGACTTTACCCGCAATGCTTCATGAAAGTCAAGTTACTGAGTGATAGGCATCAGCCTGTCGCGCGCACTCAACCACACGCATGGGCGGCCCAACCAGCACGCCACCCACGGCGGCACTGTGCGACAAACCGCCGGCGAAGCAGCCGTCAAAAACTCGCCTAGTCACGTGCTACCGCAGCGGTTAAACCCGGTGCGAGTGACGCGGCGATAGCCACGAGTTGTTTTTGAGAGGGGAATAAAGTCGCGCCGCAGGAGCAATGCACTTCTTTGTGTTTTAACAGAGAAGCGGTTTAGCAAATCGTATTTTTTTGTGTCCGCAGTTGAAAATACCAAGAAAATGCTTAGCATACCCATTTAGGGAGATTGACAAAGGTTGCGCCACCGCCACCCCCCCCCCCCCCCCTCCCTTCCCGCCAAAAAAATACAAAATCTCCAGCGTTCGGCGTTTTCCTTGAAAAACTTGCTCGGAGGGAAAAAGTCTCCAGCCCTTGACGTAATTGTGGCAACACTTGCTCGGAACCAGAAAGTCATGCCATAGCGTACATCCCTCTAAAGTGGTGTCCAAAGATTAACATTTCCAAAAAAATGACGGAAGCTCACACGTATAGCAACAATGATGGAGTAAAGGTCACTGCGGCAGTGAATGAGAAACAAATCGCCTGCAATCGGGGACTTAAATCATCGTGATGGCCGTGAACCTTGCGTACAGCTTCGCTGCCTTCAAGTCTTACGCGTTAGTTCGACCTTCCTTTATTTTAAGAGCGAAGGTGTTTAGAAAATCGTAATTTTAATTGGGTCCCCCGTTTTGTGCTACCCCCTGGTAATGATTTCTTTGCTTATAATTGAGTGCAGAGCACTCTCCCTCCTCCATATTTTGATATGGCTGCAACACAGAGATGCTGACACAGTGAAAGGATGGTCTCTATAAATATGGCGGGGATGGCTAACTACATCATTTCCGACCGCTACAACGTCGAAGACACGTGGCGTGTTCTTGCTTTCCCCAGTATTACGAGGAAGAAGTCAAACTCCAGTTCCACTAAACTGTCTATAAACTTTTATTTCGACTGAATTCAGTTCCTAACGAGTTCGAGGCATAGTGAGTAATGCGACAGGGCGTAGAGAACGAGGCCGTCTGATATCAGCTCTGGTCATCTACTCTGTGCGGTACAGGAGGAAGGGAAAACCACTTGTGGATGCGGGTTCCGGTGCAATTATTCCGCAATAAAGAAGACAGCGCGATATTCGTTATGTTTGGTGATAAGACTGCAGAAACAGTACACGAAATTCTATCATGCTACACGCATGCGCGATTTAATGGGGTAAAAACTCAGGGGGGAAATTCTTCACGGAATTTATCCTTCAAAGAACACGTCATCTATGTCTCCACAAAAACGAAAATTGTTAATGACATGATACAAACACGCTCTTTGTTTTTTTTTAACTGCATGAATAATCTAATCTAATGACAATGACCTATTAGCCCTTCAATCCGATCTTAACGCTATTTCAGTGTAGTGCAAAACATGGGTAATGGAACTTAACACTAGCAAATGCAAGTTTCTTCGCGTATCTAGAACTAACCATTTATTGCCCACTTACTATCTGAACGATGCTGCTTTGGAATCTGTCAGCACTTACAAATATCTCGGAATGCATATTACTAACGACCTCACTTGGTCCTTGCATACAGCGTACGTAATTAATAACGCTAATCGCATGCTCGGCTACGTGCGTCGAAATTTCTCACAGGCTCCCTCAATACTAAAACTGACTCTTTACAAAACGCTTATACGTTCCAAACTGGAATATGCTGCATCAGTTTGGGATCCTAACCTTGAAAATCTAACACACTCACTTGAAATGGTCCAAAATAACTCTGTTCGTTTTATACTTTCTAACTACAACCGGACTGCTAGTATAAGCACTATGAAATCCAGCCTCAGGTTACCTTCTTTATCATCTCGTAGAAAAATCCTTCGCCTTTGTCTTTTTCATAAGCTTTTTCATCACAGCCATCTACGCGACGAACTCATTCTGCCTCCTCGGTACATTTCAGCTCGCATAAATCATGTCCATAAAGTCGGCTTGCCGTCCTGCAGAACTAACTCCTTTTCCCAGTCATTTATACCGCGTACACCACAAGAATGGAACCACCTACCCGCACTGACGGCAACAATTTCTGACCACCAACTTTTTAAAACTGCTTTCGCTAACATTGTATAATCGGAAGCATTGAAGTACATTGTATTTTCCTGGTTTTGTTCTGTTTATTGTTTTTTTTTCTGCTCTGTTTTATAATATGTTTGTAACTATTGTAACCCACTCCCCTCTCTAATGCCTCTGGCCCTGAGGGTACCTAAATAAATAAATAAATAAAGAAATGATTATTCCCACGGCCTTTTTGTTTAATCCTCAGTAATTAATTTCGTTGCAACAATTCTTGATGTAATGAAACGCTATTTCACTTTATCGAAGCAAACGCACGTTATTCCGGAAGACGTGATCATCGTAAAAATAAAATACCGGAGGTCATACCTGTGCGACTTTCTTATCTACGCGGTGTCGCATCTGCCGGAGGCAAGTGAACAATGCGAGCTCACGTAAAGGCTTTGTGGTAGCAAGGAAGAACGTAGGCACGTCTACAGTTTGCAGCTGCTTATGAAGCAGATAAATTGCGACGGCCTGCCAAGTACAGAAGTCGGCCTGACAGACCTGCAAGCTTCCGTGTTTATTAACAGTCTCCGTTTTAATTAAAAGTTTACCGGGCAACAAGTTGCCCTTGCAAGCCTCGGCCACACCAAGGCGCTTATACCACGGCAGCTCTCCGCTGCGGTTAAAGCCGTGAACGCTCCATCAATGCGTTACTTTCTCTATCCCCACTTCGGCATGGCGTGTACTGCGTGCTTTGAGACGGGTTTTAAGCAAAGCTTATTACTCCAGGTCAAACCCAGAAAACGGCTCGTTCCTCGCAGCCCACTTCTTTAAAACAGCCAACATCTGACCTTCAGGCTCAGCCACTGTGACGCCAGCGCCTGGTGCGGTTGTGCAGTGTAAGCGTCTGATCACTCGTTCGCTCAACAGGGAGTGGTTCGGAAAGAAACATAGCGGGAGAAGTAAGGGTACGAGCAATCAGTAAAATGGTACAAAAGGGGCTGGCTGCATCTGCATTCACCCGCGGCGGTGGCTCTCGGTGGCTAAGGCGTTGCGCTGCTGAGCACGAGGTCGCGGGTTCGATTAGCGGCCGCGGCGGCCGCTTTTCTGATGGAGGCGAAAAACAAAAACGCGAGTGTGTACGAGATTTCGGCGCAAGTCAAAGATCCCCAGGTGGTCAAAATTAATCCGTAGAACTCCACTATGGGTCGCCTCATCGCCTGCGTTGCGTCGGTGCGTTAAACCATACAATCAATCAATAAAGGATGCGCATTCGCCGCGCGTTTTCGCCTACACGGGCGACTGCGCCCGGCGGCGCTCGTGTTTGGGTTTTCCGTCCAAATGTGTGCTCGTTCGCTGCTGCGCGGCCTCAATGCGAAAGTCGAGATTTGGCTCCACAAACTTGGTTTAACAGCGTTCAACCACACCAAATTTACACCGAAATCCTTTGTCACGTAAATTTAAAGTACTAACAATTTCAACTGCCATCCACCTTCACAGAGTGGAATAGCTTAATATGTTTCGATACACTTCCACATATACGAGAGAGGGTGCTTGTGTTCTTTGGCGTTCGCTAGATGACGTCCTTAGATCTATTGAATTTGGGGAAGCGACGGCGTAGCTCCCTCAGCATATTTTACCCCCATTGCCGTCGGGCCCTTTCGTTTTGCGCGTCGAGGAACGCACATTAGCCTCCGTGTCACGTGCCGAAAGTTTTATCTGATTTGGGCAGAAGTCATGCATAGAAAAGTATATCTTCACGTTACATCAGTGATGTGTAATGTGTTCTTTGTATTTGGTCCGAGCTTTTTCCGAGAAGTACAACGTGAGCCCGTTTTGTGCCTGTGGGTTCGGAGGTAAGACTCACGTCATTGGTGGAGCAGTTTGTGCCTGAAAACTGCCAAGTAAGTTACGTTTTCAGAGGAGGCTAACAAAAAAACTTAGCACTTTCAAAATTACCAAGACTTGTAATTTAACAAAACTTGTTGGTGGGCTAGTTGGCTCGTGATTCTTGAAAATGTATAGCGCAAAAAAACAAAGATGGTACACAAGAAAGGAGACAGGACGAGCGCAATCCTGTCTCCTATCCTGCTATCCTGCGCCGGTCCTGTCTCCTTTTCTGTGTACCGTCTTTGCATTTTGCGCTTAACATTGCAAATTTCCCACGACTTATTCGTTCGCCCAGCATGAATTCTAAAACCGCAGTTTCAATTTGGCTTGCCGTACGTTTGAAACGCAAGTAGAAAAATGACACATACAAAAAAAAAACGTGCTCACAAAAAAGAGGGTTAGTAGTTGAAAATTTCGCCACCGGCGATTCAAGCCTAGGCTACCGATTTCGCCGTGAGGTGAAGATGGCATCGTATACCAAAATTCTTCGTGCAAGCTTTCTCGTCTAAAAAAAGAAAGCCGCCTACGCGTGCACCGAAGAGCACTAACATGAATAGAAAAAAAAAACTAGAGAAAATGTAGTTTTTTTGAGAACGGCGAGGCAAGAAGTATAAGGAGGAGAGAAGAGGGCGAAGGAAGAAGCCACACTCCCACACATCAACGGAGTACAGAGGGGAGCTTCTGAAAACGACACTCGCTAGATCAGGGTGCCTATTCCCTTCCACCTTCTACTATTATTTTTTAGGAGTTTCGACGCACCTCAACTGCTCCGTAAACACAAAGGCGCTCCCAACGTTACACTTCTGCTTTTCGAGCCGCTCATCTCAATAGTTTGGGAGACGTTCTTGTTGCCGGGCAGCGCCGACGCGTAGCCGCACGCAGCCTGTACGCAAGTAGGACTGTATGAGTGGGACTGCAATACTTCAACCCGAAGCGGTCTCTCTTCTACGCAATGAAAGCGGGGTTAGAAGGGCTCCAGTAAAGCTTTTTTGTGTTTCATGGCAGGCAGTTGTTCCGTATTTGGAATGTCGTGTAACATGCCTCTCAGCTTAAGGGTTAAAAATACCTTTTACGTATGTACTGAAGTTTCATAAGGACCAGGCAACATGGAAACGCATGACGTACGTCTTAATAAAGCTGAACCATGTAAATATGTTGGGTCCTTTCTCCCAGAAGCATAATTTCCAGGCGTGCACTGAGGTTCACCAACTTCAATTCAATTTCAATTTATTCAAAACAATCGTCATTAAAAGTTTGTCTTGGGATAATCTGCATATTCTTCGCCATATTCTGCCTACGGAAGCCTCGTAACCTTTCCGCTAAACGTCCTCTTGTTTGGCAATGCGAACGCGAGTATGTGATTAGTCACCGAAATGAGAAGACGAAGAAAAAAGATTTCACCAAGTTTCCCGTAGGGGAACTTTAAGTAGTATGCGAAGAAGCCGTGGGGTCGACTCAAGTTTCCATTAGATTTCAGTTCGATCGCGGCGTTGCGGGAGGAAAATGAGGGAAGCGGAGCGCGCGAGCGCGTCATTTATACCGCGGAGCTACAGTGGCGCCCCCAGCGGAGTATGCAGCGGCTACCGTCGCGTCTCTAACCCTAAGCTGCTTCGCATTGTCGCGCGCGGAGCCGCAGGTGTTGCCATTCGTTGCGCAATCCCGGAGAGGAGGGGAGCTTCGGAGAAGACAGGAGGAATGCCGGAGAGGAGAGGATCGTCGTAGAGGAGAGGAGGAATGCCTCGCATACTACTCAGGGTTCCCCTACGGGAAGATGACGATGGTGGTTGAACGCGAAGCTATCTCGCAATGGATTCTTTCGTTGGCCAATCCCTAGGGGCATCCTGCCACAATCATCATCAGCGGTACCTGGCCAGGCATGCGCAGTGGGGGTGTGGAGGCCGCACAACGGCGCCCACACAACGGCGGAGGGAACAGGCTCGACCATAAGCTGCTTCGCCTCTAAAATTACGCCAGGGGAAATGCTGATAATGTTGTTCTTGTTTCTGCTGCTGCTGATGATGGTGGTGGTGGTAGTAGTGGTGATGGTGATGATGACGATTAGAGGACATGTTCAGCAATTGCACACGGATAATCTCCTCTCGCATTGGCTACATCACAAGAAGGCTAAGGTGTCCTCAAAATTTCTCGCTTGTTGCACCGGGGAAAATTATGACGCAGATGCAGACGAACTGTAACATTTCTTTTTATTTAACACACAACCGCGCCATTGCCTTCGGCCCACACCTACCCACTTACCCTGCAACTGTGATAATTGCAAGAGGCATGACCAGCCCCTAGCACCTATCATTCAATTGAGTTGTGCAGCATTGAAATCCGCGAAAATATATATAGTACGCAAGGCTTCATACCCCGCACATATACCTTCATGAACACCTCTGGAACTCTTTATCGCCTCTAGAAGAACAAAGGGAGAGAAAAAGAAACTGTATCACTCTCCCTGTTTTGCGTCAATGGCTGTATGCGCTGGAGCCACAAGCTTTTGGGTCACTCCCACCACGTTCGATGAGACCCGGTTCTTATCCGTTGCCGTCGCCCCAAAAAATACGAGGCCGCCGACGTCGACTCATAATCGAGCTCGGTACCTCTTGTGTAGGAGACAGCCAAACACCAATGCCACTATGGCTGCTCCGGATAAGTGCGGGGAAGCAGCGCTGCTAGGTGAGCGTTCCTCCGCCGTTGTGATTGGGTTTTTCACGCGGTCTGCGCAAATTGTTCCCCGGAGAAACATAGGGCAGATAACGAATGGGCACGAGCGAGGAGAGGGGAGGGTAGAAGAGACAGGAGAGTGGACGTGACGAAGGAGCAAAAGCGGAGGGAAGGAAAAGTGGTGCGGCAAGCAGGCTGGTGAAAGGGGGTGCGTGGGGAATTGGGAAGGTAGCCGGGAATTGCGGTGGGCAGTGGCGGCACACGGCGGTAAAATCCGGAACGCCAGACTGGGGCCTGGTCACGTCCGCTGACGGAGTCGGCAGCAACGCCGTGGGACAGACAGAATAAATTTTTTTCTTAATGCCATACGTTTTCGTGTCACCGCCCGCAGCGCGTGCAAACGACGTGGAGAGGAAACGAAAATTGCAGGCGAAGATGAAACTCGGAAACACAATAGTCGCCCTATGAAAAAGGAAATATTTCTTTGTGTTGATGCCAGGAGAAATGAATAAAGTGGAGCCATTTTCGACAGCACCCGTTTGCTTCTAAATTTGTACATTTGTTTGACGTAAACACCACATCGCTTGTCAGTCGCAAACATTACAAATCGAACACTTCTCCCGTGCTCACGCGCTCTTGTGGAAAAAAGTTTCGATTTGCCTCTTGACAGTCCTTGCGCTAGACGAAGATGACATAATAAAGCAACAATCACTGGTTTGTGTATTAATGAAATACGAGAAATCGGCGAGCTCATTGGCTTGATGAGAAATAACCGAGTCACTTAAGAGACGATAGGAACCGAACCTGAAGTTACTGTTATACATTTTCAGTCGAGAGAATCTCCCAGCATGAAGAAAGCAACGTGGCTCGTTCATGCAAACATGCATTGCGAACCGTAAGAAAAAGCTGGGAAGAACTGGAGAAATATTATCAAGTCAAGGAAGTACCTTTCAATGTGACGTGGCTCGCTCTTGTTAAATCAACCATACCACCGCAATACATACCAACGCAATATTAACGATTTACTAAGGCAAGCAGCAATGCAAATGTCCAATAAGACCAACAACACAATACTGGAGGATTATGCAGCAGCTGATACTGTCGGCTCACACAATGTAGCTATGACCACCCTCACATTTTGTATTAATCTGAAAACTACGTCCCTTGTTGTTTGTGGGTACGCTTTGCCGTAGTACACTATTGTGCAAGGCGAAGCATGTTTGGAGGTTTAGCGCTGTGAACCGGCCATTCGTAGAACCCAATGAATACACCGGAAGTTGTAATAAACACACTGACAAATTTTTGCACAGCAACACGTCCATTGAAGGAAACTTCCCTTATATAAGGGGCGAGGCACCTTAGGACCTCGGGCTGTAGGCGTCTGCTGTCGTGTCATGTAGGGCCGGTACTAAAACACCACGCCACTCTTTTCCAACGCCTCGCGCAAGAACGTTTAATCCCCATGAGCAGAAATGCGCACTAAAAGGACACACCGGTACACTCGTTTGCCAACGCCTCGCGCGGGAACGCATGATGCGGCCTCAAGACAGCATAAGGCCAGTCTGTCTCTCATTTATTTTCTCAAATAGGGTTCAACGCGAGAGATGGCGCTACCGCCTCAGCAAGCGCGGAATTGCTCCTCCCACTACGGTTCTCCGGCGCCAAGTCAGCACTCGCAGTGTCGCAAAAGAGAGACTGAATCTTTGAATACACTTGTAACTGCATGCTTCGCTCCTCCTTAGGCTTCACGTTAGTGGAGATGGCGCAGAAGTTTTTATGTGCTTTGCATTCCACTAAAAATACTTCGTTTCTACCGTGCTTTGGTACAATACAGCGGCAGGGTGAACTTGCCGAACGGGCAGTTTTAAAGCGAGGCTTTCTTCCCCTGACTGATAGCGTTCGATGTAACGCCAGAGCGCACTGTATCAAAGCAAGCTTTGAAGCATTGGTTTCCCAAAACCGTATTGATGATAAGCAAAGGTGAATGAAGCGCCTCAAGAAAAAAACGGTTCCCGTGGTAGCATTTGAACCAGGGCGCATTGTGTTATGAAGCAGATGTTTATCGAAATTCACCATTCCGACATGGTCAAAGCAGTTCGGATGTCGATTTTTGGACTTTGGACGACAGCCAAACCATGAATCTCCAACTGCCCCCCTTATTTTTGATAGTTGCGGTTTGGAATTTGGGCATTGAAGCTTGGCCTTTGATTGTTGAGGGCTGAGATTTCGAGGCGAGCTTTTGAACTTTGCTTTGGCTCGAATTGCATGAAAGAAAGCTTCGCGCTTCACCCATATTTTTCGTTAGAAAAAAGCTTCTTGAACTTTTTTATTCTGCATTCACTGAGGTATCGGATTAACGTGATCCTTTTTCGCGCAGGCGTGGTTGACTGACAATTGTAATACTCAGTAAATTCTGCACACTTAAAAAAAGCTCTTCCTTCTAAAGCTTGAAGTCGATGTAGAGAACCAAATAGCATGCTGCCAGTTAAATGTTAACATAAATTACCCGAGTGTACAACCTAGAAAGCAGCTACTTCCTTTACAAACTCTTTTCCAATGGTAAGGCAGCCGTTGCTATTCCAGTGCATATTTTAGACTTTTTAACACAGTGTAGAAAATAATGTATGTACTAGACGCAATGCAGAAGGCTGTAGACAGCTTCTCGTATGCAACGTGAAATCTCTGTCTTGACGGCAAGAGAATAACATCTAAAAAACTCTTAGTAAGTAACGACTATGAAGATAACCTAAGTTGGCACCACTCATTCTTCCCGGCGAAAAGTTTATAAAAGTCGCTAAAATGTTCTGTGAAGGCCGGAAGGAGCTCTACAAAGTCAAATTTGTGCGCCTCCCGGAAGTTGCGGATGTCTGGTTTCAACGGACGACGAGATTAAAGCGACGGGAAAAGAAAACACCACCGACTAGATATCCGCAATCAACGCAAACGTAGAAACCACTTCGTCTCGAGTTGTAAAAGAATAAAAAACGAAAACAAATTCCCTGTGCCCGTGCGGAAAAGAATAAAAAGCTATGCGAAGTGACCTTAGCAAAAAAAAAAAAACATCATTGGAGATGTTAGCCGTCCTACGCTGCATATTTAACGAGGTCCTGTTTCTGTCTCCACCGTGGACAAAGCACTTAAAACGGCAATTAGCTAAATGAATTCTGCTGGGTTAGCTGAAGACTGGAATAATTCAAATACATGCCCGGAAGCACAGATAGTGCGTAAAAAAGACAAAGCAACGCATATCATGCAAAAGGTACAGATGAGGACGACACGCAAAGAACCACATGAACGAGTTCCTGGTTTTTCTGCGGCAAGCAATTACGTCCCCTCCGTGCGTGTTCTTCTGAGACGTGATGGTACGCGTTTCTTTTTTACATTATTATCTTCTTCCTTTCGAGGCAAAGGAAGAAGATTTTTTTTTTGTTATGAAAGCAACAGGAATTTATCAAGCGTCGGGGGTTTTGCGAGGAAAACCAGGTTTGTTTATTCTCTGAATGGGCGATTTGTTGATTTAAGATTTCTGTGATTATGCTCGTTCTCACGCAGGTGACGGTGCTCAAGTTTCTTAGGCAATGTTTTTTTTTTATTTATTTATGTCTGGAGCACTGCCACGTTTATCGCATTGTTCCTTGCGTGGTTCGTATCCTGGGACGCTGAAAACAGTTGTACAACGCTCTAAGCATGGCTGTCTGCGCTTTTATGGAGTGTGTGAGGTAGTTTTTTTGAGTGAGAGCACTGTTCGAAGCCTTGTGTTGGATGCGATGCAAAGAACAAAGGTAAAGAGAGCAGTGGTCCATACTTGGGTCTAATGCTCTAAATTTGCACTTAAAAATTACTAAAGACACACTGAGTAGAATAAAAAAAAAGGGTATTGCAGGGTGCCCTGTTAATTTTCGTAACGCGGCTGTATTCCAGGCATAGCCTTTTGGAACCTTTTCACTTTGGCAACTTCAGTTGGCGCTTGCTGCAACGCTGCAAGTCGGAGCCGACGAGTGATGTTTGCAGAGATAAAATTGCTGTGATACTACATTAACACGTATTCCGGTTTTAAAATGTCCGCAAGTGTCTCGAATGACAGGGACGTTACGAAGCAATAAATCTCGCCTATTTGTGTTAAGTGCTTTTTTCAGTACTTAAGCGAGTGCTCCGAACCATTCTTTCGTTATCTGCTTTGGCTTTGCCAGTACGTAATTCTGAGAGAAGTTTTAATCTCAATATAAGTAATTGAGAAAGAAGGCCCAGCCTCCGTACACCCAAAAAGTAGGGCGCAACACGCTTTGCAAGAAGAATAATGAATTGCAGCTTCGACCGTGGGGTATGAGAGCTGCGACCAGCTGGTTTTAATGCGAATACGATAAATGACCATTGAAAGAAATAGCAGGCGTCGGTGGCGGTTTTGGAATAGCAGAAACGAATGAAACATGACTGCGGAGCGTTCCATAGCACGAACATCGTGCGCAATAATAAAAACACAAGTAAGCGGCCGTGCTGCTAGCTGAGGCCTGGACATGCGTACAGTCACGTGCAAATCTGCGATTGGCAGCCATAGGTGTGAGTGGGGTGTTCGGTGTTGCTGCGGCAGCGGCACAGCGCGAGACCCGCTAACCTCACACAGTGGCGCAATAGCTACCATTACTCGGAGCACCCGACTCCGACGAGCACAGAGCGGCGTTCAAATTGACATTAATGATTTCGCGTTCATAACTAATAAGAACTGATTTGGCGTATTGAGAGTTGTTTTTGCTGCGAAATAGTAGATGTCTACCCCCTCTCCCTCCCTTACTTTCAGGTTTCAATCCTGTGAAGCCCCTTTACTTGGCGCCGCTGCGGCGTTCCTTTTGGCCACCGCCGACCCCTCTTTCACAACTCTTATTTACCGGTGTCCTCCACCTTCACGCACGCGCACATAAGCGGTTGTCGGTTTATAAGGGCACCTGCGGGGATGGCAGGGGGGAAGGAGGGTGTTCCCGCGAAGCTATAGGTTACATGCCCTCACTGATGACATGTTCTAGTGTTGGCGGGAGGCTTACACGTGGACTTCGAACAGCCGAATGTGACCTGTCTGGTGTCTTCACTGGTCGAGTGTATTGGGTTGCGTGTTACACAGGCAGTAAAATGACTTCGACGTGGGAGGAAAACCCACAACCCGATGTTTGTTCGCTAGAAAAAATGTCGAGTCCTTACAAGTTTCATTCAGCTATGCTCAATCGCAAACTACAAACAAACGTGATTTGATGCGTGCACTCTGTAGACTGCGTCCAGCTTCGCAGGTCAACCATCTTCGCAGAATGGAAGTGCAGAAATTTTAAGTGCGAATGCACTTTATAAGCGACCCCAAACCATCCACCGCCGGCGGCGGCGGCGTCCGCAGTGCTCCTCTATATTTAAAAAAGAACAGCATCCGGCGCCAGGTTTCGATCCGAGGACTTTGCGGCCGCAGCGCGACGCTCTACCGACTAAGCCACGGACGCCACGCTGATATCAGTGTGAGTAACGCGCCTTATATCTTTAACGCATTCAAACTACGTCGTCAGCGGCGTGCGTTGGCGACTCAGCGGCGTTATAGCGGCTTGATAACTGCGTGGTGTACACGTGATACTACAAACCCGATGGAAGAGATGGAAGAGAAGGCGGCGAGGCGGTGGGCTGCGGGGGCCGAGCGCAAGCGCCGCAAGCGGGCCGACAACCGTGCATTCGCACTTTCACATTCTCCCCCGCGGGGAAATGCGGGGGAATTTTTTTTTTAGATGCGACGCTGAGAGCATCTCTTGTCGGCGGCCCTGCCCTTCCTGCGTGCGTCCGTCGTCATCGGCGTCCGCACTCTCCTCCGCTCACCCCCTCTCCTCTCCGATAGCGAACACTCTCTCGCGAGGGGCATTGGATTGGATTCGATTGGCTTGGCTTGGCTTGGATTGGATTTGGATTGGATTAAAGTGGATTGCGTTCGATTGTGATGCGTCATAGCCGCGGCAGACGCACTGGCGCCGGCGCGTGCCCAGGTGAGAGCGAACACTCTTTCTCAGCATCTGCGGGTGTGCGGCCCAGCGCGCTCTCACTCCGCCGGTGGGCGGCACTGCGCGCGGTGCTGCGCGTGTGCAGTACTCTCTCTCTCTCTCTCTGCGGTCTTCTCTCCTTCGGGCGCGCTGCGCATATAACCGGTGTGTCTCTCTCCGGCGGCCTTTCGGTCGACGGTTGCTCTCCGCTTGTGCTTGATCCCCCCTCAGCGTCGCATCACACCAGGGTTCCCGCGAGGGGAGGTGGGCGTAATTTTTTATTTTCCAATGACACACGGTGCACCCAGCCTTTGCGTAGCAAACAAGAACGAAACAGAAATATAAAATATCTATTTACTGGCGCGGGTAGTCGCCCGAGGCCCGGCTATGCGAACTCCATTTTGAGAGGTTCTGGCGTATAATGAGTAGAAAGCTCGTCTACATACAAAATGGCGCGCATTGCCGCCAGTCAACTACGGATTCGTGGACGTTGTGTAGCAGGAAAGAATTCCGGCAGCAATCGTGGATTACATCATTTAAATTTTAACGGACCCGGATTTGCCTGTTAGGGAAAAATTGTCTTCGTACCCAGCATTGTAATTTGCATTATTTTTCTTGTTCTTTTAAAGAACGATTTCCCTCCGTGAGGTTTCCACACACTTTTTGCCTCAATTTACGCAGTTTTGCCTGTTGCCGCGTCACTGGAAATAAATACGATCTGATCTCAGTTTAGTAAATGTTACTCACCTGAAGTTAAACTTAACAGCTAAAGAATAGCGGTGGTGTTTCTCTGGTAGCTGTACTGTCGGCAGTAGATTGAACAACATGATCGTAAAATATAAATCACCCACGCCCATGCAATGCAATCCTAGCAAATTAAATTCAATGCAGCCCAATTCTGCTTACCGTAAGACAAGTCGTTGCGTATGACAACAATGAGAAGGTAGAGTAAAAATTATTATATGGTCGAAGCTTTTCTTATTCCAGAAAGATAAGTGAGTAAAGAAAAGGCGTGCACTCACAAACTACAAGGAGGTGAGCAAACAAGCCAAAAAAAGAGTAGTGAACAAGGAGCCGACGAATATTCAGATGATTGACTAAACGAGCAGAAAATAAAACGAACAATGCGAAAGGACAAAACGCGGAAGCGAGCGGCAGAATCAAACAAACACGAACCATAAACAGACAAAACAACAAACACAGAGACAACGACAAGACACAAATTTATATCTGACACACAGTTCGAGAACTGGCAGCAGTAAAACTTTCGCATTTACCTCCAACTTCCTTCTGTGCGTCCATAAAAGCTACCGCACCAGAACGGCGCGGTTACACTGACAGTGGCTGGCAGGGAAGCCAGTGCGGTTGTCGAAGTAAAGGGTGATCTGTTTCAGTTATAGAAGACAGCTGCGGACTAAGAAAAATGAACGTGTTGGAACAAACAGGCTTTAGGGAAACAGTCAAGACGCAAAGTCATCGTAAGCAACGCACACATGCTAAATGACGGCGAAACGTTTCCCGTAACACCCACAAGCTGAATCGGCAGCCTTACCCTCCAAGGAGCCGTCGAAAATTCACCGCACCTGAACAAAAAAAGACTGCGAACGAAAAAAAACCTACACCAACTCCGCCACCCTCCCACCCCCTGAAATCCATTCCAGCAAAGTAGTTTTCAAGAAACAGCTGGTAAGGTGAGTTGAAAAAAGTCACAAAACAAACCTCAACAACACCACAGCTAGTCATCTGCGTTTCCAGCAACCATTTACAACTCTAGAAATTCTGGTGCTCCCAACACTTCCTGAGACAAGAAAAGCCAGGCTGCTTCCCGAACATTGTCAGCCTTGGCCACTTCGGGCAGCATATCCGTCATGTTTGTGTTTGAAGCTAGCGACTCGGTACAAGCGGTGACCAATTTAAGGAAGTAGAAAGAAATATACGCCCACCCAGCAAATTAGAATAACGCCAAGGGATCCACGATTACGGAGGGAGCGCTGTTTATTCGTCTTAAGGTGCAGACGAAATATTCCGAACCTGGTCGCCGCGTGTAACTTGGTACACCGGAATCTCACTTCTTCCTTGCTCTAGGACGCATGTACATTTTAATAAATGAAAAGCGTAGTAAATGACCCGCTGCTCTAACTTCAGAGCAACTCGTTGCTCTACCGCTAAATAAGCACATATACCGGTGAATTGACATAAGCGAGAGAATAAGAGAAACATTAATGGTAGAAAAAGGAAAGTGGCACACCATTGGAAAAATTTCCGGGAACAATTAAATCTTCTTACGTGCTTTGAAAGCAAAGACCTAACGCATTATTGCGAGGGGATGTCTTTTTATAAACGTCCCCGAGCCGGCATAGCGGCCGCGTTAATTCACCATTCTTGATCGTTCTTAATCCTCCAGAATCTATCAAATTCCATTACGATCAATCAGTCCACTATGCTTTATATCAATCCAGCTTTACCACCGTGGCCCCATTAACCCCACCCTAATCAACCGTAATCAATCGAAATTTAGTCTAATGTATTGTAATTTATCTTAAACTATATTTTAGATGAAAAGCATCTCTTGCTCTCGGGTCCATCGTCCATCGTCCGTCGTCCGTCCGTCCGCACCTCTCCCCCTCTCCCCACCAGCTGTGCGATAGCGCGCGCTTCTCCTCCTCACCCTCTCTCCACGCCAGCTGTGCGATAGCGCGCGCGCTGCTCCTCCACTCCCCCTCTCCACGCCAGCTATGCGATAGCGCGCGCGCTACTCATCACCGCAGCTGCGCGATAAGCGCGCAGCGTGTCTCCTTTCTCATTTCCCCCTCTCCGCTCCATCTGCTCTATATAATAAACCCGGTCCGCGCGCCGCTCCCTCAGTTGCTGCTTCGGTTGAGTCACGCTGCGCCGTCCGGAGTTCCATCATTTTTTGTTATTTGGATACCCAATCTCGCGAACGTTTCGGAACCTCCGAGATGCTCCGCATCAACTCGGGGTTCCCTCGCGGGAAGGTGGTGTCATTTTGTTTTTTCATCTTAACCCACCTTAAGTCGGCCTAATGCGTTTTAATGTATATTATTTTTTGATAATATCATTTCATTTATGTTCGAATTTACCTTAATTTGCCTAATCCGCCTCAATTATTTATTTCTCCTAAATAACACATTTATAGTCATTAAAATCAATCACTGGGCAATCATTATTGCATATTAATTACTTTTTTGTCGGACCTAGTCTAATATCTAGTTCCCCTAAATACCAATTTTTAAAAATCACTAGCGAGTCCCTATTCTGTTTTAATCTTCTATTCATCCACCCTAATTCATCTTAAATATTCTGAACCTACCTTAATTCTTCACGTAATATTCATTACTATCAATCAGTCATAACTCATTAATTAGCTTTGATAATCATTAATCATCTCTCATACCGACTGACATGTATAAGGTTCACTTCTGGCCTTCAGTCACTTAGGTTTTCGCATCATTCAACGGAAACCTTCCAAGGAGACAGATGACGCTTTCAGCTTAATACGGCTCTTTCAAGGCACTCCTTACTAACACTCCAATGCTATTAATAATAGACATATTGCCAGACTTCTGCAGTTGTTGGTAACTCTACAATAGTTAAAAGAGTTCACTCGGAACCCCAAACGAGCAAAGCAAGTGACAATTTAATTTTAAAATATTGTACGTCTCATCAAACGTGGAAGTGACCGTTGTCGTCGTCGTTGTTAGAGTGAACATGGTTAGTACCGGAAATCACATGACCTCAGAAGCGGGAACTTCTCAGTGGTGGAGAGTAGTACTGTTATTGCGCCGTTGCATGGCGGTCTCATTCGTACACGTAAACAGCCTTCAGTGTCTCTGTCGAACTTTTTAATGCTTAAGTAATCTAATCGAAGTGAAAAAAGGTAACTGCTGCTCAAAAACGGTCACCGCAAGCTTTCCATGTCACGAGAAGACAGACTCGTGTGAAATTTTCGAAGTCAAGGTTTTCTTAGTGGTACTGGTGGGGTACTTGCAAAAAACACACGCATTTCCCAACGGACCGATTGGTCCATAGAAATTCTCTATTAAGATCCATGGACAAGCCTGGCGAGCGTGAAAGCGGGCTGCCATTATGTCAAAAAGGTTACTTGAAACTGGATAAAAAGGAATGAGATAAGACACGCATCGATCATAAAGCAGCAGAGCAATAGTACACCTTTATCTCATAAACCGCGTGTCGGTATTCATTTAGATCATTCGTGGATTCGCTTGCTTAGGCCGCGAACAATCTTCCAATGGGTTCATTTTTCGTTTGCGATTTGGGTCTTTTAATATTTGATGATCTATATGACTTACTTTAAGCGAAGGTTGGAAGTAGTTTTGGCTTTCGCGCTTCTTTGAACTTTCTTTCAATCTATGAATATTCAGATTGATTCATTGCAGGGTTTAACGCGCCGACGCAACGCAGACGATGAGGCGTGCCGTAGTGGAGGGCTCCGGATTATTTTTGACCACCGGGGGATCTTTTATGTGCACCCAAATCTCGTACACATGGACGTTTTTGCTTTTCGCCCCCATCAGAAAAGCGGCCGCTGTGGCCGGTATTCCAACCCGTGACCTCGTGGTAAGCAGCAGAACGCCTTAGCCACTGAGCCACCACGGCGGGTTGAATCAATCTTCAGGAACAGGTGGGATATCTGATTATTACTTTTTTTTCATAATGAGGGTGTATATACTTCGTGTGAAATAGTTCCACTGAAACAAAGAAATAAGGTACCAAGGGTGAACTTCCTTTGCAAACGAAGCAAAAACAGGCAAGCAGATAACGTCAGCGGCGCTGGCAGTTTGAAAACATTTTAGCTAGTAGGCATAAATATGACCCTACAGAGCGCTACAAATTATTATAGGGGCAATGGCTTCATTCGGTCCAGAAACTATGGGTTAAAATTATACCACGAATTGCCTCAACCGTCGGCTTCTTTCATATCAGGGTCACCCTGGGCAAGAAGCAATCGTAGTAAAAAGCGAACATTGCCGATCTACTTCTCTCTCCGTAGGGCCTCTCAAGGGAACGACCAAGTCATTGAACTCCGTCAAGGCGGCTGGCAAAGGATAGCGGCTGCACGGGATAGCAAGAAAAGCCCACACCATGGAAGCAATGCCGACAAAATCCAACCACTGCTAAGCCTTAGAACGTCACCAACTGACCAGAATGTGCTTTGAAGACGACTAAAAGAAAAAGAATTACCCGGAGGGCATAAGTCGGTGCTTTTTGAATAACGAATTCACGACTTATAAATTAACGACTTCTAACACAGAGCATGTTCATTGGCTGAAAGACACATACTGAATGGGTGGAAAATTTCGATGCACAGCCTTGATTTCTAAAACGGCTACCGATTACCTCGCTTTCTAAACGCTAGTTTCAACAAGTGACTAGCGACTCACTGGCCAGTAGAAAAATGCACACCCATCGAGACGGCGTACGGTACACCACCGGAGCTTCCTAACAGAGTGACGTAGTTATATGTAAGGGAATGGCCTAGGCCGAGGGAACGGGATCTCACCTGCGCGATGTTGGCGTTGCCTCGCAGCATACAATATTTTTACATTAAAATATCAATCAGTGAGTACCCATTTTTTATGCATCCATTATAAAGAATTTAAAACAACTGGAAATACCTTGCTGTCTTATTTTTCCTCTACTATTTATTTTGAGGGAGCCGGCAATGTAGCTACGAGAGTTATGCCAGAAATGTGTTGTACCACCATCTCAACCGTGCGGGAAAGTTTGACGTACGAAACAACTTGGGGTAAGTTTTTGTTTACTTTGATTTTGCGCTAGCTAAAAATGTCGTACGGTTTACCTGTACTGCGCAGCAATATTATAGGGGACGTGGAACTCAAGTGATACTTGACGGGCTGGAGCCTGTTTGGCTGCTACCTCAAGGGTCAAGAGTTAGCGGCTTCTTTAAAAACGACTTTGTAACAAAAAAAAATGTAAGCGGATTTCCTTTTGATATGGGATTTTCTCTTACCTGTGCTAAAATAAATGTCCCCTAGAGAAGGAGATATTTTTTCAAACCCGATAGCTCACTCGCATTGCCAACGCAGCAGAAAAGCGAACAATGGCGACTTTCGTTCATGGACGTAATGAAGAAGTCGATAATAATCTGAAATTTAAAGCTGTATAAAAACACTGTTCCGATCCGGAAATACCTGTATTTCAAAGTACAAAACACTCTCGGCCATTTCTTAGGCTTGGCTGCCCAGCTACATTTACGCAGGGAATTGTGGACGACTATTTTAAATTGCCTTAGCAGCTGAATTGGCATAGTAACGACGCTTACCTCTCTTCATACGGCGAAAATCTTATTCTTGCGCCCGATCGCGCTGGCTATTTGCGGCTAGCCCATGAATGTCGGGGATGTTACGTATGGTTTCGAGGAAGCAAACCAGAGTTCAGAAAGTGACCAACTCGCAAACAGATACGGTGCTCAGATTCTAAAGGAATAAAACACGTTGGAGTCCCGAAAATAAAAACAACCTCTTGCAGCGCTAATGTAAACACTGTTCCGATCCGGAAATACCTGTATTTCAAAGTACAAAACACTCTCGGCCATTTCTTAGGCTTGGCTGCCCAGCTACATTCACGCAGGGAATTGTGGACGACTATTTTAAATTGCCTTAGCAGCTGAATTGGCATAGTAACGACGCTTACCTCTCTTCATACGGCGAAAATCTTATTCTTGCGCCCGATCGCGCTGGCTATTTGCGGCTAGCCCATGAATGTCGGGGATGTTACGTATGGTTTCGAGGAAGCAAACCAGAGTTCAGAAAGTGACCAACTCGCAAACAGATACGGTGCTCAGATTCTAAAGGAATAAAACACGTTGGAGTCCCGAAAATAAAAACAACCTCTTGCAGCGCTAATGTCGGTTTTTACGCAACTATGCCAAGTGCATTATTGAAAGGAAGGGAATGTTTTCGAAAGGCGGGGCAGAAATATCAATGCGAAGGCCGTTTGATGTTTTACCTACAGTGGAGTGCCGATGCGACCTCACGCTGCACGAGTGACTACAGCGCCAAGTACGCTAGGGAGCTTGTGAGTAAACGATAACAATTTTCTGCAGAGCAACCACACAGAAAGAATATAAATGTTTGCTCTTAAGACAATTATAGCAACAGGCAAACCGCTAGTGCTTTCGGTAGATTTGGAGCGAAAAAAAACTAACAATAAATCATGTTCAGGCAGGGTCATAGGGAAAACGTCGAACTGTGAGACGGTTCACGAAAACTCAGACCCTGCTTTCAGCTTTCACAATTCTGTTTATGCGAGACACGAATTTCGGGCATGCGGCAGTCTTTCAATTGCAAGTGTCATTGCAATACCTAGAAACGCACCGGTCGCGAATACAGGATAAGGTGCAGCAGGAAAGGAAGATAGAGAGAGAGAGAGAGAGAGAGAGAGAGAGAGAGAGAGAGAGAGAAAGAGAGATAGATAGATAGATAGATAGATAGATAGATAGATAGGTAGATAGATAGATAGATAGATAGATAGATAGATAGAGAGAGAGAGAGAGAGAGAGAGAGAGAGAGAGAGAAAGAGAGAGAGAGAGAGAGAGAGAGAGAGAGAGAGAGAGAGAGAGAGAGAGAGAGAGAGAGAGAGAGAGAGAGAGAGAGAGAGAGTAAAGGAATCTTTTTAATGCCATCTGTTCAATACGGCATCTTTGAGGAGTTCAAGCACCACCCGAAAGATATGCGCTGTTTGCCCGGAAGGAGTAGAAGAAAATACTGAAAACGATTTGGCAAAAAAAAAAAAAACACTAAAGAAACTTCGACCATGTACAGGCGCGGTGGAAGAGGGTAAAGAGAAGTTGCCGCAGTGAATTGCGGAGCAAAGCCCAATATGCCAATCCGCATATCGTCTTGCATCTATTCACCCGAAAAGCACCGCTCCCTTGTAAAGTGAAAGAAATAAAAAAAGAAGAGAACAGCTAAACGAAAACTACAACAAATAAAAAGTATGCAGATGACTCTCAATACATCTGCGTCCGGCTTGTTGCAGTCTGGGCGGGCTCGTTGCTTTTTATATATCTTGTTCTTCTCCATCCCTAACGCTTTCTTTCACTGCCAGCCTTAGCCCCGCCGGAAACGGGAATTTCATCCCGAGATGCACCGACGTCGGACTACGTAATGGAGTCGGCCCTTGCGCCATGACAGCGTGCGGTCATCTCCTCCCCTTGAATACATTTTTCCCTTCTGTTTGTTGGCTGCTCCCGTGTATGCGACAGCGGGCTGGTCAACCGAGAAATTACATGCGCCCGCCCCTGAAAAGAAAATGCGAGGCGGCAAGGTCTGCAGAAGGAACCGAATAGACTGGCAGCATCCCAAGGGCTTTTATTTATGTCCATGAAACTGGACGGCGGAAATCAGCCGCCTTGACACCGAGTGCGGATATTCGTCGTGCAGCAAGAAATATTAATATTAATCAAGTGTTTAAGTATTTGAAGCTGCTTCTGCGTAGAAGAAACAATAAATGCTAAACAACCCGACACTCTCGGAAACCCAGCAGCTCAAATGAGTCCAGGGGTCCGTAGTCACGGCCCGTCGTCGCTCGGTCGTCGCCATCGACGGGTCCTCCTTCTAAGACGACAAAGTGCGGATCACTCCGAATCGCAGGAGTACCTTTATCCTGGGTTTCGGGCCCCAAAATGTAGAATTACAGGAGGGATCCTGGACTGCGACGTCCCGGTGATAGGGTGGCGGTTCCATTTACAATGTGGTGATGCGAGGGAGACGAAGCAGCTCGAGCTAGAGCTGCTTACGCGATGAAGTGCCCGACGATTATGATATCGCCGTTGCAGCGATGATGTTTATCCATAAAATTTGTACACAGGAGTTAGCCGCATGGTAGTTACTCGGTGTTTCGTTTATTCTAACCCTAAACGAAATACGCCGCATCAGTACCTTTTTTTGCTTGCTGATGAATTTATCATTCCATGAATGATGTCACCAAGCTCAGTTCCCATTAAACACTCTGTGGTTTCTTAATGTGCCATGAAGCCCCGATGAACACACAACTTACAAAGGTTATACGAAAGCAAAAAAAAAAAGTCTTCTGAGAAGGTAAATGCCCTCTCGTCGGGCCTTGATGCCAGCACTGCCTTCATGAAGACAGATCTGCCCCTGATAGTCTGTTTATCTGCAGAGACATCACAAAACGTTACCGCTTCACCCTGCGCCAATATCCTCCCGCCCACCCATCCCTATCAGTGGAACAGGAACGCCCTTGGCGTCAGTTTCAAACTGAATCCCCCCCTTGTTCAGCCACACTCCTTCACACTCACCACTCACGATACCCCACAGCACTCCGCCAGCACTGCGGAGAACTGGCCACAGTATATCACCTGGTGAGGGCCTACAAATGTGACCCCTTCCCTCTCGTCCCTTCCCTCGACCCTTCCCTTTTCCCTTCCCTCAGAAGAAGCGCTGGGTAGCTCAAACCTGTATCTCCAGAAGGCGCTCACGGGTCCCACAGCCATAGTCGACGAAGCACTACGGTCTTCGGCACAAAAGCTACACTAACACTTGGTTGAATAAAGTTTCTCTCTCTCTCTCTCTTGCGCCCACGCTGCTTGTCGCGGCACACAACGGCGTTGTTTTGGTGGTGAGCGAAGACGCTGTCGTTTATTGTGACCATCGTTGATTATGTTTGTTTTCTCTTAAAACAGAACAAAACTCACCTTTGTTAGATTCCTTAGAGTGGATATTTCCTTCTTTCCTTCACTTTTCCGAACTGCGCTCAGGGATTTATCAATACACAGCGCGTCAATAGTGGTGGGCGTCTCTAAAAGCACCGGCGCTGCATGCCACGTCTGGGTTGTTCCCGTTATTTCAGGCAAGAGCCGAGGTATTCCTTGTGGTGCGACATTTACGATGCAGCGCCGGATGGTTGTTCCCAGTTTTATGGCGTCTTTAGAAAAGGCACCGAAAGCTCGGCTTAGGCGGAAAAGAGGAAGGAGAAAAAATTCCCCGCATTTCCCCGAGGGGAAGAATGTGAAAGTGCGAATGCACGAGTTGAATTTGCGCGGTTCGGTAATGTTCGCGAAAGAGAGATCACACACACACACACAACTACAAAGAAAGAAAGATGCACTTATTCACAGACACCTATTGGTGTTGTCGTTGTACTTGATTGCTAGAGCGGATCTCAGCTTTAAAATCTCGTGTCAGTACTCCTTTAAGCGGGTGCATTAGCCCTTCTCACGCCCGATTCATGGCCAATCCCCCACGTGGGTATGTGCCATGTCAGCGGCCAGGCAGCGCGCGCCCATCTCCCCCCGTTGCCAAGGAAGGCGAGGAGATTCCTGGCCATTCCCCCACGTGGGTATGTGCCATGTCAGCGGCCAGGCAGCGCGCGCCCATCTCCCCCCGTTGCCAAGGAAGACGAGGAGCGCGTTCACCCGCAGCTGTTGCTATGCGGACGGCGGCGGACGCTTCAGGCTCGCTTAAGAAGTGCATTCGCACTTAAAACACGAAGCGAAGGGGCGTTTTAACTGGAAAGGCAGTCGCCGTTAAGACCAGGGGAAAACGTTGACATAGAGTGCGTCCGAGATTTCGGCGCACGTTAAAGATCCCCAGGTGGTATAAAGGGCGCAAGGGTTTCTACGCCAAAGTGCGCTAAGAGGAGTGCAGTGTGCTTGGGTTGGAGGCGCGTGTATAGGGGCAATAATTTGTGAATAAAAGTGGGTATACAAACTGTACTGGCGCAACAGATAGAGCCTTATAAATACGGCCCCTCGAGGACAACGTTTTGCCAAGGCAAAAAGGCGATACCCCCGAGCATCACAGAGGAAGCCGTCAACACTGTCCTTATCGCTGCGTAACAGGTTGCGGTTACATATAGTACGGAATTTCCTTTAAACAATCAACGTAGGCAAGGTAAGCAAGCAGTCTTTTGAAATTTAGCCTTCCTTCATCCGATAGAAACTGTGCGTAGTTTTCTGCTATGTGTTGCCTGCATCTTTCTCTTCGAGTTCTCTACATTCAATTAGAACATGCAATACAGAGAGAGCTCTTCCTCACCCAGCACAAATTGGACGTGGTTTACTATTTGAAATATGTCCGTGTGTGCAATTTGCGTGCCCTGTCCTTAGACGACAACGTGCGATACAAATGGATCTGTGTACCTTCTCTGTTGGCTATCTGCCTTTGGTCGGTTTAATTGTATCCCAATGTATCTGCCAGGTTTCCCGGAGTTTTCGTTTCCGGAGGACCTATTACTGCATAGACGTAATGTCCACATCATCCCGAAGAGCTGCAGCAGCTTATCTTTTGTCAGCAGCCTCATTACCAGGTATTCGACAATGGAAAGGTACCGAGCGAATTCTGATTTCGGGCCTCATAGTGTAGGCTGACATGATGGTGTTTAATAATCACTTGAACACTGCATTTTCGCGAGGCTTTGCAGAATACAGGGATGTCAATACGCTAAAGGAATCTGTATATACGACTCAACGATGTATTTGGTGTTGTATTATGTGTTCTGCAGCCATTGCAACATCATGGGCCTTATCTGGGAATATGCTGGAGTTATGGTTGAGTGTTTTGAAAACAAAGTAACAAGGCCCGAAAACAAAGTACAAGAAATCTCCGCCGTCGTATTTGCGGTGAAGGCTTAAAAATCGTTGCTTTATTACAGCACAGGAAGCTTTGTTCTTGTCTATGCTTACCCATGACAAGTCACATGCTACTCGGAACAATTTCCACGGCACAATGACGTCGGTAGAGGCGGTTGTGCGTCGTTAAATAAAACTTTCATCTTCGATTCCCAAGCGCTTACAGACGTTGCTTCGGGCTGCGGAAGAGATGGTCTTTTTAGGAACATACCTGCAGTGGATGTATCATGTATCAGGATGTCTGACGGGTGTTTTACTAGTAAGTTTGTTTTAATTGCGTATAACAAGGCTGTGTGAGCATACTGACTTTCCAGGGACCGCATACCAGAGTCAACATAGAAACTTTCTATCGGGCTTGCTCGGAAGGCAGCTGGCGTCAGTCGAAGGCCCGATTGCTAAACAAGGTCTAATAGTTTAAGAGCGGCCTTTGGGGCTGATCGATAAACAACACTGCCATAGTCAAGCCTCGATCTGGAAAAGCGATTGAATATTTTCAATGAGAAAGATTTAGCGGTCCCTATGAGAGACGTAGGAGAACCTTTAAAATGTTAAGGTGCCTTCTTGCATTTTATTCCAAGCGTTTAAATCAATAAATAATGATCAATTAATATTAATTAATTAATTAATTATTACAATCAATTAATTAATTAATAATTATTCATTTATATTTGATTGATTGATTGATTGATTGATTGATTGATTGATTGATTGATTGATTGATTGATTGATTGATTGATTGATTGATTGATTGATTGATTGATTGATTGATTGTAGGGTTTAACGCGCCGCCGACGCAACGCAGGCGATGAGGCACGCCGTAGTGGAGGGCTCAGGATTAATTTTGACCACCTGGAGATGTTTAACGTGCGCCGAAATCTTCAACAGAGGGGCGTTTTTGCTTTTCGCCTCCATCAGAAAAGCGGCCGCCGGGGCCGGGAATCGAACCCGCGCCCCGTAGTGTTTTGATGTGGGGTGCGAAGCTTAAATTTTCATCCAGCAAAACACCCAAGAAAGTATGCTCTTTTTTCCCTGGGACTTGTTTTCCGTCCGGAGGGGAAAATAGATCTGGTCGCATTTCTCGTAGTTTTGTACAGCAGACGCATGAAGATTTGTCGCCATTCAAGTTAAAGCCGTGTTGTTCTGACCACCTTAAGAGACTATTCACTGCAAGTTGGACCTATCTCTCGCAAATCGACATATCGCAAGACTTGACACTTCTATGCAAGTCGTACGCGCAGAAAGAACAAAAGAGTGAGCGGGCTGAAACATTCTTTAAAGTATTCATTTTAACGATAAAAAGTGTGCAACTCAGAATGCATCCCTGTGGAACACCTTTTTCTTAGTTGAACGCACGTAATAAAACAGCGCCAAGCCGCACTCGAAATGACCTGTGAGTAAGGTGGTCCTCTGGGATATTAAGCATATAGCCGCAAATGCCAAACGCAGCGGGGTCAAGTAGGGCGCTTGAAGCCTTCGACGTGAACATGTCATCATTAGTAGACGTTCGAACCCTTCGTCTTTCTAAGGGGCCGCATCCCTTGAAGGATTTTATTACAAAGTGCAAGAAACATTTCACGGCTTAAAGTAGTTCTGGGTTCGCATGTAAAAGAGAACAGAAATATCGCCTTTACCCACATCAGGCCAAATTCACAATACCGCAATTTGGAAGAGGTTTTTAAAAAAATAACGTGAGAAAACTCCTCCTAAAACTGAAGATTTGACCTCTTTCCGTGGCAGAAGCGACATTATTTTCCAAAGACGAAGAACAAATAAACAAAGTAAGCAAAATTTGCAAACGAAGATCAAATAAATAGCCCTCGTGCGAAGGGGGCAAGTGGCTGAATGTGGTGGCGTATTTCGCCCAGCGGAGTTACAAAGGAACGTGCGGGTCTTGAGGGGTATCCCGAATAGAAATCTTCGGCACTTAGAAAAGGGAAGTCGTCTGCCCTAAATCACCGCTGCCTTTGTTGGCCGCTCTTTTGTGAAATCACCCCATTGTAACTCATTCCTTCCTTCCGTTTTTCGGGCACCTGGCACGGAAATTGTCTTGAAGCGCTTTTTCCCGTTAGAGCTCAATGCGCCCGAACAATTTGGCCTTCGCGAACTGAATACGGCAGCCGAATGGAATACGGAGATTCCAAATCGCTCAGTAGCAGAAAGAGATTACGTGCGAGAGAGAACGTCGAGATCTATAAGAGCACGGCGGAGGTGTGAGAGATTCCGTGCAAACTACTTTCCCAGAAAAACGCACACGCGCATCTCATAAATGCCTTCTTTAGGCCATGCATATAGTGCAGTTTTTGAGTCCTTTATGCTTGAAGAAACACAGAAATTTCAAACAGGATAGCTAAAGGTACGGTTAACCAATTCTACCTCTGTACTTCCTCATTCACGTGTGATAAATGCGCTACTGTGGTGATTGATTATGATGTTTAACGCGCCGGCACTCCATAGGCGATGAGGCGTGCCGTAGTGGTGCGCTCCGGGTTGATTTTGAGCACCTGGGGACCTCTAACTTGTGCAGGGCCTTTCTGCGTTTCGCCTCCATCAGAAAAGCTGCGCTACTGTGTATCTGTGCCGGACACGATACAGAGTCTTCCTCACTACCGTGCATGAAAACGGCATAGCGTTCCACGCCCCAAAGATGGAGCTTAGGCGTCCCAGATGTTTTTTACCTGAAATATTGTAGAGGAAAATTATAAAGCTTCGGCGCCTCCAAACATCTAAACTACCAAACAGCAAACGTTTGGTAGCCAAATAGACTATTCTGTTTATATACGCATAATTAATTATTCCAACAAAACACTGTTGAATAACGCTTCACAAGACTTGCTGGCGCCGTCAGATAACTGGCCCCCTCTGGCTGGAGCAAATTCAAGCCATAGCGTAAGAAAGTTGACTAGGTTTGGAAGCGCCGTGTAAATCCCGAAATGCTTCCCCCTATATTCTAAAACCTTACATTGGCGCAACATGTTTCCATGTGTTGTCATCCCTGGTCATACCATGCCGAAAAATCCAATTTGCTTCGCAGCCCACAAATCACGACGCAATTTCGCCTCATCGTGCATCTGCAATCACGTCCTCTCGGGCTCAGTTAATCTCAACGAACAAGAACACCTGCCACTAACGCGCACAACCCACCGTACTCACTTAGCGGTAAAACAAAGCAACCTCTCCGCGTAGAGGTATTGGTGGTATTCATTGTAAAGTTTAGCTGCCAATTTCTTCGTTTCGCAACACTGAAAAGGCCATGGACATGGCCGAAGCGCCATTGACATGGCGCGGCTTGTGCCACTGCGGCCGCACGGCGAAGAAAAATATAACACCGGCGTGCGTCGTCTGCTCCGTTTCAACCCGATTCTTAACGGTGGTGTAAACATAGGTGCTATTAATCGCAATCACAATGTTGTCGAGGCATTACTTTGCGTTCGGCGGGATAGAGCTTGGAATGTCCGACCCATATCTTACCCTAGCACGGACAAGTACCACCATCCCGCGGAGCCCGACGTAACCAGTGACGGGGCACTCACATGGTTGCCTGCATGCCTGCCTCGCTATTGAATACAGGCTATACGACATCGGGCCTAGCGAGTGGGTGGACATGGCTGCGGTCGCTTCGTCGCCGCTGGCCACATCAAATGTCAACGCGGTTGGGGGGGGGGGTAACTTGGGGGGGTAGAGGGAGCCCAGGGTTGTGGGTGAGAGGGTTAGACTGGGGAGAGGAGATCAGGAAGAGAAAAGGCGTAAAGTTAGGGAGGGCACGTGAGGTGCTAATTAATGGTCTGCCTACGCGACGGGTCTAACGCCTGGGTTGGTGCGGAGGAGACACCCTGCATTATTCAGCAGTCGTATCGCCGAGCCGCCGCCACCACGGCTTCGGCAGGGAACTGCGATTCCGCGCCCGGACACTCTGGTTGCCAACCTGTCCCACGAAACACTGAAAGGGAAATTAGGAGGCAGGAAAGCGCGGGATCGCTTGTCCGGAGCACGCGCAGTAAGGAGATTGCTGCGCGCATAGAAACATTTTACATACTCTGATTCGTGATCCCTCAGCCGGCGAGGGAGGAACGTAAAAAAAAAAGAAATCAAGGTAATGATGGGTATCTTTAGTTGCACATTACATGACAGATAATGCATCATCAAAGATAATGTCAAATGGCAGTTCGCTATCGACGAGACTTGCCTTTTGGTGGTATTCAGCATAACTCAAATCATTGCGAACCGTTAAAAAAATGCCTGCAATATTGCGAAGCACCCATCTGCTTAACCTCATCCCCTTGCACAGCTACGGATTCCAACTGTAAAAGAACCCGGCGCTAAAATTATTTTATTTATTTATTTATTTATTTATTTATTTATTTATTTATTTATTTATTTATTTATTTATTTATTTATTTATTTATTTATTTATTTATTTATTTATTTTATGGCATGAAATTCAGAGGCACAAGTCTGCGCGCGTGCGTCGACGAATGTGGCAGCCTCGCCTGATGCGCCACCAGTTGCAAGGAGCGGGGTGTGTGGTATGTTGACACACAGGGCTGCCAATTGAAGAAGGTGCGGACAAAGTCTGGTCCTTAGTTTGCGCGGTACCCGGTGGCGTCTATCCACATTTTTGTTATAGTGTTCGCCAATCCGCCACGGCAACAAAGCGTCCTCTTCTTTCGGCCCTTTCGGTGGGTTTTCTGCGGATTACGTGGCTCTTTCAGAATTGTAATCCTAATGACTTCGCTGTCGCTCGTCGGAGCTTCATATAGGAGGGGCAAACACTCTCTCAGGCGGACTTCTTAGTGCGTGCTTCTGTCTCTATTAAAACAAGGGAATCGAGGTTAACAAAACATTTTATAAACGCACAAAAACTGATATTCTAATGTTCTCTTGCCTATGGCTTGCGCTCCTGCCATTCGTTATGCGTAAGCAGAACAGTTTATGAGACAAGCGCCTCTAATTATCTCGCATGCATATCCATTTACAGCAGATTCAGAAAAGGGCATGTTTTTATTTTTCTTTGAAACTCCCCAACTATGTTTGCTGTAAAAAAGAGGCAAATTGAGACCAGCTAGCTAGCACGATACTAATTATAGAGCGCTGCTGCAGGGAGGTCCGAAGCCAGAGCGGTGCAAAGCAGTAGCACATGTGAAGCGGGTGTGGGCTGCGCAGCCCCTCATTTCAACAGGATGCGAAATTTTAATTTGCAGTTCATGCTACTGAGCACCCCTGCTGGCGAAGAGGAGCACGAAGTTCATTTTGAAGGACCCCAGCAATTTTCTTCAACTTGCATTCGGAAATTTCACAGTTGATATGCGTTGATGTTTTCTTAGCAACCACCCCACCAGCCTATCTCACCACCCAGTCCTTCCTGGCCTCTCTTCGTCAATAAACTAATTTTGCCGTAACATTCGTGCTCATCCGTGAAGACTGACACTACATCTCATTATTCTATTGAATGATCTTTGATTTTAACATTTAGCGCTTGCTATAATTCACAACTAAAACATTCCTGCCTGGTACGGTAAAGCTCGACGAACAACGACCCCCCCCCACCATGAAAATATATATATATATATATATATATATATATATATATATATATATAGTAAGGAAATGAGGGGCTCGTTGAGGAAATACAGAAAGATAGGTCAGCAGTCTACAACGCCAAAGGAGGCATAGGGGTGTGGTTAGGCTCTTTTCTTTTTCACTACGGTTAATTAAGTAAACATTTTTTTTAATATACAGAAGAAAGAAAGAAAGAAAAACACGCGCCCAGAGTGGGGACCGAACCCACGCCTTTCGATTACATATCGAATGCCTTACCAATTCGGCTATCTGGGCGACTGTGTTCTCCTTCACTTTCTGGGCTATTTATATTTACTAGAAGTGTATCTGACGCTTGAGGGTGGTAGCCAGCGCAACTCTGACTGCACGGGGAGAAGGGGACCTTCTTTTCAACCCCCGGGGCGTGACTCGAACGTCTACAGCCTGTCATGAGCGGGTTACTGGCGGGAAGCCCTCTTATGCTACCTAGGCATCAAGGCTGCCAGAACCGAGACCCTCGCTAGGCTTTCGCAGAATAATATAGTAAGGAAATGATGAGGTCCCCACTCTGGGCGCGTGTTTTTCTTTCTTTCTTTCTTCTGTATATTTAAAAAAAAAAAGTTTACTTAATTAACCGTAGTGAAAAAGACAAGAGCCTAACCACACCCCTATGCCTCCTTTGGCGTTGTAGACTGCTGACCTATCTTTCTGTATATATATATATATATATATATATATATATATATATATATATATATATATATATATATATATATATATATATACGCCATCCCGCCCTGCTGAAGTGGATATCCAGCAAACCTGTTGTAAATTATAACAAATGCCGATAGAGGAGAGTATAAAAATTTTTCTCGTCGTCTCGGCGGGCTTGTCGCTTGCGTTCGGCTAGTGTCACTAGATAAGGGTACAGAGTATCGGCCATCTTTTCTCTTGTTGCACCGTGCTGCCGTCACGATCTTTGGTCAGTTCGCATTACGTGACATTTGTTTGCATTGCGAGGGTTCAGGGGTGCCGCCTTTTTGTTCTTTATGCGTTTTAATCCGTAAACTGTGGCTTAACTGCACCTAAGGGAAGCTTAGCTTGCCCTCCCTGCTCTGCGGCTGCGCGCGGCTGGCGTCTTTCCGAATGCGAATCAAAGATACCGCGGGCAACAGTGTTTCAGAGGCAGAAGTGTGTCCGAAGGTGCGGGAAATGCTGGATCCTGCCTAGCCCGACGCGTGCGCTCGGCGTCTTGGGGAAGAACTGCTTCACTTAGTGATACTAGTCTTTCTTGCCTTGAAAGATAATCTGAAGACATTATCTTTACGAGGAACACGTGGTGGGGGTCCCACTGTTAACAGGCACCTTATCATCCATAGTGAGGTTTCGATGCTTGTTTTGTAGTTTCTTTAAAGGAATTCTGAGTTCTATGCTGTATGCCTCATTAGCCTAACGCGTGTGCTCGTAGCCTTAGGCTTTGGCGCCGTGGCGTTTTTGCCCACGGAGATTGTTTTTGCCCATGGCGATGAAAACGTTGGAGGTAGAGGTATACAGCTTTGCTGTAAATCTAGCGGTAGTCGCAGTAAAAAGTTGGTAGAGAGCCTCTTCACTGTCGGCTATTGAACACGAGGGAACGGATTACCGCTCGGAATGAGAGTATGTACAGCTACTCACCCCTCCCCCCCCCGCCCATACTGCAGAATATCAAATAGGGGCAGTAATCTTGTTCCGGTGGCAGATTTCTGTATGATCGGCGAGGAAAGTTGGCCTTTCGAATTTTTCCGGAGGACTCGAATGGCGGGTTAGGCGATAACGGTTGTAAACTGATCCCCGACTTTTCGGCGAATCCTTCAGTGCTCACGCAACACTATAATATAGCTGACAAAAAAAAACGGACCGTCTTCTGTTCCATATTGTTATTGGAGAAAGACAGAAGAGGAGCCAGACGCTCGCGTTACGAAAGAGAATACCAATCAAAAGCACTCTTGTGTCTTCGAGCGAATGAGTTTTCAGAAAGCATTTCCGAGATGCATTTTTTGAGAATTATTTAATTTTTAGTTGGGTAACCCCAACTTTTTTCATTTGAGGGGAACAGCGCACGTGGAGAAAACGGCAAGGCACGGAGGTTTTAAATTTCAGAAAATGGCTATTTGGAGGCAGGAATAATTTTAGTCCCGGGCCGAATCACCCTCTCTTATCTCCGGGATGCCTTGAGTTAAATAACGCCCTACGTCAAATCCTAAAAATATCACATTTGGGATTCGAGTGTCTTGCGGCTGACGAAAAGCAGCCGCCTATAGTTAAAATGGTGTCATAGGATGCTACCTCGAAGCACGTTTCTCTTTTTAAAGCGGGGCGCTTTGAACTTGTCACTTTTGTAGAGTCCGCTTTTCTGCAGTTTTGCTTGAAACGGTTATTTTCCCAAAGTACAAAGCGGAATTTCAGCAATACTGCTGGCACGTCTTTAATAGAAATGAATTACAACCAAATCTCTCAAACCTACCATCAAAATCATTATTTGCCCTCATATAAATGCTTTTGCATCGTTAGGCGGATTCCTGTTACTATTTTCATATATGGCGTCCGGCAGAAACAGGGAGCGAATAAAAAGACTCCTGTTAGCAGTCGTCCGAGAGCACTCTCTGTTTCCTGCATACACGCAGCGCCATCTACTGGTTCACTTTGAACACTGCGGCCATTTTAAGACCTTGCTGTGGTTCATCCACGGCCCGCCAGTGGTGTTCTGTTCCAGCGGTAACGGCCACAGTTCGAGCCTCCGCTATTGTAGATCATCGTGGTTTACTTCAAGTGTTTTTTTTATATGCCCCTAGTGCTGAAACAATCATACGCATTTTGTTACTAAGATATGCTGTTTCTCTTCAGGACGCTACCTATGAATGCGTTCGTTTAAGGTCCTGCATTGTGTACGGAGTGCCGGTCATTCCCGGTTCCGCAAACCGAACGCCGACGAAGGGCATCAATTGCATTGAAACTCGCGGGTAAATACGAGTCTTTGAAAAAACAATACGATTCAAGTTATACCCCAGCCAGCCATTCTAGCTGATTTTGTCTGAGATGCCTTGAGAACCTCAGCTGCATGCGGGCTCTATTGCCTGTTCACTGGCTTATATCTTCTGTTGCACAGTTTGATTGATGATTGATTGTCGGGTTTAACGCGCCGACGCAACGCAGGCGATGAGGCGGGCTGTAGTGGAGGGCTCCGGATTAATTTTGACCACCTGGGGATCTTTAACGCGTTTCGAAATCTCGTACACACGGGCGTTTTCGCTTTTCGCCTGCAACGGAAAAGCGGTGTTGCACAGTTTGCGTCGTTATTCACCTCGGGGAAGTATACCAGAGCGCCACTAAATGCATGCACTCCGCGTTGTTACGACAGTCGCATCACGCTCTCTTCTATGCCCAAAAATTAGAAGCTATTCAGTAAGGTGCGGTGCCGGGAGAGGTAATGGTTTAGAATACGGTACACCCTTTGTGTTGCCCGATTATCCTCCCCTGGGTCACCTCGGCTTTTGTCTATTACTCGCTGACAGCTGCACTCTCCCACAGACCGAACTTCCTATATCCAACAACGTTCACAAATCACCTAATCGTTCATCAGTTCTCTTGTTTGAAAAAGTTCCGTTCCATAGCAAGTAATAGGAGAGAAGGGTAAGATTCATGCCAAATACGACGCCATCCTGCGGCGGTGAAAGAAATTATCTTTTTACCTCTAGTAAAACAAAGATTTGGGTATAATACACATTGCTCTTTTGCAAATGGAGTTTTTTCAGGGTAATAGCTCCACGTGTGGAATAAAACCCACCCAATCTCCACTAACATGAAACCTGGAGAGGGGCGAAATATGCTATGTATAAGTGTATTCAAATATTGTAAGTTTCTCTCTTGCCCCCTGGCGCGCTGATTCGGCGCCGGAGAAGCGCCGATGGGAGGAGCAATCGCGCGCTTGCTGAGACAGTGGCACCCTCTCTTGCGTTGAACCGGATTTAAGCAATCAAATGAGAGACAGACAGACCGTCAGTTGTCTTCATGTCACACGCCGAGGCATGCTAAGACGACTGCTAACAAGCAGCGCGAGGCATTGGGAAACGGCTGTCCTGGTGTGTTTTTCTAGTACACGTTTTTTGCCGATGGAGATCAACGTTCTTGCGCGAGGTGTTCTAAAACTTCTGTCCCGGTGTGTTCTTTTAGTACGCGTTACTTTCTAGTGCGGAGCGTTGGAAAACGAGTATCGCGGTGTTTTAGCACCGTGACGACAGGAGACGGCGAAAGCCCCAATCCTTAAGCTGCTTCGCCCCTAAACCGTTTTCGGGAATTGAACTGGGTACAGCATCTCTCCGAAATTGCCTAGTATATCGAATACAGCGACTACTGCCCATTTTAAGCGTTGGTGACGCCAAAGAATTGCAAGAAGTATTGTCATTCTTCTGAAGCAATACCTTGGTTTGTTGCTTGTGCACCAGAATGGACAAGATGCAGCAAATTGAGCAATAAGTAGAAATAATCGAAATCTGCTGCACCGACGATGCTTGCGGTGTCAGAAAAGTAAAAAAAGGGATGTCTGCTCGAAAGTTTTTTAAATTTTTCTTGTGTTTCCTTCGGTCAAATAAATTAGGCACGCGCAATGTTAGCAACTTTCCATGTAGCTCCGAAAACTCGACGAAGTTGTGGTGAGTTGTCCATGAAGAGAAATAGCAGATCACTGACTGGCCGCCACAAAGTCTACCCATAAAAGGCCGGCAGGAGGAAGAAGAACCGTTCTACGACCGAAACCCATCCGAACGCCTCATGGTAGGCCAGAATGGCTTGTTGGTACAGGTCAGCGGACGTCGTCTTCAGCTGTCGCTACCACAGTCGGCGCGAATCACGTGACAACATCTCAGGCGTTGTACCCGTCGTCGCTGTAGATGACAAACCCATCAAACAGGCCCTCCTATGCGCTCAGACGACGTGAACGCCGTCATCTGGTGGCCTCGGGAACGTCGGGCTAATGAGGGCGCTTCGCCGCTTGCGTTCTGGCGCTGCCATGACGAGGCCGCCCTCGTACGGATCGGCTATCGGCGAGCGAAGAGGATGCCGGACTAAAGCGCGATTTGGCTATCCTCGTTACCCCTTCGAATAAAGGACAACAAGGTTTACCCAGAAGAGAAAAAAAAAAGCGGACGGGTGGTCATTTGGTTGCAAAGATTGGCATAGTTGCAAGCAAGACAGCGGCAGCGTAAATACGCCTTGGCTTGTTGCTACACCTTCTGTTTTGATCCTCCTGAACATTCTATCTCTTGTGTTTCGTCTTTTCCTCCTGTTTTCATTTTTATTTGCCCTATCTTCCTCACCAGATGACGTAATGCCAGCGAGCGGTTGTCGTATGGGACAAGATTCTGCACACACTTAGTTCCACTTTTCCGGTCATTTTATCACTTTGTCATCCGATCCATTTATCCGCACTTCACATTAAACCCAGGTAGTGCCCATTGGTCAATGACTGGAAAGATAATGCGAGTTGAGGTGGAAAGACCAGCAACGTCGCCTGTACCAAAAAGACCTTGCAACACCGGTTGAGGTTGACTGATGTTGCCTTCCGCCTTGCATATATCAGACCGACTATTGGTGGAGCCAGACATCTACTACATTGTATGTACGATATGTAAAAGGAGATCGGCGTTCCCACACGTCTGAAGTACCCGGATCCGCAAACGCTGGAAGCATCCCCTAAGTATATGGTTCACACACGCGTTCGCACCTTGTGTCATGCATGAGCGAGCGAAAACACGTTTATTCCGTTTGTTTGCTCTCTGGGCGCTATGATGGGACACTTATTTTGACCGTCTTCTTGCAAGACAGGCACACAATCATAAATGCACAAGTATATAAGAAACAGTTGCCAAATAGCCCTATAAATACCTCACGAGTGAGCCGCTCGTGGCAACACTTGCGCGGAACGAGAAAAACACGCCATAGCCTACGCCCTACCAAGGTGATGTCTAATGATGATCACTTCCAAAAAAAATGAAGGAATCTCGCACTTATACAGCAATGATGTAGTAAAGGTCGTTGCGGCAGCGAAGAAGCAAATAGGCTGCAGTGGTGGACTTAAACCTTCAAGATGGTCGTGAACGTTGCGTAAAGCTTCGCTACTTTCAAGTATAAAGCGTTAGTGTCAGCTTCTTTTATTATTTTTTATTGTTTCATAATGATCACTGGTGGTTTCGTAACAAACTAAAATTGCTAACCCTTAGACAGTAACCATTGCTTGCCGAAAAGATATCGAGTCCGCTACAAGCAGGTCAAGTTCTCCTTTTTGGTGAAGCCGTTTTTTTTTCTTTCAAAGCCGCCATTTCCGGTTGCACGTCTAACAAATGGCGGAGAACCACCAAACATCTATGTTGGCCGTATTCGTTTTGCTTGAGGTAATCATTTAAAGAAAAAATTACGCCCACCTCCCCTCGCGGGAACCCTGGTGTGATGCGACACTGAAGGTGGTTCCATTGTGCGTTTTCGTTGGGTCGATTACTCGAATTGCGTGAGCAATCGTCGGGTAATGCGAGAGAGAGATAGAAAGAGAAAGAGCAAGCGTAGCGCGGACGACCGTCGACTGAGAGACCGGCCGGAGCGCGGCACTCCGCTTATATGCGCAGCGCGCCCGAACGAAAGGAGACCGCGGAGAGAGAGGGCGCTGCACATGCGCACAGCGCGCTTGCGCCGCGCGCAGCGGCGCCCACCGGCGGAGTGAGAGTGCGCTGCGCCACGCGCCCGCAGATGCTGCGCGAGAGTGTTCGCTATCGGAGCGAGGAGAGGGGGTGAGCGGAGGAGAGACGCAGCTGTGCGGACGCGGACGACGACGACGCAGGAAAGACAGGGCCGCCGGCAAGAGATGCTCCTCTCAGCGTCGCATCTAAAAATGTTCAAACCTAAGCCAAAACTTTATGGCGGAGGAGAAGCGAGGACTGGAACCGAGGCCTGTAGCTCATGTTTGTTTTCTTAATCATTGACTTTCGAACACGGTTTCTGGGGCACAGTGGTTTTATCATTTTTATTGCATTCCATATTTTCACACTACTTTGCAGAGCGACCAATGTGAACGTCATAATGGACTAAACAAAAGGCGGAGGGATCTCCAGATTTTGTTTCGCTGCCTTCGGTGCTCGATAAGAAATTCTTATGTCACTTCATTCGATAATTTTTACACGATGCTTGAGCTCTAAACTATCGGTGAACGGAAGGTTGACTAGGGAGGCGGACATAAAAGCGGTCACATCGCATAGACCAACGCATAACCAAATGCCCGTATTTGAGCCCCTCGGCCATAGCGAAAATTCAAGAGCATAAAGTAACGTGCCTGAGTTTAGGTCTTACCTTTTCGCAACGTAACGTTTATTTTCCTTGAGTGGTAAGCTCTGGAGTCCCTTAGAACTCTTTTTGATGGTTACCAGTTCGCGGATATGGACCCAGATGTCACCTAAATTCTCAATGCTCCCTTATTTACATACTACTAACTATCCCTTATTTGCACACTAAACTTGGTAAGCTTCTGTTCTACCAGCTGTTTGCACAACTGTGGTCAATAGTTTTCTTTTAACGTTCGAATTTTCTTCACGTTTGAGATAGGAATAACCAGCCCGCTTTTACCATTGTTCATCATTGTTTTCCTACTCGGTCTCTCAGTTTTATAAAAGAAATGAAAGTTTTCCAAGGGATGCGTCACGTCAACGAGAACGTGCTCATAATCACTTACAGCATTCTTCGTCACACTTACATCGTAATTATCTCCGCATGATTTCATATCGGCATCGCTTAGCAAGTAAATATTTGCTACTGAATATAAAGTTTGCTACTGAATATAAAGGTCTGGACTATTGCCGCAACTAAAGGGCAACGTGAGCTTTGCTTCAGACACACGTCAACGTGTTTATATAACTTTCAACCCAACGACCAGGGCTCAAAAGATTTCGACTTTGAAACTGCTGAATTTTGCAGGGGAATATTTATTTACTGTATTGCAAACTAAAATTGGAGACCTTAGCCGTAGACCGAAGGATGTCCATCATCACCAGCCTGGTTGTGTCTAGTGCAGGACGAGGGCCTCTCCCAAAGGTCTTCAGCCACATGTATGGACTGCTATCTGAGTCCACCCTTTCCTCCCAAATTTGCACAGTTCATCACTCCATCGAAGAATTCCCAGTGGTGGCCTGCCAGGACTCAGAGATTCTTCGCCCCTTCTGCTGCAGCTTCACACCTTCACAAACTGTAGGCATCAATCAATGGGCCACACATTCTGGCATCCTTGAACGATGCTCAAGCACCGCCCTTCATAACATCAACAGGTCTGAAATGCTGCCTGGTCCGGTGATAACATCCCTGGATACGACGTGAGTCTTAGAGAGATAGAAAGAAAAAGAGAGATATAGAGGGAGACAGAAAGATGACGAGTACTTGGGGCAGCAACACAGCACATGCTCTATTGTCTTTTCCACCCGACAGGTCTCGCAGCGGTCGTAGCTGGACATCCCGATGAGGAAGGTGTAGGCTTTCGCTAAGGCCACTTCCAACCACAGTCTACAAAGCAAAGTCGACTGAGGTCGAGACAGCCCATGCGGAAGACAGCGGTGGAGAAAGAGATCTTTTATATATAGACGAGGATTTGCAAAGTGGGCGGTGTTCCATTGCTTCCTGGTAACCCTACGTACAAAGGAGCAAAGCGTGCCCCCTGCATCGGTCTTGAAAGCGCCGCTTTCCCTCTCTTTTATCCCCTGAACCCCACTCCCCAGTTCAGGGTAGCAAACCGGGCTCTACACCTGGTTAACCTCCTGGCCTTTCGATTCTTCTTTCAACTCCTCCGGCTCCCCCAGACCCCCGTGGGTCAGCTTCGCGTACGTACGTACCGCAGCGAGCGGCGTTGTGAACGACGCCGGCTTCCCTGGGATGCGGCCTCCAGCGTGCTGAAGTCAGCTCCGCTGTATCAGTAGATTTCGAAGGCATGGAAACGGTTTCAATTTTTTCCGTGTGCTTTTTCTTAATGCATCACGTTTATTATTTTTATGTCCTCCACACCAAAACTTGGGATGAACAAAGACGATGAATGAGTAAAGCAGTAATGGGGATAGAAATAATAAATTAAACACCCTTTTAGTAGCAAAACTGTACTCAATTAACCGGTTGGCCAGATTTTGTTCCCGCAGTGCTGTTGGTAATAAACGCTGCGCTTTTCCTGTAGGGGGCTATTGTTTTTCTATTTTTTGTATTTCCGCCTACAGAAAAACACCCCTCACAAAACTGCCGTACTGTTGTTTTAGCCTTCTTGTTTTACCCGTGCTGTTTACATCGCCTGCAAGTTGTACACAGCAGAGTATTTTAAACAGAAACACCTATAAAGAAGTGGCCACCCACTTTTGTAATAAAATACCGCGACTTGATAGATGCCGAGCTCCGAATGGACATTGTGATGGAAAGCGCAGAAGTGTTGCTGTTGGGCCCGTACATGACAGCTGGGCTAACAGATCTTCCACAGGACTCAGAATTTTCGTTTTATTTATTCCTTGGGGAAGTGGGAATTTTTGGCCGAAATTCTTGTTCAAAGCTTTCGGTTGAAACCATGAAGAAGCATGGCGTTCCTTTTTGTGTTTTTTACGGGAATCATATTTTGGCCACCGGCAGCAGGTGCTTTAATGACGGTGTTTTCGCTTCACTTCTTGCATCCCTTTCCGACGTCTCTTTAGAGCGTGCTTTTTTGAAGACGATTTGAGCTTGAGCGGACATTTGGTGTTACAAAGCCCCTCACCAAGAGTAGCTTCGCTGCCTGAGACATATTTGGACAATAAAATTCCCGAGCTACCATCATCGCGGTAATAAGTTTCACACATCTAAACACTGTTCAACGCAAAAAAAAAGTCTCGAGCACATTTGATGGAATGTATAACTACATCTTAAGGACTTTTTCTGGAGCATAACAAAGGCTTCCGACGTTATGGTAATAAAAAATGCACTTTCCTTGCAAAAGATCGCATTTTCATTTACGACAACCGTTGTCCGGCGACCGCTTTTCAAGTTGGATAAATGGCGCACGGTCGAAAGTTTCTCCTAAAACAGAAGTTTTTTTTTCCTAATCTTCCCTCAAAAACATATCGCCTACAGAACGAATACTGCGCAGTCCTTAAATCTAGTCGCGCTGTCGAAATCGATTAAACGTACATTTATTGGTTCCTCTTAGGTGTTCTTGCTTAAACTCGAAATCCCTCCTCCTGTGTATTCATGTAGCAACGATTTGCAAAGGTATACCTGTGGTAACGACTCAACGAGCCGTAGAGATATCGTTAGATTAAACAAATGACCACTTGGCATTGCGTGTAGTGCGGGACCGTCATTTTGGCCAACATCGAAGATAAAACTTGTAGTTAGTTGTTATTGAGTTTGGAATACAGGCGTTATTAAAAACCACCCGCTCTTCATTTAATCCTTAAAGCAGTTCTCTCCCCCTCCTCACTTACAGTAGCCCAAAATTCCTGTAGGCCTACTTCCAAAGGAATGATGGAGGAATCCCGGAGATAGCAGAGAGCGACTCGATCAAGAAATTTTGTCGGGCCCAATATAGTAGAGCGAAAATGTGAGCATCCCTTAAAACTGTTTGGTTCTAATAGTGCACGAGATATTTCCCTTTTGTACGAACATTTCGAAAGAAATGACCTTACGTTTTCTGGCATTCTGTTCCTTTGCCGTCGTTTCTGGATAGTTAAAGAAGCAAATACTTGATTTCAAGGCTTCACACGCAAAAACTGTAAACCTTGCCAATTCGGAGCGTAATGACTGAGGAATAACGATAAAATCAGACCACTTGAGCTCTTGTACTACCTTCCACAATCTTACAGACACGGCGTTTGGGACCCCACAATTTCCCAGCAACAACACAAGTTTTCATTCGTTGTGTAGGTAAAGAATAATGTTTTCTGCATCCATTCACAAGGATATGCATCGATACACAGTGCAAATCTTTCCTCCATTTACTCAGGTTTTCTTCTTGCTTTGGAACAGTCGCTGTGAGTCTTGAATCTCGCAGGCCTTGGGAAAAGTAACAAATAAAAGAACGTCGTCGAAGAATGACAAGGCGTCCTCATTGCAGTTGCTAATACAGATAAGTAAGCTAAGTGGTAACATAAATAGATGATGCAGATGCTTAAAAGAATCATCTTCCAAAATAGCCTTTTATTCTAAGGGCGGCCTTGGGTTGTTCGTTCGCCCGAGGTACCACCCGGAAGAATCGTCCGAAATTCGGAGCTTTCAAAGCATGCTATATGATTCATCGATCTAGCGGTGCTTCGTAATCACGCAAGACATTAATCTCCGAGGCGAAACGCTTAAAGACATGTGGGAGTCAACCTTGGAGGACGAAGAACACCGCTCGTTGCGAAAGACACGGCTCAGATAAGGAGCATAAAGTGATTAATAAGGGGTCTTTATACCACGCCATGCAGCGTCTCCAGTAGTAATTCAGTCGGTTTTCGATAACCACCCTTACCGTACCCGCGTAGGAAAGGTCTTCCTTGGAGAGAGGCAATAAGTATACTAAAAGGGATTAAACTACGCTGTTGTGCTCCCGCCAGTTATCGCGTAATAATGAGGTTGCCAAACCTGGTTCTATGCATTGATGTCCAATGATTAGCTTTTTTCGGGTAAAAAATTAACACGGAAAAGCAAGGCCTCTCATTTATTAGGCGAAATAAAGTAGGAAGTAGGGAAAACAGCTGCACATAAAAAAGTAAAGTCTTTTTTAGTCTGTCGAGTAGTTGCAAAAAGCTTGCACGTGCTTTTCTTCCGCACCAGAACCGACTATTTGTGTTCGAACCAAAGTGATAAGGTCTAATTACCTTCTTTGTCTATTGAGGACAAACCTATTGAGAATCAGCCTATTGAGAATAAACAGGACACACAAAAAAAGATGCTATGACAAAAAACACTCGGTGTTTTTGCGGCGTGCTATTAATGGCCTGAACTGCAAAGAAGTTTATTGTGCACCAAGTACGTATAATTTCACTAATTATATTTATAAGGTCCTGACTGCCATTTTTCATAGGCTGTCACAATGAACAACGACTGGCCCTAATGACATGAAGTGCGGGGAGGGATTATAAGACCTAACTACGCAGTTGCACGTCGGCGGTCACAAAGCCCTTCTAATTGATTGTGTTCTTCAGGGCCCTGGCATCGAAAAAACACTCCAAAGCCGATACAGAGTTATTGAACAATGTCGTTCAATTCTTTGCTCTTGGGGCACACGACAAAAACGTAATTTTATATTATTGATTGGTTGTAATGCGCGAGAATCTCCGTGTAGCCTCTCGCACATTACCGGTAAACTCGCCGTCGTCTCCCACCACCACACTGGCGCCTCTCCAGAGAGGACGCTACAACTTGGCGGCGGCTTCAAACGAATACCTATCCACATCCCACCCGCCTCCACCTCATCTTCCCCCCCAACACTCTTCCCTCTGTGCTCACTGTCCCCAGCCTGGCACCCTCTACCATATACTGTGGGAGTGCCAACGAACTACAGACTTGCCCCCCCTTTCCAACCCAACCTTCGAGCAGTGGAGGGCTTCCCTGGCCAGCCCGGACCCGGATATCCAGCTTAAGTTGGTGACCCGAGCACGGACGGCCAGCCAAAGTCAGGCATCCCGGACTAGGGACGCCTTCCACGGGGCGACGCCCACACATCAGCCTCTGCTGGAGAAATAAAATATTTTCTCTCTCTCTCTCTCTCTCTCTGTCTTCATTGGTTGTAAGGATAAGCATCCCACATTCAATGTTGCTACTGGCCTTTATTCCGCTCAATCGAGTGAAAACATATTGCCACTAATTTTGATCTCCCCACTGAGTACGCAGTGATATCGTATACATAACGCTCTTGCACATTACCTAGACCACAAAATTGTGATTGCACTCCACACTGTATACCTATATGACTGGCAAACGGAGAAAACTATGCACTCGCTGACGTAGCACATGTGGATTTCACGCGAATGAACTTGTCCACTTCCAGGTACTCCGGTAAACAGACCAGCTTTGGGTTAGCTTGAACTATGAGGGCCATACCTTGATCGCACAATCGCTATCACTCGATGAGCAAGTTAAATTAAGCAGTTACGGTCACTCCGCTCCTTACTGACCTCATTACCCTTCTGATCTAGAAGAGGTGAGAATTTATGTTAGAGGAGGAAAGAGGAAAGGCATGACAAGTTCCTTCCTCAGGAGGCAAAATGTTGCGGCACAGTCACAAAATGGGCCGTGTTTAACACTTATAAGACAAGTTGTCACTAGTGTAAGGTGCGTTTGGCATGGCTTTGATGACTATGCACACAATGTTTCATAAAACTTAGGTAACATTTGCTGCACTCGCGTTCGGCGGCGGCGCGCCATCAATGGCGAGGCTGAGCGACGAAGCGCCGGCGAAGCAGCTAATAAACTTTCGCCTAGCCACTCACCGCGGTGGCTGAGTGGCTAAGGCTGAGCACGAGCTTATCCACGAAAAACAAAAACGCCCGTGTGCACGAGATTTCGGCGCGTGTTAAAGATCCCCAGGTGGGCAAAATTAATCTGGAGCGCTCTACAACGCCGCGCCTCATCGTATGCGTTGCGTCGGCGCGTTAAGCCCTCCTCGCCTAGTCACGTGGTACGGCAGCGGCGAGGCTCCAGTGAGCGCAGCTGCGACACCTTGCCGCAGCGGATCACGTTACGTAATGTCACGCCGGAACACTTGCGCTCCACCGGGTCAAGGTCATTGCGACGCGATAAATAACCCAGGGAGACATGGCATAGTTGAACTTTCAGATCGAAAGCATGGATAGGACTGGCCACGGGCAAAAAAGAATTGAGGAAGACTGAATATGGCTTCGAGAGGAACAATACCGAGTGACATGACCCTCGGTGTCATGATTTGATTTGATTGATTTTTTGAATGATATAGGGTTTAACGCGACGACACAACGCAGGCGATAAGGAGCGCCGTAGTGGAGGGATGTGGATTAGTTTGGACCACCTGGGGATCTTTAAAGTGTGCCGAAATCTCGTACAAACGGGCGCTTTTGAATTTCACTTCCATCAGAAAAGCAGCCACCGCATGAGTCCTGAAAAAAATATAGCAAAAAACCCTCTGGTTGAATGCGGTTACATGAAGTGTGTCGCGCGAGGCGTTTTCGTGCCGAGAGCGCGCACTGAACGCGCACACAACTGACCGCAAGACAAAACACCGACGCTGTTCGGCGCGGTGAACTAGAGGTGGAGACGGCGCCTCCTTACATCCCTTTCTGATGGCAAACTCATCCTACTTTTGACCATCTCTCTTTCTCTCTGCACTCTCAGTTCCTGTAACTAAAAGCGATTGGACGCTTTCATTCCGCAACCCGGCGCAACGTCCTGGTGTGACCTAGATTCATCTTGATGGTCATATTGTCGCTACGACGAACGAGGCGTTTTCCGGGTTCGGTCGCGAACTAAAAGAGGAAAAGCTGTATTTCTCAAAGCCAGGTTCAATCGTGTTTCAGCTTGTTGATCACCTGACCTTCAAGCACAGCCATATTGAAGCTAGTGCCTGGTTCTGTCGCACAGCGAAAGCGTCTAATTACTAGTTCGTTCCGAGGGTATGTGTGCAGGGAGGTGTTAAAGGGAAAGAGTAAGGGCGCGTGCCACCAGAAAAATCTCCCACCTTCCCTCGCGGGAACCCCTTTGTAGATGCGACGCATAGGGTGTTCACGTTGCAGCGTTGGACAGCGGAGGAACGGCGCTGGAACGATGGAGCGGAACGGCGCAGGCACCGCGTTTTATAGCGCGCATAACGGTGAGGGGACGCGCCGGCGCCAGTGCGTCTGCCGCGGCTATGACGCAACACAATCCAACACAATCCACTTTAATCCAATCCAAATCCAATCCAAGCCAAGCCAATCCAATCCAATCCAATCCAAGCCAAGCCAATCCAATCCAATGCCCCTCGTGAGAGAGTGTTCGCTATCGGAGAGGAGAGGGGGTGAGCGGCGGAGAGCGCAGCTGGCGCGGCGAGGAGAATGGGGGAGGGGCGGATGCCGACGACGACAACGCCGGATGCAGGGACAAGGTGGGTGAATGAGATGCGTTGCATCTAAAACGATACCAAGAGACGACGGTTGTATTCTAGATAACTCCGCCTTTGCTCCTAGACTGTTAGCTGCGCCAAGAGACACCACGCGTATTCGGCGCGAAAACCCACCGTTCGCTCGCAAGCCTGATTTAACCGCGTTCAACCACGGCGAATTTCGCTGTGTAAGCTACACTGGCCGAGGTTGAGCAGTTTAGCGTGGACTTTAACTTAAAAGGCCGTTCTGCGCAAGCGCGGGGAGCATTGGATTGGATTGGATTGGATTGGATCAGATTGGCTTGGCTTTGGCTTGGCTTGGCTCGACTTGGCATGGCTTGGCTTTGTTTTGGATTGGATTAGATTTGGATTGGATTGGATTGGAATCCAATTGGAGTACGGGCGTGTAGAGAATTGGGTCTGCACGTTCGCCGGTCTGCGCATTCCAGAGGAGCGACGTCATAACCTCGGCAGACGCACTGGCGCCGGCGCGGGCCCAGCTGTGCGACTCCGTTTCGCAGTACCCTAGTATAACGCTGCGCCGGAGCCACTTGATAGCCGTTTCGCGTGGCTCCTGGAGAGCCGTGCTGCGCATGCCCGAGGAGCAGTGACTGCACTGGACTGGACCGGACTGTATTGGATTGGACTGGGCTGAACCGGACTGGACTGGACTGAACTGGACTGGATTGATTTGGATTGGATTGGCTTAGATTGGATTGGAAATCGTTTCAGCAGCAGTAAGCATCATAATAAGCTGGTCAGACAACCAGGAAACCTAAGAATAACCAGCTAAACCTTAGCTCACGCTACGTATATCCTGGCATAGCCGAGCTAAGCCACTGCTAATTTTTTTTTAAAACAGCGATGCTGTTTAGGCTGGTTGTTGGGCTGGCGAAGGTGCGCAGGAAAACCTCGCCTAACCGGCGAAACTCGTGTCGCCACCTGTCGGAGGCGCGATACAATTGGTACAAGAATGACTTTGGAAACGCGCCGCGGGGAGGCTCGCTGTATAGATTGCTGTGACGAGTGGCGCAGTTTTGACGGTCAAAGACAGGAATTAATGCTAAAATGAAAGAAGCCTAAAGGCAGAGAAGTGATAACCCTTATCAATCTCTTAATTACCTACGTGCACCCAGGCCAGACCACATAAGGCGAACGGTGACCGCCGAACAAGCTCAAACATTTTGAGCAAACGCTTGTCCGGCTGCGACTCCCCTGCTTCAGAAGCTTCACCGCAAGTACGCGTACATTGTACATAATTTAATGACCGAGTGTTCATTGCTCTTTGGGGGGCTAACGACGACACCACGCAGAAAGCTTACCCGCCGCGGTGGCTCAGTTGCTAAGGCGTTGCGCTGCTGAGCACGAGGTCGCGGGTTCGATTCCCGGCCGCGGCGGCAGCTTTTCTGGTGGAGGCGAAAAGCAAAAACGCCCGTGTGTACGAGATTTCGGCGCACGTTAAAGATCCCCAGGTGGTCAAAATTAATCCGGAGCCCTCCACCACGGCGCGCCTCATCGCCTGCGTTGCGTCGGCGCGTTAAACCCTACAATCAATCAAATCACGCAGAAAGCTTGACAGAGTCTGCAATCATAACAACGGAAAAACTTAGCCTAACCAAGAATAAGCTAGATGGAGCCGCCAGCTTCGCTGTTTGCTCCCTCTTCGCGCCACTAAAGCAAAGCAATCCCAATTTTTTTAGTGCTTCAATATTTTCTCTAAATTTTAGTTATTTCATTCAACAGTTATCTCTCAAAATTCACAACATTCAATATTCGGCGTTGTTCTTTTGTTGAAGGCTTCACTCATGCGAGCAATGGCGAGTTTCCGATTTCCCCTTCCAAATTGAGTGATCCCACCGAAGTCACCATTGTTGTTGACCTCATCGGAAATAGCCAAGACGTCATGCGAAGCCAAAGCAAAGCTAGCGGGCGATTGCCCGCAACCCATCGCACCCATCGGAAACAGCCACGACTCCAAGCCAATCCAAAGCCAAGATAGCAGAGGATTGCTCGCACCCCATAGCCCTCCAATGCAGGGTTACTTTAAGAGGAAATGGGTATACCGCAACCTAAAAGGTCAAAATATTACAAGCAGACAACAAGTTCCCCACAAGAGCAGTGAGTAGCAAACGTTCGCTGCTTCGCGGTATGAGAAAGCAGGCATTCACAATCCTAGGCCTGACTTCAGCGTCACACCAAGACGTGAACGCCGAGGTGAGAGACTGAGCGGAATGCGCATGCGTCTTGCAGCGTCGGGGAAGCCAATTGGATCATGCATAATTCAGACTGGAGACCGCTAGCGCTCGCGAATAAGGAAAAGAATGGGCATTTAGAAGTCGCAGGTTTTCGTAGCTGTCGGGCATTTTTTTTTTTTCGAATAGACCATACATAAAATCCACCCACGCTCCCGCCCCCCTTTGTGTGTTTTTAGGGAGGCAATCAGTAGTGAGCGCATGGCTTAGCCCGTAGCCTCTATCAACTTGTCACTTGTGCCGTTAAGTTTTTTTTTCTCCTGGCCTAAACTCTCAAACATACAGCTCCGAAAGACGCTCAGCATTGACGACGAAATATTTCGACACCGCATTACTACGGGGCGGACAACTATTGCCCTCGACGTAGATATTAAAAATGACGCCTCACAAAGAGGCCCACTAGAGTGTGGAACTGACAGATACCTGCCTAAATTAAAGAATGAAGGAATGAGAGTTTACGGCACGAACAAATGAATGTCCGACAATTTAACTAGTCATCGAATAAATGCGTGAACACACCAGCGAAATTTTCTTTCTTTTCTGGTGAATCAAATATTTTGCTACGGAGTACGCGTGCGTCGCCGCGGTCACAGCGTGAGTTTAAATAGAAAGTGCTTTTCATGATATGACCGAATAAAACAAAACCACTTCTAGGTGCGTGCAGTGAAAGAAACACGTATTTGATTGCGAGCGCAGTGAAGGTTCGCCTCAATGTACGTCCCTTCTGGTTTTCTGGTGATGAGGAGACAAGCAACGATACGCTATTGACCACAGAGAAAATATATGCACCTGGAGTAAAATATGATTTCCAAACGTACGCTGACCCACGTATCAGAAAATAAAAAAGGCAATTGCTCCTATAAGTATCCCTGCCTTTTTTCAAGGAATACAAAAAAGGCGACTGAAATCCCCAAAAGCAGAAGTTATCACGTAACGCCGCCATCAAACCGACACATACCTGCATAGCACCCTCCTCCACTCCATCAATCCCACCTCCTACTCCACCACCTGCAAGTTCTCTCCTCCCCCCCCCTCCAGGAACCCTGGACAACATGACCTAGGAGTGCTCCCACACACCATACCTCACCCCCATGGAGGAAGAAAAAGTTAGGAGACGGCATGACGTCACGCAGCTAGCCATCGCAAGCCCAGCTCCGTTGAAGCCGCTCCCTACGCCGTTTCTCTTTCTCAAGCCGCCGAAGTCGGCCCAGCACGTGACCTCCATGGTCGGGTGGGCCGGCGGCGGCGGCGGCGGTCTCTGACTCCGCCGCTTCTCTCGTGTTTGGTTGGCGGTAGCTTTTCCCCGTCCTTCCTGCATTTGTCTGCTCGGTGATCTCATGCCCGCGTGCGGGCAGGAGTGCCGCGTATGTGTGAGAGACAAAAGCCGTGGAAAAAAAACCAACATATATCAGACTTCGCGACAACGGGTAGCAGAGTAGTTTCGAGCAGACGAAATTGAAGAGCTCGCAGCGACGGCGCGATGGGGGTCACGTGGTGCAGTGACGCCTGGGCCGACTTCGATTTTACTTTTTATGTATAGGCTTCACGTATCTCCGGTAGCGCCGTCTCCTAACTTTTTCTTCCTCCATGCTCACCCCCCATTCCCTCCCCCAGCCATGAGGAGCGGGAAGGCATACTAGCGAACCCGGACTCTGGTGATCAACTTCGGCTGGTCGAAAGGGCCCGCCAGGCAGCGACAGCCCAGGGACTTCTGGACTGGGGAAACCCCGATGGCCGTGAGTCCATAATTTTGATACAAATAAAATGTATTTCAACACCTCCTCCGCCTCCCGTAGCAGAGGCGAAGTGATGGTGCGATTTGATATTTTTAAACTACTGCGTTACACTCTGCGGCGTGTGCAAAACCGCACTAAAATGATCGTAAAAATTACAGTAGACAAACCGAAATATATGCGATCATGATAAAAATGATAAGCCATGCATTGTATAGCTCATTGAAGAGAGTCACTAGACACTTTAAGACACGAAAATAATTGACCGGCGAAAAATAAAGGCCTCTGAATTTGCAGTGCGTTTTATTGGTTGCCTCGGATAACAATGGGCAGCTTAAACTCCATAAACATGCACAAAAAAGGATGAGCTCTCAGATGTTAAAGCGAGACAATAAATAACCACAAAAGATAAATAAAACAAACGTTATCGCTTAAAAAACGCGTAGCAGCTGAAGATACTCCCAGGATTACGCAGAAATTTATCCAAATGGGGCATAAGCATCTACACGTTTTCATTTGTTTGTTGTTGCCAAAAAGAGACATGCGAACGGTGTGCAGTCCATTGAAAAGTACGAAGGCAACGCCTACACGATTATACTTGTAGAAAAGAAGTTTACGTGAACGATGTCGCGTATCATTATACTCATTTCCAGCTAACACTCGTGTAATTCGCGCCTGCTAATCACGTTTCCTTTTATTTTACTTCCTTTTCGTCTTTTCACACTCAACATTCGCGTTCCACGCTTTTCTGAGCCAACGCCGCACGCAAAAACAGAAACGGAGCACTCAGCCCCGAGGAATAACTGCCCGCCACAAATCGAAAGCACCGCCATTCTGTGGTTCATTACAGCCGATCGACCACGAAAAAGACAGGAAGTGGGCCACTGTGGATAGCAAGGTAAGTAATAAGAGAACATATTTACAACGGAACAAATAGCCCGTATCGGATTTCGAGGAGAGGGTCAGGCTAAAGAACCATCTTTTCCGCGAAAACTGTTTTGAACTGTATGAACACCATCTATTTTTTTTGTTCCTCCCTCAAGGGAATCAAAGAACGATCTGATCACGGAGCAAACAATTTGAAAACGGGCAACCGAAAATGCGAAAGAGGTAATCTGTCAGGGTCAGGTGAGTTACTTGCGGTATTGATTAAACGGAAAAATATTAAGCTCGGATGAGGAAATAACACGTGAAAGCAATCGCCGAATGCGACAAAAGAAGCAAGGGCAGCTAAAGAACCAAAAACGGGAACTCCGAAGAAAATGCAGCCATCAAAAGAAAGGTGACCTGTAACCACACAGAAAGACGTTTGGGGGTTCGGGGCACAATTTGTAAACGAACTAAGAGAGCGATGACGCTGAGAGTACGGACGTTGGACCACAAATGAATGGAATGGTCCAAGCTGCGAACAGCAGTGGCGGGTTTGGGACGAAGCTGTAGGGCGACATAGATTGCGATCGTCTGTCACAGGGGAAAAAGGGCGGCCCTGCTTGCTCGATTAAGAAAGCGGTGGCCGTCGTTTATGACCGTTTGTACGCCGGCAGACTGGACAGCGTTGCGGCTTGGGCAGGCGCTTATTGCTTCTCGGAGGAGTGGGGACAGAGACACAGACGCCTGAACGCTTGGAAGCTGGACACCGCCTGTGAGACATCTCAGAAAGGGCTTTAAGATATTGGGCTATCTTGAGAGTAACAAGAAGCAGCACAGAATAAAGCGGCAACCGCGACACCTTTTGGTTATCAAAGTGTTGTTATAATGGGAGGATGTGGTAAACAGCAAATGACTTAATGGTCTTGTAAAAGACGTGAGGAAAACGAGGCCCTTGGCCGCCATACGTTATAATACTTAATACAAAGCAAGGAAAGAAGTCTTTGACACATTTATTCTGCCTGTTATCTCACACGCTTTCTTTCATATAGAAGGTGTTTCGAGAACCCAAGCTGACAGAGCGAGCGGCAAGAGATATGCGGGCTCACGTGACACCGGCCACCGTCGCAGGCCTTTGACCAGTTTCGAGTTACGCACAACCACTCTGTTTGTACCTTTGGGGGTGAACCTATACCCGGGTAATCTTTGTTTTTTGGCAATTGTAGTCAACTTTTGTGGCTGTTTTCTTCTTCGCCCCTCCCGAGCAGAGGTGTCGGGTGGCCTGTTTATATAATGCTGTGGTCGAGCGCTTCCGTGCACACTCGGTGCTTCCGCGACGGTCCCCTGTATCCTCTTGAGACAAGGACACAACCCCGGTGGTTCAGGTGACCGGGAAGTCTAATAAAAGTCTTGCCCGCGTCAACATCGCTCCGCTCGATAGAGAATGGGTGCGCGATGAACGGCTCGAGTGCGTTATATTGGATTGGTCCTCCATCTTGGAACTGCCCTTTCTAGCACTGTGCCCTGGGCCAGAGTTGTGTTCAGTTAAGCGTGTTCGCTGAACCTAGTCCACAATTTGCAGGGTTGGTTATTATGGCAACGTGTCGGCTATCATCCTCCCGTGACTTATGAAGAAGCAACAGTGATGTTTTATGTTAATTTAGGATAAAGCTCTCCCGGTATGTTGTTTTGAACGTTATTCCCACACGTTCTATCGAGCGTCAGAAATAAGTGTTTTTCACTACATGAATACGACTACGTTTTTTCACTACAGATGTTTATCACTACATGCTGCAGCCCCATTATGGCAGTGGTGCAGCAATCAACAGGGAAGAAATGACAACTACGAACGCAACAAGAAACATGATAGAGCCTAAGAATAAACCACACAAGTAGAAAAAGCAACTCACAAAGGCGAACTGGCAACCTCCTTCCTTGTTTTGCGGAAGTTCGCAACATATTCCCGTGAACTGTACAGTGCTGCAATGCTGCAAGTATGCAAGTTTGTATCACTCCTGCCTTGGCCACCAAGAGGTGGCTGGCAGTATGTATTAAATAAATAGATAGATATTTATAAACATTTAAGCGTTCACTCTACCACTATATGAACATACTGTTCTAATCATATAGACCGTACGGCTAAATGACAAATAGCAGAGTTGTGTGCATGTGGCCATCTGATAAACGCCTTGAAACTTTCAGGAACGAAGCCCCCTGTGGGCTCGGGCTGTCGGCGTCTCATGTCGTCGTCGTCGTTCGTCGTCGTATTCTCATGCGGTCACGATTCTAAAACTCCAGGACACTCGTTTTTCGACGCCTCGCGCTAGAACGTTTCCTCTCCCTGGGCAAAAACGCGTACTAAAAGAACACACGGGACACTCGTTTTTAGTTAGCGCTTGCTTGTTTGCTTAAATTTTGGAGAATGTGAAAGTGCGAATGCACGGTTGTCGGCCCGCTTGCGGCGCTTGCGCTCGGCCCCCGCAGCCCACCGCCTCGCCGCCTTCTCTTCCATCTCTTCCATCGGGTTTGTAGTATCACGTGTACACCACGCAGTTATCAAGCCGCTATAACGCCGCTGAGTCGCCAACGCACGCCGCTGACGACGTAGTTTGAATGCGTTAAAGATATAAGGCGCGTTACTGACAAAATCAGCGTCGCGTCCGTGGCTTATTCGGTAGAGCGTCGGGCTGCGGCCCGCAAAGTCCTCGGATCGAAACCTGGCGCCGGATGCTGTTTCTTCTTTAAAGAGCACTGCGGACGCCGCCGCCGCCGCCGACGCCGGCGGTGGATGGTTTGGGGTCGCTTATAAAGTGCACTTAAAAAAATTCCCCCGCATTTCCCCGAGGGGGAGAATGTGAAAGTGCGAATGCACGGTTGTCGGCCCGCTTGCGGCGCTTGCGCTCGGCCCCCGCAGCCCACCGCCTCGCCGCCTTCTCTTCCATCTCTTCCATCGGGTTTGTAGTATCACGTGTACACCACGCAGTTATCAAGCCGCTATAACGCCGCTGAGTCGCCAACGCACGCCGCTGACGACGTAGTTTGAATGCGTTAAAGATATAAGGCGCGTTACTGATATCAGCGTCGCGTCCGTGGCTTATTCGGTAGAGCGTCGGGCTGCGGCCCGCAAGGTCCTCGGATCGAAACCTGGCGCCGGATGCTGTTTCTTCTTAAAAGAGCACTGCGGACGCCGACGCCGCCGCCGACGCCGGCGGTGGATGGTTTGGGGTCGCTTATAAAGTGCATTAATTCTGCGGGGAGAGAGAACGGTGAGCGTTGGTGAGCGCATATCTGGCGGCGATCGCCGAGTACCGGTTTGTGCAGTAGCTTTAGCAAAAAAAAAAAGGAAACTCTAGCGCTAATGCTAAACTTGCTTAATGCTAAGACACCCTGCTTGGGAGAGGTTAACGCAGCTGCCGCATTCTCTAGAAGCCATTATGGATGATTGGAGACATGGCTACGAGTGTGCCACTCTTTCCCGAGACTACTTGCAGATCCCGCCACCGCGGCTTCGGGACGATGACGAAGAGCTGGTTGAGGTCTACAGTGCTGAGGATGACTTTGCATCCACCGCTCACCGCGCAGACAATGACCTCTTCGATGTTACATGTCGACAATTACTAGCACCGAAACTATGCAAATAAACACTGATACTGAAACTTAACTATGTGTCTGGCCATACCCACCCACAATAGCTTCGCCGTTCAGTCTTGCGCGAGAGTGCAAGCTAACCTTGTTTTTTTTTTTTGTGTGCTTGCCAACTGTAGAGCGTGCTTTGCTGTAACAGTGACATGCCTTTTGTGGGAGCCGACTAGCAAAGCTTTGGGCGCGTAATCCGAGGCCGATTCTATCAATTACGGCCTACGTAGGCTAATGCAAAATCTTTGCGGTGTTGCGCTTTCATTTTATCAGAGCCATATCCCTAATTAGTTACTTCCCGTCTATTTCTTAGGTATCGCCTCTCACTAGCTTGTGTGCGCTTATTTCAAGCGCCTAAATAAAGGAGGCACCGGTGCACAATGCGGCGTGTCTCAAAAACATGACTACTACTAGGTAATTCGAGCTAAATACAAACCCCAGCACAAACGAAGGTGTTGTAACCACAGTCCTTTAGCCTCTGTAGTCAAAGACGCTGAATAAAGTAAGAAAGCCAATCAGCATCCACGATTTATGCCTGAAGACGAGAAACGTCAGCGAAAGATTGCCCAAGAAATAAAATAAACTGAGATGGTCCCTTCATGAGCGGACGCCAAAAAGTCAAGTGTAATTATCCATGTGACTAACGAGACCGGAGTGATAATATACATGGTGTCGTAGTGACCACACGTTCTCCCGTCTCCTGCTGGCGCGGTTGGTAGCTGCCCGTGTACACGGTTTCTTTTGGCAGTAAAAAGCCCCAACGGCAACAAAACCCATCGGAAACCATTGCAAAAGAACGCTTTGCATCTTTCAAATCAATAGCATTATTGTCATCATCATCATCATCATCATCATCACCACCACCACCACCAGCCTATCTTCGCCCACTGCAGGGCAAAGGCCTCTCCCATTAATCTCCAATTACCCCGGTCCTGTGCTAACTCGGACCGGGGCCACTGTGCCATTGTTGTGTTATAGCACAAATGAGGCAGCTAAAAACCTGACATGCACTAAAATCTGCCAGCTAAAAACCTGACATGCATTTTAGGAATGACGCTTTGGGTTTCATCCTTTTACACAATGTGTGTTATAGGATGATACGTAACCGGCAAAATATTAAAGCGTGAGTTCGTCCGCAAAAGCCATATGTTGTTGCAACCGGGTTTTTTGTGGAAATCGCCCGCGGATGCCGACCGGCTGCGCGCTTCCGCATACCCAGCCAACAAAAGCTCTCGCACTAAGAATCCCACAAACGCCCGTCTCGTAGGCCAAGATAAGAAATAGGAGCTTTAGTTTAGTCTCAAGCGCTGCCCCTGAACCTGCCGCAGAACCTGTGACATTGCGGTTTAATAAATTTCGAAGCCTTTCCGTGGTGCACTGAGTAGTGCTCGGGTTAAACTACTCTGTTGTCTGCAGCATCTCGTAATTTAGGTGGGCGAGTTGAGGGGTAATCATGGATATGTAGCTATGCCAGAGGTTTTTTCTGTTTTTTTTTTGTGGGTATGTTGGACAGGCCGCAGGACGTGCTTCTAATACACACGAAAAGAGGGTTTCTGCCCGCCTGGATGTTTAGTTAACTCGTTCGGCATGACGAGGCATACCTCAGTTTGTAAAACGGCTTGTTCCTGGCTACAGACTGCATGACTACAGCGAGTATATGGTGGACGGGACTTCTGTATGCTATAAAGCACCCCAAAGGGGGTGTACTGCTGGTGCCATTTTTTTATTACCGCCGAAATATGCCCAAGTATACATGGGTGTCAAAAACTCGAGCGTACGACGTCTAAAAGTATCGTACCGCTTTTTAATATTACTGCACAGCGCCAAATTCTTGTGACACAGTCGTCCGATTCATTCAATTTCTTTTCTATTCGCCCCGGGAAAACCCTGGAACTCCCACGAATGAGGCGACGGTAACTCCTCCTACTAGCCGGCTCGCCGGCAAGAAATTAACAAAAAAATAGCAGTGGCTTAGCTCGGCTGTGCCAGGATACACGTAGCGCGAGTTAAGGTTCAGCTGGTTATTCTTAGCTTTCCTGGTTGTCTAGGATTAACTTGATTATCATGCTTACTGCTGCTTCAATGACACACACACGGTATACGCATCATGTGACTCATGCATACTTATCAAGCGGCTGCGGCACACCGACACCAATCGCTCAAGAGGTAAGCTGATTCCACAGGTGCATGCCGGTGTTCCTGCGACGCACAAGCCATCGGTTCCACACCCGGCCATCCCTCGCGTGATCATCAATTGTACCTGCCGCCACGTGCCGCACTTGCACAGCAAGGTGTTGCTGCGATGCATGAGCCATCGGTTCCACACCCGGCTACCCCTCGCATGATCATCAAGTGGACCGGGCCGCCACGTGCCGCGCTTGCGCCACGTTTGGCGTGGCTGAGCAGTTTGGCGTGGCTGCGCAAACTGCTCAACCTCAGCCAGTGTATCTCACGATACAAAATAAAACCTCCGCCGCTCAGATTTCGTCGACGCTTCGAGCGCATTCGAGGGGGCGAGTGTAGCTTTGGTAGTGCTAAGCCGCGCCGATGATTCCAAAAGGGAGAAAGAGGGAAGTTGTGCGCTCTACGGCGACCGGCGCGTTGTGCGTTGTTCTCTCTCTCTCTCTCTCTCTCTCTCTCTCTCTCTGCGCCGGCGCAGTTATAAAAAAAGAGAATCCGTGCGGAGACAAATTAGCAAAATGGAGAGACGAGCTAGTTGGTGAACATACATAGGGGAAACTTAAGCGCAAGCTGACACAGGGACGAGAAAGGGAAACGACATCAGCGCTTGGTGTAGTTTCCCTTTCTAGTCCCTGTGTCAGTTTGCGCTTAAGTTTCACCCAGAGACCAATTAGTCACCTTTGGACGTTGTGATGTGACAGCGGCTTATGCCCGTGTGTGCACCACCATCGGCGACCCGCGCCCTAGAGGACTCCAGCGTACTCCCGGGTCTCGAATCACCCTGATCGTCTCGGATGGCCTGGCCCACGAATAAGCCACGCTTCACAGCTAGCCGAATCGCCTCCGACAGCGGTGCATCATCCGGCCCGGTTGGCGAATATTCTGGGACTTTGTCTCTAATATGCATCGAACTGTTTTTCTTTTAGTTAACCATTCTACCTCGTGATATTCATTGTTAAAGCTCCTTGTTGTATATTTTGTATTTGAACTGTCTCCCGCATTGGAATTCGATCTAAGTTGCCGCTCGTTAACGTTACATGTCCTCGTGCTTGTGGAGTGTTTTGCCTGTCCAAATATAAGTCTTTCTTTTGTTGATTCGTTCAAGGCTCTGAATCATTCTCACCGTTCTAGTCGGCAAATCCCGCACATCAGACGGTCACCACCTTCGGCCCCTGCGCCCTGTAGATTCGGTGGGGTACGTACGTTGTTTGCTCGCCCTAGTCAACTCCCCATATTTTCTAACAACGCACCCAATTAAGGAAACGGTGACAATTTCTGGCGTCCGCGACAGGACATCTGATGTGGGCGTTAAGGAAAAGGAACAGCCTGGAAATATTGGGGCATAGATTGCTCCCATGTCTTTATGAGTTGGTGCTCTCGTTGTTAACTTTCTCTGTGTAGATAAACCTAGCTGTAGGGTAGAGTATTGTGTGGCTAGATTCCGGTACATTTGCAATCATGTATCTAGAGAACATTACAGCGTTGGGCTGCCAGCTGAGCATGTCAGGGGCCGAACTACGAAAGTGGGTCGCTCAGAAAGAAAAAGAAGAAAACCAGAAAGTTGATATAGCACGACAGGCAGCACGAGAAGAGGCTTAGAGGGCTGAAAGAGAACGCCCTAGATGAGAGTGTGCCCGATATTGCGGGGAAGTGTCTGAAGAAACCGTTGTCTTACGGAAAGACACTGACAGAAGCACGCTTATTATGCAGGAAGACCCAGTTCAAGAAGGCCAACTCGCTGGGCAAACTAGCGCCGAGTGCGTAGCTCAGAGCTCGAGCACCAAAGCCATCGACACATGCGGTCAAGGTTGAGGTCCCCGTGCGAAGCGGAGCCGCACTCCGCATAGAGGGCTCGCACTACATCAGCATAGCCGACAATCCACTAACTTCAGCGGTGGAAGAGAAACCAACCACCCTCACGAAAGAAGAGCCAGTTATCGGTTAACCCAGATTCGATGTCTCGGATAGAGGCGAAGCCATGCCCGTCGTTACACGTGCACCGGCAAAAGCGAAGCTGGCACGCTTCCGGCGCTCAAAATCTGCGACGGAGCCGCCTCGAAGGAAAAGAAGCGCGGGGGGTTTTGTAAAGAAGTCATTGAAAACCCGCCTTTGAAAAGCCGGAAAGCAGCTGAGCTGCCGGAAGAAGGAGCGCAGGGTTCCTCTCGAGCGTATGAGCAAACGTCTCTACCAGCATTGCTCACATCGGGCAGGTGTGTAGGAGCGCCATTCTGTTACTAGCTGCTCGAACGTTCACCTGACGAAGGCCTAGACACTGGAGCAATTTTCTGGGCCCGGTATCGCGGCAGACGCGAAGGGGTTTGTCATTTCGTGCGACACTAGAATACGGACTTCTCGAACAGAAAAGTTCCACAGGATCAGCTAAGAAAGCGCCCGATAGACACGGGTAAATAGGCAGAATGCAAGATAAGGTATCCATGTGTTGTATGAGTGGAATTGTACGACCGATTTGTATTTTGGCGTAATTGTGCTGCACCTGAACATTGTTTGTCTATCGTACTGTATGCGAAGTTTGTATTTATATCGTCACCCTGGCTGTACAGTTATACGCTGTGTATTTACGTACTTAGTTGCGTCTTGCGTGAACTCTGACATCGCTGGTTCTACAGTACATAGTCTGTGTATTATTGGCGTTACTAGTTGTGGCATTGTTGACCCTAGTTGGCGGGCCACCTGTTACACAGCAAATTGCGCTCTACCAAAGGCGAATCACGGGTCCTTCGCAACCACCCTAGTGGTAGCCACGGTACTTCGCTTTTGCTATAGGAGCACTAATGAGCCATCGAAGAAGCAGAGGGTACATCTGGCGACAAAACGGCTATTGAAGAACCTCTCCGGATTAAGGGTGGCTGACATGAAAGCGAAGGAATGGTCACCTTTGTCCGTTTATAGCATTAATCCAAGGCTGTAGCAGGGGTACCTTTTGGGGAACTGCACTCGAAAACTTAAATGCGCAGTGGAAGACATAACATGCGGCTTTTGGTAGCGCCACGCAATTATCGTTGTTTTTGCTGTTTTACGGCATCACAAGCCAGGCTTTGGTGCAGTGGAACGCGTCATCCCTCCGCACCTCCGCTGTATTCCAGTGCATTCAGTGTGTCATCGTTTAAACCACGACACGAAAAAAAAATACACCACAGAACATTGTAACGTATAGTTTAGAGCTTGTTGATATTATTTGGCCAATTGTCGTTAAGCTGGAAAGATATACGCGTTTGACAGTAGACTGAACCGACATGGAAACATGTGTGTTTCGTTTGCTTATTTTCTTTGGAGCATAGCAGCGTTTGTAGTCATGCAAGCGCTCCAAGAGCGCACGAAAGCTTCCATCTTCAGGTTCTAACAGAAAAGCTACTCCACCTTTAGTGGCTCCATATTGTCAGACGGGAAGCTTCCACCACTCACCCCAACACTCGAAATGACTGGCAAGCGGAGTTGAAGGCCCGAGGATAGCACGACGAAGGAAGGTTGCGATGGTACATACCTGCGACAGGAGAAGACATTGCCAATGTATAAGGAAAGAATCAAATTATTGCACGACGAGGAAATACAAATCGCCGAAATAAATACGTATTTGCTTTCATTGGGAAAGCCGTATTTCGAATGCTTCCTGAGCACGAAATGAAAGCAACGGAGTCATCCGCAGGATGCCAAGTGAAATATATCTTTTATTCCGAGATATGGTTGTAATGTGACCCCTACGGTTTCAAGAGTAGGGACGGCATACTTGTAGTTCTTTGTTTCCTTCCTCTTCCCCAGCGCTGACCATCCTCAGGAGTGTCTGGCTGAAATTACTGTAAGTCAGTCTGAATCTCTAATGGCACCTTTACTAAAAGAATAACAACTAATCTTCCCCACAACAGTTTCTTTAAGAGCCTCTTTCCTGTTGGCCCAGACCGTTACTTAAGGGTCGATTCGATTTACTGACTAACATGCCTCGAAACTCGAAGCAACCTTTATTGCACCTTACTGAATGCAATGAACTGCCTAGTAGGGGTGAGCGTGGCTTCAAGGTAAAACACGAAGTTTTAGAGCAGATCAATCGAAGGTGTAACTACAATTTCGCCTTCCCATTGTTATACAGCCTTAAGCTTCAGCCTAGTTTGTTCTAGACCGCTCATATCTCTTCGTATGCGCAAAACGTCCGCGCACCAACTGTCTTTCGCGTCTTTTTACGCGTCCCTTATGGTCTGGCATAGTATCTGGCATAGTCTCAATGCAACAATGTTGTTGGTCAAGCAATGAACAAGCAACCACGGTGCTCCATCCAACGTCAACGTACTGCAGTCCAAATGCCGCTACCACAAGGCGCGGTTGCTTTCCCCATCCACCTTGCGCTCATAATGGCGTGGATTCAGCGTGCATTAGTCTTAGCCGGCTAGGGAGGCATGGCGTCTAGCGGAAACCTCCCCCGGAGCGTGTACACAGACACTGGGATGCTAGAGAAGTGGTTCGAATGGCTGAAAGTGTTACGAATTCCTTACGACCTTCTGACGAGCAACCTTCAGTTGTCGGTAACCCAGGGCCCATAATCATGCATGAAGTGGCGCACGTGCCGGTGGCCATCGCAAATGCTGCACGAAATCAGCGGTGGCTGTGGTGCGATGCATTAACAATTTACATTAGGCTTACAACTGCGGCCTCGGTTACAGCGAAGTTTCACTTACCCTTGCGCTGATGAACATAAACCCTGCGGCAGAACCTCACCTGGAAATGTGCTCCTCGCTTTTGCCGTTGATAAACGCTAAACGCTAACGTTTTCGCTAAAGTTTTCAACTTTTAATTTATCTTCTCTTAGACTGGGGATGCGCAATAACGGGACGAATATACCCACGCGATGTCAGTAGCAAACTGCCCAGAGATTTCAGTGTACACGTCACCATTATGCCGCAAAAACAAAGGTAAAAAAATGTCTACTCCCCACGTGCGCTCCGTTGATTAACTTATTTTTATGCTCGTATAGATCACACGGTGACGATACGGTGTGTTTACTCCTGCAGTTGCATTCACCTTGTGTATTACGAACACGGGCCAGCCATCCGTTTCTAACGTCAGACCTGTACAAACAAGGCTTTAATACGATAGCCAATCCCCGCGTTAATAAAAGTACCACGCGCATCTTAGTTACTGTGAACAGAACGTAGTACAAAAAAAAAAGAACAATAAAACAGACAGTTCGTGACTTTCAGAGCTGTAATTTCGAGGCTTGCGAATAGGCACACAAAGTGTTCCCTTAAGGGACGACGGTGGGGATTTATGGAGGACCGACCATGATGGTACCGGTGTCCTGTACGCACGTCCATGTTCCTGTTACAGTGGCGCTTGCTGGGCTCCCCGGATTAGATGTAGGCGACCTTAAGTGCGGTAAACTATAGAGGCAGCTGAAGAGAGACAGCTGGCGACGCAAGAACACGTGCCAAGAACACGTGTTATTACAACACGACGCCGAAACAGTGACATGATTAAAAAGCGTAGAACCGATTGGAGGCGACGCAATTGCACGGCGGTAGAATGGACAAATGACGCGACTATATAAAGAACGACACTTCGGAAGAAATATAACATTACCGGAACCACCACCACTACCACCATCATCAGAGCTGCAGCTCCACCACTACCACCACCACCATCACCATCATCCTCACAGTAATCCTAATTAAGAAAACTGCAAAACGAGGGCGTCATCCTTTGACCTCTAACCAGAAAACACACCAGACAGTATAATACTGGAAAGCAAGACTCCTCCCAGCCAGCTGCTTACTACCCCCGGACCACCGGTCATGTGGAATGCTTTACTCGCCCCCTCAGAATAGCTTTTATTTCTGTGAAAATAGATTTCCGTGGGTGCCGTGCATTCTGGTTACTCTTCCGCCCATTCGATGTTCCCTAAAGAGCAAGCGAAAAACTCGTTCATTATTCGACAGCCCGCCTCCATGGTCACTTTGTTTACCCATCAGCGCATGTGTCGCCTGCCATTGACAATATTAAGAAGCTTCATTGATTGATTGTAGGGTTTAACGCGCCGACGCAACGGAGGCGATGAGGCGCGCCGTAGTGGAGGGCTCCGGATTAATTTTGACCACCTGGGGATCTTTTGAATGTGCGCCGAAATCTCGTACACACGGGCGTTTTTGCTTTTCGCCTCCATCAGAAAAGCGGGCGCCGCGGCCGGGAATCGAACCCGCGACCTCGTGCTCAGCAGCGCAACGCCTTAGCCACTGAGCCACCGCGGCGGGTACAATATTAAGAAGCTAAGCATGCTGTTGGGAGCAGTCAAGCTTAAGGCTACACTACCTTCCCAACCGAAAGAAGCCTACATCACATCGTGCCTATGAAGTTCTGCCTACATTCACGTGTGCAACCTATTCGCCGCTGCACCCCTCCAAAATCAGCCCTGTTTTCCTCACGCCTTCCTCAATATACCATAAAAGGACCATCGCTGTTTGCAAATGCATCCTGTTATAATAAGGCTTTCATATCTATAAAGTGCTGGCTGTTGCATTTTTTGTTTGTACTTGCTTTTACTCTCCAGCTAGCCGAATACGTGAAAGCCCGTCCTGAGATGTCACACAGGTTGTGCCGAGCTGCCAAGCGCTCAAGCATTGGCCTGACTGTCCCGCTGCACCGAGAAGCAATAAGCGCCTGCCCACGCCACAACGTTGTCCGATTCGGCTGCCGACAAATGGTCATAAGCGACGTCCACCGCTTTCTTAATCGAGCAAGCAGGCCGTCCTTCTTCCCCGTGACAGAAGATCGCAATCAATTTCGCCCAACCACTTCGTCTCTAACCCGCCACTGCGGCTCGCGACTTCGACCCTTCCCTTCTTTCGTGGCACTTCGTGTGTTCTCTTACTTTGCTTTCCCAGATGTGCCGAACCATACTGCCTCCTTTCTATGTGTACATGTCACCCTACTTTTATCGCTGCATTTTCCTCGGCGTTCCTTTTATTGTTTGTATAGTTGCCCTTGTTTGTTTTGCAGCATTAGACGATTCTTTTTACCGGCGGTTTTTCTAATGAAAAGATTCTGTTTTTGTTTTCTTTTAAACAATAACGTATATCCTTCACTCGACGCTGACAGCGTTCCTCTTTCACATTTTCGGTTCGGCGTTTCCAAATTCACTACTCCGGCGGCCAGGTGGTTTCTGATCCTCTTAAAGGAGAAAAAAAAAAACAAAAAAACAAAGAAGCTGTTTCATGCACTTCAACACTAAGTTTTCGCGGAAAAGATGGACGTGTTCTTGAATTCCGATACGGGCTATTTGTTCTTTGTAAATGGGTGATCTTATTATTTAGCATGGAATCCACCACTGCCCACCTCTCGTTTTGTGCATGGTCGGATTGGCGGTGCGCTCAATTCGTATAGCGGGAAGAGATTGGCCGGGCCGTACGGGCCGATTCCGTTTAGGCGTGCAGCCTGGGCTGGGTGAGGCGGGGACCACGAATGGAGAGTTCGAAGATACGAACCGAAACTAAAGTAAAAAAAAGGAATGATGAGCACGCACAAACCACACGACTATTGGCTGGATATAAACAGAACAATGATACGGGACATCCTTCACCTGAGCCCCTTTTATCCGAATTGATTAAACGAAGTTCCCGCGTCTCTTTTTCGGTAACGTTTAAAACAGATAAGTGACAATGTTGCTTCATTCATGCCTAGTTTGCATAAATTTATGTATAACACCAGAAGCTTTTGACCTGCAGTGGTAAAAAAAAACATTTTTTTATTGAGCAGCCAAGGGAGCAGTGCATTGTTTTTTTTTTCATGTCCGCGGAGGGGCGGCGGGGCGAATAATTTAAAGTTAGAGCCTAAGCGGCTTTTTATAGTTACTCATTGTGCCTCTTAATTAACCCAGTGCCTATTCTTTTTGTTCACTACACTTCAGCTGAACATTACGAACTGAAGCAACGAACACAAATGAATGAGTGAATGAATGAATGAAATCTTTAATCAACAACAGGCGCTGCTGTCAGGCCACCCACCCGACGGAAGTATCCACAGTGCGGATCACCTCGCTCTGGTTGGCTGCACGGGCCCTGTACATCAAGTCAAGCTGAATTCTAGTGTCCTTGCTGGGCAACCGCGCCGTCCACTGTTGAAAGGAGGGATTGCAGATGGATTGTATACCCGGAGTTTTGTGGCACTCCCATACCTGGTGGTATAGGGCGCCGAATGATGGACAGTAATTGCAAGTGGCTTGATATTTCGTTCTATAAATGGCGTGGAGGAGGGTGCGGTGCTCATAGGCTTTGGTCTGGAGTCTTCTGAAGGTGGTGACGTCATCTCTGGTGAGTCGCGGGTGTGGATGTGGGAGCATTTGCTGTTGGTGTCGGTAGTGGTTAACGATGCCCGTTTAGCGCAGTATGTGTTGCTGATTACAATCCCGGGGTCATCATACTCCAGCGAGGGACACGGCACGGTGTATATAAGCGCGGGCAGCTGCGTGAGCTGCCTCATTCAACTCGAGGGATTCGTCACCCCGACACCAGATCATGTACGGCTCGGGAGAGTTCAGGATTGCTTGGACAGTGTGAAGTGCCGTTTTGGAAATGCGGCCTCGTCGACAACGTGGGCCTGTATCGTACGTTTTTAATATTATTTTACCCCACCGTCTTTACGCTTCTACGTGGTGCACATCTTATAGCGAAGCTGTTAGCCTATCGTTGGTCAGAAAATTTCGTGTCGTAAACAAAAACAGCCGGGCAGGACCCAGCAGTTCTTGCCCAAGACGCCGAGCGCATGTGTGAGGTTAATAAGGAGTGGAGCATAGGGCTCAATATTGTCACGGAACACCTAGGCGGCGAATGCCCCATACTGCCATGGCAGTATGGGGCATTGGCCGCCTAGGTGTCCTGTGATGGCAGAGCCAATGACTCGATCGATGGTTGAAGGATGAGTAACAATCTATTACCGAATTTGGAATGAGGCCATAACCGCGCGCGCTGGGACCCAGCCACCTCTTTGTCGCCCTCGTCGTCTTCTCTGCTGAGCCATGGCAGTATGGGGCATTGGCAGCCTAGGTGTCCCGTGACAATATTTGTGTAAAGAAACAACCACAAAGCAAGCATGGAAATCGTAGGAAAGATTATAAGGCACCGGTGAACAATGCCACCCCCCGTCCTTTTTTCTGGTAAAGATTAGCTGCTCTCCAGAGTGGACGGGGGTTGACGCCTAGTAGCTATGCGTCTTTCCACTAGGCAGGGCCCAGCATCTCCCGAAAGAGAAGCCGAGCACAAGCGACAAGCCCAGTGAGACAATGAGGAACATCTCGTACCCTCCACCATCAGCATATGTAGTGGTTTACAGCAGGTTCGCCGGACATACACTTTCGCAGGCAGGGATGGCGACCATTTCTTTCTTTATGACTGACAGCGCAAGTTTGCCTAATGATCGCTTCTTTTCTCGTCGGCGCAAAGCAAACATGGAATTTACCGAAAGCGCGGCTTCGCTGCATTTGTTCCCAATCAGATACGTATTTCTTTCGCCACGGCCACTTAGACGCAGTTTTGCTGAACTCTGCAATCTCAGCAAGCACTTTCTCTCTATGCTTCCGCTCTAACCACGAAGACCCTGGCGTTCTATAGTAACTAATATTTTGGTTTACCAGTAAAGCAAGAGGATTTCATTCATTGACTTATTTATTTATACATTCACTAAATTGACGCACATTTGTTTGTTAGTACCGTGGTCTCCCCTTCATTCATTTTTCAAGTTGGGAGGTATTCGAGAGCTCGTACTTTTTGTGCGTGTCTGTAACACAGCAATCTTCATGTTAATGGTACGCGCATTCTTTTTCTGTCCCCGTCAAAACAATGTGCAAGAATATTTCTTCTTCAACGCCCCAAGATATGCGGAGCTGCATGCGCTGGCGAGAGAAAGAACTAAAGAAAAGCAAATTGATAACATATTTAAGTCAATGTTGTAGGCGGGGTGCTCACCAGTCATTGTCCCAAGGAAACAAAATGGTGGTATCGATATATCGTCCATGCGGAAAAAGACTAGACGACCGCGAAGACGGGTGGCTTGTGAACGGCCATTGTTTTCTTTTATTATGAGGGGTGGCGGATTTCATTCTGAATTATGCATGATGCAATTGGCTCCTCCGAGACGGCAAGAGGAAGTCGCATTCGCCCCGTCTCTTACCTCGACGTTCCCGTCTTGGTGTGACGGTTAAGTCGTGCCTAGGATTCTGAATGGCTGCTTTGCCATACTTCGACGTAGCGAACGCGTGCTACTGAATACGGTTCTGGATAACTTGCTGAGGAATTGGGTTTTGTGCCCGTTTCCAGCTGGTCGTGGTAATTTTTTTCTGTAGCAGCTAAAATCTGTATGCGTGCGTGCGAGACCCTGCTGGTAGATTATCGTTTAGCTTGGCTTTTAGCTTGGCTTGGCGTCGTGACGGTTTGTGATAAGGGTGGCAACAATTGTGACCCCTGCGGGATTCCTCGGCTTTGAAGGGACAGCCCTGAACCTACATTACCAGGCATATGTAGAGCTTTCAGAAGTGAACTGTGCGAGAAATTAATTGTTCTGGATTTCAGTAGATAAGCTTGCTATCAACGAAAATTTTGATAAAGCACTGGATCACAGTAAAAAAATGGTTGCTTGAACGCGGCGAAACCAAGTTTGTCGAGCGATAGCTGCTTTTGCGCAGAGAATGCCGATAGAACGCGCGCACAATTGCAACGAGAGACAAGACACACACGCTGCTCGGTCCAGTCGCTGGTCTCATTATCTATTGGCACGCGCCATTACCCTACACCCCCCCCCCCCCCCCCCGTTAGTAACGAACGAGATATTACACGATTCCATTGCTCAACCGTAGGAGGCGCTGGCGTTGACCTTGGCTGAGCTGGAAGGTCACATTGACCCTACGAGGTGTTTTTTTTTATTTTACCATGAGTGATAGAGGATTTGCTCCATAAAACATACCCGACCTGTGAGGACTGTATTTCAAGGGTCGTATTTTTTGCTCTCCAAATTACGCAACAGATTGTAGACATAGGTGATGTTTTAAGCATTCGGGCTATAAGGGTGGACCTTGTAGGCAGAAATGAGCTGAGTGAGAATGTGAACTGCTCCGTGTTACCTACGCAACCCAGCTGACGTGGTCAGTAAACAATGAGCGATTGAACATGGGGTTACGTTCCCTTGGTGAGCGCAGAAATATATATAGCACACTAAGAAACGTAAGTGTTAAAGCTGACGCACTTTTTGTGACTGCGCCACAAAGCTTAGGCTGCTCAGGAATGGAGCTGTAATGCATCTGCTCCTTCAATATTATTCTTGTTCTCCAGAAGAAGACAAGAGAAATGGGCTCAGTAAGCAGTCGAATGACGGTGACACTGCTTCGTGTAATTTTCCCATACATTGATGGTGACCATGGGCGTAAGGGTTAGTCATTCTAGTTTAAAACTAAAATAAACCTTGACAGTTTACCCAAATATCTGGAACTGTACTAATCCTTGTCAACGCGTAAATGTGGGCTAGTTGGTTAGAACTGTGAAACATGGTTACGTAGCGCTGTAAGGACGGGACAAAAGTAGCGACCACACAGGACTAGCGCTAGTCTTGTGTGGTCTCTACTTTTGTCCCGTCCTTACCGCGCTACTTAACCAGGTTTGTACTAATGCCTTTGCTCGAAATTCGCATATGATTCGCCATCGAGTTCATTGTTATCTTCCTTAATTAGTCTGGTTTGTGTGAAGTGAATAATGCAACCACGAAGGTGCCACTGCCTTTAGTTACAAGTAGTTTAAGATCCACAATATCAATAAATCCTCACCGGGAGCTCGAAATTTGCGCGGTCTTTTTTCTGATTGTTCAAAATAAATGCAAGTAATATATCGGTATAATGCAGCATGCTCATCTTTTTAGCCTATTAAGAAGGTAACGTTGTATATTTGTCACGTGCCCAATGAGGAGCGAATAACATACAACCTTACCATCCCTTCATAGACAAAGTTTAGAGAAACGCGAAGGCTTTCACACATCACAACTCAGTCAAAAGTGCATCGACACCTACGCTTAAAGTGATTCCAATCAATCGTTAAACCTTCGAAGAGCGAAATCGCAAAATGAAGAACGACCCAATTCGATGATTTTGCGCGCACTACCTAAAGGCACCCATGAACGGTCGAAATGTGCACCCATACGTGGTTTATGAGATAAGGGTTTACTGTTGCAATCCTTCGTCATCGACGCGTGTATTGTCTTATCGAGCAGTGTTCCTTTTTCGATTTCAAGTAACCGCTCTAACACGATGGAAGCACGTTTTCAAGAACGCACCGTGTGTCCGGAGGTCTTATCAGTTCTTTTCGGTCGACCAATGGGTCCTTGGGAAAATGCATTAGCTCTTAGGCAGGATGCCAGCGGTCCCACTAAAAAAGCTTTCGCTTAAAAAAAAACCTTCTGAATAAAACTTGTCTCGGCTCTGGTACATTTTATCGATGCGAGGTTCCTGAATGGAGAAATCGATTTGTTCCGGAACGGAGAAATCGACATGTAGCCCTGTCGTTATGTCCGGTAATCTCTCCCAGCCCTTCGTGTCATTAGCGCTTGTCGTTCTTCACTGCGACGGACTATAAAAACAGAAGTCAAGACCTTACGAGTTCAATAGGCTGAATCGAAGGTAGTCGGTGGGCAATTAACTTTTTTGCAGGTCAGCCTAAGAATAGCACACAGGACACTAAGAACATCGAACACTGAATAGTAGCATGTGTGTGTGCTTGTTTGTGTGTTTGTGCGTGCGTGCGTGTGTGTGTGTGTGGGAAGGGGGGGGGGTCCTGAGGGTTTTTAGCTAGAGAGAAGTTTATTAGACCTTACAACTTTTTCGCGAGAGCAAACCGTTCGTATTGGTGGGAAACGAAAGCCCATGCGAACTTTTTGAAAGTGCGAACGTGCGAAAAGAAAGGGGCTCAATTTTTATTTGAGCTGATTTAGCAACATCATAGTTTCATACGCCTAATAAATGTAAGGCCCCATTTCTTCTGATTTTTTACTCGTATAAAACTTGCCATTAAAATTCGATTTTTTGGATCATTTTTAGCGACCCGATTATTAGGCCACGGCTTCCAGGGGTGAAAGTGCGCAGCTTTATTGCGATAAACGCACTTATGCCCCTCTATCCGAGAAAGACTTTTTCTAGGAGCGCCAATGCACCGTGGTTATCAAAAAGCGGCTAAATTAATACCTGAGGCGCTGCTTCCCGCAACGTAACGACCCGTCATTAATCACTATACGCTCCCTATCATAGCCATGCCTTTCGCAAAGAGCGCTGATCTTCGTCCTCCGAGAATGACTCCCACGTGTCGTTAAGAGTTTCGCGTCGGAGATTAATGTCTTGCGCGATTACGAAGTACCGCTGGCCCGAAGAATTGTATAGCACGCTTCGAAAGATCTGAATTGCGAACTTTTCATCCGGTTCGCGAAGAGCGGCAACTTAGGGGAAAGTACAAGCGATCCCAGCTACAAATTCAAAATGCCACCTCGACTGTCCAAGAGGGTAGAAGCCCTTCTAAATCCCATGCGCTTGTAAGTCGCATACACGCGCAACGTCCTCTGTAGGCTCAAACGGACTACGTCGCCACCTGCAGCACCTTCTCTGTGAATGTGCTCGATTTAGTGAACAAAGGGTGGCCTTTGGAGTGTCTTTGGAACTGCCGCTTTCCGTTGACATTTAACTAAAGGATGTTTTAAACTGTAAAAGGGTGGAAAGCTGGGCGAGTTGGTAAGGTGACATCTGGAAACAGCGCAACACTGAGGAGGACGGAAGAAGTAGACAAGACGTTATAAGTCCGTGTACATGTCCCAAACGTGCTTTACGGGCTACAAAAGCTCTGATGACGTACCTGCAGCACACAGGTATAGACCAATGTCTGTAAACTATTATTTACCTTTGCGCGCACCAACTTCTTCAACACCTCCTCATCACCTTTATGACGTCAGCATTTGGCGTAGCAAGTTAAGCACTTTAGCCCGGCTAACATCGCCAGGCTTCATTAAAGATCGTTCTCTCTCTCTCAACCCCACGCCACCCCTAGAATGTTCCAAGATGATTTTTCTTGGTGTTTGTGTCATGTATTTCTAATAGCGCTTACATTTCTTATCTGTATCAGCAAGTAGATGACGGCACCTTGTCGTTTGCCGAGAAGATAATTTTGTATGTTAGTTTTCTCATGACTTTAGTGATTCAAGACTCACAGGTGCCTGTTCCTAAACAAGACAGAGACTTGAAAAATTGGTGGAAAGAGTTGCACTGCGTATAGATTCATGCTCTGGTGAATGTATGAAGGCAACACTATTCTTTGCTTACATAACAATGCTAATTTGTATTGGTGCTGAAAAATTGTGGAGCGGATAACTCCGTCTCTGTAAGATTGTGGAATGTGGTACAAAAACTGAAATGGTTCAGATTCCTCATTAGCCTTCCGTCACTGCGCTTCGCATGGAAAATTTTTAGAGTTTTTGCGTATGGAGCCTTCAATTCAAATATTTGCCTCTTGAACTACCGAGAACCGGTGGCAATACCTAGTATGCCCGAAAACCCCGAAAACTCAATGTCCCAGCTTTCGAAAAATTTTTACAAAATGGCAATATCTTGCGCGCCATGAGAAGCAAACAATTTTAAGAAAGGCTCACATTTTAACTCCACTATATTATGCCCGGCATGATTTCTTAATCGATACGCTCTCTGCTATCTCCGGGTTTCCTCAAATTTTTAATTAAAGGCAGGCCTACCTGATTTTTCTACTACTAAAGATCTATAAAACAGGAGAAGGAGATATTTTTTGTCCATCGTATTTAATTCATAGGCAATAATAACTAACTATAATTTTGAGTTTCGATGTTTGCCAAGATGACGGCCCCGAACTACGCGCGACGTCGAGTGGTTATTAGTTTGGTCTAACGACATCGCTACTGCTCGGTGAGTCGTTTTCTCGGCAAATGTTTGCTAGATGTATACCTGGAGGATGACGAGTATGAGCAACATCAACTAAAGTAACCAATGAACGTAGGTCGTATCACTTTCACCAGCGAGGATTCAATAGAAAGAAAAGTAATTATCTTGGGCCGAGGAGTGCGCTGTATTTATTCTGTAGGTAAAATGTTTTTGAGAAATGATTACAAAAGAACAAAACAAAACTGCTGTTTTAGGAGCCTCGTTCAAACAGAAGTCATACTTTATTCAGGAAACATCAAAAGCGGTCGCCAGGCAGCGGCTGTCGTGAAATAAATTAGGTCTTTAGCAGGAGAAACGTATTTTTTGTTTACCATAGGGTTTCTGCCTTTGTTATGCTGTAGCAGAAATCTTTGAGACATAGCGATACATTGCGTGGAATGATCCCTCGGTATTTTTTTCCCGCTAAATAATGTTTGTATCTGTGAACCTTGTCCTCGGTGCTGGTAGTTAGGTAATTTTGTTGGCTTTATACAACTCTCGCGCAGGGAAACTGCAGTTCCCATCATGAAAATGGACGTTGAGTTTTAATAGACCCCCTATTGTGTTTCTATAGAGTCAATAAAAAGGCATTAAAACTCCTCGCTTATAGACTGTGCTCGTTAGAAAGTAACAAACTTTTGATTGCACAAACTCAACCAACATTTTATGGCCTTCAAGACATTAGATTTTAATACACTTCATATTGCGTTTCTGCAGAGTGAACCAAATCTCCCTTCTTAAACACTGCGGCCAATATAAAATAAACTTTTTATTGCAAACATGCAGCATGCATTTTATTGCATTCACTATATTAAGTTTTAACAGACTGTATTGCCTTTCTCGGGGTCGATCTAACTCCTTATGTGTGGACTGGGGTCATTAGACAGGCAATAAACATCTTATTACGAAGACGCCGCAAGCATCCAATTGCCTTCATCGTGTTGAGTTTTGCGAGGGATGCCCTGCGCCTCCCACGCCGCTCTGTGGGTTATAGTCTCCCTTGCATCGACCTCATGAGACAGTTCTTGGCGCTTACAGTAGTCTTTTCACTTCCCAGTGACGTAGAAGCTCCGGGCAGACCTTTGATCCTATACTTTCTCGGTCCTTCTAGACGGGCTCTTTGTCCAACTGTGGCCAGAAACCTGCACCCCAGTGCAGCTATTCCGTCAAGACTGTTCCAGGCCGTCATTACTTTATCTAAGGAAATTCGTGCACTGGATGCTGATCTCGATTTTGGGAATGAACAACCTACCAGGCTGTATGAAAAAATAGTTACTGCGAGATCGGGCAGACGTGTGGATCCACCAGATTTCCCCTGGTTACGGCTGACTTCAGGTAGGCTGCCAGAGGACGCCAAAAACATCCAGTGGCAAAACGCGTGGCGAATTCTTCCCACAAAAGACATTATTTCGCTGGGGAGTAACACAGAACCCTTCCTGTCCCAACTGCGGTCAACCAGAATCCACGGCTCACAATTTCTTAAGCTGCTCTGTTGCGCGTTGCGTTTGGCGCATCATACACCGTTCCGCTCCAAGTTTGGGGCTTTCACGGTATCAACTGAGAGAACAGTGCCCTGGCACACCCCTAGGCAAACTATTCGTACTAATTGGCGATTATATACTATGGCGTAATCACTGCAGTCCTGTAGCACAGAATCGCAAGCTACGTAAGCAGTGGCCCTTGCTTTCCTTTTTCAAACAACACCTCGTGACCTTTTTGAAAGGCGAGTTAGCCCTTTGGGCGAGGAAGAGTTTCTGCGACATTGGTCTACCCGGTTTATTGAGGTTTCGAACAAAAGGGTTATTATTCATGCCAATTTTCCAGACCTGTGTCGTTAGGGATTTTCGTTGTAACAAGTGATTTTGGTGTTAGAATTGTGTGTTACTGCGGCACAATACGCGTTGTGACATAAAACCAAACCTTTTCTGTATATTGCTGCACTCCTGAAGCGAAGATTTTTGTATCATTGTTTACCTCGCATGTTAATCTTTTGGCTAAAAGCAACTCTAAATTGTTTGTATGTTATTCTTTTGTCTACAATAAACTTGAAGCTGTTTATGTGTATCTGTAAGTGTCTGTATCTGGCAGCCTTCGCGCTCTATTAGCTTTGTAGCAACCGGCGCTGCACTTGTTTAATTGTTTCTGGTTGTTAAGTTGTCTCATTGATACCAGGATTTTTGGCGCATAACATGGGTCGGGTGGGTTGGGTGCATATTACGGTGGGTCGGGTGCATATTACGGGGAATGGGCCGAACGATGAATAGGTCATGGATATTGCTAGGGATGGCAAGAGAGGATTTTATAGGGAAGCGGGAGTTGAGTGGAAGTCGCGGAGGAGAGATTGATCTGTTGAGGTTGTTGCAGGGCGGGCGTACTGGCTAACAAAGGTGAGCTTCGAGGAGCTCAGATGGAGTGTTGTAGACACCAAGCGATTCTAAACGAGCGGTGGCAGCGCTCTGCGGAATCCTCAACGCCGTTTTGTACACTTTTCGAATTAGGCAATCCACCTTTTCGAGTTCCTTGGAGGACGGTGCTAGATAAGGAAGAGAGTAAGTGATACGACTTATTACAAAAGCCTGTATCAGCCGCAATCGCTCTGCCTGTTGGAGCCATTCGTGGCGGGTGATGATGCGGCGGAGGAGGTTGATGATATGATTGACTTCGGATGTTAGGTGGGTGAGGAATGTGGTATTGGCGTGGTTCTGCTGAATATTGAGGCCTAGGACTTTAAGGCATGACACTCGGGCAACAAAGTGATCATCCAGCCGGATGGTAATGTTCGGAGCTGCGCGGGCGCGATTGGGACTGTTGGGCAAGAGAAGGAGCAGCTCGGCCTTCTCGGGCGAACAACTCAAACCGACATCACGAATATAGGCAGCAACACAATCTGCCCCCCGCTGGAGGATGGTTTCAAAGTGTGCGTCACTGCCGCCTGGAACCAACGGCGTGACGTCGTCGGCATACAAACTGTGGCAAAGCGAGGGGATTTAGCAAGAAGAAGAGGGATATGCTTCTAGATTTCATTTTCTATATCAATGTTAATAGGACTACCAATATCTACACAATTAGGCTGTATATATAGCATATATCAAGCCCGCTGAAACAAATACCCGGAGTGATAAAATATTGCAGAAAGATTCCCCCTGGGCAAAGAAAAATGAACCTCTATTTTTTCCCCATTTCCGAAGTCATTGCCCTTCTACGGGCCCAAATCTACCGTCCGTTCTCGCATTTTTCTCACTCAGTCGAACGTTTCTTTTGCCCAACTGCGCTTCCTCACTTTTAACGTTTATTACACTCCGCTGCTACCCTCGGTTGTAGGCCCAAGGCAGGCGCAGTATGACAGCTGTGGAGATGGATTGTTAAGTACAGGCGGCACCAGAAACGCAATCGCCGCCAGCAGTAGCAGCAGTCGAACGGAATAGTTTCGCCATCCATCTTCACCCGGCACTGCACTTTCGTTTCTTTATCCCTCGTTTGGCTCCGAGTGATTCTGCCACTCGATTCACGAAGGTTCTTCACATTGCGTAGAGCACATTTGCGAGGCGTATGAGAAGGGCTTAGTGTGGCGTTTAGATACATTACTCTGATGAGACTGGGGACGGATTTTCTCTGTTACCCATGGGCTAACGCGAGTTTGCTACGTTGAAGCCTAAATAGAAGGACGCGGGCTCTGTAGCCCAATTTAGAACCCCATCTCAGAGCTTGAGTACCCAAGATGGCGCTATTTCAAATAAATACTGAAGTAGGGGTGCTAATTTGCCCTCATAGGGGAGTTACCGGTCTACTTGCCAAATGTTCCTGTTGGCTTGTGTCTATAAATGTATATCTGTATGAAAAAAAAGGAAGGGGCAAGAATAAGCTCTCCCACACCCGCGCCGCAAGAGCAATAAAGTGGAATAAAAAAGTTTTCACTCCCTCGTGCCAACAAACGGGGACTTTTCTGTTCGCTATATACTTATGTGATGCTTGCAGCGTTTGTGTAACTACTTCCTTAAGACGTGTCCCAAGGCCAAGAGGTTTTCAGATGTTTCAGGCGTTTCAGAATAAAGTAGATGTATGGATCCACCGAAAGTCGGTCTGTATAGGCACGGCAGGATGCTGCATCAGTCCACCGCATACAGGGCTGCCGGGTAGTTAGAAAAATCTAACGTAGCACTAGGAGCCGAAAAATATAGCTATTTTGGGAAAGACAATGCTAGTAAGTGCACAGTTAAACCTGATATCACGAAGTTGACAAAAGGTTTAATTTTTGGCTACATCCAGGTTTTCATTACAAGCAGGTTTCGATTTGAGCTCGTGGGAATGATGCAGAAACGAAGCCAAAATGCTTGACATCAGGGAAGATGAACTCTCTTTAAGAATTTATTTTAGTTTAAGAATTTAGTTGCGCCTGCTGCTTCCCCACTAGCTTAGGCACTACATGGCCGACCCCCCCTTCTACTCTCACTTCTACCAACTGACGTAGAATCTTCCTACCACAATAAAGGTTACCTCCTCCGCCTCCTGCAAAGTAGCAAGGTCTTCGTAAACGCATTCGTAAATGTGAACGTAACTAAAGTGCCACTTTTGCTTTTGACACTTTTCGGTGTCTTAACGCGCTTCAAGAACCAAACGTGTGCTGCAAGAGCGCCTTTTCGCGAACTTGATGCTCTTTTCCGCACTCAAAATTGTCGAGAGGGTGTTACCTTGAATACTGTACCGGGCGGCGGCATTTTTCTCACCGGCGGAGACGGCCTTCGAAATTGTGAGCTTCATCCGCCGCGGTGGCTCAGCGGTTAAGGCGTCGCGCTGCTGAGCACGAGGTCACGGGTTCGATTCCCGGCCGCGGAGGCCGCTTTTCCGATGGAGGCGAAAAGAAAAAACGCCCGTGTGTACGAGATTTCGGCGCACGTTAAAGATCTCCAGTTGGTCAAAATAAATACGGAGCCCTCCAATACGGCGCGCATCATCGGCTGCGTTGCGTCGGCGCGTTAAACCCCACAATCAATCAAAATTGTGAGCTTCTATTGAAAAGACTGAATTTTGTTTTCTGGCATTAAAATCCCTCATCTGTGAAGGCGTCCGACAGGCAGGCGTGTCATCTCAAAACTTAAGTCTCGAACCGATAAGGCACTCACACGTGGGAACGCAGGGTAGTTCGCGATTGTGATGAAAAAAAAAGTGAAGTGTAGTTACTCTTGCTGCCTGGAGTGGTGTCACGCTACAGAAGCAAAACGAGAAGAGAATGCTATACCTTAACCTCGGGATTGTGCTAGCTGCTGCGTTCATAATCATCATGACGAATTTCGTTTTTAGGCAATTCCAGACGTTTTTGCACCTGCTGGTTTCTTACAGAAGTTCAATTATTCGCTAAATTGGTGCATTTACCCGGCCGATTTTTTCCGTAAAAGTGCAAAAGACTATGACTGATCAGCTTAGCGACTTCGTTGCATCCAGGTTGACCACCACAACGCCTTCGTTACATACAGGTCGCAAACACATGGGTTTCAATACGGCTGGAAATGGGGAATTGAAAAACTTCCTTAAAGCCGGGAATTCGTTACGTAGAGGTTCGTTAAATACAGGTTTAACTGCGCTTCCCATGGTCTTCGTAGAAAAACATGCACAGCTTCTGAGAGTCAGTAACTCAAAAACAGGTTTTTTTTTTTCATTTGGTATGATGCAGAAAGGCTACCATTTTTTACTAATTTCTATAGAGTACGCTAAAATAATGTCCTTTTCTGTAATTTTACAAAATCGTTATACAATATACGTTAGCTGCACGTTTTTCACCATTTTTTTAAGACTCCTTACATCTCCGCGCTAGTAGTACAACGTCATACACGCGCACCGCCATTCTACATGGAACCTCAATCGTCCATGTGTTGCCTAAACATCACTCATCAAAGCGACCGCGTTGCTTGAAGGGTCTGACGTGGTTCTCGCGGAGTAAGGCGGTGGATTATATAAAAATTCAGAGATTTCATTCGGTGTCGGCCAGTACGTTGGTGCTTTTTGGATGACCGATTCTTTGCACCGTATGCTCGAGTTTGCCAGACGACCGCCGGCATCGTAGAAACCTGTGCTCATTGTATGATAATGCACTGGAAGACAATCAGAAGGAACTCCTAGGCGCGATCTCGGTATGGTGGAGGACATGCAAAAACGAGAATGAACTCCATTTTCTGTGGCGTAACATTGTCGGAATTGGCAGGAAACTAACATATTTCCCAGCGCTCAGAAGAACCACAGAGCACCGAAGTCGTCACATTAACATTAGTGTCGTCACGAGCCTCCAAAAGTCGCCAGTTCAGTGACAAATCGCAAACCTTCAACCCTGACCAAAATTCAATTCAGATGCCACTAGTCGCAGTGGACGCCATCAGGGTAAATTGCAAACGCATGAAGAACGATATCATGGCCTAAGTTGGCATGTCCGATTTCCGGCCGCTGAGACCACGCTGGTAACCAAGCCGGCTTCTTATACTGCATCTTAGAAAAATCGTAGCCGTTATCAAACCCGACGCTAGTGGTCTTTCCATCAGACGTCACATAACCTATTCATTAACAAACAAACTACCGGTATTGGGGTTTAATGTGAAATGCGTATAAAGGCAGGACATGACACAGTCAAGAAGGGGCGAGAAAAAACGAAAGAAGTTCGTCCAGAATGCCGCCCTATGCGACCGCCGTTTACTCGTATAACACCGTTTGGTAAGGAAAATCAGGGGATAAAATAGGGAAATAAAATAAAAGACAACAAAAAGATACGGAGTCTTCTGGCAAATCAAAAAATCTCTGTCATGAGGCGAGGTTTGTTTATGCCGCTGCTTTCTTTCGTGTCTGTATGCCAACATCTACCACCAAATCACCTGTTTTTTGGTTTTCTTTCACTGCTGGCTAGACCTTATCCTCATCCTTTCGCGAGGACAACGAGGCCAGGGAAATCGCCCTGCACGGCGGCATTCCCTTCGTTTGCCGACAGTCGATCCGGATGAGGGCGGCCGTACACCTCATGGCAGCGTCCAATTGCCGGCGGGAAAGTGCGCTCGTTAGCGCGACGTCCCCGCGGCCACCAGATGACGGCGTTCACGTCGTCTGGGCACATGCAAGGACGGATCTGACCGGCGTGTCGTCGACAGCGATGATGGGGACGACGCCGAAGATTTTTTCCGCGCGACACGCGCGGACAGTGGTAGCGATAGGGGAAGGGACGTCCGCTGGCCTTTCCTAACAAGCCCTTCTTACCAGCCGTGGGGCATTTGGGTGGGTTTCGCTCATAGAACGGTTCCTCTTCCTCTTGCCAGTGCATGCTTGAACGGACCCTGTGGCGACCAGTCAATGTTTGGTTAGTTTAGTCTATGTACAGGTCGACGAAACTGCAAGCGGCTTTCGGAGCAACGCGGTACGTTCCTTTTTTGCGTGTGCTTTATCTATTGGACGGAAGGAAGGACCCTGAAAAAGTTCAAAACTTTCCTGGTTGATATGTTGCTTCTCGGCTCATTGGGGGCCAAAGCATTCGTTGAGCAGCTCGCGATCATTTCCTTTCCATGGCTCCATTCCCTTGCATCCTTGCCGCCCTTGGAGATAGCTTCAATGTATTGGTAACGAAGTGAGACAATGCTTCCTTTCGTTTTTCGTACTTTGGGAGAGGGCGAATTCCTCTCCCAAATATTCCCAGCGACGTCTACCGAGTGCTAGCTGAGTTCATGTTTTCCTCCAAGAACACTTCTAGCTCATCCCTCTTTCCTTCGTCGACCCCGATTGCGTTCACGGACTATTGGCAGCCCCTCCGTTAAACGCATCGCCCTCCTGTTGTCCCTAATGCACATGAGGTGACCCCCCGATGCCCATTTTCTTCCCATAACTTGAACAAGAGTGTCTTCCGCACCAGTTTGTTCCCTAATCCCGGCAGCTGTTTCCTTATCCCTAAGCGCTACCCTCTCACATTCTTCTTTCCAGAGCGTGTTGAGCCGATCTAACTTTCCTTTCAAGCCGCTTAGTAAGACCCCATACGTCATTTCTAGAGGAGCGTGTTGGTTATATAACAACCGTTTGAGGGACAGAGGAAGCTTATCACTCAGGATACCACAATTCCCACCAAAAGCAGCGCACCCATGCTTCTTCTGCGGGTAAATTTACTTTTGATGATTGAGATCAGCAATTATTACTTGCCCAGAATAACGGTAATCGCCTACTGTTTCCGCACTATGAACGTTTGATTGATAGATCCGTCGAGAACTCAACGCATCTACTTGACGAACGTGTTACTTCAAGCACAAGAAGCTCTGAACTTAAAAACTAGGCAGTTTTTATGAACTATGATGAACAACGTTTTACAATAGTCCTAAGCCTTTGTTTCACCAGTAGTTAGAACTGTCTTTTTTTCTGTGTAACTGGATAGAAAGACCACATAAAACCTGATACTTCGAAGAAATTTAGCGTTCACAGTTGATGCTAGCTGAAGCCCACTTTTAGAGAACACTCACGAAGGTTTGGGTAATTGATTGCGAAAACACTTGGATGTTCCAAATGCAGGCCGTGGGAGAGTCTTATACCTTTGAGTTGCTACACGACGTTTTTCAAAGGCCTTTGGTTGAAATGCGATTTGAGTCAAAGGAGCACCACCAAAGACCTCTGAGGATCTCAAAGGCCTTTGAAACGCGAAGGACCGTATTCTCGGGGGCAGTTTCTGCATTCCGTAATTACAAAAACAATTATTTACGAGTAAAAATTGAGGTTTGAAGTGCACAATCATCATAATTTCTCGATTTTTTTTGTTTCCTATCACTCGCTCTACGATCACAAGGTAACTTGGTACTCTCAACACCGGCGCTGCGAAAAAACCAAAAACTGGATGTCAGCGCATTTTTGTGCGCGATATTGTAGATTGTTATCAATTCAATCGCTAATAACTTGTTTTTTTTTTTTTTGCTCATTTTAATTCTAAAATTAGATTTTTGTCAAAACGAAACAGGGCAGCAGTGGCGACACCAAAACATGGTGGGTGAATGCGGAAACTTTCAACTGCCTTTGAGAATTATCGTGTAGATCGGCGAAATTCCTTCCAGTTCGAATGGCATTTGAAATTTCGAAGGTCATTCGACTTAAAAGTCCTTTCAAATGCTCGTGTATCACAGGTATTAAGCTTTCATCGAGCTAGAGAAACCAAGGTTGCGCAGGTAGGGATAATCCTGTAACACATAAAGGGGAAGTGATTGTGTGGCGAACAAGTACCTTGCTCCTGAGTCGCTCGTTACTGGTTAACCTGAGTTTGTTTTGCATAGCCGGGAGAGTGGCGGAAATAATGTGTGGTGTGCATATACAGTGACCGACCGAATTTTTCGGACGCCCTCTTTACCGGACCTGCCTGAATATCCGTAGTCTGCCATGGTACCGTCACGTGCTGCACAGAGTAAATATATAACACTGACCAAATTTTGAACCGATTTTGAAACGGACATTTGAAACCCACATTGTTCGCTTTTCCAGATTTTTTCTTTCGATCGCGAGTCAAAAGCTACCGAAAACGCAAACATCGCTGCCATTTTGTTATTCTGCAGCCTAGAACTAGCGTTACATGCGTATCCCCAGCTCACCTCTCGCATGCAGCGACGATAGCAAGCACCGCTTGCTGCACCGTCCCGCCATCCGCTTGGAGGACGGAAGTTAGTCGTGAGTCACCGCAGTGGTCGTTAAAGGAGCCATGAAGAGAAAATACAACTTCGTTTAATTTGAAAGAACTAGGATTCAGTATCTCACTCAGCTCCATTACATCACCAAAATATGTTTTTTAACGAAAAAAAAGCAAAGAAGTATTTAAAAACTTTCAAATTTTGCGCCACAGTGACGTGTTATAAACAAGAATGACGTCATACGGGCCAGCAATAAAACATAATTTTCAGTGCGTTAACTGCACGTTAGCATTCAAGTGATGCGGTCAAATGGAACTAGAGGCCCCATACAGACGTCCAGTCATGTGTCCTCGCGACAGGTCAGTTAGGCGGCCCCCAATCGCACAATCAAGGTTCCGTGACGTCATAGCAAAGTTGCGGGAAATTGGCTAGGGAGTCGCGACTGCTTCAAACGTTTTCTTTCATATCTCCGTTATTTGTTCGAAGATTGCGATGATATTGGTATCATTGTGATCGGGACTAAGCAGTATTTCTAAAAAACCCAACTTGTATTTTGTCTTCATGGCTCCTTTAAGGTCGCACGTGGTCGGTTGTGCTGTTTTCATTGCCGCCTTCACCGTCGAGCAAGCTGAACTATTGGTACGGCAACGTAACCCCCCGCGGAACTATACTGACAAGTTTTCAAGCCGATCGGAAACAAAGCGACTTTTTTTTTTGCGTGAATTCATTTTTTTCGGGCTGCCCGAGTTTTCAGACGCTATCTCGGCTCCTATAGGGTCCAAAAAAATCGATCGGCGCCTGTATTAAGCGTCGCTCGACAATACTGCCCCCAGATGCATAAACGGCAATTCACAACAGTAGCTGTACACCCAGGATCAGATATTAGCGCCCACATTTATCACCGCGTTTCTGGAACCACGAAGGAGCGGGGCTTCCTGCACGACGCGCATTGTGGAACAACCACGGTCACAAGCTTCGTTTAGGGGAGAAACTAGTATAATTGTCCTAGGACATTGGTAACATAAAATAACACGAATAAACAAACAAGCAAAAAACAACATCATTTAGAATGGCGCGGCATTCAACCGTGACCGGTGCCTTCAGAACACGAGACTATATAAATTTACAGGTCGCGGACGACTCACAGAGAGGCTCTTGCAACAAATTCTGAAAAGAATACAGGCAGTGCTCAGCGTAAACCAGTGTGACTAGATAAGGTTACAGAGTGTCGGCACTCTTTTCTCCCATTGTTCCGGGCCGCCGCTTTGATTATTGGTCAGTTCGCGTCACGTGACATTCATTTACACTCCGACGGTTCAGTGGCGCCGCCATTTTGTTGTTTCTGCGTTTTAGTCGGTCAACTCTGGTAGGCTTAGCTTGTCCTCCCTGAACGGCGGCGGCGCGCGACTGACGTCGTTCCGAATGCGAATCAAAGAAAGCGCGTGTAGCAGCATTTCTCGAGCAGAAGTTTATACGAAGATGCTGTTGGGCGGTATCTTCGGCAATGTTTTAAACAAACGACCCGGTCAAAGTTAGCGGCGCGGCCGTAGATGCTGCCATCTCGCAACACTGATGAACGCCAAAATGGCCACCGCTGCTGACTCGCGTGCCTCAGTGGCGCTACTCTTATACCTTATCTAGTGATACTAGTGTAAACCAGTGGGCGCCAATTAGGTGTAGTAAATGAGTAACAGTTCTGTACAATTCACAGACGGCATTTGTAGCGGCGCGAATTTTGAAGTGCTAGGTAAAAACTATGGCGATTAGCGGAAAATTGTAGGAGGATAGATACATAAAAGCAAAATATCATTGGCAACTTGTTCAACATCCAGCGAGTCATTACTTTTATTTCGGTTCACATAACAACAAAAAACAATTCAGCGCAATTACAGACCGAAAACAGAAGAGAAAATTACTCGAAATCAAAGTAAAAAAAATTACTCCAGATAAGTTAATACCTGTGTGAAATTTCACTTTCCATTTAAGCAGAAAAACTGCTTCACTAGGAAAGGCGGAAAACCGACTATACGGAGCTTTTATGTGTAACGAGCCCCGCTCGCACGAAACGAAAACCCTCCGCGTATCCTTTGATTCCCTCTTAGCGATAGGCGGTTGTTTCCCGTCAGCCACAGCCCGCCTCAATCAGTGAGGACATATATTTTGCGCTGACGCTGCCAGTTATTCCACGCGGGACATCTTGGAAACAGGAAGAGTCGTCTCACTCCGGGACTGAATTTATTCGTTCCTCGCAATAACCATTTCTTTGAAATTTAAAAGCCTCTATTTCGACTCACCTTTTTTCCGAGTGTTCTGTTCTCTTCAAATGCGCAGAGTTTCGCTACCAGAATCGAAATGAGATAACTAAGAAAAAATTACCTCGGAAATGCTGGGTGAAAAATTTTTCGGTCGCCGGCTCAGGAGTGCCTTCATTCGGTCTGCCCCTTCTACCGCTAACGCCCGAACTTGTTCGTTTCTTTCGACAATAACGATGTGAAAAATGAGAACTTAGTTTATTTTTTTCCTCTACGCTTGCGTTTCAGGACTCTAAAGGCTTAGATAAAAAAATCGAGGATCGGTGCAGCGTTCCCGCTTTCCTCGCTGTTCGAGCCTTCCGAAAGCGTTCAAAATGCCCAACTTCCTCGTCGATAAAACAAAAATCTGACTCAGAGGAAAATAAAAGCTTGAATCTGATCTTTCACCATTTGCATATCGAGCATTTATTTGTCCGTGTAGTATATGGGCAAGAACCGCGGAATAAGCTGAATTAAAGCAGCTTCGGATGCAAGGCCGGACAAATCAAGAAGGCCTATCATTTCACCTAGCGCAAAATCCCTCAGTGGAAAATCCCCTTGAATAATATTCTACAGAAAATACCAACAGAGTTTATGGGTAGTTACATGGGGAGGCCTGCATTACTTAATGGATTATTTTATGATCGTCGTGAAAGGAATTGCTAAACGCAAGAAAAAAACGTGAACGGGTTGACGCGACGAGGCGTAGTGACGGTCAAATTGTTTCATTCACACGAACAGACCCGAAGTAACCTAATGGTCCAGTATATTAAATGCAGAGCATTTCAGTAACTCACGATGTCACCCGCGTTGACGTCCGTAGTCGTAGTCCGCACCCCTCCCCCTACACAATATAAAAAAAAATACTATCCGGCGCCTGGTTTCGATCCCTCGACCCTGCGGGCGGAACGCGAGGTACATGGTGCTCTTCCCTCTGCGCCACAAAACCGACACAGAATGAAAGGCTACGAACGCGCCTTATATCCTTGACTCATTCAAACTACGTCAAGAAGCTGCTGATACAACGCATTGACTACCACCAACTCCCCAAACACTAAACGTTAACGCAATACACCCACCCCCTATGCGACGCATTTACTCGAGTCCCCCTCGCGCGGAGATGGGCCCAATTTTTGTTCTGGCGTTTGTTTCGTAAATATCGGCAAATATCAATTGAGGAATTGTCTAACAACTGGTAAACAAAATCGTATGGGTCCACGAAAATGGGTACCCTGTTCCTCTTCGACAGAAACGATGTTCAGTACTATACACTCAAAAAAAAAAAAAAAACTAAACCCCGCTCCAGCCAGATTGAAATCTGCTGAAGCAGCGGAGCTTTGGTTCTTCTGCGTGGGTCCGAACTTTAATAGGATTAGATTAGATAGATTGTAGGGTTTAACGCGCCGACGCAACGCAGGCGATGTGGCGCGCCGTAGTGGCGGGCTCCAGATTAATTTTGACCGCCTGGGGATCTTTTAGGTGCGCCGAAATCTCGTACACACGGGCGTTTTTGCTTTTCGCTTCCATCAGAAAAGCGGCCGCGGTGGCGTGCAACAAGCTCGAACTGAGGTGCTTGATCTTGCGTCGCCGGCCGCTCCTCCTTGTAATAATATCGTGACAAAGCAGTGAAACAATGAATTACTATAAATTAAAGAATGAAATGGCTTTCATTTTGTTTCGGCGTTTCCATTAACGATTTTCTTTTCAATTGTATTTTTATGTCCGGACTGTGTTGGCAGCATTCTCTTGTTTTTCTTAAGTGTCCTTCTTCTTTTTGTTTTTTTAACGCTTCATGTTTGTCTTCTTCCTACTGTAACCCTAATGTCTAATATTCACCACTCATCAACGTAGTCACCCCCCATCTGGTGTAGCAAGCATTGTCTCTAGCAGGGCTGACCTTACCAGTTCACATTAAAGAGCATTCTCTCTCTCTCTCTCTCAGGCTCAACACGTCTAAACCTAGTTATCACAAATAAAACCAACGACTATACATACAGTCTTTCGTGAAAGTTTATCTTGGCTTAAAATATCGTAGCCCACGTGTAGCTATATCTACTGGAAGATTGCACCCAGCATTTCGCTTGCGCTTAAGCTCACGCACAGGCAGCTCAGCCAACGCGTCATCGATGGCGAGGCTGAGAGACCAAGCGCAGTCGCAGCAGCCGTCTCACCCTCGCCTCTTCACGTGGCACCGCAGCGGAGGGGCTCCAAGCGAGCGAAGCGATAAGAAAGAAAGGCTGAGCTTGCGCGCCTGTGGGTTAAGGTTCCTTGACACGCGAAGAAATAACCTCGAAAGATGTGGCGTTGCATAGCTTTTGCTCTAATGCTTCTGAATACGAAACGAGGAGTCCCACAGAATCCAAACGACGAAATCCCGCCACGGCCGTAGAGTGAAATGCGAGATTGCTGCGCTTGCCGCGTGGCGCAGTGCCGAATTAGTGGCACTGATAACGCGGAATGTACAGCGGAAATCGCTTTTCGCCCAGTGCTAGTACCCGCAAAGTGTAATGGGCCAAATCTTCGAGAGAGGCTACCCGGCCAAGAATCTTTGGAAAGCGAAAGCTCTCTTAGTAGGGTCGATGGCGTTATGTAAAAATCTAATGCACTTTGCCATAGACCGATTGGTCGACTGAAAAGCTCTGATGTGATCTCTCTTCCCACTGCGCGTGCATGATACTGGGTTTCCGTTGTGTCAAAACGGTTACTTGAAAATCGCAAGAAAGGAACGTTTCTTGATAGGACAATACGCCCGTGGATCATGAAGAACGAGTAAACAGCATACCTTTATCTCATAAACAACGTACCGGCATATATTTAGATCGTTCGTAAATGCGTTTACTTAGTTTCCCAAAATTTGTCGCATGGTTTCGTGGTTTGTTTACGATTTGGGTCCTTCAAGGTTTGATGATCGATTGGACACATTTTTCAGCGAAGGTCGGACGCACTTTTAGCTTTCGCGCTTCTCTGAACTTTTTAGCAAGGGGCGGTCATTTTTTTTGTGTGAGAAGGGTCAAAAGAAGACGATGGTAAAAAAACAAGAAACAAATGCTACCCGAAAGGGCAGGCTGTACGTAGTAACACGCCTATCAGTCAAAAAAAAAGTATTGCGGTAGCCACGATAAAACCGCGGTTGAAAATGTGTTCTTATTGTTAGTGAAAGACGTTTGTTGGAGCGGAAGACGGCGTTGTGGTGGTTTTTAGTAGTCTAGTTTGGAAAGTGGTGTGCCTTTTGGCAGTAGCCGTTTTGCAATACACAAGGGTGACCGGAGTCAACCGGAGCCCCTGGCAGGCAATTGCTCAGTTCGCATACCTCTGCTTCAGGGAACGGGAAAAGATTTTCTTGTGGAAGGGGCCATGTGATACTAGATAATATGAGGTGTCGGAGGATTACTGATGACTGATTGTGGGGTTTCACGCGCCGACGCAACGCAGGCGATGATGCGCGCCGTAGTGGAGGGCTCCGGATTAATTTTGACCACCTGGGGATCTTTAACGTGCGCCGAAATCTCGTACACACGGGCGTTTTTGCTTTTCGCCTCCATCAGAAAAGCGGCCGCCGCGGCCGGGAATCGAACCCGCGACCTCGTGCTCAGCAGCGCAACGCCTTAGCCACTGAGCCACCGCGGCGGGTTGTCGGAGGATTAGCAGCATGTACATTGCTAGGGGGACATGGTGGCTGGTAGGGTGGTACTTTGCGTTGAATAGTTGTGTTGTACGAAAGGTGAGTTTGGAAGAGAGGAAATAAACTTTTTTTTTGTGTCTGGCGCAAACAAAGCGACGCAACGGAAGAAAAACTATTTTAGAGGACCCTGCTGGGCTACGAGCAAGGCAACAGTGTGTGAATTCCAGTCCCTACCTGCTCAAACTCATGCTCGATCTCTCAAGTCCGCAATGCAGGGCTGTGGGAGATATGCCCCCTTACAGAAAAAGGAGATATACGACACCAATGTATATATCAAGCGCGCACGCTCTGGTACATCCAGGACACCAGTGGATCATCGCTTACTGAGCAGGAGAGGTCATGAAACGCAAGACGAAGGTACCCAAGTCAAGTTAATTTCGTTGTCCGCAAATATTAACTGCCACACATTTCTTTTGTGGGCTGGTGTCAACGTCCGAAAACTTCCCCGTTCCCTTAAAATTTTTTTTCTTCTCTTCTCTTGAATCCCCTATACATAGGAGTACTATAACGTTCAGGGTGCCGCGCCACGATTCAGGTCACAACTGTAAAATAACATTATTAAATATACAAAATGGGACGACCGACTGAAAGCTAGAAATGATGCCATGAACATTATCCTTCAGACTACGCGACAACTTTTTAGTGAGACGAATCGAATTACCAAAACAGGAACTAGCGGCCGTCATTACGAATGCAGTACATTCGACGCATGCGCACGCAACTTCTTTCACATATCTATTTTAATCCCCGCTCCATAATTATCGCATCCGAAATCTCCCGAACGTTTCATTCCTGTCGAGCGATTGCCGGACGCAAACCCCAGAACCCTCATTTTCTGTCCGCGACAATGTCAGCTTCTGTGGGATAGCTGCTTCGTAAGCGGGAGGCTATTAAAGCTACATTCCCCAAAAGCCTCCATTACTCCATGAGGAAGAGAAATTTGCCTTCGCTAGCTCCCTCCGTGGTGGTATTAAAAAATGGGGGGGCGCTGAAATTGGAAACTGACTGAAGGCGGGCGGACGAAGTTGTATCGTCGGGGAGACGCTTCCGACGGGGCTGTCGTCATCCAGTTCTGACACGCTGTTTATAGCTGGGAATTATAACTGGCACTCACAAGCCGACGCCTCGAGAACAGAGCGCCATAATTTGCCGCCTCTGCCCTTTTTCTGTAAGAGCATTGGGAGTGAGACCGAGTTTCAGCCACGGGAAATGTGCGTTGAGGCTAACGGGGATAGTACGACCATGGGCGCGCGTCTAGGTCTGCGTGACCAGCAAAGATGCGTTCATGACTCGGGTGGGGATAGTCATTCGCGCCATTTTCTCTAAGGCCATTGGATGGAGTGCCCCATTGTACGAAAAACGACCATTGTTGTCCGGTACAGAAAATTGCCACCAATGTAATGGGTAAATAATAACAACTGAGATCAAACGGGAGTTGTGCCCTGGTCTCCTGAACCGCGCTACCAGCAGCGGAATGACACTTATCCAAGTGCATGCCACGTGACGAGAAACCATGACGGCACGTGAGCAGGACAGGAGGACAACGCCTAAAAAACAGGCCATCTCCACCAACGTGAAACCTGGGGCGGGGCGAAGCATGCAGTATATAAGTCTGCCTCTTCCCACACAGCGCGCGCTGATTGGGCGCAGGAGAAGCGCCGCTGGGAGGAGCAATCATGCGCTTGTTGAGGCAGTGGCGCCCTCTGTTGCGTTGAACCGAAATTAAGAAATTAAATGAGAAACAATCCAGCCGTAAGTTGTCTTCGTGTCACACGCCGCTGTATGCTATGAAGTAAGCTTTACAGGAAAGAAGTAGGCGTTGAAACCATTTTCGAGACAGAATTTACCATATTTCTGTTATTCATGCAATTAAATCCTCATTATTCCTGCATTTTAACATAAGTTCCAATCTTTCTAGTTTATTTCGAACCGGTTTTATTTATTATTCACTTGCTTTTCGACCATCGTATGACAACTTGATTTACCGTGACGACTTGAGAACACAACAGGAAAAGCCGACAGCGCGAGCCACTAAAGTGCTTCGACCCTTAAAAAATGAACGCGAGGAAAGAGACGCGAAAACGGCGTAGCAGAAAAAAATTCGTTGATCAGTATCGCCTTTGGAAGCCATAAAATTCTGCCTTTAAAGCACATAAGCATACATTCGTGCCAGGAGGAATTTCTTTTGTTTATAAAATGTGGCCCTCTTTTCGGTTTATAATTTCCCGCTTTTGCAGAAAAATGTGGCATTCACTATATCTGACCTTCATGAGCATTAGTCTAAGGCAGTTCAGTTGCCACCAAGCGGGAAAGACGGCGATAGCGTTAACTATAACATGTTCTCACGCTAACATCCTCATCACTGACCTCTCATATTTACATGATGGTTCGAATCTGCAGCAGCACCTAAAATTCCTGTCTGAAAAAGCAATGCAAGTTCCAGCCCAGTATCTCCCCGAATTAAGTATATATAAATAATTTGAACGCCTACCCATTCCTTACGCAGCAGCAAACAAGCAGCCCATGCGTACGCCCGAGATCTTGGAAAGCGGTCACTGTGGGAGGACAACAACCGGCCAAACCACCCTCTCTCTACTTCCACCGACATTACGAAACGCTGCAGGCTATCCCGGCGCACTTACCTGCGACAAGCTTTGCCGCTGTCAAAAGAACAAGAAGGCACGCTCCGCCAACTCTAATCAAGCACGTTCCCACACCCCACGAGACTACACGCCACCACCCTGCACTGTATACCTCTCCGTGAAGACACTGCGACGTTCGCGGTACTTTATATCACACGCACTGGAACAAGAATAACCGATACTTGAACAAGACAAGACAAGGAACAAGAATAACCCAGACTTGAATACAATCCGCAGTTCCACCTACGAGCAGTGGGAGAGTGAACCTGCCAGCTCTGACCCGGATAGGCAGCTATGGCTGTCTAAAAGGGCGAATACGGCGGGCAGAAACAGTGGAGGCGTGGACTAAGCACACAGCCCACCTATCAGCTGTTTGGTCAAATAAAGGTTTTTTCCTGGTTTTCCTCCTTGTGGTTTCCCCTGTGGGTACGATATCCCTTTTACCTAACTCGCCTATGAGGAACTGTGGTTCCTTTTGTTTTCATCACGTAGTAGTCTGCAAACTAGTGAAAAAATAATAATTTCCAGACAGTCGTTAGAGCATTTTAAAAGCCCACTTCGTGGCGCGACGTGTCATTTCTGCTGACAAACTGCAAATGGTGTGAGGTGCAGTGGAGTATTGTGGAATAATTCAGAAAACACGCGGATATATAGCACGCCCCAAAATTTCGAGGACATCTCACCATATGGCTGCTACCGAAAATGGGGAGATGAGTACTCAATGACATTGTGCGACACCCGGGCCCATCTTCCAGATCACCAGACGACAGGATGACGAGACAGATACCACAAAGTGACGCTTTGAGAACAGCATGTACATATTTGTGGTGATACTATGCTGTTATTGCGATGATAATTGGTCATTCGCCTCATGCAAAGCATTGGGGAGGGGGGGAGGGGATTGCAAGGCATGATTACCGCACCGGAAAAGCAGAGTAGAATTGTGGGCCTGAACATTAACATCTGGAAAACGTAAGTGATGCTTAATAGCCTCGTGAGAGCACAGCGGTTCGAGATAGGTGGCGAGGCAGTGGGAGTGGTAAGCGAATATTTCTGCTTAAGTTATTACTGACCCCGGATCCGAAGTATGAGGTAGAGATAATGAGCAAGATAAGAATGGGGTGGAGTGCATTCGGCAGGCATTCCCAGATAATGAATGGCATCCTACCAGTGTTCCTGAAGAGGAAAGTGTATAACAGCTGCATCTTGTCCGTACTCACCTACGGGGCAGAAACTTGGAGGCCCACTAAAACGGTTCAACTTAAATTGAGGACAACTCAGCGAGCACTGGAACGGAAAGTGATAGGTGTAACATTAAGGGACAAGTAGAGAGCGGAGTGGGTCAGGGAACAAACGCGTGTTAAGGACATATTAGTAGAAATTAAGAAGAATAAATTGGCGTGGGCAGGGCATGTAATGCGCAGGCAAGATAACCGTTGGTTATTAAGGGCAACGGAGTGGATCCCTAGAGAAGGCAAGCGTGGGAGAGGGCGGCAGAAAGTTAGATGGGCAGATGAGATCGAGATGTTTGCAGGGGTAAATTGTTCGCAGTTAGCACATAACAAGAATAATTGGACATCTATGGAAGAGGATTCGCCCTGCAGTGAGCGTAGATAGACTCGTGATGCTGCTGCTGATGAATTCGTCAATAATGCGATGACGTTGCTTTCGTGGGGCCACTTCGAAGATACGTTGGTATCATAGCAGAACCCATGTGAAACATACACGGCCGGCATCGCCTCGGTATCACCAAACAACACTCACACGATGCGATTTACAAAAACAATTTATTTTACCATAATCTTTCTTCCGAAAGTGTACATTTGTATTTCTTACTTGCATAGATTATCTACCAGAACATGACACTCAGGAAACGGCTCCATGTCGTCTTCTCCAACTACATCTTCTCCGTCTGCATTTCGGCCTATCCCCATCTAATTCGGTGCAATGGTGCATAGTCCTGATGCAAATAAGTATTCATAAGCAGCTGCAGCCACGGGGCTAACTTTTTGCCCAGAACCAGCAATGAGACAGCACACGCCAGGACGTGCTAGCATACGAACGACGCTTACTTAGCGGCTGGCGTACCGGTGGCAATTTTGCAGCTCAGTCTCTCCGCCTTGCCATTGCAACGGCACTGCCGTTTGTTTCACTCTAGCAGGCCCCGTTGCCCTTTTTTCCTGTGGCGGTGAGTGCGACCACTCGCGAGGATGCGTGTGACGTCAGATTAGGGACACCCGCCCTTGTCGTCTGCTTGGATCTGGATCGCCCATGGAAAAAGACGCCGTCTTCGATAGCTGATAATCTTGATGATCTAAATTGGTCATAAAGGTGAGATACGAACGATAAAGTGAATTTAGGCAGTAGCTACGGCGAGAAATGTCAAGCGTCCAATGTGTGGCAGGACTGCTTTAGAACTATTTTAGGGCACCCTGCTGCACTATGAACAAGGCAAGAGTGTGCGGATTCCAGTCTAGTCATCATTGGAAACAGTGATGAATGACCATACTGTGTTACTAAGAACTTGAGCGCCAGATTGCTCTACTGTTTGCATTTCCATGCCTGCAAGACGAGACTTTGCCCCTATCTTGAATTCACGCAGGCAGGCGGTTTATGATATCGTAACCTTCTTTTTACAGAACTCGTTTGGTTTATGCTGCTGACCATCCAAAGACAACTTTGGTCGAGGGGGAACTGAAATTCGTCATTATCTTTGAGGTGCATTGTTTGAGATGCTCATCACACGCTCGCATTTAGGAGCGAATCCCCTTAGGGGCTGGGGCTGTTGGCGCCTCATGTAGTCACTGTACGAAAACACCAGAATACTCGTTTACGCCTCGCGCTAGAACGCAACGCGTAATAAAAAACACCGGAACACTCGTTTACGCATCGGGCCAGAGATCTTTCTGCTTCAAAGACAAGACACTTTTGCAGCAAAGCTGTATACCACACCCCCCCCCCCTCCCCCCCCCCAGCTGTTTTATCTCTGTTGGCAAAAATGCCATGGCGCCAAGAATACACTTGTACACTGCATGCGTCACCCCTCCGCAGTTTTCACGCTGGGGGAGCTCGCCCAGTACTTTTTGTTCTTCCCTGGCCGGTTACCAACGACGAACCAGGGTATGTAGAATGTTTTCATTCGGGGTGCAATTTTTCAACTATTCGTCCGTCCAACATGTGATCCGCCGCTTCTCTACCTTCTAACATCCACGGGAGTCTAGTGCGGTGCGCATGGTCAAATGAAGTATTCGGCAGCGATAGTCGTATGTGCGTCCATAGCCCTGGTGGCGGGGCGCTGCGGGAGGATTTTTGAATAATGCAGTGCATCTCATTCGCGCTAATCCAGGCGCTCGGCCTTTCGCGGAGGCAGCCCGCTAATTAGCGCCTAACGCATCCCTGTTTCCTTCCTTCCTTGCGTCCTTCCTACCTTTTCCCGTTTTGATCTCCTCTCGTCCTCCCGCCCACTATTTTCTTTCCATCCGCAATCTTGTGTCCCCTCGCCCCGGCGAGTTCAACTCGTGGACGACGAAGCGACCCAGCCTCGTCCACCCATTCGATTGGTGCGATGTTGTTTACCGCTACGCGGACAGGTTGTTTTGTTTGACCGCTAAGAGAGTAAAGTGGATTGCGTACCTCGGCGGACGTTGGTCTGGGGCTCGGTGGCATTAACTGCGCAGGAGAGGACATGACTGCAAATGAACGACGAGGCTTAATTACGTCGTTATTAGGGTGCGGGAAGCAGATGGAATAGTTCGTATGGTAAAACCAGGAATATTTTATGGTTGCAAGAAAGCATGTCGCTTCAACGGTGGTTTTGGAATATTGGGCAAAATTTCATGACTGACTTGGTCCTTTCAAACCTCGGAAACTTTGTTAGCCATGGCTGCAATTTGGCGCAGTATGAAACCACTATATCTGGTGGGGAAAGTAAACCTATTGAAGCAGTACAACGGAGTTCTGTTGGAACGATTTATAAGAGCAATATATAGCGAAAGGCCTATTTTGACTACAAAGCTTTTATTATTCCGTGGTCTCTTTGCTCATTGGGTGCTTTTAGGTGCCGAATATTTTCTTCTGTAACATTTAAAAAAATATTCATGAACCTTGTGTCGTGGAAACGACTAGTTGCATCTGATATCCATATTTAACCATCACTGTGGCCTGTTCCCCCTGACAAACAATTTCTGGGAACACATTCGCATATGGCTAATATATTTTCTGTAAGGGGCTCACCGAAATTTATTTCTATTGACGGCTGCGTGGTTTGATGACAGCTTTCAAAAATTTGTATGTTCGTCGTATTGTCAATAAATTTTCTGAATATTTCAAAGGGAGTTCCAGCAGGCGCAGCCGCCATTTTGCTGTGCTGTTCGGTTGTTATGTGATTCTGAATTGTTATTGCACGCGCACTTATTTAGCATACTTAGGGTGCTTTTGGCACGGGATAAAATATGAAGATGACGACGTCTATGACGATGACGACCATAACAACGGGGATTAGGACGACGACGATGATGGCAGCGGTGACTACAATGGCGACAACGGCGACGACGGCGATGACAGCGACGACCATGACGATGATGATGATGGTAGGAAAAATTTTTTCCAGTGCGAAATTTTATTTATTCTATGGGAAGCAAATTGTCTTAAATTATCGCTATAATGAGCCTGGACGAACGCCTTTTACAAATTTATTGGTGAACTGCTTCATTTAGCTTATGTGTTTCCTCTCTCCTGCGCTGAAAAATGGCGTGGATGCCTTGTAGCCCTAAATATAAGATTTCTAGCAGTAGGACGTTCCATTCAATTAACTAGGAGCTGTTTATCAAATTTCTAAGCCCGTGAGCGCAGTAAAGATATTTTGATTGCAAGGAGGCCTGGCTCGAGCACAAATAATTGTAACAGCATCGGGAATATCCCTATTTTCATGTTGTGTGCGTTGCTTTAAACGTTAAGGGCACAAGAACATTGAACTGGTTGCATGGCTTTGAAGGACCCCTGGAACGCGTTTTTGGAAGTACTTTTCGGGCTTTACGTCCGTTCTTTGTGGCATGCAGAGATAGACCGGAAAAAATGATCAACATCCGTGCAGAATCAAAAGTTCTTCAAATTTCTAATTTAAAAGCACAAGCAAATTGAACGTTGCTCCCTTTCTCGAAAACAGGGGAACTGCTGCTTGCTTCCCACTCTCCCCAATGAAGACGCATCGCGGGACCAATTAGGGCAGCGAAAACTGGCGCTTTCCCCATGTTTGAAGCCCATGGTTGTCTGACCTTGAAAGCTCCTTTCCGTGCTTCTTGACGGCGTCGTTCGGTGGCACCGCGCCAACCGCGCCGATGCACGCTGACAAGTAGGATAAGGCGAAACGCGTGCCTAAGTCACCTGCCCGCGGCTGCGGTCATGTTTGTTGCTAGGCCTATTTTTCTGAACTCAGCCATTCTCTTCAAACTATTTTTGGTTTACGAGGCGGCTGTTCATAACCAAACGTAGCTTGAATTATGCCCCGAGTGTTTCAAGTGTGAAGTGTGCGCGCTTGCCTTGCTACTGAAGCTTGACGTGAACTACACTTGTGGGTTCACAGAAATGCGACAAACACTTTCATGTACAGGTTTTAGAAAAAGAACTCGTGACGTACTAAAACCCCCAAAATGTAAGCGATCGTGGGTTTGGACGACCGACATACAAAACAAAAGTGTTTTGTTGAGAGGTGGGAAAATTCGGCATACAATAGGCGTCAATAAATATGTGTGAGTATTTTTTGTCGTCTTTCAGAAATTTGGGAAGGGATTACGTTTGTTTATCACAAACCGATCTTGCAGATTAGCCTATTCATTCTAATACTGTAAGAAATTGAGCCAGACCTTCCTCTCTTAACTAATAAAAAGCTATCGCCCAGTCACCATCGCCACGACGCAGGCCAAGTTAGTCATGAAAGGAAGGCATCACTAGAATATTGCCTTTAGTAACAGCTTTCCAACGAAAATAGCTTGGTTTGAATTGGTCTCAGCGCAACCGATTTCTGCTAGAGTAAAAAAAAAGATGGGGTTGTTTCTCGGTAAACGGAACGGCGTTTCCTTGTGCGAAAAAATGATTGATTGATTGATTGATGGGTTTAAACGCGCCTACGCAACGCAGGCGATGAGGCGCGCCGTAGTGGAGGGCTCCGGATTACTTTAGCCCACCTGAGGATCTTTAACGTGCGCCGACGTCTGGAATACACGGGCGTTTTTGCTTCTTGCCTCCATCAGAAAAGCGGCCGCCGCATCGAACCCGCTCCCTCGTGCTCCCAGGGCAAAAGCACCTACCCATACGTCGAGACGCTTGAGGCAGACTGAAAACCACGAAACCGCAGTCCGCTCTGGGATCCTCGCTGACTACACCACTTCTGGCGTCGACACCGATATCTGCCCCGGGCAGACATCGTCATATAGAACGCAGACAAACAATTTGGCATGCATTTTAGCGAATCGCGCAAATGCTGGACGATGCTGAGAGCGGTTCATCCATGGCTTGAAGGGGCACACAGGAGGAGGAGGAGGAGAAAAGCGAAAGGAAAGGCCGAGAGGTTATCCACGCTTAGAGCCCGGATTGCTACTCGGCACTGGGGAAGGGGTGTTCAGGGGATAAAAGAGATGTCAGGCGAAAAAGGGGGGATAGGAGCGGGGTCGCGCACACACTTTAGTCCCTTCGTGGGCACTAGAGTCTCTCAGCTAAACCTGTGTCCTTCATAAAACGCAGAAGGGCTTTTGTTGCCTTCTGCGAAGTCGATTGTAGGGGTCTTTGTCCTAGAATAGTCTCTAGCTTGAACTGTTGATTGTCCAATCTTCTGAGCTCGGCTTCCAAAACGCGTCTTTCCGATGAATACTCGGGGCAACAACAAAGCACATGGTCGATTGTCTCTTCTACCTCACAGGCGTCGCAGTGAGCACTACTGGCCATCCCGATGAGGAAGGAGTAGGCTTTCGTGAAGGCCACTCCCAACCACAGCCTACAAAGTAAAGTAGACTGTGATCGAGTCAGCCCACACGGAAGACGACGCTGGAGTAGAGGGTCCTGGTTGTGGAGGCGCGGGTGCACAAAGTCCGGTGTATTCCATTGAGTAATGGAGGTCCTCCGCGCGAACTGACGAAGCAGCCTAGCCGCATCAGTCCTTGCAAGCGGAAGCAAGATGGTCCTTGCACTGTCATGGCCTGTCCGGGCAGCTGCATCAGCCGAGACATTGCCGGTGATTCCACAGTGACTTGGCAGCCACTGAAATACAATATTATGGCCCTTTATGACAGCCTGGTGAAATAATTCCCGAATTTCTGTCACAAGTTGGCGCAAAGGACCGTAGCGCAGGGCTGCTCGGAAGCTTTGCAGGGCGCCTTTGGAGTCGGTAAAAATGGACCATTTTTGGGGAGAAGCTTCCATGATGTATTGAAGAGCTTCACGGATGGCTGCAAGTTCAGTAGCCGTCGAGCTCGTCACATGGGCGACACGGAATCGAATCTTGGTTGATTCTGATGGTATAACCACCGCACCTGCCGAACTCGAGGACGTCACAGAACCGTCTGTGTATACATGCTTCCGGTCATGGTGTTGTTCGTACAGTAACTGCATGGAAAACTGTCTGAGAGCCAGTGGTGGTAAGTCGTCCTTTTTTCCAATGCCCGGAACATGCAGACGAATGTCCGGTGTTGCCAGGCACCACAACGGGGAGGACGGTGTGACCGCAGGCGTGTAGTCTGACGGTACCTCAGCCCTGTGCGCTGCGACAATGGCTGCAAAGGAAGAGCGTGGTCGACTCTGAGGAAGCTGCGCAAGGTGGTGACTTGGTAGCCTCGTGAGGAGCCTGATGTGTAGGCGTAGCGTCTCAGTGGTCACATAAGTTGCTGTAGGATAGTCTTGGGCAATGTATAATGTGCCCACTGTTGAAGCACATCGCGGCAAACCAAGACACGTGCGGAGAGCCTGCGCTTGGATGCTTTGGATCACTCGAAGGTTAGAGGAGCATGTACCGGATATCGCTGGCAAGCTGTAGCGCAAAACTCCCAAGAAGAGTGCCTGGTACAGTTGCAGCATTCCTCTGACCGATGTGCCCAACGTCTTTCCAGCGAGAAATTTGAAAATGTGGGCGATAGCGGTGAGTTTCTTCTTTAAGAAGGACACATGTGCGCTCCATGACAGGTCCCTGTCGATGATCACGCCAAGAAATTTGTGATTTCTGGAGTACGGTATCGACTTTCCATTGATGGTTATGGGATATCGGGACATGGGTTTGCGGGTAAACGGAACGACCGCGCACTTTTCACTAGAAATACTGAGTCCTTGTTTTCGGAGGTATGCCGTCGTCACATTGGCCGCTTTTTGAAGCCGTGCTCGCAGCTGAGGTCGATTAACAGCCGAAGCCCAGAGGCAGATGTCATCGGCGTAAATGGATATACGGACAGTCTTCGGTAGAGCGTGGACAAGCCCGATTATCGCTAGGTTGAAGAGGGTTGGGCTTAGCACCCCACCTTGAGGAACACCACGTTTGATGATGTGCTGCGATGTTGGGCCGTCTTCTGTCATTACAAAAAATGATCTTTCGGACAAGAAGCTGTGTATCCATTTGTAAATTCTGCCACCGAGTCCAAAGTGCTGAAGGGCGTCTAGTACTGATTCGTGAAGCACGTTATCATAGGCCCCCTTGACGTCGAGAAAGAGGGCTGCTGAGAGCCGTTTGCGGCTTTTTTCTTGCTGTACAAACGTGACTAGATCTACCACACAGTCAATAGAAGAACGCCCTCGTCGAAAACCGGCCATAGCCTCCGGATATGCGTTGTGGTATTCGAGGAACCACTGTAGCCGCGTGAGGATCATTCTTTCCATGACTTTGCCAAGGCAGCTTGCCAGGGCAATAGGACGGTACGATGCCAGATCAAGGGGAGTTTTGCCAGGCTTTAGCAATGGAACGAGACGGCTTGTTTTCCACTGTGGGGGTACGGCACCATCTGTCCATGTCTGGTTAAATAGGTCCAGAAGCGCTTGTCGCGCTCCAGGGCCTAGGTGGCATAAGGTGGAGTACGTTACTCCATCATGACCCGGTGAAGAACGACGCCTGCAGGATGCAAGGGCTGCCTCTAATTCTTCCATTGAAAAGAGAACATCCATACGTTCTTCACGGGAACGAGGAGCTTGGCTGTTCCTCGCAGATCCAACGTTATCGGTTGTTGCAGCAACCCTCACGCAGAAATCCTCCGCAACTTCCAACTCTCTACGGTTTTCACGGAGTGCCAATGCCTTGAACGGGCACCGCTGCTGCACAGGCATTGCCAGTCCACGCACTGTTCTCCATATAGAGGACAGAGGCTTCCGAGGGTCGAGAGACTCACAAAATGATTTCCATCTGTGTGCCTGGACCTGCGCGATGCGTCGCTGTATTTGCTTCTGTGTGCGTCTGGCAGCCCTTAAGTCGTGCACGGATTTTGTACGCCTGTACCGTCGCTCGGCGCGCCGTCGAATTGCTCGCAGGCGTTCGAGTTCGATATCAAAATCCGTTACTCTTGTAGATAACGAGGTATATCTTCTGGATGATTGGGTTGCATTACTGATAGCAACCTCGAGGCTTGTTGAAAGACCATCTCGGCAGGCGTCCTCCATCGTGGATTGGAATTTAGGCCAGTCAATATAAGCGGTTACAGTGGGCGAGAAAGACTGATGGAATCCCATAATCTTGATGTATGTGGGAATATGGTCGCTGCCGTGAGTTTCAATATCAGTGAACCAGCGTAGACGGCCAGCCAAATGAGTTGAAGCCAAGGAAAGGTCTAGAGAGCTCCCGTATGATGTGCCACGGAGAAACGTAGGGCTGTCATCATTTAGCAAGCACAGTCCATATTGAGATGCCAACGATGCGAGTCTTCGGCCCCTGTGGTTCATCTTGGAGCTTCCCCAGAGTGGGTGGTGGGCATTGAAATCTCCGGTGATGATCCAAGGGCCGGGTGCTGTTCTGAAGACATACTTCAATCTCTGGACGTCAATATTAGCTGATGGAGAAATGTACGCACCGAGAAGGGTGAAGGAGAGCTTGTGATTCTTTACAGTGAGGCACACATATCGGTTGGTGTCATGCGGCCGTAATGAATGCACTGTATAGATGAGTTCTCGGCGGATGAATACCACTACTTTGCTGTGGTTCCCACAGGTTGAAGATTCGATACTTTGATAGCCGGATAGTCTAATGGGAGTGGGTAGGTTTGGTTCACATATCACAATAATCGGGAAGAGATTCGTACGCACAAATTGGCGGAAATCAGAGAGTCGAGGTTTTAAGCTTCTGGCATTCCACTGCAAAATGGAAGCTCCACGTATTTCCTGACGTACTGATGAAGATACCTTGGCCATGTTTTCACTGGACGCCCTGGGTCCAAGGGGCACACAAGTGCTCAAAGCAGGCAGCAGGATCTGGCGTCTGTTACTATCTGCGGTTAAGTTAGGCGCTCTTTAATCAGGAGAAAATACAACCTAAAGCATTATTTAGGCTATTCTGGTCGATACAATGACATGTACAAAATATTGCAATCTCAGCCGATCGTAGGGTGCGTGGGGTCTCCGCGTTACGGTGTGATATTATGAGGCTTCATGTGTGACGTAGGCAGGGCCATTTTTGCTTGTGCAGTCTAACCTTGTGATTCCAACTCGTAGGGGCCCAAAAATTTGTTCGAAATAAACAAATTTTAAAACAGGAAAGTTACTTAAATGCACATAAATTTGCCAGAACAGCAGCGTCAGTTCGAATAAACCAGATGTTCGAATTAAGTGCGTTCGAATTAGTTAGTTTCGCCTGCATTTCAAGACGCAAAAATTGAATCACTTTTTATTTCCGCACCGATCTTGAGAATTATTTCTGCGTATGTATCTGAGCGAGATGAACAACAGACGTAGAACCCAAAAAGTACCTGTACGAAAAGCATTGCCGAGGTCTCTTAAGGGAGGCGTGTCTGAGCCTTTTCGTGTGCATTTTCGGAGGAAAAGATTTCCTGAAGCCTCGCCACTCTCCTTCTACGCCTTCGTAGAGCTCTTCCTTTTTCCTCGCCCGTAACGCCTTTCAGAATCTGTGCGACCTCTAATATGCCTATTTCATCTGGCTGCCGCATTCAGGCCACAATGACCCAATTGTTCGGCCACATTGAGCACTTACGGGAGAAAGCGCTGCAGGACATTTTCCGTTCCAGGTGCCGGGAAAAAAGGAAGCGGCGAATTACAATGGCGGCGGTTTCACAAAAGGGCGGCGAGCAATGGCAGGGGTGATTTAGGGCAGACGACTTCCCTTTTCTAGGCGCCCACGATCCAGATTCAGGAAATCCCCGAGACCCGCACCTTCCTTTGTAACCCGACTACGTGAAATATGCGGCCCCGTCCAGTAACCCTCGCCCGCTCCGCACGAGAGCTATTTACTCCTTCCTCGTTTGCAAACATTGAATATTTGTTTGTGTATTTGTTGGTCTGTGTAAAATCGTCCACTTCCCGGTGTGGGAAGGCGAATCTTCATCAGTTTTAGAAGGAGGCATTCAATGTTCATTTTAAGGACACTTTGGCTAACTGCGCTTTTGCACCCGCCGCGGTGGCTCAGTGGCTAAGGCGTTACGCTGCTGAGCATGAGGTCGCGGGTTCGATTCCCGGCCGCGGCGTCCGCTTTTCTGATGGAGGCGAAAAGCAAAAACGCCCGTGTGTACGAGATTTCGGCGCACGATAAAGATCCCCAGGTGGTCAAAATTAATCCGGAGCCCTCCACTACGGCGCGCCTCATCGCCTGCGTTGCGTCGGCGCGTTAAACCCAACAATGAATCAACTGCGCTTTTGCGCTTTTGGCATTGCACGGATGAGGCCAATTTTTTTTTGTTCTGTTTTTTGTTTTTTGGCAGTTGAATACTTCTGGCACTTTCCTCTAGAAACCTAGGCGAGGCGCGACCAGTCTGAAAGACGAAAGGACCGACTCTGTACTTATGATGGTATCCTTAATCCGGAAGCCGTAGGTTTCCCATTGTCTGAAAAACCGGCGTTGTGGTTACCCGGTGTCGAAACTGCCTTCCGCTGTAAGGAGTAAATAAAAAACACATTTGAGAGAGAGGAGAAATTTCATTAGCAAAAAAAAATTCTGGAGTGGCGTCCTCATTTCAGCACCCCATTCGTGGGGCCAGCTGCGACGGCTCTTTCAACCAACCCAAGCTTGTTTTCCGGACTGGAACTGTACATCATCTGTCCCATTGCTCATTGGACGGACGATAAATTCTGTCTAACTTGCGCTTTTTCTCACACCCCCACACCGTATGGTAGAGCGTGCCAGGTTCGCTGAAAAACTGACCAAGAGCGGAGTACTGGGTCGGAGGTATTGGACGCAATTTCGTCAAGTGGGGAAACCTCTTAGTTTGAAGTAGCCTAAGAATCTCTCCTGGGCTTTCGTAAACGATTCTTGGGCCGGGTGGTAAAACCTGCCCTCGAGCCTGCGATGCTGATTGATCTCGTGGTAGGTGATCAGCGTGCTCGCAGCCTCTATCCGTCGTGGTGCCAGGTGGGTTATCTCTCGGGCAGTCTTATGGGCGGTGTTGTTGCCCTGGAGAATCGAACGGGCTGGAGTCCAGAGTATTTTGGCTCGTCGGTGAAGAGGACGTTGGACGTTCTTCCATGGAGGTAATGTTGACATGTCTGTTGCGAATCTGTTATAACTGTATATGCGGTCATCTGAGAGATGGCCAGGGCAATGGCAGCCTCTTCTACTTGATCAGTAGTCATGCAGAGTAGGGTGATACTGGTAATACGCGACGTTGCGGTTGTCAGGAGGCAGCCATCAAACACCGGAAACAGGATCTCCCTAGCAGAAGCGGAATGCTTTTCTCTGGCGCTATCTCAGCACCTTGCCAGTTCCGAAACAATAGCTAGCCTTTTTCGTGTGGCGTGACAAGTGAAAGTGATGGCACCAGATTGAACCAGGCGCACGCCACACTCCGACAACTCTGATTCAGGGAAAATTGAGCCGCAAAGTGATGCCAGCCAAAAGACTAAGAAACAAAAGTGAGGAAACAGGCGCAAACACAATGTAGAAGTAAAGAAGTCTTCTATGAGTATCGACCCAGCAAGCCATGATGTTTTTCCCCCTAAGCACGTCAGTTGACTGAAGTACCCTGAGAAATATTCTGCTGCCGATTATAATGGGCATTGCTGAGAAAGCAAACCTGTTGTGACGGGGAACAAAAAACACCACGCTTGTGCCAACGCTTCCCCATTTTACTCGCTGAAGTATTGGCCCAGAAACTCTACCACTGGAAGGATTGCACTTCTTCACTTGTGGTTTTCAAAAATGTAAAAAAAAAAAACAGCAGTGATTTTTGTACCTTGCATTTTGCTTCTCCTCGATACTTTGCTTTTTCTCCAAGACCCTTCGACTTTCCCATTGCCATTCCCATACCATTCTACTTTCTACCCCGCCATCTCACCACCAGTGCTCAATATTTTATTTACAAAATTGCTTCACACCTTTTCCCCATCTCCTCACAGTCATCTAATAGTGTCTCTGTGGTACCGCTTTACTGCTGCTAACCCCGCCACGACAATGCCTTCCTTCTATCCTAATGGCGAATATGTTCAAAATAAACCACACCTCCCCAATCCATCATTTTTTTCTTTCTTGTGTCACATCTAACCCGTTTTTAGGGTAGGGAGAAGGCCTTTTTAAAAGACTCCATAAAACTCGGAATGGTGGTCCATCTTCGCATCATAAATGTCGTAACGCCCAGCCAGAAACCCACTGTTCTGCCCATAAGCTACTCAGGTCGAACAGTGGCGCTGCTCTTACAGTTAGTGAAAACGAATAGAAACAGCGTTCCAAACGAACCAGCAGATGGCGCTGAGTTGATTGATTGTAGGGTTTAACGCACCGACGCAACGCAGGCGATGAGGCGCGCCGTAGTGGAGGGCTCCGGATTAATTTTGACCACCTGGGGATCTTTAACGTGCGCCGAAATCTCGTACACACGGGCGTTTTTGCTTTTCGCCTCCATCAGAAAAGCGGCCGCCGCGGCCGGGAATCGAACCCGCGACCTCGTGCTCAGCAGCGCAACGCCTTAGCCACTGAGCCACCGCGGCGGGTAGATGGCGCTGAGTACGTGCGCGAAGAATTGCGCTTCATGGTATCAGGGAACCGAATGTCGCTTGCGGGATTTTGTGCTGACGGGTAAGTTCGGGAATTTCGTGATACAATAAACTGCATTTCGTGTTTTCTTCGTCTTTCTTTTCTCGCAATGTTAAGGCGTATTTTTGGTCGATGGGCCATTCTGACTGTTCAAAGATGTGAGCATTAAAATGATGTTAAGATATCTATGGTCATACAAACGAGCACTCAAAAAACCAGAAAGGCTGCACCAACACAATACATCGTGGAAACTAGCATACATCCCTGCAACTCTACGGGCAAGCAGCTCATTGCTGGGCTTCAAAGTACGCATCCCATGATTCACAGCACACGGACAGATTTTTCGTGGGTGACTCATTTAGTGCTTGGACTCTCATTGATTGATTGATTAATTAAGTGATTTATTATTATTGGTCATTTAAATTGCGCGAATAATTGGTTTTGATGGTCAAGTAATTATATCCGTAAATGGTGTAAATAAATAATTATCTTATTGATCGTCCATTTTGTTTTATTTATCATTTAATTAGAACGCCGCAAATCAATTAACCGACTGACTGACTGACTTATTGATTGATTGACTTTATAATTAATTAATTAATTAATTAATTAATTAATTGAATAAGGATTTATACTTAATTATTTGATTGATTGATTGATTGATTGATTGATTGATTGATTGATTGATTGATTGATTGATTGATTGATTGATTGATTGATTGATTGATTGATTGATTGATTGATTGAACCCTTGGCTGAATGAAATGAGTGATTTTAATACTCGTTGTATAAGGCGTAGTCCAATCAACTCGCCCTGGTTTGTGCCTATGTAGGTGAGCTCTTTGTTCGCGGAGCTTGAGGCAACACAGTCCTGGTTTAAGCATTCCATTAAAATAATTTTCCATGTTTCAATGGAAATAAAAATTCGTATCAACTAATTATGTATGCATATTTATTTCACACTTAGGGACGCGGTTGTGGTTGAGCACCAAGCGACGAGGCATCGTGTGGGGAAACTCGCGCTGCGCAGGCATCACAACCAATCCTTTGTTTACGAGTAGCTTAGACCCGGCATGGCATTTATCGTTAAGGCATAGGCTGCTAAACTATAAGGACCTGTCTGTGGACCACACCGAATAGCATTTTCTTTTTTATTAGCTTCGAAGATGCTTCAGACGGGAAAAAACAAAATAGGGTTGTCTAACTTTTTATAGCAGTGCGTCCGTACTGAAAGTGTTGGCAGTTTTATAGAAGCGATACCGCACGCTGCCATGATTTAAACTAGCTCTCGTAACCCGCTCGATTTATTTCATCAGCTTTTCCTTGCTGACGCGGTCCTTTTAAAGGGAGAAAGTTTTTCGGAAGTTCACACAACCATTTTAAAGGTATTTAGTGCTTCCTGGCAGGAAACCAAGCACGGTGGGTACACCGCCACCGGTTTTCTCGGTCAATTTCGCCCTCAAATCAAGCGTGTCCGGGCCAGATGACGACTCATTACTACCGTCGTTCCCCGTGTAAGGCGACCAGTGACAAACACAGGGCTGGACAATTTCTCCCCGCGCAGGGGTCATTCGGGAGGACAAAGTGGACGCGCGACTTGTCCGGCCATGAGAGAAGACTCTTACTTCCCTCTCCTCTTCCCACTTCGCCTTGTGTGGTCCTCTTACTTCCTGCATATTGCTTTGTTCTTTTCGTTTTCGTATTTCTGGGCTCTCGGTTGCCAACCAGCCGTATTTTTCAAGGAAGTCCTGCCTAGTTTGCTGGTGTTTTCCATCCTGCAGTCTTTTCCAGCGGGATCAAACTAGTGAGACTTTCTCTCGGGATATTTCGCCCATACACCAAAAGCATGTCCTATTGGCGTCTTCGAAGGTTTGATAATCCATGGGACGCAGTTTCAGCGAATAATAGACGCACCTTTATTATGATTATAGGGTTTAACTCACCGACGCAACGCACGCAATGAGGCTCGCCGTTGTGGGGGGCTCCGGATTAATTTCCACTACCTGGGGATCTTTAATGTTAACCGAAACCTCGTACACAAGGGCGTTTTAAAGCAAAGCTTTCTAGCTCTACCAGCCAACGGTTCTTTCCTGGCGTGCGGGACAACAAACTCCCAACGCGTCGAAGGCGGTGGGGGGGGGGAGGAGGGAGACTCGGAGAGGGGTCTCACTCACGGAGCACACTAGAGATGGCGCGCCTAATTTACCCAGCGTTCCCTGCGCGGGAATCTCTGCGCGCCGGCGGCGTCGTCGGCGATACGGCTTTGTCGTTTGCTTGAGCCAAAGTTGTTTTGGGCCTGTTTGGTACAGCTTCGCGTCAATTGCGAGGTGCCTTCGCGCGGTTTGATTAACGTGTTCGACAGCACCTCCAGGATAACCCGCACCCGACGGAATTAAGTGGCAGTAAGGCAAAGGTACGTTAAGGATTGGCTTGCAGCGCGGGAAAAAAATATGTAGAGACCACATACAGACATCTGGCCGCTAGGGAAACGCTACCTTTTGCGCAGTGCTTGTCCCGAATGGGACTGCATTTTCTACATTGGTGATTACTAATTCGGTTGAGTTTTAAGAGGCATTACAAAAGCCGAAAGTAGCAACTGGTTCTGATGAATAACGATTATAAAAGTTGCCTCAGCTTTCTCGCAATTCTCAAAGTTACTAAACTAACTAGTTGAAATCGGTACAAATGGATATCACTAAGCTCACATGCCGAATTTTTTGCGGTGTCTGCGCGTGTTTCGCCCGGTGGTGCAGCCCCAAGCTACGACATCAGGATGGGTAGGTTCCGCTGCCTCACCCTTCGAAAGACACTTCTCTCCGTTTTCTTTCTTCCGACTCACGGCCGGGCTACAGTGGCGGCGTTCGCCGCTCTAGCCCGGCCGTGGCCGACGCTGCTGGTGCATTCGGGACGCCGCCCCCACGAATTCCAAGTAACGGCTGTTAGAATCTCTGGTTTCATAATTTGTAGAGCCACGTGTGTGAATTGAAGTGACGTCGCATGGGCAGTTGTTGTGGGTGTCGTATAAGAGTTTGCTTTCCAACCACCTTTAGAGCGTGGATTGGAGCCATTTTTTTTTTTGCTTTTCTCCTCCATTAGAAAGGCGGCCGCCGCAGCCCAGAATCGAACCCGCATCCTCGTGTTCAGCAGCTGAACACCTTAGCCCCTGAGCCACCAGGGAGGGTAGACGCACCTTTAGCTTTCGCGCTTCTCTCAACTCCCTTTAAAAAGCGATTGTAATTTTTTTCCGCAACCTCCACTATCATGCAGCGAATTTTTGGCGGCTTTAACGCGCTATTGTCCCGAGCCACGCAGTTAGGCAGCCCGGCTCCTCTGCCTCCACAGTTCTCTCGGCATAATGAATCATTGTTAGGATTTGGCTCCGCTCTGAAACTGCTTTTTATGATTGCTACTGGGTAAGGAACTCTGAAGGGCCGGCCGCCAATAGGTACGGTTCACGTTCAATTTAATTTGCCCACCGGCTTGAGCGGGCCACCGGCAACTGGTATCCAAGCGTGCGTTTCCACAGCTTTGTGACAGCACGACAATAGGCCAGGTATAACGGGCTCGGAATTCAGGAAGAAAAAGGAGGATCTTGCAAAGGGTGCGTGGCGCTTAGGTGCAAGCTCACGTATTAATTGTTCCGCTTACCTAGGGTGCTGCTCGGGTACAGCAGGCGTAGGCTTGGGTACTATATTATCAATTTGTTTTTGTTCTTAATATTTGTGGGCTTGTCTCGCAGTTTCTGTTCGAATAATGATTTTTAAGTAAATTGTTTGTGTAGTGCGTGTTAGCGGCGCCAGATATCTGCCTGAACGCGAAAGGGCTCTGCAAACGCTTAAGATTAGAGCAGACGCTCGCTTAATATCCCTGTTCAGTTGGAAAGGCTTGCAGCATATATTTCATGCAGCACTTCAACGTCCATATATTTCAATGCGCCCATTTCAACGTGAATATATTTCAACGAGCAGCATATATTTGATTTATTCTTTTTCGCGTCATATTTTTATGAAGGTTAGTGTAATGCAGTGTTTATAATCCAGCTTTTCGACAGTTCAGGTATTTATTCAAAGTACCCATAAAGTCCCTCGGTATTCCATATAAATTGCGGAACCCCTAGGCGGAACAAAGGCACCAACAGGCCTTTGGCAAAAAATTAAAAGTAAATGTACTTTTTAGTAAATTACAAATATGTTAGTAGCAAAATTAGTATAATTTTGTTGGTGCAGTGAGTTCGACAACTAATTTCAAGAACTAGTAACCCAGAAACTAATTGGCGCTGTCATTCCATTTCAACTTAAAGGTTTTTTTAGGTGTATTTCAGTATCATTTTGAGCTTTCAGTTGTATTTGCTGTACAGCTTTGCTTATTGTTAGCCTTACATCAACGATACAAATTGATGTGTCAAATGTGTCAAAAGCATTTGATTCTGTACACCACGATGTAATGCTTGACAAACTGCACCAATAAGGCTTTCGCGGGCCTTTCTCTTCGCTAAATTACATTCGTAACCGCCGACAGAATGTCGTATTAGGCAAAATAACAAGCTCCCCCCAAAGTATTGCAGTCTGGCGTTCCGTAAGGGTTCATCTTAGCACCATTGCTTTTTAACTTACATGTTAAGGACATTTCAAACTGTCTACTTCATTCCCGGGTATTTCAGTACGCGGATGACACTCTGCTTGTTTCTAGGCACAGTGTCTTCGATCTTGCCGTAGGGAATCTGCAACATCATTGTGAACAGATAATGAAATGGTTTTGCAGCAACAAAAGTTGAATCACACTAAAAAAACTCAATTTGTTTGCTTTCGTAAAGCCAATACAGAAGGGTAGATGAATTTTTTTTTTGCATGTTCGTGATTGTTCAAACTGTAAATGCACCTCTATTTCCCTGTGGGCTCTGTTGAATAATTGGGTATATATTTTTATTCTAACATGTCTTGAAACACGCATCTGGCCTTTATATGTTTTCAGCTAACGAAAACCGCCTGTTTGATGTACTGGCTCAAATCACTTTGTTCCTTAACAGTACGTAAGCAAATCGCTTTTGCCTTAGCCTATTCCACATTAAGGTACGGAATTTGTTGTTTTTACTTTTGCTCTGATTTCTGCGAAAATAAAGTGGACGCTATTTTACGTTCGATACTCAAACACGTTTGGTATGGTACACCAGATCTTGATAATATTGATGTCTTTCGTGCCTTGCTCATGCGAGATTTTACCTTATTGTTCAAACAAACGATTGTACTTGAGTATATTTGGTCTCTGCAATTTTGCCAGCTGTACACTCCTGTGCGGGATTTACGCCTTCGGTGCCGTTTTTTTTTTACCACGAACTAGAACTCGATTTCGTGATCACGTTAGAGACTGCTATGTCCCGATGGTCCTGAATTCTTTGCCAGACGATTTCTTATCTATGAATAGTTGAAGGAAAATTCAGAACAGTCTGATAGAACTTCACTTTTGCCATTAACAGTGCTTTTTTGTCTAAATGTCTGTCTGTTTTTGTCTAAACTTTTGTCTAAACTTAAAATGTTTGTCTAAAATTTTGTCTGTTTGTAGCATATCTTAAAAGTTTTGCCCTATGATAGTGATAATTATCTGTTGGTGTATGGTTTGCAAAGTGTTGCTCGCTGCCGGGCACTGCCCTTCAAGCCCGTGCGCCTTTGGCCAACCCGCATATGTATCCTGTTTATAGAATCAATAAACACTATTAATATTATTAAACATATATGCTGCCTGAATTATACCTGAAGTGAAGTGTTCCATGCGCTAAATATTGGGAGACACGTATTACCACTGCCAGCGGTTTCAGGAGTTTCGAACGGTTCGGCCTATATACACTTTTCCCTCAAGTGTGCTGACACGTTTTGACCGATAGGCTCAGTTGATGCACAAGCGGGCATTTTTTCGAGGTCTCTGTTTGGGTGCGTAACACCGCGTGACTCCAGTGGCTACATACCGTGACTAGGCATGACATACGACGAAAAGGGGGCCCCTAAAGGGCCCCTCACCTAAAACATTGGCTAAGCAAATTCACAAAGCAAATTTCATACGAACGAACGAAGGCTACCAGGAAGTGCTGGAGACAACAAATGGAATCAAAGAGAAGAAGCAAGAAAAAATGGTCGTCCACGCCAAACTGCCAAATTTGACCATTTTCAATGTCATCTTCATCATCATCATCCCCAGCCTATCTACGCCCACTACAGGGCAAAGGCCCCTCCCATTATTTCCCAATTACCCCGGTCCTGTGCGAACTGTGACCAATTAATCCCCGCAAACTTCTTGATCTCATCTGCCCATGTAACTTTCTGCCGCCCCCTGCAACGCTTGCCATCTTTAGGGATCCATTTTCTTGGTAATACATTTTCAATGTATTCAAGAATAAAAGGATAAAGAAAATTCTCTCAATGTCTGGAATGTAATAGCATAACAACATTAAAAAAGAAAAGCATACCATGACGTCCCAGATCAACGCATCCGGCAGCAGCGTTATTGCTTACCCCAAGAAACCAAGAACTCGTTCAAGTGGTTGGTCCCGTGTTCTCTTCGTCTCTATCCTTTTCATTCTTTACATTGTCTTCTCTCTCTTTAGTGCACCGTTGGTTCTGCGGTGCATGCATTTAAACAGTTCCAGTCCGCGAAAAGCCTCACAGAAATCACTTGCCGTTTCACTGCTATGCCGAGGTGTGGACAGCGAGAAGCCCTCATTATAAATGCAGTGCAGATAAAATTACGCCTCCTATGTAGTTTTCCTTGTTATAGGGACTTCATACATATCTTTGTCTTTTCCGGCGCCGGCAAGAACAATTTTAATTGTTTCCATCTCTCTTTCTCTTTTTGCGCTCAAAATGAAGCACGTATTGCGTTCGTCGTGGACTGCGGACATTTCGGCGGTGGTGTTTTCATTTCGGGTCGCCTTTATCACACAGTCTTTGGAAACCAGGCGCCTGGCACGTCCAAGAGCCGCTGACATTTTTTTCTGGGAATCTTCCTCCGCGATCAGTGGTACATTTTAGCGACTTTAAAACTCTTTTTTTGGGAAGAATGGGTGCTACCATCTCCTGTTAAATTAAAAGCCGTCCGTCAGTGTACTTTAGTGGTTCATGTATTGTATTTCTGAGGAGGAAAAGATAAAATTGCCTACAAAAAACTGCTCACAACGCTGTACATTCTATCTATTGATTGATTATCGGGTATAACGCGCCGTCGATACGCAGGCGATTAGGCGCGCCGCAGTAGGGACCTCCGTATTAATTTTTACCACCTGGGGATCTTGATGCATGGACCCGGGGGCCTTCTGGGGACTTGGGGGGACCCCGCGCCTTCGGGGTCAACACTATAACGTCATAGCCCCTGAGACATCGGGGTGGGTCTGTATTCTGCCTAGTATAGGCTCTTAATTTCGTAAGTGTAGATACAATTGCGAGTATTCACACGAACGCCAAGTGTTCTCTCGCCACAAGGAAGAATGCGGAAACAATCAGCTGGTTTTAGGGTCACAAATTCAGAGAAGCTCATAATATTTTGGCTGGCAGTGAGATACCTGCTTCTCTAACCGCGTCCAAGCTTTGTATTGTAGCGTTAGGCCTCAGGTATGCAGGCTGCCCTCTTTATTTATAGCTTTTAGTTTACCACTCATACGCGAAGGAACGATCCCGATAGTTCGATATGTGAGTGAATGCAAAATTACAGTTGCCGTTTCAGAAGTTTACCTTGCCTCTGGAGTTTGCCAAACTGTATTCGAAACTAGGCATTTTTATTGCATTGTGAAGCACACACAATATAAGCGAGAGCTTCCATAGTAGACTGAATAATATTGTGCTGTAATTCATAGACTTGATTCTGAAAGCGTTAAATGTAGAGGTTGGAATGTTCGAATCCCGTGTTCACGGGACTGGAAACCCCCAAGCATGCTTTACCGTGCACTTTAGAGTTGCGCGGTGAAGGTTACCAAAATGTTCAATATAATGGAAGTTTTTTTTCTCCTGATACACTTGTGAAACCTAATTTAAGGTTGTTCCGAGCTATATGGTGCAATTCTAGAATATAATCAGCAGTTTTATAATTCTTTGCTAGTGCGTTTCAATTTTTTAACATTGCCTTGGGATTACTCTCTGGTTTTACTTATGAAATAGGTGAATTGCATTGTTATCGCGCTCGTATAATTTTTTACCGACCATTCGGGTGATGTGACCTTAGAGAGTTATTTTTTTCCTCCGGCTGCTACTACTTGTCCGGTTTTTTCGCGTTTTCCCTGAGAATTCCTCAGATGTGTGTATATATACCAGCAGTGCTTACTTCATGTTCAACGGCGCGCTCGAGTATAAAAGTATATCCGAAAATTCAGTTTCTCTTCTAAATTGCGTTCTAAATGACTTCGCTGGTTTCTCATTAGGTCACCGAACTCGCAAATGTTTCTCATTTCTCAGCTACTAAAAGCAGTAATTGATGATTTAGAATTTTATTTTAATTTTTGTGTAACAATTCCCAACAGCCAAAAACAAACTCCACCATTACCAGTGTGAGTGATCAGTGAAAAAGTGTTCCCTTCGTCATGTTGACGATTTGTTTTACATCAAAGAAACGTACAAATTGATCGAATGCTGTTCAGAATGACTCGTCCCTATTCTTTTCACCCATCATCGACAAAATGAAATGTACACCTTCTTGGATACTGATCTGGCCTTTTCAAATGTCATCTTCACCAGCGCCTCATGTATCTTCTCCAGGTGGGAGTGGTGACAGGGAAACGTACGGCCTGAGGAACGAAGTTCGTTATATCTATCTCACGGTGCTGCCGACTTCCCCAGTGGACGTGACAAGCCCGCAGTCGGGCATTGTTGCCTGCTCCAAATTCGTCCGCCGTACGCCGCCGCTCCCGACCGTCGATTTCCGGCGACCTCTTCACTCGCGCACCCACGCCCTTCTATAGTCCCCCGTTGCACCTCAGTTTTCTTTCTCTCCACTTTTTCTATTCGTGTGCACCCGCATCCCTTCGTCTGCTGTCATTTTTTCCCTCTATTTATCTGCTCGTCATTCATTATCTGTCTTACATTTCTCCGCAGAGAGATTTGCGGGTTCCACGTGGCAAACCCAATGGCAATGGCGGAGGAACGCTCGCCTAGGAGCGCTGGTTCCGCGGCAATGCGAGGCAGTCCCGGTAGTGTTGGCGCTTGGCCATGTCAGATGAACTCAAGGTACCAACTTCGATTATAAGTCGAGTATGGTGGCCTCGTATTTTGGGGCAACGGCAACGTTAAGGACCGGTTCCCAGCAGATGTTTTGGGGATGAGGCAAAAGCGTTCTGCTCCAGCGCACGGAGTCGATGGTTCAAACGCGAAAGATGATGTGGTTTCACTTTTTCTCTCTCTCTCTCTGCATTAGTGGAGGAAAGAAAGAAGCCCGGATGTACACATGAACGTAGGTGCACGTAAGCAGCCCTGGGTGGTATGTATTTTTACCTAACGGTGAAATGTGATTCCTTAGTTAACGTTTGCCATAGCGCACGTTTTGTAATACACGGCATCTGTATTGCAAAGGTAATGGAAGGCGTTAAGAGTGAGGTAACTGCATAGGTTAAAGTTTTAAAGTTCCGCTGCACCTACGCGAGAATTTGCATACGGTGGTGCAAAAAAAAAAAATGCGGCGCCTCAACACTTCTTATAATTCAGTGAACGCGAAGACAATACTTGCAAACGGGTGAAAGCGTCCACTCTTTATCATCATCGTTCGGTTTTCGTTGCGTCTTTTTCGTGTATCACCTACAATGAATCGGCACATGCCCGCGTTCGCATCGCCATGCAGCATGGCAATTGGAGAGACGTCACGTTTGCTACTCGGCTTACAGCTACTTCAGCAATTATGTTGCTGAAATTACTCATGTAGGCCTTATTACATGCTTCTAACTCAGGTCTGTAAGTCGACAGCGCCGACCCACTCACTACAACCAGTTTTAGTGAGCTGCCGATCGACGCTAAATTTCCAAGTATTCTCTACTTGTTGAGATGTGATAAGTGTCGGTACGGTACGACAACTTTATTGATAGTGCCTGCAGACGGCTTGTCGCCCTGGTCTTGTTAGGGTACTTCGCCGCGACGCGGCCTTGACGTCGTCTCGGTTGGTGTCGCCTCTACTTTGGCCGCGGCCCCGCTACTTCCTCGGGTCGACCATGCCTGCCCCTGGTCTGGAGCGGCAGTCTTGAAAGACAAGTTATAAAACATCGCAAATACAAAACTGCTTCTAGTCATGTGTAAGACACACGTTCATTGGTGCCCTTTTATCCAGCCTTTCCGCAAAAGAGAAACGCATTCGCGTACTGTTTTTGTTCATTACAGCGTGCTCCGGTTTACACGTCTGTGCGGCTACATATCCGCGCTGGGCGGAAATTCTACTGCGCACGTGCCTCAAAAGCATAAAGGCCAGAATACATGGAGCGAACTTCCACGGTGAAGTCCGCGCGGCGGAAAATCCGCCGCGGCACGACGCCGTAGGTTCGTCGGGTTGAACTACATGGAGTAAAGACGGCGTCCGCCGCCGCGCCGCCGCTGGGTTGCCTGCATGCCCGAATCAACGGCGTCGTTCAGTAAACAAACACGAAAGAGCTTCCCGCTTTGGGTGAACGTGTTTTGACGATTCTGCGTGACTCGGGGGCGTTAGTTGTGCTGAAATATGCGTTTTCAGTTCTCAAAAGCATTAAAGGTAGTAAAAAAAAGAAAAGAACGTCCCCGGGAAGATTTTAACCAGAGACTCCCAGAAAATGGAACAGGCGTTCTACCTTCACTCTATCTCGACATTTTTTTCTTTATTGCCGGTCGTTTATAAATAAACACACACAGTACAGACAAGAAAAGGTACAACCACCTGAACCAGGTACAAAAGATACAACGCAAATGGCGGCCAGCCTTAACTCCGGCTTGTCCTTGTCTTTGTTTTCACAACTGCGTATAGTAACAGTCGTACACAAACCTTACTCTCACATTTTTCGTGTTCAGCCTGACTTGGTCTCACACACCATAAAAACCTTTCAGGTTGGCTCAACAACGCTGCCGAACCTTTAGTTCGCATTTAACATTTGTGGGCTTTGATTACGCTTAACGCACTCATGAGTGACAAAATCTTACTACCATATTCTTGTTTGGCGTACACTTTATTCAGTTTACTAACATTTTCTGCAAAGTAAGAATCCACTGGCCTGACATTCTCGTCACCGTTTCTGACAGCCATTCTGCTACGCCATATAGCATGGAGGCCGATGAGAAAGAATACACCGCAATTTACTTCACCAGATTCAATTTCAAGAAAACGTACGTATGCCTTTTGGTGTCAGAGGAAGGTCCTTTTTAGAGTCCGCTGGAGGACGTTCCAGAAGAATACGGTGCCCCATCAATCGACAAAAACATGTTCCACGCGTTCTTTCTTTTTACAAAGTCGACAACCTTTGCTCCAAGGCAAAAACAATCCCTCTCATCAAGCCGCGTTAGGAATAGTAAGGTCTCGGTGTGAAATTTAAAAAAGAATATTTTCACTCCTGCGGGTATAATCATTTTCTTGGCGCATGTGAGCACGTCATGCTTATGACCTCCGAGATATTTCATTCTATACACGGATTCGGGACACAGGAGTTCTACCACATCACAGGATAACCGTTTGCGCGTTACGTTTGGCAAGTAGTGCATTGAAAATCGCTCACTTAAAAACCTGAAAGACGCTACCACTTCGCGCCAAAACCCAGGAACTCATTATGTATCTCTTCATATCTCTCGTAGTTACAATAAAATTTGGCATGGCAGAACCCAATGTGATCTGATTGCGCAATGGCGCAAAATCGACCTAGTAGAGCCCGGCTGGCCCGGCTCTGAATGCATACGGCTGGCTGCTTGCAGTAGTTTGGTGTATTTGAGAGACCCTCGCAGTGATATCGCCTGTTCCTCAAACGCCGATCTGAGAGACGGGCCCCATGTTGCTGTTAATACAAGCTGTGTAGCCGGATAGCCTTTATTGAACCTAATAAAAGCTATCGTACATGCCTATCTCGGCGACACAAGCCACGGCAGTTAGGTCGGGACCGTGTTGCGCTTGCGGCTTGAGCTATCAGAAAAGCGCGGTCTTCACTTGCGTTGCCTATTTTTAGATGCGACTGCATCTCATTCACTCGCCTTGTCCCTCCATACGGCGTTGTTGTCCGTCAACACCCCTCCCCCTACACTATAAAAAAAATAGTTAGCGGCGCCCAGTTTCGATCCCACGACCCTGTGGGCGGAACGCGAGGAACATGGTGCTCTTCCCACTGCGTCACAAAACCGCGGCAGAATCAAACGCTACGAACGCGCCTTATATCCTTGACTCATTCAAACTACGTCAAGAAGCTACTGATACAACGCATGATGGGGCAATGATTAACACTTGCAATAAAAGAAAAGAAGCTCCCACTTACAGCAACAATGATGGAGTAAAGGTCGTTGCGACAGCGAAGCCCCAAGCATACCACTTAGACAGATTGACCAAGATTGGCCAATAAAACATAATATTAATCATAAACATAATAATTATACGCGTTCCCGACACGTTTCACGCGATTTCAGAATCAATCCAACGGAAACACCAAGTGAACCCCACGATGCGTCGCATCTACACAGGGTTCCCCTCGCGGGGAGGTGGCCGCAATTTTTTCAATCGGTCTCAGATGTACAATCCGTTTTTTTAGTTCGAGTAGTCGCGGGACAAGCGTACGTCTATCCAACTGTTTCAAAGCGGCTGTCTGCAGCTGCCTGTACACGCCAAAAGCCATGGAGGGGAAATCGGAAGACCTGATTGGTTCCTTAGATTTGCCACTCGACGCCGCTCACCGCCAACGAACTTTTCCGACCCCGCAAAATAGGTGGCGGACGACCAGCGTCGGGCGCGCGCCGCCTCCGGGCGTTGTTCGTCGACTTTTCGTCGCATATTCGCTCCATGCCATCTGGCCTTAATGCTTCCAAAACTCTAACACGAGCGGTTCGAAAAATAGTAATGCGTAATGCGGCGGGCCTGTGGATCCCTCACAAAAAAGCTTCGCGCCCAACCATCGCCGTCCTTAGACGGATGGTGCATAATTTCTTTTTGTCAGTTCCTTTTCTTACCATATATATATATATATATATATATATATATATATATATATATATATATATATATATATATATATATATAGTTGCAAGAAACAGTTTCTGGGACGCCGGTCAAATTTATGAAAAGAAAAGGGGACACACGCCGCAAAAGGAAAGATTTTTAACGTTTCGGCCGGTGCTCCAGCCGAAACGTTAAAAACCATTCCGTTTTCGACGTGTGCCCCCTTTTTTTCAAAAAAAAAAAATATATATATATATATATATATATATATATATATATATATATATATATATATATATATATATATATGCTGTTGAAATGTAACGCGAGCCTAACGGAATAACGGAAAAGGTTTTTCTTAATACTAATACTGGAAAGGCGCAGTTTTTAGCTGCCTTTTTTTTTGTTTTTCCTTCCCTAAAAGTTATTCACTTTGCGGCTTTTAGGCCTAAAGTAATGCGGAAATTACGTTTAACGTCTCTTCATGCATGAAATTAACCCGCTCCCGTTAGACGTCTCTACAAAACCTGGGAGAAAACACAGAACAAAAACATGCCGCACCTCACTAATAAAATGTTAGAAGATACTTGGTCACATCAGCACAAAATGACTGGGTGTAACTTTGGCGCTAGACACCGCCAGCTAGCGCGTTTTTCGAAACTCAAGAAACAGGCAAAGGGGCGTACGAGGGTAGCACGGCTAAAATATCACACAGGAACTATCGGGAGCCTTTGCAACTTCAATGGATTGACAACATTGCCTACCGGACATTGTACAAACCTTCCGGCCTTCCGCACACGCGAGAACGTGTTACAAATGCCCGAGAACTTGCACTCAACGCCACGTCAAAGTTGTGAGAAAGGACATACTGTGTCAACACTGCCACAGCAGATCCACAACAGAGAACTGTCACCATATCGGTGCCTTAATTGTGGCTAGCTTTGAGAAGCCAACCTTGTTATCCGGCTAAACTTTTAATTAAAGCGAGGGCCAATAATTAAGGGTGAAGTTTGGTGGTTTGTCAGCCCGACTTCCCTACGTCGTAGGCCGTCGCAAGTTATCGACCCCACGAGCACCTGCGAATTGGACACGTGGTCGACTTTTCGGTTGACACGATAACAGCGCGAGTGAACGCAGGGTGTGCCCCGTCCTTCCCAGCCTTATAATGCCTCCGACTAAAATTAGCCCCCCAGATCTGAGCACCGAAAACGAGCGCTCATTAGTCGAACACCTACGAGTCTGTTTAGGATTATTGATCAAAAGCTGACGAGGACAAGTCGATGTGTCGTTCCGTAGAGCAAAGCGTATACGAACACGCCATGTATTCGTATGAGCTCATAGAGCTTGTTAGTCGTCGGAACGAATCGATTAAGCTGAATCTCGAAATATTGAATTTCCCGCTGCGCCCGCGCACTCGGATGGGAACGCAAGGTTATTATGTAGAGACTTTTGCGTTTTGCGTGAGCAGGATTTGGGAAGGCCGGGAGAGGTGGTCGAAATACTTCGTCTACCCGAGAAAGACGAGTTAAGAAGCACTCCCTTTTGCTGCCGACTGCACATTTCGAAGCAATGCTTTCGTTAGCTCTTTTCTCGCTTGTACGTGCTGCTGCTGCTGCTGCTTCTGCCTTTTGGCCGGTGGCGCATTGAGTACGCGGCGTCGGAGCCTTATATACTACGCGGCGTACGATAATGCACGCGTTCTCCTGTCTCGGCCGTCGGTGCCGCCCGGCAGCCTGCCGTAACTGGGGGTTGCAACGTTGCCGCATGCGACGCTGACTTTTCTCTGATAGCAGATGATTCTGGCCACCGTGCATAATTCCTGCGTTTCCAGAAAAGCGACGTAAAGGAGTGAAGGGGGAAATAGGTTACCCAGGTACGGCTGACGACCACTTAAAACCATACTAGGGGTGGGAGTAAAGGGGGAGTGGGGAGGAGGCAAGGCAGTTGATGACTCTATCACGCTCTCTGCGCTTATAGGTAGAAGGTGGGGACTTCGCCAAGGAGATTGAGACCATGGAAGTATCTCGTTGACCCTTGTATCTCTCGATGCACTCGCTATCGGTCACCATTTCGAAAAATCAGCAACTACGCAAGCAATATAACACAATCAGAATATGCCACACGCACGTCCATTTCAACTCAGGTATGGCACGTTAAAAGCTGTCGCTTTCGACGAATGCGTGGAATAAGTCATGTTCTTTTTAAAGCGAGAGGTTTCAAAGCGGAAGGTGTCCCAGTGGGTCCGATTGCGTCTGTCGGGAAACTAATACATTTCCACCCGCCGCGGCGGCTCAGTGGCTAAGGCGTTGCGCTGCTGAGCACGAGGTCGCGGGTTCGATTCCCGGCCGCGGCGGCCGCTTTTCTGATGGAGGCGAAAAGCAAAAACGCCCGTGTGTACGAGATTTCGGCGCACGTTAAAGAACCCCAGGTGGTCAAAATTAATCCGTAGCCCTCCACTACGGCGCGCCTCATCGCCTGCGTTGCGTCGGTGCGTTAAACCCTTCAATCAATCAATCAAATCTAATACATTTCCCCATATACCAGTTCGTCGACTGAAAAGCCCAGTTATGATCTCTGAACACACCACGCGTGGTGGAAACCGGGCTTCCGTTGCATCAAAATGGTTAATTTAAAATCGCGAAAACGCAACGCTTCTAGTTAGCAAAATGCACGCATCGATAGTGAAGGAAAAGTACAATGATATGACTTTATCTCACCAACCACCGATCGGTATGGCTTCGAAACGTCCGCAGGCGCATTTACTTTTGGCGCGAAAAATCGTCGCATGGGTTCTTATTCCGCGCGCTATTTGGGTCCTCGAAGGTTTTACGATCGATTGGACGCACTTCTAACTTTCCTGCTCCGCTCAACTTTCTGTACGAAGGGATAGTACATGTTTTTTGGAGCACCGTTATTGGGACACGTTTTTCTTATCAAGAGAAGCCTGGCGAGCACACAATCTCCGTCACGAAGCCCCTTAGAAATGGTAGGTTTCTTCGAAACAAATCCCAATAAAAAAGGCTTACAAGTAGGGTTTTTGTTTCACATTTACAAGAACAGCCACTAATCAAATGCAATCTTCGACTTCACACTTGCTGGCGAACTGTTGGTTCGAGCGTGCGTTCGCTGCCTCCAAGCCGAAAGAATAATTTATGACGATAGGTTTGTTTCACCATGCAATTTAACAACAAGTCAGAAGATAGGATTGCGCAAGGCGGTTACCGATGCTTTTGTTTTCCCGAACGCACCATTCTCGAGTTGTCTTTATCACTTGCATATGTGCGACTCTCTTCTAATGTTGAAGACGCTTACGTAACTGCGAAGAAACCTTACATTCGGGTGAGTTTTCAATGATATCGCATCGAAATTTATTCGAGACCCAAGAACGTTACACGCCCTAAATAACTCCTGTCACTACAAATCGAGAAACGTGATGAAGGCGGCGAAACAACGACCTGGAAACATCTTGGTCAAGCGCTAAAGCTGTACAGACTTGCAAAAAGAAACCACCTTCACGAATAGGCTGTTGGAAAGGCAATGTATAAGACGTCGCAGCGGAAAACAAATTTGCATTATATTCGGACGTTTTTTTTCTTTAAAGCTTTTTTTTCTCTGTAATGAGAAGGTCGCCTCAAGGCAGCGTTATGGTGTGCGTTGCGTCAGTGCTATAAAAATAGACAGTTAAAAATGCTCACTGCTCCAGTAAATGGGACGCAATCGTGAGTTCGCCCTTACCAACCCGTCGCGGTGATTTCTAGTGGTTCTAGTGCTTGGTAACGCGGTCCGCTTGGTGAGAGATGTGAAATCCTGCGGACAAAACTATCCGGGCCTGCCACGTGTGGAGACCTTTCAGCGGGCAAGTTTGGAAATACATCTGACACGCAACAGACGGTTCTTCGACGAAGGAAGAAGAGACGCCGGCTGTGCCGTTTCTCCAACCTTGCACGAACAGTGCAAACTGCGCCTATTCTTATTTTTTGTAATTTTTGTGAGCTCCTCATGTACAGCAAGCCTGCGTGGAAGCCTGACCTACGCTCGGCGCCCCTCACAAGGCACACGTTTACGCGCGCTCGGTATTTTTTTGGGTATTTTTCTGGTAACTCTCGATGGGGGAATTGAAAGTTCAAACAGCTGAACTGTTAAAAATACCGAGGGCACGTGAGCGCGCGTGTCGTGAGGGGAGAGAGAGACTAAACATTTTATTGTTTCTTATTAAAGAGTCCTTAAGGTGGCCTCCTCATTCCAGGAGTCCATTGGCACGGGCCGCGTCTTCTGCCCTCTCTACCAACTTGCGCTGGACGTCGAGGGAAGAGCTGGCCAAGGCGCTCTCCCAAAGCTCATAGGTGTGGAAGGGATTGGGCGGGTCAAGTGGGCTTTGTGTACAGCCGCCGACCATGTGAAAAAGTGTTCCAAACTCCCCGCAGAAGCGGCACAAACGGGGATACAGGGTGGGGGCTATGTGGTGGTTTCTGCTAGGGTGGGGGTAAGTATTAGTTTGCAGGGCACGAAGTATTCTATCGTGACCCTTGGGTAGTTGTTTGTGCGGTAGGGCGTACGTTTGTCTTTGGAGCCGATAGTGCGTTGTAATCTCATGAAACGAGACTAGAGGAAGCGGACGCAGATCTTCTTCTTCAGGTGCTCGGCCGGTCAATTCTCGAGCTGTGAGATGGGCAATCTCGTTCCCTGAGAGTCCAATGTGCGCAGGCGCCCAGATTATCTTGGCGGGTCTTCTTAGTGGCTTCTGTTGAAGTATTTTAAGTGCAATTTTGTGTATTCTCCCGCTGAAAAAGTTGCGACAAGCCTGTTGAGAGTCAGTAATTACGGTCTCAACCTGAGTTTGGGTAAGCGCTAAGGCAATGGCCGCTTCCTCGGCGAGTAGAGGGTTGGCTCGGTCCAGTGATACGCTGGTGCGGTGCTCTTGGCCTATAATAACTGTTGCTACTGAGGCCCGCCTTCCGGGATAGAGGGCCGCGTCCGTGTACGCCACGGCAGGATGGCTTCTATACCGCTTTGAGATAGCACGGGCTCTTGCTTCTCTGCGGTCGGCGTGATGCACTGGGTGCATGTTTCGCGGTAGCACAGGTACTGTAATGTGGCGCCTGATATCATGCGGGATGTCTGTGACTTCCGGTGTTGGGTGTTGAAGCGGAATCGATAGTCCAAGTCTCGAAAGGATGGATCTGCCGGTTTCTGTAGTGCCTAATCTTGGCCTCTGATGGGATAGGTGTGCCTCTATGAGTTCATCAGCTGTATTGTTGAGTCCGAGACGAAGCAGTTTGTCTGTCGAGGTGCTGACTGGTAGGCTCAGAGCCTGCTTGTAGGCTTTTCGTATAATGGTGTCCAGTTTCTTCAATTCCGTTGTTGAGAGCAGAGCATAGGGTATTGCGTAAGTGATCCGCGAGATGACGAACGCCTGCACGAGTCGGAGTGTATCGGATTCACCCATGCCCCTTGCCTTAGTTGTTATGCGCTTGAGCATGTGTGTGACTTGCTCGGTCATGGTCTTGAGCTTGTTGATTGTTATGACATTTTTCTTGTCCGCCTGAAAGGTGACGCCCAGTATCTTGATGCTTTGAGCAGGGGTGATAATGTGCCCATCTATGTGTATGGCGATGGTGGGTGTCTCTGAAGCTTTCTGTTTAGTTGGAGACACGAGCAATAGTTCGCATTTTTGAGGGGCGCAGCTCAGCCCGCATGACCTTGCGTAGCCATTTACTACGTCCGCTGCTTCCTGTAGGCGCTCCTCCATTGCTCCCACTGAACCCGTGGTGGACCAGATGGTAATGTCGTCCGCGTAGAGACCATGATTTATACCCTGAATAGACTTAAGTAGTGCAGGGAGTCCTATGAGAGCAATGTTAAAGAGGAGGGGAGATAGTACAGCCCCCTGGGGAGTTCCACGTCCTCCTATTGGAAAGGGGTCCGTGGTGTGGTCCCCTATTTTGAGTATGGCTTTCCGATCTGTGAGGAAAGACTTGACATACTGGTAGGTCTTGACTCCGCAGTCCAGGGTATTCAGCTTCTCCAGGATGGCCGTGTGTTTTACATTATCGAAAGCGCCCTTTAAATCCAGTGCCAATATAGCCGTCGGAGAATTACGAGTTGCGGGTCTCATTGCTTCTTCTTTGAGCTGGAGCAGTATATCCTGCGTTGATAAATGGGGTCGGAAGCCCACCATTTCTGGGGGCAGTTTTCCCGTGTCTTCGAGGAAGGATTGAAGTCTTTTGAGGATGATATGCTCCAGGAGTTTTCCTATGCACGAAGTAAGAGATATGGGCCGGAGGTTCTCTATACTGGGTGGTTTTCCTGGTTTCGGGATCAGCCGAACTTCCGCGGTCTTCCAGTCCTCAGGTATTGTTCCTTCCTTCCAGATATTATTGAAGTAATTGGTGAGCTCCAAGAGCGACGGGTCGTCAAGGTTAACAAGCATCCTATTAGAAATGTGGTCCATTCCTGGAGCTGTGTGTCTTCTCAAAGTCTGTATGGCTGCGGTCACTTCGTGCAGTTGGATGTCTTCGTCGAGCGCCGGGTTTGGTGCTCCTGAATATGGTGGTAGAGGTTCTGTTGGGTGTGTCTGGAGATACCTGTTCTTGAGGGCTGTGAGCAGGTCTTCCATGTCTCCAGGAAATTGGTGTATGATTTTAGCCATGTTGTGATGAGACTCTGTTTTGCTAACTGAGGAGTTGATCAAGAAGCGGAGGAGCTTCCATGTTTTTGCAGTGGTGAGGGTGCCGCGCAGGCCATCGCATAGAGAAAGCCAGTTTTCCCTGCAGAGAGAGTTGGCGTACTTCGCAGCTTCTTGTGTTAGCTGTGCGATCCGTTTTCGTAGTCTTCGATTGTGTCTCTGCCGCTTCCATCTCCGCTGCAAACTAGTCCTCGCTTCCCAGATGTGCAGTAAATGAGAGTCGATGCACGGCGTGGCTGTGGTTGTCTTTATTATTTTGGTGTGTGCAAGGAAATCCTGATGAAGTTGTTTGATCCAGTCGTGTAAAGAGATTTCGACTTGGGTTTCTTCGGCTGGTGAGCGGTTGCTCCGTTCCTCTCTGAGCTTCGTCCAGTCTGTGAGGTGAGCCCGACCTATTACTGCTTTGTAGTCCGATCCTATTACAGTGGTAGATAGAATGGCGTGATCGCTGCCTTGATATTCGCCCGTGTGGATCCATTGAACTTGAGGAATGTTTTTCGTAAAAGTCAGATCGGGAGCTGTGTCTCTGGTGACGCTTGTGCCAATGCGTGTAGGCCTACTGTGGTCTGTGACAATCGTGAGGTCTTGAGATTCTATCAGCGAGTGTAGTCTAGTGCCTCTTGGGTTGGTGTATGCGTATCCCCACAGAGGGTGAGCAGCGTTGAAATCCCCCGTAATGACAAACGGGTTGTTGGCTGCTTTGAGTGTCGCTTGTTCAATTACTTGCTGAAGAATAAGTGGGGAGCTTTTAGGCCTGCAATACACATTCAAAACGTACAGCGAGCGGGCCTTCTTGTGGACATGTGGTATTATTTCAAGTAGAATGCCAATTTCTTCGGACTGCTTAAGTGGGTGTTGAATCGCCACGTATCGTTTGCTGACCAGAGTGTGCAGGCTTTTGTCTGTGCCTGTTTCGTACGTAATGTATCCTGGAAGGCGAACTGGTGTATTAGTTTCTTGCAGAGCTATAATTGCTGGTATCGTCGTGGAAGAGGAGATGTATTGGGAGAGTGATCCATTTTTGTTCTTGAAACCTCTGCAGTTCCACTGCCATATAGTTATTCCTTGTCCGTGAGACAATTTATTACTGGGTGGATGAAGGTCCATCTTGATTCATGGGTGAGGAGAGACATGTGGGGTTGGCGTTATCTGTTTTGGTGGTCTTCCTGGTTCGGGTATTGAAGTCGGCTTCCTCGAGAACCTGCACCCGTCCCTCGAGCCTCGTTAGGTGGGAAGTTATTTGTTTCAGGGTTTCCATAATTTGAAGGCTTTGCGCACTTTGGGCTGCTTGCATGGCGTTGATAGCACGCGCCACGTTTACCTGTGCCTGCTCTTCCATTGCGCACTGTGGGAAGATAATGTTGGAGTTATTGTCTGGCTGCAATAGGTTATTCTGCTGTAGGGGTTCTTCGGCTGGTTGTGGCGGTATGGTCACGGCGCGATTGCGCTGTTCTGGGGAGGGCATTTGTGTGTTTACAGAGCTGGACGCTTTCCGGTAGTTGTTTAACTCTTCCTTCATTGCCGCCATGTCTGCGCGCATGGCTGCTATCTCATCCCTAAGCATTGCATTTTCTTCTAGCAAACGTTTCTCTGTTGGTGTGAGGGAGTTATGAGCTTTGGGATCGACAATCTTTGCCCAGCTCACCCGATGCAGCGATGTCTGGGAGTTTTGGGAGCCTTCTCGATTTCCTCTCGTGGCGCTTGGGGAACGGCCTCGGGAGGAGGCCCGCGACTTGGACTCCGAGCGCAGCCTGCAGCCACTCGAACCCCTGTCGGGTCCTCTGGAGCCGCCTCTCCGCGTTTGGGATCTGGAACGGGAGCGGTCCTGGTTTCTCCTCGGTCGTGGAGACGGGGACCTGGAGTGGCCCGAACGGGGGGGCTGGCTATTCCCCACTTGCTTCCGCCGATTCACCGGGGGCAGGAACCGCTGTGGGCACGCCTTAGACGCTGTGGTGTGGGCGCCGCTGCAGAGAAGGCACTTTGGGTGGCAGTCATGTTGGTTGCTTGTCAACGGGGATCCGCATGTCTTGCATTTGGGCGTTTTCGGTGGGTTGGGACACACGTCGGCTCTGTGGCCCACTTGGTGGCAAGTGTCGCAGTATGCTACCGTGCGCTTGTACAGGTAGCATCTCGTTATTACTCCAGCGACATAGATGCTGTACGGTACCTTCTTGCCTTTGAACGTGAGCAGGAAGGTGCCGGTGTTTCCCATCCTTCTGCAGGTGAGAAGTTCGTGGTTCGGGGCCACAATGGCTTCTTGGACTTCCTTGGGGGTGTAATTCAATCCGATGTTGTAGATAACGCCCTTGCATGAGTTGTCTGGAGAAACGCCGTAGGACGAAACTTCGAAGGTGTTATTGCCAATCGTGAGTTTCTTGATAGAGTTAAGTGCTGCAGCGGTCGCCGGCGATGGAGTGCTTACTATGAGAACGTTCTGTTCTTCATCGATGCGGATCTTTATCTCCGCAATGCCACATCGGAGATTGGCTTCGCGTGCGATAGCTTTCGTCAGGTCCATAGGGCTCACCTTACTCAGCTGGAGGCCGTTTCGTGGACGGATTGCCAGCTTGTAGTCGTCAGCGGGAAGCGGTAGGGTTTTCGGCTTGCGCGCCACGTGGCTTTGGCGGAGGGCCGGTTTTAGTGGCGTCGTGGTAGGGAGCTGTTGCATCTTGCGGCGTTGCGACCGGCTTGTAACTTCTATCCACGGGATGTGGGCATTCTCATCTTTTTCCTCTGGCGGAGGATCGTCGTGAACGTCACGCATTTCCATTGCTTCGTCTTCGGATGGGCCTAGAGACAGGTTGGTCGCATGTCCAGCGGCCCCGTCGAGCGGCCTGTCGGCCATCTACAGAGGTGGGGCTGGCGTGGCCGTTGCTAGGCCTAACGCCCGCTTCGAAATTTCAAGTGGCCGTAAAACTCGTAAAAGTCGACTTACTGCCCGAGGTTTGGTTCCGGCGCACTCCTGATGACTTTACGTATGCAGTCCGATGGTTGTAGTCGGTCACCAAAAAGATTTCACCAGAAAAATTGAAACATTTCTGGAGCCAAGGCGAATTCCATCTAGGTGGCGGTGATCTCGTGAGGGGAGACCAGAATCGGCCAGACTTGTGCGTACGCTTTCTCCACGTGAGGAGCTCTCAAAAAATACCAAGAAAAAGAAAAAAAATGGTGCGCCTTGTTCTAGTTGGGCAACAGGAAACACAGCAGAGATGGCGGCACCCCTACCTGTTTATACAGCGCCAAGACCATGATTCCTTCCGCTCCCTTAAATCGTATTGCGTCGCGTAATATTACGGGACTGTCATCAAAATAGCAAAACAAAACTCTTCATTCTTTCGTTTCAATAATTTTTAAACTCAATTGTCCATACCCTTATCTTGCGCTTGCTCGCAAGAATGAGTTCGACGTCGTTAGAGCGCAGCAAGAAGTCGAGGCAAGCGTTTTTGCGGGGCAAACATTTCGAGAATGGATTTGTTGCAATATCGAAGAAAGGACTGCAATTTCTAAAAACTGTGGGCTTTCCGGGAACAAACTGCAATGCTAGCCACTCTTTCACTGATTTTAGTTTTGGCAGCACGTCGCATACTAGAGTTAGCCTCAATCATTTTTTTCAGGCTTGCCGTTTTTCTTAGTGTCCGGGGCACGTGTCTCTTTTAAATACACACGTTTGAAGCTGATTCCATTGCCAGAAAACGAACTATGGCATCAATCTTCCCGAAAGCTCGTCAGTTTGGTGTAACAAGAATTCTTAATAAGGGCATATATAATTTTACAGTGCCCCCCCCCCCCCCTCTTCAACTTATCTTACCAATCCCCTCCTGCCAGCTTCAATTTCTGCCCTTTGCAGCTATACTTTATCCCCGTTCCGCCAGTTGGTATTAAGCAAAACCTAGTGCCTTCGGGGTATAGGATCATTACCAGAATCTCTCATCGAAGACTAAGAGGGGAAAAAAAATCGCTGCCAAGTGATTTTTGACCTTCCCTTTGTACCTTTTTTCCAGTCGTTAATACAATGTTTTATTTTACTCCCATTTTTTGCCTCCTTTCGTTCTAATCAACGCACGATATTTTGTTCGATCCGATTTGCAGTGCTTCGCATGAACGGGTTTTTCAATTTCGTCGTCTACAGTCAGCGCAGGACTGACGCCTTCCGATCACTGTTTTGTCTTGTTCTTTTTTTTTTTTTGTCGTAATCCGCGTATGCAGTTCTCCTTTTCCAAATTGCCGCGGCGAAATCTTCGCCCCCATTTAATAAACGCTACGGGCGCTAGTGCAGCCACATAAGCAGAAACGAGACACTTTTAAAGACGATAGTCTTTCTTGGGCTACTTAAACCCAGAAATTTTGGTCTGTCTGTATGTCTGTGTGTCTGTATGTCTGTCCGTCTGTCTGTCTGTGACTCGATTCAGCCACCCGGCCAAAGCCAAACAATGCCTGCGCAATAGTCTTATATAGTCACAGCTAAATCTAGCCGTCTTGGTCCGGTGTAATGTTCATACTTGTCAACATTGTTGAAAAAGAACAAGACATTACGAAAATATGAGACAACAAATCAATACAGAAGTGATATTTGCAGTGTTCCTTTATAAAAATTCAAACATGCTTTACTTCTGCGAAATTAAATACTTCATCAACTGCAGAAAAAGAATTCACTCCGCCGTCGCCTGCTGTCGCCCGCGCCACTATAGCTTCTGGCGCCATTTTAAGAAATCAACCGGCAACAGTTACGCAAGGTTCCACTAGATAGTTTCCACGTTCTACTTGCAACGCACGTGGAGTAGGGAAACGCGGTTCTATGAACGTTGAAGTAGGGTGCCTCGATTAACGCGCGTCTTCGCCGTACGGCAGCGTTCGCATCGAGACACCGGGTTTGGTGCAGTGGAACGCGGGAAATTTAAAATGAATTAATCAAACATTTGGCGTCTTTGCCTTGGGAGGAGCGCGACGCAAGAGGAACAACATAAGAGGTGAGCGGTAAAGCGAAGGGAGGCATTTGCTTCTCAAAACCGATAAAGACTATCTTTTGACGTCATTTGCAACGAAAGGAGCAGATACGCGGCCAGTTTTTGAGGTCTAATTTCAAGTAGTATCTCGGACTCAAATTGCGGGCATGTTTCGCAATTTCCACTGCTGTTTCTTTGCTGAATTAGTGTTCTGAAAGGCGGCTGGGCGGGCTTCCGAACAGTTTAGGCTGCAAAACCAAAAGTGCGAATGAACGCGTCGGCATATCATTAAGCGAGACAGTGACACCGAGAAAGAGGAGAAGAAACGCTTTATTTGCAAACAGGGCTTAGGGGAGAGGAGTGGCGCAGGATGCGATGGGGTCTTGCGCTTGGTGGGAGGCGGTAGGTGCCCGTTGCTGTCCGTAGATGTCATGTGAGTGTCTGGGGAGGAAGGTTTTCCGAGGGTAAGCTCTTGATTTTGTCGCCGGAGAGTCCCATTTTCTTGGCGATGCCTGAGAACTTCCGCACGAAGATTGCGTATTTCAGCTAAAGGGGTGCGTCAGTAAGGAAGGCGTTCGGCGTGGAGGGGGTGTAGTAACGGGGGCAGATGGTGCTTGCGGAAGCCGGCCCTGGGAGCTCATCTGTATCGATGATGTAGTGTCTCGAGGCTGTCGGACGGCCTGGCTGTAGGTCTCTCCGCCAGCAGAAGAAACAGGGGAGGAAAGTGGCTCGCTGTCGGTAGTGCACGCAGGAGTTTTTGACACTTGAACTTGCGCGTCGCGAAGCAGGGAGGGTGGCCTCTGCGGGCGGCGCGGTTGAAATTGTTTGGTGCATCCAGCAGCTCCCGTGAGGTGATTCTCACCGCATAAGACGCACGTGGTGGTGCATGGGTGTTGTTCTGTAGGGGAGACGGTGCCGCAGGTGGCGCAGCAGAGTGCGGGCGGAAGACGTGGACATATATCCTTGCGATGGCCGTGTGTCCAGCAGTTTTAGCAGGCTTCTGTCTTGCGCTTGCACGGGTAGCAGCGAAGAAGGGCGGCCCGGTATCGAACCCGAAAGAGGACTACGGTGCCGCTGAGGAGGGCTTGTACTAAGGTGGAGGGGTGGCCTCGACACTTAGCGCCGAGGATTTGGAGGGCTGGGTTGTATTTGATGAGGCTGCGCAGGATGTTGTCGGCGGAGTCCGTGGGAGGGATGTCGAAGATGGGCACAGTGGTGGTGTTCTATGGAGGTGGAATGTGGTTGGTCAGCTGGAATATTGTGCCATTGAGCGCAAGAGACGTAAGGGAGAGGTATATTGGGCACGGTTTTCGGAGGGAGTGCTTCGGAGGGAGTGGAGCGGTTGTGGATGCGAATTTGATCCTCGACGGTGGTTAGAATTTTGGCCTGAAACTGAATCGCATCCGTGAGCTGGGCAGTTGACACGCGCTGTGGAGCACTAGGCCATCCTGCGGGCGTAGAATAACCTTGATGTCATCGTCGGACAGGAATAGCCAATGGGGTGCGCTTTACGGTTAGGACGCTTGGACCTATTGCGCTTGTTGGTCGGTGTTCGGCGCGGAATGTTCGCCGGAAGGGGCGGCGTGGTTGGCGAGTTGGTGGACTGCTGGCGATGCTTGCGACGTATGCAGACCCAGCCGGGTTCGTCGAGTTCTTCGGGAGTGGCGGCGCGGCCTTCTACGGCGCACTCCATGTTGGTAGATGGAGTGTGGGCGCGCGTGCCGTTAGGGTGCGTGCCCAGGGGACGCTGTTGGGGCGCGTGGTTAAGTGGGGGGGGACGCGGTGTAGCCTGCGAGAAAGGCTGCGCAGCTAGTGATGGGCCGGCGTTCTGGCTAGCGTGAGGTGGTGGCGTGGTGGTGGTGGTAGCAGTAACTCACGATGTCACCCGCGTTGTCCCGTCGTAGTCCGCACCGTCGCTGCCCGCACCCCTCCCCCTACACTATATAGAAGAAAATACTATCCGGCGCCAGGTTTCGATCCCTCGACCCTGCGGGCGGAACGAAATGTACATGGTACTCTACCCACTGCGCCACAGAGCCGACACAGAACGGGACGCTACGGACGCGCCTTATATCGTTGACTCATTCAAATTACTGCTGACGAGCGCTCTCTCGTCAGCAGTTGCCACACAAGTGCAACAACATTAACGTAACGCAAACTACTTAACGTCGTGCGCCCCCGGAAATGCTCTGCATTTGATCGTGCCCCTCGCGAGGGGGATGTTTATACAGGAACTCCTACTTCTAGCGGACTCCTGGCGCCCTCTTTTTGCCATTGTAGAGACTATGAGGCGGTCTTCGAAGGGCGCCAAATTTGAAATCTACAAAATTTTTGTTTGCTTCGAGGGGTCAGGAAAAAAAATACAACTTCGTTGACTTCGAAATAACTACCCTTTCGTGAATCACTCAGCTTATTCCAGGAATAAATTAGGTTTTTAACCAAAAAAATGGCCGCGTATCTGCTCCTTTCCTTGCAAATGTCGCCGAAAGACGGTAGTTGACTGGCGCATATGCCACCTAAAAGCCTCCCTTCTCTTTTCCGCTCCCCTCTCATGCTGTTCCTGTCACGTGTCGTTCCTCCCAAAACAACACGCTAGAGGTTTGTTCAAGTCAATTTAAATTTACCGCGTTCTACTGCTGCAAGTCGAGTGTCTCTATGCCAGCGCTGCTGTATGGCGGCGACACGCGTGAATTGAGGCACCCTACAACATTTATAGAACCACGATGCCCTACTGCACGAGTGTTACAAGCGGAACGTGGGTCCCATCTAGTGGAGACTTCCGTTGCTATTGCCATTTTATTTCCCAAATGCCGCCATGAGGTAGCTCTGGCAACAGCAGGCGACGGTTTTCTGCTGTTGATGCAGTATTTGATCTGCGATCGCAAAAACCATTCATCCATGACTCTTTTTAATAAAGAAACACTGCAAATATCCCTTTTGTATCAATTTTTGCCTTATATTTGCGTAATATCTTCTTGTTCAACAATGTTGACTAGTATGAACACTGACACCGGACTTAAACGTTTAGATTTGGGGGTGAGTATCAGACGTTTGCTCAGATTTTAGTTCACCTTGGTCGCGAGGCTGAATCGAGTCACAGACAGACAGATAGACCGAAATTTGTCTGTTTTAGTAGCCCAAGAAAGACTATCGTCTTTAAAACGTACAAAATATCGAAGAGCTTTCAAATATTCCCCCACTGGGAGGTAATATGGGCAGGAGTTACATTGTGCGGGCCAGCTATAAAAAAAATGTGCAGTGGCCTAGTTCGGCTTTGCCAGGATATACGTGGCGTGAGCTAAGGATCAGCTGGTTATTCTTAGGTTTCCTGGTTGTCTAGGATTAGCTGATAATCATGCTTACTGCTGCAAAGTGATAACTATCTAATCCAATCCAATCCAGTCCAGTCACTGCCCTTCGCGCATGCGCAGCACCGCTCTCCAGGAGCCACGCAAAACGGCTATCAAGCGGCTCCGGCGCACCATCAGACTTGGCTACTGCGCAACGGAGGCGCACAGCTGGAAACGCGCGGGCGCAAGTGCGTCTGCCGCGGCTATGACGTCACTCCTCTGGAATGGGCAGACCGGCGAATGAGCAGACCCAATTCTGTACACCCCCGTACTCAGATCGGATTGTATTTCCAATCCGATTCAATCCAATCCAATTTAATCCAATCCAATTCAAGCTCCTCGCGCTTCGAGGTCCACGCGAAACTGCTCAATCTCGCGGCCAGTGTAGCTTACGCTACAAAATAGTTATCAGTTTGTTAACGGTAGTGTAGTATTCCACTAATACTACTAAAATGAACTTTGGCCCTACTACAATAGCCCAGTGATGTTTCTTGACGATGGCTTCGATCAGCGGCTACGAATCGCGCAAACAAGACTCTGCGGCGTAACACATAAATCGTCGGAAGGCGTCTGGGGAGACGACGGGGAGGTTTTGCTTCCTATAATTCCCTTAAGGACTCCACAACACTTTTTCAAGCTTTATTGAAATTCTAAATGCTTGCAGAACGCAGTCAACCAACTCATCCAGCACTTATACTAGTGGTGGCAAAGTACCTAAGCCAGACTACTGCTCTATGTTCATCAGATGACTTGGAAGCCTGCTCAAAAAATGTTTCGCTCGCTTGCCTCCTTGACATACTTCGACCACTGGAAATACGTTACTACAACGGTGTACCGGCTACTGGCCGGCTTTTCCTATGTTTAAGCAATGAACTTAATCGATAGCTGCTTTAAAAAGAAAGCCACACAAGCAAAGCAGACACGGAATGCGTATCTGCTGCGACGAGCAAATCACGCGGTGTCGCTCCGGGTTGGCAGCAAGTAGTGAAAGCGCTTATCGGAAGTGTTGCACAGTCTCTCTTTTCTATCAATCACATGTTTGATATTTCTGTTTAAACTGATATTATTGTTATAAAGAGAGGGAAAAGTTTTTAATCAACCAAGATTCTGCTTTTTTAAATAAAAATAAATCAGTACGAAGAAAAGTTCCTCCCACTCTAGTCCTAGAAAGGATTCGTTTTCGTTGGAATACCCTACCGAGCCCCATTTCTTGTTTCAGGCGTCCCAAAGCTAATGTCTGCTTGCTCACTTGATCGTATGTAGTTCTGTACTCGGTCGTACATAGATAAAAACCAGCGAGAGAAAGGCGTAACACCGCCAATTACTAATTACTCGGCCCTCCCCGTAGGGGCCGCCGAGAGGCGGCAGTAGGCGGCGCAGCAGTCGCGCGCCTCCTGTTCTTCTGGACATTTATGGTGACAAGACAAGGGCGTCCAACGCAAAAAAAAAAAAAAAAAAAAACGAAACAAATACAGTGCATTAGGTACAAAATTAGTTAAGCGTTACTACCACTTTCGGAAAGCGGCTGCCGTGGCCGGGAGTATACGTGGGTTCGATTCCCGTCCGCGGCGAGCGCTTTTCTGATGGAGGCGAAAAGCAAAGACGCCCGTGTGTACGAGATTTCGGTGCACGTTAAAGATCCCCAGGTAGTCAAACATAATCCGGAGCCCTCCACTACGGCGCGCTTCATCGCCTGCGTTGAGTCGGTGCGTTAAACCCTACAATCAATCAATCAATCAATCAATCAATCAATCAATCAATCAATCAATCAATCAATCAATCAATCAATCAATCAATCAATCAATCAATCAATCAATCAATCAATCAATCAATCAATCAATCGCCAGAAGTAGGAAAAGGAATAAACGAAGAGTGAAGGTAGGAAAACAAAAAAAGTGCGAAAAAATTGAGTTCTTGCTTTAACCCTAAAACACAGAAACGACTAAGAGTTTCCGTGTTTGAAGATGTTAAACAAAGATGTTAAGATGTGAAATTGAAAGTATTAAAGATGTTGTTCGAAGATGTTAAACGCTTAAGAGACCGGAGGAAATGGTTTAACGCGGGCTAAACAAGTTACTGGAGCTGAATGTAATCAGGAAGATAGGAAAGCAGCGAATGCCTGAGTCGCAATCGAATTTAGAGGCCCCCTGCTATCCCAAGGCATCATTACACGTTCATTGTTTCCCCAAACCGGAGGGAAAACATTTTCCGCAGTCAAGATAGCGCTTCCGGTAAAGTTCTCATCCAAAACCACCTTCGGGAAGGAGCAGAGAGCGGGGAGATCTTATGGAAGAGAGACTACGGCGACGACTCGCTACGGGAGGCGAGAGTGAGGGAGCGGCGGTATCACATCCCCAACAACATAAGACAATGAGTAATCAGCCCTCCTCGACTATCCGAAGAAGAAGACGTACGCCTCGGGCCACGGAGGAGGACACCTCATTTCCTGCCCCGACGTCGGCTCCCCTTCCGCTTCCGGCCTCCTGCAACCCGACTCCGAGTCGTGATTGATCGGTGTTATGGTGTGCCACTCCGTACCGCTAAGAGCTCCGCGAAGGGACGCGAGAAAAGACAGACATAGGCCACGATTAAGACGAAGTTCCTGTATGTGTTGGTTTCTGTTCCTCTCGGAGGGGAAGTCAGTGGACCTACCCCTACCGCCCTCGTCTTCCTTTTGTGTTCGCCTTTCATACTGCGTGATTACGGGCTCCGCCTTTGTTATTTTGCCCACCCCTCCCCTTCTCGCTTCCTCTCCAACAATGCAAAGTCTTATCTGGCATCTTCAATCGTGAATTTACGAACTCAAGCTCGCTATCTTCCTTGTGTCAGAGATGTCTTCCCATTATAATTATTTTTCTTAATTCATAATCTGCGTGCATGCTTGCTTTTACATTTTGTGTTTTGTTTGTGAAGCGTAATCTATTGGCATTCCTTTGAAGCCATCGTTTCGCCCAATCTTGCTATGCTGATAACTGCAATGTAGGCTGCATTATTGATTAATGCCCAGTGAATTTTATTTTTGGTTCAACTTTCGCGGTACTCCGGTGGGTCCCCAATCAGAACAGTTTCGAGGCAGAGTGAACTAACGAAGCAGTGCGGTGAAACAAACATCGCCAAGATTCACGAGATGTCCGCTCCTGACAACCGGACGTTTCAACCGGCAACGTGTGAGCGCGGCCAGCGAAGTCCTGCCGAGCCTGACAAGAAAGATAAAAGCTTCCCTCTGTATGCACAGTACAAAACTGTCGGACGCAGGAAGAGTCCATGGTGGCAGCCTAAGGAAACTGCGCCGCAAAATGCTCTCATCCTTATCTTGAGCTTCCCTTTTTTCCCTTCCTCCTTCCTCTCTGAAAGAAAGCGTTTCCGTCACCCCATCTAGCTGCTGGGCGAAGGCATTCAGCCGAATGGCCACCAAAGCGAATGGACGGACACTTGCCTTCATTTCCTTACGTTCTCGCCTTGTCTTTGTGCGACTCATCGGAAGTTCCTTCAAGTAGTCCTGCTGTCCCTTCGTTCATTTCGCTTCCTTCAACCTGGTTTCCGACGCCTAGCACCTTTGTCCACTGGAACGGGGCACGGTCGAACGATGGAACGCAAGAAAGATGAGCTACCTTTCTTCAGCTATCTTTCTTTCAGTCTACTTTGCTTGACTTGTCTTACGGGGCCAGGAAGGCACGAGCAAAACAGCGACTCCAACAGCTTCAATTTCTGCGAATTCACCAACGAGATGTCATGGATGACTCGTTCATGACCCGGAACATTGGCTATGGCTGATTGATGACGTCGACGTCAAGGTCTGACGATTTGTTTTACATTATACTACGAACAAGAGGCATCTAAGTTTCACTCGGCCTTCCTCCATGCTCGACTCACTAAGTGTAATTAGGGAGAATTAATCTTCGTAACCAATTGGGATGGTTGGTTTTGCATTTGGACAGCGATTGAGCACTTACCCCGTCTGGTCGCTGTTACCGTTAGTAGGCGCGCTTAAATGTACTTGTAAGTGGAGCCTCGCAATTCTGCACGCCGCATAAAGCCAATTTTAGGAACGGAGGTTGTGCCGGCGAAAGAAAATGCGCAGAGAACGCTGGGAGAAACGTAGTTATGAGCGTATTAATTAATTTAGATTAATTTTTTTGATTACCACCAAAAATTTCCGAGACGTGTTATTTAGGACGCGTTGGAATTCATGCGGTTGTCTTCCTGAATCTCGTTCGGAAACACTCAATTCGCACGCCTCAGGAAGCCTTTATTTCTGGTGACCCCGGTACGCTTTTTGAGGAAACGTTGGGGGGAGGCGGGGGGGGGGGGGGGGGAGTGCGAGAGAGAATGCAATCAGAGAGAGCGCACCGTAATTCATGCGACCTTGGTTCAGAAACATCTTAGAGGAAAATTTGTCTTTGGCTCCCAGTACTCTGTCTTCCTTCCTTCCGAAAATATATCACAGATGGAGATTTGTTAACTCCCACAACGAACACGTATGTTTTCATCCGATCGTGAAACTCCGTTTGCTTTTACAAAACAGGTGACTTATTTTCCAAGACAGTTTCCCTGCCGATTTTGCCTAGTACAGTGAGGAATGTGTCACATTTTCAGAACGGGGCTCTCATAAATAACTGTTACGCTGTATTTCCGTCTACTGATTAGCAAGAATCTCTTATTTGTTCTTAAACGTTAGTGAAAATTTCTGCTTCTTGGCTATGAGTGTGTTTTTTTTTCTCTAGACTTCCGCTGTCTTTCATTTCAGTTTCAATGTAATGGGGGTGCTCAGGTCCCGGTCACCCCTTACCTCACTTTTGCTAGCACTTCAACATCCGCCATGGTGTTTGGATATGCGTTTACGATAGGAGGAGGAATAAATGTTTATTTCACGAGCGCTGGTGCTGCTGTTCAATTAATTCTGTTTTCATTGTTTCACTGTTTGTGCTTTCTGGCGTTTATTTATTCTCTTGTGTTTGTCAATACACATTATTTTTTATTGCATTCGTGATATACATTTGCATTGAGTAGTCTCATTACAATAGAAATAGTAAGTGTATAACCTAATGTTTACGGATTCATTATTGTTGTAGTGCTTCTCAACAGGTTCACGCTTACTTTGCAAAAAAAGGCAAGAACGTATGACGTGCAAGCCGGCATGATGTAACTAAATCGACCAGAGTGTTCACACGATTTCTAAAAGTTGCAAAGCAGACTGACAGAAGAAAGAGTCTCAGTGTTAAGGCTTCTCAATCTGGCTTAAAAATTCATTTGGAGTTTCGCACGTGGATGTGTCTGGAGTGCATAACCCACCCCAACATCTTTACCCTGTCTTAGTTTTTATTCAGAAGGGTTAGCTATTAAATCCTCTGTCGGTAATTTTACCTGGTCTAATTAGTGTGGACGGGCTTTTTTGTGAGTTCACAATCGTCAGGATCACAACACTTTCAATCGTTAATATTGCCCTCGGCCTGAATCAATCCGCTTTCATCTTTGGTCTCACCCAAAAGCTTTTACAAATTTCGACTTGGGATATCTTAGAATCTATAGTTTGTTCCCATAGTACTAGCTGTGGGTCATTGATACAGTCCATTCTCAGTCATACCTCTATTCATTCCGAGGTCTCATGAGTTTCGACCTTCAATCCACGAACAGCATCACCTGATTTCGCTCATTTGGCTGGTTGACTGAGGGTAATGTATATGCGGCCGAAATTCTCCCGTTAAAAATGGGGAACCCTTTAGTGCCCTTTTCTAAGCCCGCTTGTTTTCGGGACAACAGAACGGCTTGGCTCGCTCTCCCGTGGCATAGTCCCCTGTGTTCCCCATCTGGTGAAAGATGGCCGATAACCACAGGTCTTTTTTTTTTCCTCGGATTGGAAGCTTTTTGCCGTTTATTGAACAGCCTTGGGGATGCACAGAATTAGCGGATATCGGTCTTTGTGCCCTACTTCCGAAGGCAGAAAAGCTTACGGGCCCGAGGCTACGAAGAGGACCCGGTATTGTTCGCGGACGGCCATAAGAAAATGCTCTAGTATCTTACACGCCAACAGAAAACGCCTTTCAAAGAGAAGATTGCTCTTGTCATTCTGGTCTGTTTTGGTGGGCCGAGTATCCTCAAGGAGGACCCGAGGGAATATACGTGGAATAGGAATGCATTTTAGAGTAGAAACGGGGCGGCGATTTGCTGGTGGCTTCAGTTGAGTGTTTAGCGCTGGAAAACTATTTCCTGTCATTCGTGCGAAAACACTGTCAAGCAAGAAAAAAATTCATCACTGAGAAGAATTCGAAGGCATTGACTTTCGTTGTTAGGAAAATAGCGCTCGTTCTTGCGTTATCTCTCTAGCTGAGGCTACCTGTAAAAACCACTTTAATGCATGTGTGTTACGCGAATAATGAAAACCCCGTTGTTGGCAGGCATTGCTAATGCGCGTATATTTAGTAATGAAGACCACCCTTACTGATACGTCCTCGGTCAATGAAACCTGGTGAAAAAACTGAATTTAAGTCGCACTTTTGATATCGGTTTTTGTCAATTTGAGTTACGGCTGAAATTTACTGAATTTTAGGTGCCATGCTATTAGCCAACCTCAAAACAGCCGTCACGTTTGAAGCAGCCTTTGCGCACAGAGTACAAGTTGCATACTTTTGTTCAGTGGAACAGAATAAAATTAGACATTTAAATCAGAACATTTATTTTTAAAGGTCGCAGTTGGTTCTGTACAAACAGCTAGAATCATGTGGATGCGGATATATAGATGCTGATTTCTTCAGAGAGAAATGAAAATTTACCCATGCTATTTAAGGTTCTGGGGAAATTAACTTGTTTGTTCGATAACAGATTGCTAAAGTTTAGATCTTTATTTTGTGCTCTTTCGTGAAAAATGCTCATTTGGAACTCACCCTAGCACAACGAAGAGCATACTTGCGTAGATTTGGTCTTTGCTATCCAAAGTACCAAAATCGTCATTGGTGCGAATAAATCTGTTTCTTACAACTGGCTCCGAATACCTTACAGTAATAACAGATTCCTGCCGTAACATTCAGCATGGACGCATATCACTTCCCGCATTACGCATGCTCTCATCGATCAATCCCCTCCCCGAGCTGTACATCGTCTGAACCCCTGGCCACTCGTCCCTCGAGTGAAATGGGACGGCTCACGCCGCTGCCGGCGCCCTTCTACACCGGGCACTTCCCTCAGGAACGAAACCCACGGTCCAGCCTCCTCCACCTCCCGCTGTTCCATCACGCTACCACGACATCCTGCACCATTATCGCTACCTTCGCCTCACTTTGCCTCAACTTCACCCTCAACTAACCAAGGAGGAAGCAATCATCTGGCGTCGATTACAAACAAACACGTATTACAACGCACCCATCCTCCACGCTATCTCTCCTAACAAATACACCCTCACCTGTCAATTCTGCCCCTCTCTTAATACTACCTACCACATGGGGTGGGCCTGTCAAAACACCCCATCGCTTGCCCCCAATCCCAGCCCTTCCCCAGAGCAGTGGGAGGGCCTGCTGAGCAGTTCCCGTCACGCTGACCAGATCTTTCTGGTCACCCATGCCAGGGCTGCAGCCAAGGCCCACGGGTACCTGGACTGAGGCGAACCCACCCCACCGAGTGACGGCTCAACCACTACCGTTTGCTCTATTAAATGTTTATTCTCTCTCTCTAATCTTCAATCACCAGACAGAAATTGTAAGGGTTTAGTTGCTTGCGTAATATTTTTTTCGCATTATAAAATTCTGTTCTTGAGTCAAATAGAGTTGGTAGTGGGTTCTACCATGCGCTTCCAGGATGCTTCTACGAGCTCGTCAAGCCTATGTGTTTGGTTAAGCCCTAGTATATGTTTACCAGCGTCGTGCGCGAAAGGCCGCGATTTTTGTGCAGAAAAGTTGTGTGACCAACCAACCGAGAGCCTGACGGAGTGACCTACTCTCAGACTGACATTAAGCAAGTTGTCACAGGTTGGTTTTTAACATTTTTATTCGGACGCAATTAGTATTTCAGATGTTGTACAGCGCGGAATAATTCAGCCAAAAGATTGCACGTCAAATATGCAACACTTCACGCACGTTAGTCCCGTGCCTCCTTGCACCTCGCACTGATAAGAATTCCAAGTGGTAAGACGGGTGGAAGACATACGCAGGGGTGAGAGGGATAGAATAAAATTGACCATCCCTTCCTAAAGAAAGTTGCGAGAAGCGCGGAAACTAAAAGTGCGTCGTATCGATCGTCCAACTTTCAAATACCCAAATCGCAAACCAAAATGGAACCCCTGCGACGATTTTTCGCGCGCTAAATAAACGCATCAACGAAAGATCTAAATCGATACCGATACGTCGCTTATGAGAGAAAGGTATACTATTGCAGTCCTTCATGATCGATGCATGTATTGTCTGACCCAGAACCATCCCGTTTTCGCGATTTTTCAAGTTACCATTTTGACACAGCGGAGGGCACGGTTTCACGCACGCGCCGTTTGTCCAGATATCTTATCAGAGCTGTTCGGTCGACCAACCGGTCTATGAGAAAATCCATCAGTGTTTTGGCATAACGCCATCGGACCCACTAAAGATCGTTTTCGCTTTGAAACTTTACGCAACAGCAAGCGCGATCTTTGGGGGCTCTTCCTGTGGGAGGTGTCACTAAGTCCAGGTTACAGAGGTGCTTGCTGGCGAAATGAGCCCTTTCCATCTTAAAACGCTGGGAGACTTGATTAATTGATTAATTGTGGGGTTTAAAGGAGCCATGAAGAGAAAATACAACTTCGTTTAATTTGAAAGAACTTGGATTCAGTATCTCACTCAGCTCCAGTACAGCCACAAAATATGTTTTTTTAACGAAAAAAAAGCAAGAAGTATTTAAAAACTTTCAAATTTTGCGCCACAGTGACGTGTTATGAGCCAGAATGACGTCATACGGGCCAATAATTAAACATAATTTTCAGTGCGTTAACTGCACGTTAGCATTCAAGTGATGCGGTCAAATGGAGCTAGAGGCCCCATTACAGACGTCCAGTCATGTGTCGTCGCAACAGGTCAGTTAGGCGGCCGCCAATCGCACAAACAAGGTTCCGTGACGTCATAGAAAAGTTGCGGGAAATTGGCTAGGGGGTCGCGACTGCTTCACACGTTTTCTTTAATATCTCCGTTATTTGTTCAAAGATTGCGATGATATTGGTATCATTGTTATCGGGACTAAGCAGTCTTTCTAATAAACCCAACTTGTATTTTGTCTTCATGGCTCCTTTAACGCGCCGGCGCAACGCAGGCGATGAGGCGCGCCGTAGTGGAGGGCTCCGGATTAATTTCGACCAGGATCTTTAACGTGCGCCGAAATCTCGTACAGCTGGGAGACTCGGAAAGAACCGATCAGCCGCTCCACACCACGCTGTGGTGAAATGTTGACGAGTGGAAGGAAAGCGCACTTTCTGAAGGGTTAGCTCTTTGACCGTACCGCAAGCAAACCCGCGAATCTTTGGAACTCGGACTGCAGGACAGAAACTCCATCTTTTGCAGCTGATGTGCAACAGTAAGACTGCTTGCTCACTCACAGGATGACATTCTTTGTCGCTACTTCTTGACGTCGTTACTGATTAATATCGCACATGCATCATTCACCCTTTCTTGTTTGCTTGCTTCCTTACTATCTTCAATACTTTCTTCCTTGGTAATCCTGTTTCCTTCTCAGTTCCTCGCTTTATAAAACGGAACACCTGGCAAGCACAAACAGAGCGACATTTTAAAGCGGTAACTTTACCACAACATCAAGAGAAATATCTCCTTTTTTCCATCTTTATCTCAATCCGCAGCTACAAGACATAGGAGAAGTTAGTATTACAAACAAACGCATTGTCATAAGAAAAAAGTATCCGTTTTCTTTGCGGCGAAGTCATGTCAATAGAAGTAGCGTCGTCACGGGTATTCCGGATCAAGAGCCGCTGTGACCTGGGGCGGTATTCTCGTAACTGTCCCTTTTGAAAACGTCCCTTTTGCGTCCCTTTCATCGTGACGTACTTCCGGTTAAGAAGTGGACGTGGGCAGCATGAAGCAAAGTTGGCAGTAGGTTTGCCGCGCTTGCGTTACGTCACTTCCGGTTCTTTGCTTTCAGCCAATCAGGGCTCGCCAAAAGGGACACTTTTGAAAGGGACGCAAAAGGGACAAAACTCGAGAATACCGCCCCTGGAGAACAGGCAAAACGTTCATCCGGTCTCGTCGCTGCACGGAGTCTCACACTAATATATACTAGAGGGGAATCTGGCGCTGGCATCTGGGCAAGCCGCGCTTTAGTCAGCGTGCCGTCCTGTACTGCAAAGAGGAGTTTCATATTTACTTGGCGTGGCCACTGAACAAGCTCATAAGTTGTCTGCGACCTCACAAGAAACATTTGATTACCGCTGTTACGGGGAAGCAAAAAGCGAGATGAAATAAAATGGTATTTGGTGGAGTGTGCGTGTCGATCATCGCCATTCCGACCACAGCTTCGCGCGGTCTCGGCCTGTACGCGATCGTGGATGGTACGTGGGTCATGTCAGGCAGCCCCAGCCCCGCCGCGACAACAGCTCGCCTACGTCCATCGCCCCGTGCCCCCGGCCCGTGAGACGCCGATCAAGAATTTCCAAGACCAGCCCTGAAGAGACGAACCGCAGACGTGTCCCCAGCCCTGTCGTCCGACGTGGCTCCGACAACCTTCGATGCTTCGTCGCCGCTGAAGGCTCGCTGTTGCGGGGCAAGGCATCACCAAGCACATCATCGCCATTCGTGGGGGCAAGCGATTCCTCCTCGTATATTTCTATCACATTTCCCATGCGCATCACAATCGTCACTTCGCCCTTGCTTTGACCGGGACAGTCGCCCTTGACCGAGGGGTGATGTCACGGGACACATGGGCGGGTGCTGTGGGCCGCTTATGGCTGGAGACACCGTTAAAACGTAATTGAAATTTGGTTAAATTATAGAAAAGTTTCGCTCCTAAAGATTCATTTTTAAGGAATTTTAGTCGATTCAAGCCAGACAGATAGAAAGGAAATCTCGCACTGTTTTGTTGATTTTGGCTTCAGAAGACAGGAGGCGCCATGCGGAAGGCCGAGCCAAGTAGAGAAAGAACGCTTTCAATTGCTGTGCAACTGCAGCGACACATTTACACAAATACAAGTGTGAAACAGCTCACCACCATTGGGTGCTGCCCATCACTGATGTTGATGTGTACGCAGTTAAGGCGTTCGCGAGCTAATATTCCCAAAACGAAGCCGTGGGTGGCATTTTTTATCCATTCCTGTTTACCAAGTTATTACAAATACATTTGTCGCGTCCTGCGACCAGTGTTAGCCACAAAAGCACTGGCAGTCGCAAAGATATCATTAAGCGGTGACACCAATAATCATACACTTCGCCAGATGGACCATGCTTTTTGACGACAGTGCAAGAACACGGGTTCATTCAACTACATTTTAAAAGCCCCCGCAAGCAGGGATTTCCAAAAAAATCTGTCAGGCCAATGTCTGGTGAACTAAAATTTATCGCCATTTTTTGTCTCTTTTGAAGAACCTTACGTCCACAAAAAGACAGACATAAAAATGCGCTAACGGCTCGAGCACACAACGAACGAGTTTAATAGAAAAGAACTGTAGCTTCACTTATAAAAAAGCAACAATCTTTAGAAAAGCCAAGAAAACAAACCAGTATCCTCCCCGCAAGCAGTCGAAAACGGTAAGAATGGCCGAGAAAAGCAGGCGACAAAAGGGAGAGTACAGCAGACTATTCGTTTCCGGTTCAGCAGAGACACCGAAAAGGACCAGATTTTCCGCAGACGGCCATGTCCCGCCATTCTGGGCGCTCCTCGAGTGTGCAACGACAGACGCGATGCACATTTCCCGCTGTCTGTCGGTTGTAAATCGCCTCCCCTGTGAAATGTCCTAACCCTCCACTATTCCTGTCAGCCTCGTACATCATCGATGCGTATTCCAGGGGCCTTTTCAATCCTTTCGCTTTTATTTCACCTCCCTGGCTGCACGCGTGCCGGCCCAATTCAGGCTAGCGTTGCTGCTGCGTTCCTGCAACCTCACATTCTCCGTGTCCCTCTACAGTCGTCGGCTTCATTTTTGAGAACTTGTGATTCCATTCTTCCCCTTCGCCCGAGCGAAGCAGAGCGGAGTTCGTGCGGAAACATTTTCCATGTATGCTGCATTGAACACTGTCATGCCCTATAGCCATCGCCATCTATTGTCATCCCATTCGGGTCGGAGTGCCTAGAAGCACGCAATATCATTCCGTAGCTGCGTGTACTTGACCTCTTGCAGAATACAAGGGAGCGGACACGCTTCTACATGGTGGGTAGCAAATTACAGTGCCGTCCGACGGGTGAATAATGTACGTGGTGGATAAGGACGACTTTATTACTCGATATTGTGTGGGTCTTATTTATTGAAGGAGGAAGTAGCCGGAATGTGCGGTGACAGGAAAGGATGTCTGCGCTTCTGCTGGCTACCGGATCAACCCAAATGGCGAACTCTGCATTGTTGAACCATGAACGATTTCTTTTCACGACGACAGGCAATTTACTACTTCATATTCCCTGCCTTTAAACAAACCAGCTGGGTATCTGGCACCAACCTTTAAATTCTTTTTATTATTAGCCCTCCCACAGGGGCCGAAGAAGAATAATAAATCATGCTTGCATGGACATATGGTACAAGTAACGATAGAAGAACGTTGTTAAGGATGGAAAGAGAACGTGAATGCCACTCTATAGGAAAGTTATTACCAATGTCAAGGGAACAAAAATGTCCGGTTTTGCAATAGCAATGCACTTATTTGTATTAGTTAGTGCTAGTCCTTTAAAACTAATTTTTGTGAATTTATTCGTATCTCAATCACTTCCTGAGCAGTTAATAGATTTGCAATACCTCGCTCACAAGCAATAGCCGAAAAGAGCGCACATACAAATACGAAGGTTCATATTTGCGTCATCGGCTTCTGATGAATATTGCTAACGAATACATAATTAAAGCACGTGGTACCATCTAGCTCCATTTCAGCGTTTACCATGTTTGCCACTCATTTCTTTGCTCCGAGTTCGCCCCCATGAAACGTGCCGTGCGGCACCGCCCTGTCTCACGTGACAGCACCGAAGTGCATTCCTTTGTCTGCTTTTCCTTCAGGCAGTATGCAAAGTGCACGCATGTGGGTGGGCGTGGTCGCCTTTATCTGGCGTCGCCAGGATCGGTATGACCGATGTGGGCGTGGCATCGCGAAGACTTGGTCGCCTCGGCCCTTCGTGAATAATGCGCCCTGTCGCCGACGCAGTCGCTCCGTTCTCTGGGTCCGAGTTTCGAGCGCGCGTACACCGACATCACCCTGCTGGGAGTCATTAATTAGTTCCTCCTATACGGCGACTTCGAAAACGCGACAACATCACTTGAAATCCCTGTAATGATAGAGCACTTCAGCTAAAGTCTCACAGATTTAAGGGCGAAACCCCTTAGGGGCTGGGGCTGTTGGCGTCTCCTGTCGTCATCGTAATCATCGTCTCACGTAGTCATGGTACTAGGTACCACGGTACCAGGAAACTCGTTTACGCCGCGCGCTAGAACGTAACGCGTTCTAAAAAAACTCCGGGACACTCCTTTACTACTCGCACTAGACAACTTCATGCTTCAAAGACAAAAGACTTCTAGAGCAAAGCTGTGTAAAGGAAAGTTTGACATCCACCTAAATGCAGCCACACGGCTACAAAGGAAAGCTATACAGCTTTCTCGGAAACTTCGCAGTTGAAGAAAAATTCGTCCTGGTCCAGGATTCGAACCCGGGACCACTGCTTAACGGGAGCAGTCGCTCTACCAACTGAGCTAACCAGGCGGCTAGTCGTTAGTAGCGCGAAAGCGAATTGATCAACAACTCGAAGTGAAGGACAGGTGTTAATCGACCAGATTTAGGGGAAATCCCCAAGGTGGAGTAAGTTTCTGTAAAGGAAAGTTTGACATCCACCTAAATGCAGCCATACGGCTACAAAGGAAAGCTATACAGCTTTCCTGAGCAAAGCTGTATACCTCTACCTCCCATTAATTTCCCTCGGTCCAGTTTCGAGCCCCGCGTAAGCCGACATTACCTAGATGAGAGTTATTAATTAGCTCCTTGTATACAGCGATCTCCAAAATGGCAAGAACAAAGCCAGGAACCTCAATGGTTCTCGAGTACTTCAGCTGCAGTCTCGGCAGGGAGTCGAAACCTGCTTTGCAGTAGGAGTCGACCAGTCGAACGGCGGTCATGGGAAATGAAAACTGCTAGCTGGTGTGCGCGAATACTGTGAGATACTGTTTTAGATGCCATTCCAATCGCCATAAATTGATTAGAGTCTCACCATTCAGTTAAAATATACAAGTGCAATTTCCCGTTCCGAGACGGCTACAATTCCGTTACTTACGCTGAGATTATTACGGGACCATATTTAAACGTTTGATATAGCCCTAAACCACCCTAAAGGATATCAAACTGGTTACATTTACACAGGGAATGCTTAGTATTGTGCTGAGAAAACATTTTACACTAAACAAAATCATAGGTCTTAGACAGAAAAAAACTTTGAACTGTTAGACCGCGAAAGCAGGCTGTGCGATCCGCACCTGTGATTCCGCCCCCGGTCTACTGAGGCCAAAATGCGTAGCTTTTTAGCATTTTTTCAAGAGAGGAGAGAGATTGACTTTCAAAAATCTCTGGATAGCACCGTGTGCGTACAGGAAGTGCCACGCTTATACGCATCAGGAGCGGAAGTTGGCTGCAGCATGTACGAGTTTCTCGTTTGGCCTGTTTCCTCAGTAAGTAATGGTAATGACCAGGTCTCCGGAAGTAATAGAAGCTTTCCCGGCCTGAACGAGTTTCCCGGTGTTTTAGTACCGTCGCTACGTGATACGAACGACGATTACGAGGACAACGACGAGACGACAGGAGGCGCCAACAGTCCGAGCTCTTAAGGGGCTTCGCCCCTAAAAAGCAACGCAAAGGAAGACAAATCGTAATTTTGGCCAAGCAGAATTGTGCATTGTTGAGTTCTTATTCTTTGTTTACAAAGTTTACAAGGCACAGACGGACCACTACAATTTTCGACTTGTAGAGAAGGTGACAAAAAATAACAAGAGGTCCCACGATCGAAATCAGCAGCCTCCGGGCAAAGAATTCCCACGAAACTTGGTACCGGTAGATTGATAAAAAATCGGCGAGATAGTTGCACAAATACCGCGACAACCTCAAGCAGGAAAACCCGGAACAGTCGGTTTTAAAGGAAATCGCACGACAAAAGCGACCCGCGGTTAATGCACCACACTTTTAGGATGGAGCCCTCCATCCTGTTTTTGCGGTCTGTAGCTGCGTTCTTTTTAAAGTTAGCAAAGGTGTATACCTCTACCCCCAACAGTTTCATCTCTGTGAGCGGGTCGGCGTCGATCTTACTCCGAGGTCATTGCCTTACAGGTTACTCCGCAGGTTACGCTGCGCGTCCCCCGTACAGGCAGGGGCTGGCATCGAGGCGCCAACGGTCGGTGATCATTAGCGTCATGATGCGCTACTTCGCTTCGCCTCTCCTAGACGGCAACACCATCTGAAGGGAAGGATATAATGCGCGTTTGTCGTCCTGTTTACGTGTCTGTTCATGGCGCAGTCGTGAGCGCGTTTCGTACCTCCGGTTGCGGCAAAACGAGTTCATGGTTCAAATCCCGGCGCAGCCGCGTCAATCGAAGTTTTTCTGGCGATGTCATTTCGGTGACGGATATGATGTCAGTTCGATCTTGGTGAACCCCAGCATAAAACACTTTCGTGATAAAGATAATTCATTGCCAGGTAGCTTCTTCCGTTACTTTACTGCAAACTATATGGTGGTACACTCGAAAGAAATGACCGCTAATGAGCTTTGCTATAACGCACCTGAAAAAGGCACTGACGATTACTATGCTCCCTAATCCGAAATTTGTGCGTAGCGCGAACTCCAGTGTTCTCAGACAGGGCGCATATTTACTGCGCCTCAGGAAATGATCGCATGACCAGCGAACGCACGACGGCGCGCGCTACTCTGCCGTTCTTTCACAGCGCGTCGCCGCCGCCGAGTATGTTACTGCAAATTGTGTTTGAACCTCCCGCGCAAATGTTACGTGGTTCGAATTAGGGTCTCCTCCGTGGGGGCGCATGGCGAAAGTGTTAGGGGATGCAGTGAGAGAGATGACACCATAGCCGCGCGTGCCGCCCTCTCCCTCACACTTGTGCTGTCGATTTTCTTTCTGCCTATTTTGCGTCGTCCGCTCAATCGGCTACGTGAATTTCAGTGCCGCCGCAGCCGCCGTCCAATCCAGGGTCCATGCGTTAAGTGGCTTTGCCCTGAAACAAATGGGCGTTACGAAATACGCGTATTTGGCGAATGATGAGGCCCAGCAAGTGATTTGAGTGAAAATAGAATATGCGCTGGTTAAACAGCGCAAGGCATGAATTTGCGCTGTTGTCCCTGCCGTGATTCTATTTTTTGCTCAACTTTCAGGCAGGCACCTGTCTTTCGCCAAATTCGCCCGTTGGTCACGCCTAGTTGTCATTCCGGGGCGTTGCGGTGAAGCCGACCAGCGGGTATTCCTCAGAGTGTACGAAAAAAAGAAAAACCTGGGTCAGGTGCAATACAAAATCTCCGTAAAGGAGACATAGAGCGATGTAAGAAAGATAAATTGGGGAGAGACGTGACTGATAACGAGGTTAAGGAGAGCGCTTCACGCGGTCACGTACAACGTACACCACCGGAGAACTACAAACGATCGCACAGTTCCGCACGTAAAAATATGTTGGTGCCGCCGCTCGTCTACGTGAACCTAAGAACATATTCCTTTGTTGAACACCCCCCGTTTCAGAAGGCCCGGGAGCTTCAAATGCCTTATAAGTTCTGATAACTGGAAAGCGCCTTTCTGACTGCTTAAGGTCCTAATGTCTCTCTCACACTTATCTTCACGACTCTCTTAATTATTATGTAAGAATAACGTTAAAGAGAAAGCTGTCATGCTTTGTTGCTCGAAGGTGGTGCAGCAAACGGGGCAGGCAACGGAAGGATTCCCTTGTTTAGACACGCTTCGTTAGGCGCCGTGAAGGCGCAAGAAGGGATTGGGGGAGGAGGAAAAGAAACGGAGGTTTTCTAGCAGCGTTGCTGTAGAAATCGATCTGCTCAGAGCTAGTAGACCCTGTAGGTAAGGCCAGGGTGAGCTTCCGGGTGACGGATGAGGGAAAGGCGTCAAACACGAAACGGGACTTAGCGCTGCCCGCGTTCTCGAGCTAGCCACGTTTGTTTGCGGGAAGAACCTTCCAAGCGGGCCTTACCCTCCCTTCTCAAGTTAGCGCTTGCGTAGCGGCGTTAGTTAAGTAAGTGGGGTTTCGAAGCTTGCCACCCGGGCTGTGTGCTGCCCCCACGAAGACAGCGCGGTTTTCAGGTAAATGGGAAAAGGTGGCGCGAATTCCATTTAATCATAAATTCCTTCACAGTTGAATGCTTTCTGGAGCACAATTAGGCTTAGCGCATTTTCTCGCGACCTAACCATCGAAGGCGCGGTGGGAAGACGTTGTGCCGACGCCTTTAACTGCAGTCGCGCGCAGTTTGTGTGCTGCAGTAAAGTAGCTTGACGTTACCCTTTTCGCCTTTGGCTCTTTTTGCTTTCTGGATTTCGTCTGCTATCGGAATTTTAATCGCGGAGCTCTTTAAGCTTGAGCTCTGTGTGTGCGGAACGTTAACAAAAACTTGTGCTCGGTGAAGTTCACAGGGGAAAAATGCTAGGCCAAGCAGTGCGAGGAAAAGTGGCGAGGAGGCAAGGAGCCCACGAGAAGGTGTTGGGAGCGCGCCTCCACGAAAAGTGCTTCCCGCGGTCAGAATCGAACCTGCATCACTTAAGTTATGACACTGGCGTCTGTCGTGTTGCGCTATCATCACATTCGGGGTGCTCAGCATTTCATTTGCGTTCGTAGCGCGGGTGTTGGCTTTGAACTTTAGCTAATGTGGTCTTTAGTACCAATAAGACGGGCAGACAACATAAGAAAGGGCAAGTTAAAGCAGGTAAAGACCAGCAGCACCGGTGTTCCCTGAGTCTTCGTACCGCAATTATGAAGACAGCGGGGGAGAAAAGAAGGGGGGTGGGAGCGAGGAGTTTAAAAGAGGGGTGCCGGGGAGAGAAGGGGGATTTTAAAAGGTAGCTAAGAGTAGGGCAAGTAGGTTGAATAAAAGAGACAAGTCAGTTGCTGACCACCGCCGCCCCGATTCAAAGGGAGAACCACTAATCATCATCAGCAGCACCTAAGGCCTTATCGGAACCTGCTCCTACCCCGGCGTGATGCACGACCTACAGCTGTCGGACGAGAAGACTCGACCTCGAAAAAGAAAGTTTTGCTTTTTGTTGGAAAAAGATGCTTGCTGCACGCCAAGATCGTAGCGTCCTGTCGGACTGTTGCTGGCATGATATCTTTCATTATGCGTACTCTAGTCTTTGTCTGTGCGTGGGTGTGCGTGTGTGGTGTGGTGAGGAGGGAGAAAGAGGGTATTCCTAAAAGCATTTGACGAATGAATATTTCAGAAAATAGCGCTTTGGTTTTGTTCGTCAAGACCCCATGTTGAGACAGATTCTTCCCCCCAGAAGCTGCAGTCAGTCGCACAACCGACAGGAAGAAGTCACCCAAAAAGCAGGGAACTTAGGATTAAGGGTGAAAACAATACAAGCTCAACTGTAAGTAACGCTGGGGTAACCGATGTTCCTTAATGTGTGATTTCGCTTTATTTATTTATTTATTTATTTATTTATTTATTTATTTATTTATTTATTTATTTATTTATTTATTTATTTGTTTATTTATTTATTTATTTATTTATTTATTTATTTCCACATGCGTCGGTCATCTCGACATTGCCTTGAATACTTTGTAATTGTGAGTTAAGGGTTAAATATGGGAAGGCCGGCTCTTAAAGTGTTAGCGAAAACTTCCCACGACCTGTTCTTAAGGCGAACATGATTACCGAGTTTGGCTTAGAATTTCACAGCCTGCACGTCGGTCTGGAGCGAAATCTTAAGTTCTGCGCGAAGACACGGGGCGTTCGGCAGCTTCGAAACTCGGCGTGTCCTTGTCGACACACTTGTACTTCCCTTCTAAACCATTGCAGTCCTATTGTGCTGGGAGTTTGAATTCATCAGGTCATCATTCTTGTGAGCGTCGTTTGCTCGAGAAATGTGAACCTTTGTTCCGACGCGCTTTAAGCAGCACGCTACGTTTATCAATTAAGGTGACCCACGCCATGTATTAGGAAATGCGTTAGCCTACAAAAGAGCGCTCACCTTTTTATTTCTACATTTCACATTGTCCCCACACATTTATTAAGCGGAGAGCTTTCTGAAATTCCTGGACGGAATACCGTAATGCAGCTCTGCAGGGATTCTTAAAACGCTTATAAATCGGTGCGCTGTCAAATCGATTTCTCCCTCAGATGACCCAGTAACGGCCGCAAATTATCTCGTCACTCAGTCAGCCGCGGGGTCAACTGTTCTGCCGTTTGCTTCTCCAACAGATTGTCGTCGACGCAGAGTAGAAGCAGACGAGAATGAAACACGTTCGGTGGCGAATTCGACGTGCCTCGCTCCGCATGACTTCTCAACCTCGTCTAATCGACGTCGCGGCGCACAGAACTTTCTTCAGCATCACATTGCTTTTTGGCTTTCCCCCAGAGTGATGACAGTCACTCATTTTTCTTTTTCTTATCTGACCCGCGCACAAGAGAGCTGTGGCAAGGCACGTGTGGACACCATACGGGCATCGAATGCTGTACTTTGGTTGCCAGCGCGAAGTTAGAGTTGGTGGTGTATCTCAGTACTCTTAATCATCATCTTCCAGCGGGCACGTATCGATCATCGCAGCAGTGGAATAAGGAAGTCGTCTCATCTGAAATTAAAGCGGTTTCAATAACAAAGTGAAGGGATGTTATTCAACGCTGCTTAGAGGATGATGGTGATGATGATGATGATGATGAAGCTTTTTCGACACGTGGTCCCGGCGTGCGACCGTACGCGCCCTGTCCTATCTAATATCACCGGTGTCAAAAAGCAGTATTGTGTCGCTATAGATAGCGAGTTGACACTAAACAGCAAGATCTCAATTTTTCTTAACGGGATAGGTGGTGTGAGGCTGGTAGCAGGAGACGAAATTCAAAACATAGCATCTGCTGGCACTTCATTAGACCTACCTTATCGACGTTATGATTAGGACTGTGTTAGCTTCAAGAATTAGTTAGCGGACAGCAGCGTCACAAAACGAAATTTGTATTTAACCAATGCCACGAACTTAGTGTTGCTGCAAAATTTTTTGACGCTTCATCACATATAAGACGAGTGTTCTGGTGGTCGCAGCACTTCTGATGATTGCAGTGATCCAAAGAACGTTCAGAACGTCCCTTTCGGCACCGGCTTTCTCCGGCCACTGCCCCTGCTTTGGGCCATCCCCACCCGAGCGGCCACCCGAAGCCAAGGCATGGGGCGAGGCCCACCCGACAGTCTCTCTCTCTCTCTCTCTCTCTCTCTCTCTCTCTCTCTCTCTCTCTCTCTCTCTCGTTCTCTCTCTCTCTTTCTCTCTCTCGCTCTTTTTCTCTCTCTCCCTGTCTCTTTCTTTCGCTCTCTCTCTATCGTCAGCGTCCGGTGGATTGCACAATCGATTCGGCTTGCCGCGTTGTCCGGCCGCAACAATAGAGCCCGTTTCGTGGAAAGCGCCCAACGTAAGCGCGCATTGTTCATATGCCTCGGCCAGATGCGACGCCGTGTAGATAAGAAGGTCGCACAGCTTAAGCCTACTGTTTTTATACACACTGGACTATTGGCGTGCAGGCCACAGCATGCTGGTCTCCTCGTGGTGACGAAAGGTAAACTTGCCCACTCAAAATAGCTGATTGGCCTCTGAACGACGACCTTAGAGTTAAAGCTTTCCCCTTACCTGATAAGTGCTGGATGAGGCAACTCGCACCGTATAAAATGTCTGCCTGGAATGGCGTTTCTTTGAACGGCTAGCATTATACGGGTGGCGACTGCAAGTGTAGGCGGCTCCGACCGAGTCTTTATCCTGACTTTTCTGGCTATGATGGCTTGCACTGTGTGCACAAAAACCAGGAGCGCTATCTCAGAGTCTTCCATAGGCCGGAAGGTGAAGCATATATAGGCAAAAATATGTCCGCTACCACATTTCATATATGCTGGCATCGCTGAACACACACTAGACGCGTGGAAGATTTAAGACAACAGACCAGTATATAAACAAAAAAATGCAGCATTCTTTTCATTCAAATTCTCGTCGGATTAATCTTTGCAAAAATAATTCAGAATGTAGACGCTGTCTGGGCTAAAAAACTGTGCCGGAAAGAATCGACATTACACAAACTAAAACTAATGAGAAAAAACAACACACTTTGCCTCACGCTGGTTCGAGAGGCGCCAACCACGGCAAAATCAAAACATATAACTGGCTTCTGCTGAATTATACCGCACATATACAGTCAACTTCGCTCGGCCCCCTGATTATAATGCGTGACAAAGCCTAATCAACTATGAAACTACACGTTCTATCACAATTTCCTAACAGGCAGTTGCTGCCGGAACCTATACCTATTTAAAATACTTCAGTGGAATTTGTGCTATTAGATATCACGACTCAGGAGAAAATCCGTAGGCGCCATTTCTGCAAGTAGACTGTTCCGAGGCTTAGAAAGTGTGCCAAGTGAATGCAGATTCACTTCGTGGTATTCGGACAAATTATTTATTCAATGACTCTTGTTATGCGCAAACCGACTTTGCAAATCTTCTTTTGGGTAAGGCCACTAAATGAACTCAACTAAGCCTGCGGCAACATGAACTTTGACGCTTCGGCACACACGATCGGTGGCAACGGTGAAAAGCCACCCGCACTGCGTTACCGAAGTGATTGATTGATTCTAGGGTTTAACGCGCCGACGCAACGCAGGCGATGACGCGCGCCGACATCTCGTACACACGGACGTTTTTGCTTTTCGTCTCCATCAGAAAAGCGGCCGCCACGGCCGGAAATAGAACCCGCGACCTCGTGCTCAGCAGCACAACGCCTTAGCCACTGAGCCAGCACGGCGGGTCTGCGAAACCCAAGTGGAGACGAACGTCCAGTCAACTGCGGTAGCTTTGACGTCAGGTATTGTCACCACGTCGGGACATGGCGTTACCTACAGCCAGCGAAAACCTTGATAGAGTGGCAGTGGGCTAACGGTTTTGATGTGCACCTCCGCGAGACGTTATCTTCGTGGGAGCAAACGTGAACGGTGTTTACTAGATGGGCAGTCAGTACAGGGTCATCATGACCTTCACTTACAGAAAAGTATAAGCCTTTTAAAAAAATGCTGCATCCTTGCCGTCTTAAAATTCCTAGTCTGCGAGTCAACCCACACTACTACCGCGAATTTCACCAGAGAGGCTCATGATGTGAAGTCCTGGCTCCTGTCCACTCGTTCTTCTTAGGCCGGGAATGCGAGAGGTGCAGCCGCAGCTCGCTCGGTACTAAGTGCAAAACATCCTTCTTTTTTGAAAGCAGCTGCCTTTGAAAACCGCCTACATTTCACTCCTGCTCAATCAGGGGGGTTCTACGCATCCATGGATTGCATCCACAGAAGCACAGTACTGAAAATAGTCACGCCATTCTCCCCTTTCGTAGCCGTGCAATGTTTACCCTGTTCAGTTCACTCGCTATTCGGCCGTCGTGTTGTAATCACACGTGTCCTTATGCTGGCTGCTCTTCATTTTGCGCCACTAACTGCCTCCCTCTAGCGTCCTTTATCGTTTACGTCCAGCAAAAGGGGCTCTGCAACACTTTAAATGAACCGTTTCACTTTTTCCTCCTGAAAAGTATAGTTGCAAAACTATAGTTAATCGCACCAAGGAGCGGCAGTGCGTGGTTTGCTCGACAAGCAGAACTGGCCGCCTGAGGTTTCCGCTTTGCTTTGTGACTTTTTGCTACAGTGGCGACTGAATGCGGTTGTTGCTGCAACAAAAAGGAAACGGCCCATGGCCCCTACATTGCTGTACTGACGTAATTCGAGCGCTCAAAGAACACCAAGGCTCGGGAAACAGAGAAAAATCTTTTGAACAGGTCTCCAAGTTAAGTGACTGGTATGGAGTAGCAATTGTTGGCTACGGTACTTCCTGATTGACTATTCTAAGTACAGGATGTGTCTGTCGAGTACGTTGTGAAAGCGTTGAGGACAGATAAAAAAGTATGAAAGAGTGTTTCAGGGTCCCTTTAACGCGTACCTGCGTACGAACAACACCCAGTGGTACAAACCTGCGTGTTGCCTTGAACTTAGCCATGGTCCACCCACAAGACGCCGCAATCGGGAAGGGACGATTCTTACCTGCAAAGAGAAGCGAGAAACACGCACGTAAGCGAATGCGTAGGTGCACGAATGAATTTCGCCGATTTCAGTATTTAGGATTAAAAAAAAAGCATTCAGTAAAAAAGTAGTTAGGACTTAGAGAAAAGTGTTGCAGGGTCCCTTTAAGGTCTCCTCGATCCGATCCGGTGCCTCAACAAGCGGCAGTGTACCGGTAACAAAGACGTGCGTCTATGACACCGGAACACTTAAGGTCGAGCCGCTATGCATCTGTGTCGCCGCGCATTATGGGAGCACTTCGTCTGTCTAGTCGCCGCCCTCCAAATTGGAGCTAACAAAGTCACGGACCATTTTTTTTTAATTTTAATAATTTTTTATACAGCATTTGGTTCATGGTAGCTGAGATGCACCTGGTACTTTCATTGTCTCCCCGAATCGACTATACTTTAGGCGATTGTTTTTACAGCCCTAACCTTAGAAATGGAGGTCTCGCCGCTCATCGTAGTACAAATCGCTCACGCATTAAAGGGAGTAAACAGACCGTACCATCGCACTGCCAATACCGAAGCGCATTAAACGAAACCAATCACGAAGGCCCCACGTTTGGAATAGTCGTTTGTTTGCTGGTACAATGGCAAACACTGCAGGCTGTGCGCAGTTTACTTCTGAAGTTGTGTAACCGTATGTGTCCCTACGTCATGAGTCGTAGAAAAGACAGTCATTGAAAATTGAAAACGTTGGCACACACCAAGAGCGCGATCAACAGCCAGCCCGTGGATCTACAAGTTCACAAGCAAACAAAAAATGTACCATTCCTTTCTAAGGAAAGCTAAGTGAAGCGCGAAAGCTAAAAGTGCGTCCAATCAATCGTTAATAGTTCAAAGGCCGAAATTGGAAACGAAGAATGAACCCACGCGATAATTTCTGCCGCACCATGTAAACGCATCTACAAACTACCTAAATATAAAGGTTTCAAAGGTTTATTGAATTCATTTTTTTTTTGCATACATGCGTATATACAGACGAGACTCGCATAGCCATAAAGCTGAAACGGGACCCTATACCAATCTGCGGTTTATAAGATTAACATACACTATTACACTCCATCATTATCGATGCGTGTATTGTCTTATCTGGAACCGTTCCTTCTTCAAAATTTTCAAGTAACCGTTTTGACAGAATAGAAGCCCGGTTTCCCGCAGGCGCCTTGTGTCCAGAGATCTTATCAGAGCTTTTTGGTCGACCAGCCGGTCTATGGGTGAGTGCGCAAGTTTTTTGGCAGGACGCCATCGGTCGCACTTAGAAAGCTTCCGCTTAAAAAAAAAAAAAAAAGGCATGCTCCCGTAACGTGCTTTTGTTGGGGACAACAGGGAGGCCTCAGCAGTTTCGTTATCAACAAATCCAAGCAGCAACATAGTCATCGTGAGCTGCCGAGCTCCAGACGCAAAATAGTTATAAACGATGTCAACATATTGAGAGAAAAATCTGGCGTGCTGAGGGGAACATGTAACTAGTATAAATGCTTACATACGTTTGTGTTAATTATGCTCGATTCAGTGTTTGGGCAACCAATTGCGCGCCGCCATATCTGTGGCCAAGCGTCTGTTGCTAGGCGATGTTGTGGCACGGCCCACAGATCAGGCACCCGTCTTCTCCTCCATGCAACCGTGCCAGTGCGCCGTCACTCGTTACGCCGGGCTCCGCGGGATCGCGGTACTTGTCCATGCTAAGCACGACTATGAAACAATAACTGTTTCAAGTTACAAACTCTCCCTCAGCGAACGCAAAGTATTGCCTCGAGTTCAATGTGAGTGCCATTAATAGCATCTCTGTTGACGCCACCGTTTAGAATTGGATCGGAACGGAGCAGATGGCGCAAGCCGGTGTTTTTTTATGTCTGTGGCCGTTACCAGAGTTGCCAAGTGAAGAAATTGACCGCTAAACGTTTCAACGAATACCGCCTTATATCCGTCACCCGGCGCGACAACTTCGGGATACGGTAATATTTGGGGAACGGTAACACGACAGAAGAGGAGGGCCGAGGGAGAATAAACGTGTTATTAAAACGAGCAAGTCTGGTGCACACTGGCAAGGCGGGGGGGGGGAGATGTCGTTTGTACCGGGTGCCTCCAAAGGGCTGTGCAACTCTTCCCTTACACGCTTTCACTCTTTCTTTTGCGTTTTTGCGTCTGGAAACATTGTCAAAGCTATAGTTATCAACAGCATGGAGCGGAACTGCGTAATTTTTCCGTCTCAGCAGAACTGTCCGCCTGCCCTTATTGCTTCGCTTTGTGACTTTTAAAGGCGATAGTCTTTCTTTGGCTAGTTAAACCCGGAAATTTTGGTCTGTCTGTCTGTCTGTCTGTCTGTCTGTCTGTCTGTCTAATATTCATACTTGTCAACAATGTTCAACAAGAAGATATCATGCAAATTAAAGACAGAAAAGTAATACAAAAGGGATATTCACTCTGTTCCTTTTTTTCAAAAAATTCATAGATGCTTGGTTTTTGCGAAATGAAATACTACATCCACTGCAGAAAAAAATTTCACTCCGTCGCCTGCTGTCTCCCGCGCCACTATAGCTTCTGGTGGCATTATAAGAAATCACGCAGCAACAGTTACAAAAGGCTCCACTAGATAGGTGCCACGTTCGGCTTGGAACGCTCGTGGAGTAGGGCAATGTCGTTCTATAAACGTTGAAATATGGCACTTCGAAACACGCGCGTCTCCGCCGTACGGCAGCGCTGGCATCGAGGCATCCGGCTGGAGCAGTGGAACGCGGTAAATCTAAATTGACTTGAGCAAACCTTCAGCGTGTTTACCTTGGGAAGAGCGCGACGGAGAGGAAAAGCATGAGAGGTGAGTGGGAAAGCAAAGGGAGGCATTTGGTTGGCAAATGTCGACAAAGACTATCGTCTTTTGACGGAATTTGCAACGAAAGGAGCTGATACGCGACCAATTTTTTTTTCTGATGTGCCTATTGAATGTGTATATTGCTGCAACAAAAAGCGAGTGGTCGATATCCGCTACATTGCTGGGATGACGTAATTCGAGCACACAAAGAACGACAAGACTCAGGGAAGAAACAAACAAATATTTGGTGCAGGATTTTAAGTTACCTATTGGGTGTATAGCATGTGGGATGAAGTATTTTGTAACCCCCTATTCTAAGTACTGGATGTGTGTGTTGACAACGTTCTGAAAGAATTTAAGACTTAGAAAAAGGTATAAAAAAGGGCTGCAGGGTCCCCTTAATTCTGGCTAAGGGCCCGTGCTCTGTCGGCGACCCTCGCTGAGTTGAAAGGTTCGAGTTTGCCCATTGGTCTGGCAACTACACAGGGTGCCAGTGAATGGGCAGTAGGTACAGGTGCCGTCAGAAGTAATTGGAGTCTGGAACTTCGGCCGAACCGCATAGGAGCGCCGTGTAGCTGCACCTTCGGTAAACGAAAGGAGCAGAACACGCATGCGCGCCTGCCGACGGTGATAGCCCGTGTATACTTCTCAACCCACTTGTTCAAACGCGGCTTCGAGCATTATTCGCAGCATACTGATGTGAGCGATGGCGCTGATAGCAGAGGCGGTATCTGTCAGCGTCGCTCACACGCTTTCAGCGCATGCGAGCTGCTGGAGAAGCGTCGCAATCGCAGGGGTATGAAGTGACAATTTTTCTTTTCTAATATTTCTAGGTGGGTCTGCTATCAGCGCCATTACCGAAATCAGTATGCGGCTAGCTGCGCTGGAAGATGCGTTAAAAGAAAGGGTTGAGGAGTACAGAGGGGCTATCGGCATCGGCAGTCACTCATGCGTGTTATGCTCCTTTCGTTTACCGCTGGGGCAGCTACACGGCGCTCCTATGAGGTTCGACCACAGATGCCGCGCTCCAAGTACTTCTGCCGGGACCGGTGCATTGCGTAGGGTAGATTTTGTTAAGTCGGTACAGTCGGTCGTGAGTTATTTCACAGTATTCAGAGGGTAGTGGCGTGGAGTCGAGCTCAATTGAGTTGGAGATGAACTGACTTCGAAACACAATGTAAGAAAAATTTTTGGGTCTCTGTAATTCCGAATGTCTGTACATTTTCCTTCATTAAAACACAATTAGAGTGCTTGGTATCTAATAATCAACAAAGAAATTATTACCGCGGAGGTATCACAACACTGCGACGTATGGGCGTCGGCAGGGGGTGGAAAAGGGGCACTTGCCTCCCCCCCAGGCCACTCCAAAACAATTACCCGGCCCTTTCGCCATCTTCCTCTTCTCAACAAGAATGGGTTTTCCCCCCTCAAGACGAAATCCGGCCGACGCCCATGCTGGGATGGTACATAAGAATACAAAAAAATTGTGGTCGATTGCTCTGTCACATTAATCGGTGAAGCACAAGAGTGAAATATGCGGCGAAATCTGCAGCTGAGCATGGTTTGCGGGTCGGTGGCTGTCTTGTGGTTGTGTTCGGCGAGCGAGGTCCTGCTGGCGTATCGCTTCGGCAAAGCTGGACTGGCATGATTTCCGGGACGGATATGACGTCAGTGAAATGTTGGTGTAACCCGGCATAAAACACTTTCGTTTTAAAATATAAAATCCGAAAACGAACAACCCTGAGTATAGCGTACTCTTTGGTTGTAAAGGTTGCTTCCCCGCCAGAAGAACCTGTGTGCAGGGGTGCGCCCTTTACAGGCTGCTTCCTTTGTTCTACGGTCGTCACTTCTGTGACGGATATGACGTAAGCGAAATCTCCATGAATCCAGGAATAAAACTCCATAGTGTTAAAAAGTGCGTTGCTCCTCCAGCCTGACTCTTTTCTCTTCTCTAACATACCTTATGGCTGGTGAAACGGCTATTTTGAAAGCCACTTCGTACGAGAGTATCCGATGAGCCTCTTCCGTAAAACTACTTTAGAGAGCCTGAACCTGTACTCAACAGATCGGCGTCAGTGTCCGCGCAGGCAGGGAGTCGCACATTTCGCATTCAGGCTCTCCCATCAGTTCTATGCTCATCACAGAGCGGGAAAATTAAATTTCCCTCGACAGGCTCCCCCCGGGGCAACATTCGCGAACTTCGAGTTCGTAAGTAATGCAGCGCGTCCCAGCCCCTGCTGATTTCGCACACCATTCGCCGTGGCCACCGGCACTTCATGCATGAATAAGCAGCCAGGGGTACCGACGAGTGGGGCTTGCTCGTCCGAAAGTCGTACAGAATTCATATCACTCCCGGTAATCCGAACCGCTTCGCTGTAATCCGGTATCTGTGTACACGCTCTGGGAAAGTGTCCGCTAAACCCCCTGTCTTCTTGGCCGGTTACGACTAACGTACGCTGAAGCCGCGCTGAATGAACGCAATGTGGATGGAGAAAGCAACCGCGCTTTGCGGTAACGTTAACATCAACTCCAGTTGGTTGACGTTGACGGAGGATGGTTGCTTTTAGCTTGCTTCATGGACGACAAGGCGCATTTTGGTCCAATGCAGATGTAGTAGCCAACACGAGCGCTGTCGCATGTGCTTATGTGTCTCTTGGGGTTTGGCGGTGCTAGGTAGGAAACGATACGTGAAAGGCGGTTGGTGATAGGAATTTTTACGCATGCGAATAGGTAAGAGTCGTAGAAAAAAATTTGAGGTGATGCTTTGAACTTTCTGAGAATGTGAAGGCGAATGACTAGCTGTACTTGCTGTTGGTGCGCTGTTGAACTTTCTTTTAATCTTTGCGACCGCCCGTCACCACTCGACCACATGACACAACTACACTTTTAAAAAACTTCATCAGACCGCAGATCTTAAGCGCCAGCTACTGTGGTTGTGTGTCGCGGTCCGCCTCGTCGTAACCCAGTGAAAGAAGACGACATACAAGATAGACAAAATAGAGCGAGCAGGAAAACGGAGGAGGAAAGAATGGCGATAGTGTGAGGGGGAGGGTGGTATGCCGAGCCAGTGCGAGACGTGTGGGAAAACCGCGCCTCTTAGTCATGTGGCGCCCGAGAAAGAGACGCAAGGCCAGACATCAACGAAAGCAGCAAGTGTCTTGTTTTTCCAACTTTACAAAAGCGCAAAAGCCCAGCACGCACTGCGTGCTGCGCGTACATCGGTAATGACCTCTGGACCTTACGAATGGAAAATTGCAAAAATTTCAATTTGGACGTCAAATCTGAGTTACGCCATATCCTTTTGCCAGGCGTATACTTCCAGGGGCACCGAACACAGCTCGTATCACGACACACCCTGTTTTATGTTCACTGAGATATCGCGCATAAGAGGCTGCATAGCTCTCTAGCTCTGCCTGCCGGGATTGCCTGTCAGGGGGGCCCGTAGTTCGTCAAAATGAGAAATCGGGAAGTCGAACTATGAACTTCAACTGACCCTGATCTATATCCCCCTTCCCTCACAACCTCAACCATCCCATCATTGTCTTCAGACTTCTGAAAAATTAGACCTGTGACTATGTAATTTCATCGTCCTCTTCGTTGCGTAACTCATACGCATCACGTGACATTTCCGCGGGAGGTTCAAACACGATTGACAAAAGGCTGGGCGACGGCTGATAACGACAGAGTAGCGCGCGCAGCCGTGCGTTCGCTGAAGACGCGTTCACTTCCTCAGATCCTCAGATACAGCAGTTATTTGCCTTCACCGAGAAGACAGCAGTTCACGCTGCGATCAAACTTTACACTAGGGAGCGTCGCAACAGTACGTCAATTTTTTACACATGAGAACGAGTAACAACAATACGGGGAAGGAGACATTGTGGGTGTTGTGAAATCACTTTAAAATCAGGCGTTGCTCATTTACCGGCGTTTAATTTTAAACATCTAAAATTTCTGCAATCCTTTCTCGCACATTTGCTCGAGTAATCTCTGTACACAAACTCTCTTCGACTAGCTTATTAACCCTGAAATAGGGGGATCACGCCGTCGCTGGGTGAAAACAAATCAGTCAGTCGGTCGTCCACTCAGTTGGTTGATCACGCAAACGTGTCTTTGTAAGTGACGACGCCTACACCGTGCAGGCCCGCCTCAGATTAGTGTGAGGTTATTGTGAGGTTCACAACCTGTGTCGAAATCGGCGACGGGAGGGTTGAATTGGATACTAAGAGTTTTAAGGACCATGCTTCTGCAATTCCAATCCAGCAATAGAGAAAGAAATACAGCTTTACCTTGCGACTGCCTCGGGGTCCGTCGTCCTTCCGCCTTATGACAGTCGTTATTTGAGCGCCGAATTCTAGACAATGGCCGTCTCAAGTGTCACAAGCCGCGCTTGGGTTTTTAGAGCGAAAGCTCTATTATGCCCTTTATTGCAAGGTTATTCCTTGCGTCGCAACGGCCTTGAGCAGCCAGAGCTTAAGTGTTGCAGGTACGCCACACTATGCTGCGTCCAACCATGGTGATCCACTGGGGATGTAGCGCGGTCGCTGGGGGCCGCACCGCTTCAGGAACCACGCGACTAGGCGAGGGTTACACTACTGCTTCGGCGGCGCTTCGTCGCTCAGTCTCACCCTGGAATGTGCACGGTGTGGGTCGTTTATGCGTGTGGCTCAGTGCACGCGACAGGCTGAATGTAATTATGCAGCAGAGATTGACTTATGTGCCCGGACTGACATCTTTCTGGGACTGACAGCTCTCTTTATACATTTCTCTTTCTCTCTCTCTACTTTATCCTATCACTTCCCCCTCTACTTCCCTTCCCCTGCGCTGGGTTGTATGCAGGTGAGCTCCCTGCCGAGCTCAAAATATCCCCAGTACATTTCCTGTATTTTGTCCTGTCGCAAACCACAACCAGTTGGCTAACATTTGTGAAACACTGTGTGCGCACAGTCCGAGAAATCAAGCCAAAAAAACTTCCTTCTCCTAATGACTAGGTGTAAAAATGTTAAACCAAATCCATTTCCCTCCTTCCTTGGCGCAAAGGAACAATTTTCATGATATCACCCGAGAAAAAATTCAAGTGCGCTCTAAGAGTGAAACCTAAATTCTTACTCTATAGTGCACTAAGTCACAAAAACGTAATACTCGCAGTTTCTAGGTATGTTAGTGATTAAATAAAATGCACACCTAAGAAACAGACTGCGCCTATGTGAAATCGCCATTTAGAGAAAAAGAACCATCGAAGTTAAGCCGTTATTTTAGTAAAAAAAATGGCTTAGGGATTTCAAGTTGCAGAAACTTTAGCCATAAACTCCTGGCCAGGTCCAGTGCGAAGGTAGTGCAATTAAACAAGCCACTGGAAGCATCCAGACAATACCCTACCAACTGTGGCGATCACGTTAAAATATGGTTAGGAGTAAGTGACGCAACTGTTTACTCTGCATACTGCACACGCCCCTGCGCCTTCTTTTCATGCCTATAGGAAGCATTACACAATATTCGAGCGCGTTCAATCCAGGGTGTAACGTTGATGCGCCTAACGGTGCCATACGTTAAAGATGCTACGTTAATAACGTAGCATCCTCTGCTAATCGTGCGCTGGGTTTACTTCGCAGAAATTAAAAACTTGCTCCCTCATCAGTGAAGTTGTAAGTTTATACCAAATTTGTTCGCCCTAAATTAGAGTACGCATGCTCGGTTTGGGACCCTAATAAATATAATCTATCTAACTTTCTCGAATCTGTACAAAATCGCGCAGCCCGGTTTATCTGCTCTGTGTACTCTTATCATTCCAGCGTTTCTGAACCTAAAGCTCGTGGCCACCTCAACAACTTCGAATCACGTCGTCATATATCTCGACTCTGTCTTTTTCATAAATTTTATCACGCTCCTTTTAACGTTCCAGCCATCTTGCCTGTTCATCGATTGTCCAGCCGTACAAACCATCACCGAGCCGTTTATCCGTCGCCAGCACAAACTACTGCTCATCTTCGCTGCTTTTTAGTTGCAACCGCCCGGGACTGGAAAAACTTGCCTTCCTTCGCCATGCTCCACTCCGACCCACACTTATTCAAGACCGTTTGTGAATTGCTAATGTGTTGCTGATTATGCCCATCCCTCATGTAATACCCCGACTTGGGCCTTTGAGGTATACTAAATAAATAAATAAATAAATACCGACCTAATACAAATAGCGATGTGCAAGTTCATATGGGTGTGCAATATATGTTCCTGTGAAGGCACATTTCGCTTTCGTGTTTTACCGATTCCTATGAAAGAGGCATCAATCACATTTTTTTCGGTATTCCACTTCGCAGAAAGCGGGTATTTGTCGCATAGTCCTTCAAAATCTTGAAGATGCATAACTTAACAGTGGGCCTTAAGAAAATGTTTTTCTGGCTTTGCCTTTCCTGCTAGGCCTCCTCCTATTTACAGGAGCGGGGTGTTTTCAAGTATTGAGAGCATACTAACAACACAAGGACTGTCGCGTACCAGACGCTCATGTTTCGAATTAATGGAATTTTGAAAGCTGGAAGCAGCGTCCGCTTTTCAGTGGGCCTTCCAACAGTTCGGCGGCTACACGACGATGCTACCAAAATGTGTGTAGGAAAGGGATCCGTGGACACGGTTATGCGCTGTTGCTCTCCTACATTTATTCAGGTGCGTAAGGCCCAGCCGGAACCTAAAGATCGGCGTAGACATGCGACCGCCCCTGGAGCGCAGCCGTGCTCGATCTCGTGGCGCGTGGAACTGCTGAACTTACCAGGCACCAATGATGGTGATGGTAGGCAGCTTTTCATGATGAGGATAGTGGCGCTGCAAGCAGATGATGATGAGGCGCAAGTGATTTGCTGTTACTGTTGTTTCACAGCCCAACCGAATACCAAACTGTACTAGTTTGTCTGCATAAAGAAGGGTCTTTTGAAACGAAGTTTTCGGTTTTCTTCGTGCGGTTCCTTTGCATACAATTGTTTTGGTTTCCTCTCGCGCTCTATTGATATTCCAGCTTGGCTGCATCACCGTGTCGTGTTCTGTAATGACAAAATATTGCACAGCTAAAGAGTGACTCGTGCAGCATGAGTTTGCATCGCCACTCGAGGAATGGCATAACTGTGGGCCAAACATAAACAAGCGTTCTCATTATCATTTCTTGCCCGCACCTTTCCAACACATTTTTTATCCTTCCATTGAGCACTTCGCGATGTTTCGCTCAGAATCCAACTTTAGAGCCGCAACAATATTGTTCAATTCGCACTACTACAGCTTGTTTTATTCCTTTGGAACCTGGCACCGCATTCGTTGCTTAGCCCGCCCTTTTCCTGAACCCTCGTTTTCTGCCTTCCCGACCATTCACTAATCAAACCTGGATTCGCTACTCGAAATTCATGGACGCCTCAAGGCGAATAGCCTGCGGGGTAGCATGTGAGAAAAACGTTTTCACAGTAGAAAGAGAAATCTCTGTTGCTATTATATAAGTTGAGCTGCTAGAACAACGTGAAGAATAGCCCCGAATCCTCCTTTTGTTAATGCGGTGAGGCGAATCCAAGCGAGTGCACAACAGAGCCTAATACTTAAAAGCAAGATTACCGCGATTTTGGAGAAGTTTTTTTTAGGCCTTGAGATTTCAATCTATTATCGAGTTCATTGCATTGTATACGTGTCGCATCATTTGAGACTACATTTTAACGTTGGGGGCATTGTTATTTTTTAGCGTACCTGTTCATTAGTGCAATATTTTTTCTTTGAATATTAAGGAATTCACTTCCTTTTTATTCTGTATTTTCATCTTCCTTTCTTGTTCTTAGGGCTTGTTTTCTCGTTCTCTTTTCAAACCAGTATTCTTTTGCTCCTTACCTTGTCTATGTTCCTTAACAATCATCACGGGAGTTCCGCCTGAGGTTTGTGCCCTGGGACCCCGTAGTGCGTTTGTACCAAATCATGCAGCTCGTATTCTCTTCGGACACATAATTCATTTTCATTACATAAAAAATAGTTACATTCATGTCCTATTATCGTTGACGTCAATTTTGCTGCTGCGTTGAGAAGGAAGTTACCTACAAAGTTTGGAAGAAAAATTATCCACCAGCCTAATGGCTTTAGCGACATCACTAACACATACGGTCTCATGATGAAGTCGAGCTTATTGGAATCCTCGGCGCCATTTAGACCATGCAAAATGCGTCCTCATCTGTCACCACCCGCAAGTTCTGCGTCATCATTGGCTCCCATGTCGCTCTACGGGAACTGAAAGGGGCGTTATCCCTAATTCTACTGCCATGAACATTCTTCACAAAATCTGACACCCCAGTCATGATGGGTTAAACACGTTCCTGGTCTGGACTTCTGCTCACACACATGGAGCGGACGGAAGCCAGTCGCCGCATAATGCTGCCCGGGAGTGTTCACACAATTCTCCCACGGTACCCACGTCCATCCAGGAACAACCTGACCCACAACACGCATGCGCACTTGATTGGCAGGAAGAATACCATCGAATTAAGAACTTCAGCCGGCAACGACTTGCCGACATCCCACCGTGCGGTTTTCTACCTCCTCGGCAGTCCCTGCGAAGGACAGGAGGAATCTTTGCCATTAAAGTCTACGCTGACTCTTGCTGCACTACGGACGTCATCTCCGAATGGACAACGTCCAGGCACCCTACTCGGTGCCCCTACCTTGGCAGTAACAATACATGACTTCATGTAGCGCCAAAAAAAAAAAAACGACAGAGGACACAGGGAGGCGACGGGCACAAGCGCTAACTTCCAACTGAGTTTATTTGCGCTACACAAAATCATGGATTACCGCTACCAACTAGCCCAAATCCAAACTCTGATAAGTAACAATACACCGAGCCTTTTGCACCTTATCTGGACATGTTCAGTTTACTCAACTGACCGCTACCAGTTCCTCAGAACGCAAGCACGCCCGACGACTTCTGCAGAACACGTCCAGTATGTCATAACCGACCCACAAATGTTACAGCAAGTTACAGAATTAGGTATGAAAACACGTCTGTAACAAGTAATATGATGGCGGATAGTCAGTCCCTCTCTAGGTGACTCCTGAAGCGAGCCCTTCGTGGCTCGCGAACGGCTCCATATGAATACCCGGTGTTACGAATCAGCTCGGCTGTGTGGCGAAGCCTCCGCTACGTGCGTTTTACAAGCAGGCCTCCTTGTCTGTGACTCACGCTTGCAGCCGACGGATCCAAACAGGCCGCTACATGCCTGGATCGCTGGCTCCTCGCTATCGGCGTGATTCAAACTTCGGTGGCGGCCAACACAACACGCCGACACTTGTCCGAAGGACGCGGGAGCTATTGCGGAGACATCCTCCCTCCCCTCTCTCGGACTCAGCGTGTGCCGCTACTACCCACCACTCACGAACTCTGGAAAGAGTGTTGTGTGTGTCTGTGCCGTTCGTGTCGTGTGCACAATCTAGAGGGGACGCTTGTTTGACCGCTAACGCTTTGGGTATAAATAAGACCCCCCCCCCCAAAGCGCTGTAGTTCATTCCTGTTTAAGCAGTGAGTCAATGCTGTAACTCTGCTTGAGTCCTGTACTCTAACCTCGCCCGTCGGGGCATTGTTCTTGTCTGGCTTCGGCCCATCTCTCGCCATGAAGTAAACAAGTTAAGTTTGCCTTCGGCTTCTGTTCTTCTTCGAGGCAGCAACATTGACTGGCCGCTCCCTTCACCACGCTACCACACGCATGTCGGAGACGACGTAGCTCGGCTCAGGTACGCCTTCCCGTATGCAGCAACGGGTTGTCAGCGGTGGGATGACAACGTCGCAACACCGGATGATCATCGCCTCAGGCTACAACTGCGCGTATGGTACCCCTATGGCGTATTCAGACACAACATGCTTGAATGAACGCTCGAAGTTGAGTGAAAAAGCTGTTTATGAACCATCTTCCCCTACGCTCATCCCAAATCCCACAAGGCCTTTTGGCCTCCTTCTAATAAATTTATACATTCCATTCCCACTGATTCAGTATGTGCTCCTTAGACAATCGGCAGCTCTCAGAGGCATCTCGTACTTTTTTATTGCACTGTGCTAGTTTGGACTTCAAGGCGCTGATTCGTTATTCGTAAGGCGCGGGTTTATGTCCTCCCGGTAATCTGTTTCTATCATTTTAGTCGTCTGAAGGTCGATTGTGCAGGATTGTGATAAAATAGGCTGAATTATTATTGATCAAAACAAATTTTGTGGGCCTAATGACTGATCAATGATTAAGAGCAATGATTAATAAGGTGAATTTATGCTCACGATATATGTATTAAGGTGAAATTAAACGAACTCGGATGAAATATATATTGACTGATGATCGATGGTACAATTATTATGGTGGGATTATGATGTGTAAAGATGGATTGGGTTCACATCAATTGATAGAGATTAATTTGGTTTCAGACAAATTAATAAAAGTAATTAGGCTTAACTTTGTCATTAGGAAAATGATTAGGTTGGACTAAGATGAAATAATGTAAAAGAATGCGTTTAAGGGGATTTATGGCGAAATTAATATGAATAAAGATTAATTACTGTGGAATGAACTGAATTAAGTTCGACGTGGATTATGGTGGAATACGATGTTGAGGTGGATTAAGCGGAATTACGAACGGTGAAGTGGCGTAGATGCTGTGTCAATGTTGGGACGTGTACATAAAAGATAGCCGTTGGAATAGTACGCCAGGCGTTCGCTTTCGGAGCATGTATAATATTTAGGCGCGTCGAGAAATGTTTTTAAGTGAGAAAAATTCAGGCTCGCCTTGTCGTCCTAGCTCGCTTTCTGGAACCAAGCATATTGCCACGGCGTAACGGTGTAGCCTGTCACCGTCCCTTAACCGCGGCGTAACCCTGAGGCTTCGAAAGGCAAGCGGCTATGCCAGGATATACGTAGCGTGAGCTAAGGTTCAGCTGGATATTCTTAGCTTTCCTGGTTGTCTAGGATTAGCTGATTATCATGCTTACTGCTGCATATGATCCAATCCAATCCAATCTAATCCAATCCTATCCTTGCGCTTGCGCAGCACGGCTCTCCAGGAGCTACGCGAAACTGGTCCACCTTGGCCAGTGTAGCCAATCCAATGAAATCCAATCCAAGTAACGCTGCTGTTCCTTACCGAAGTAACCGAACAACACGCTCACACCGAGAGCTGCAACTCTCCGCTTTCCACGTCACTTTGTGCATGTCCACTTGTTACGTGGGCACGTGGTCCTTTACTTGTGCTTTTATTACTGCAAACGATATTCGTGCTACGGAACGCTTCGCAATTGCGTGCCAACTACTCCTCAGCTTCCGACGAAGCCGCCGCTGATGCCTGCATTTTTTTCACAATTGACCGTTTAATGCGTCAGCAGTGACAACTAATCGAGGCTGACATGCCGCACGGTTGAGGCGGTAATCAGTTCTTCTTGCGAAACGTGCTCTTTTATGTATAAGCCTACTAGGGAAAAGCCTACCATCTCTAAATATATTGAGTTGAAAAGTTTACCTGGGGCTGAAGTATCGGCGACACCAAAGCGGATAATGAACGCGTGGTTGGTTAAGAAAACTTACTGAATGAGTCGCAGAAACACCTAAACTCAACTAAACCACATGTACGGATCCATATAATGCCTGTCGATGTGGCCACATGGCCACATGTTTAAACTAGCATTCTTCATAATTTATTATTATTGCAATTTCGTACAGCGAACTTCTCTTGTCGTCTGCAATTTGGGAAATCAAAAATTCCACATAACTTTCAGACTTCGTATTTTTGAATAGCCGCAGCAATTCTCCGGGGCACAAAAGAAAGACATTAGATAGGCAAATGTACTCCGCAAACTCCGGACGAATGAACGCTGCCATACATTGTTGAAGTCCACAAATGGCGTCCATCGAGAAGAAAAAAGGAAGAAAAAAGTAAGCATCTACTCAAAGCTACCCATTTTGATAATGGTGACCATCTTCCACAATAAAAAATTCTCCCATTGTTAAAAAAACAACACAAGAATGAAAAAGGAAATGCATACCATCACGTCCCAAAAGAACACATCCGCCAGCAGCGTAATTGCTCACCCCAAGAAGACCACAAACTCGATCAAGTGGTTTCTCGCTTGTTCGCCTCGTCTGACTCATTTTCCGTTTTCTATTTTATTCCCTTTCTTTCAGGCACCGTTCATTCTGCCTTGCATGCATTTCAGCAGTTCCAGTCTGCAACTCCCCCCTCCCCCACCCCCCCCCCCCCCCCCCGACTCCAGAAATCATTTAACTAATTACCGTTTCAGTGCTTTGTGCACGGTTAGGACAGCGACAAGACATCATTATAAATGCAGTACAAAAGGACTAGCGTCTGCTCTGTTGCTTCCCTTGCTATCGACACTTTATACATATCTATGTATTCTCGGGTGCATGCATCATCAGTTTTATTTGTGTTCTCTTTTTTTGCTCTCAAAATGAAGCCTTTTCTCCGTGTTTCGTTCATTGCAGACATCTTGGCGGCGGTGTTTAAATTTTGAGCCGTTTTAATGACGCTGTTTGTGGAAACCGGAAATTTGGCGCTTCACGGACCCGCTGGCACTTTTGTGTGTGTGTGTGTGGGAATCTTCCTTTGATATTTTTGGTACGTAATAACGACTTTGAGAAACCGTTCTTCCGGTAGAATGAGTGCTACCAACTCCTGTTATACACATAGTTGTTGCTGAGTCTATTTTAGTTTATGTTTGTTCTTCCGGAGCATCAAAAGATATCACGTTGCCCACAAAGAATTGTCTGCAACGCTTTGCATTCTGTCTAGTGCAGGCTGGCAATTTCGTGCAGTGTAGAAACAATTGCGAGTATCCACACGAACGCAAAGTATTCTCTTGCCATAACCTAGAATGCGGAAACGATTACGTGGTTTTCGGGTCATAAACTACGAGAAGGTTATGTTGTTATTTTGCTGGCAGCGAGATATTTGCTTCTCTAACCGCCTCGCACCTTTGAAAGGTAGCGTTCGTCTTTAAGTATGCAGGCTTCGCTGTGTGTTTCTTTCTTTCATTCTACCATGCATGCACACAAAACGATCCCAATAGTTCGATATGTGAGCGAATGCATAATAAGGACGGAAAACTTTCAGCTGGAAAGTAAAGGAACGAAGGACGTCCCGAGAAACACGAACGCTATGCTGTTCTCTCGACCAAGTCGAAAAGGATTATCTGGTCCGCGCTTCGTTTCCTTACGTTCCAGCTGAAAATTTACAGTGATTATAAAAGAAGTGACCCAATCCGGAGCAATACTGCAAAATAAAACTCTCCGTTTTAAAGCAAAAGGTTTCTTAGTGTGAGCGATGGTCTTCTGTGAAAATCTAATGCGTTCCCCCGAGGACCGGCTGGTCGACTGAACTGCCTTGATAAGATCTCTCAACATACAGCGCGTGCGTTATACCGGGCTTCCATTGTGCCAGAGCAGTTACTTCTAAATCGCGAAAAAGGAACTGTTTCAGGTACGACAATACACGCACCGATCATGAACCATCGTCGAGTGTGCTAGTTCTTCGTTTGCGATTCGGGTCTTTGAAGGTTTCACGATAGATTGGACGCACTTTCAGATAAGGTTCGCAGACTTTAAGCTTTCACATTTCTCTCAACTTTCTTTTGGGAAGACTGGTACCGTTTTATTTACCTTGTCATTGGATTTTGCGTAAATGTGTTCCAAACGAGACATTTTTATTGAAATGCAAAGTACACGAAATGTAAAGGGTAGTTTCCACAGTAGCCTGAATATTGGGCTATAATTCATCCTCGACGGGATTCTCACAACGCCAGGTGTAGAGGTTGGGATGTCCGAGCTGCCTCTTCGCGGGACTGAAATCTCCCAAGCGTGCTTCGCCGCGCACTCTAAAGTCATGCAGTGAAGCTCTCTAAGTTTCTCAACGACATATGGGCTGGGCGTTGTTTGAAGTTAGAGAAGCTCAGAGTAAAATATGCTTTGAGATGAGGTTGAGGGCAATGGATCAACGAAGATGGGCAGCTAAGGTTTTTAGGTACCTATACTTTAAAAGCGTGGACACGCAGTGGTTAAGAAAGACTAGAAAGCTAACGATGAAATACGGAAAGAACAGTGGAGAATCCAAAACAGCCAAGGTAACCAAAAAAGAGGCAAGGCAGATTAAACGAATAAATGGAGGGAAAAAATGGAAGCTAAAACGTCGTTAGAGATGTACAGGGCTGAGAAGATGAACATCAGAAAGGAAAATTTCCACGATAATTCCCAGGGCAGTGCTTTGCTTTTTGAGGCTAGAGCAGGTTGCCTGCGAACTAAGAGTTTTGTGGGGAAGTATTCCCAAAATGATGGGGTATGTGTGGTCTCTGGAAAAGAAACAGAAACTATGCGGCACATAGTGTTAGAATGTGAGGGTATCCATCCAAATCTACATGAAGGGAATATTGGGCTTTCAGAAGCCCTAGGATTTAAGGGTATCAGAGAGGAAGTTAACTTCAAGGCTGTCGAGGGGACGAAAAGAAGATTAGAATGCTGGTGGACGAAAAGCAGAGAGGGGAATATTGCCTAGGGCAGTTACCACCTGTAACAGGGAAAAGAAAGTATTTCGGGCCTAATAAGCTTTAGTGCCTGCCCTAAGCAGCGCTAGTAATAAACCAAGAGTGTAAAACATGGTTATATTAGTCCTTTTTGGTAAGATGACATGTCATCACCCCGCTTCAAAGGGGAAACCAATAGGAATCATCATCATCATCATCGTAATCGAAGTTGTTTTTTTTAGCAGCGAAGTGGTTGCGCAATTTGTTTGTGCATGGCGCCCACAGTTAAATATACCGAGAAAATGCCGAGCGCTCGTACAAGCATGCCCCGGGAGCTCGTCCATTAAGCTAAGCGTACCCAATTAGGGAGATTGGCCAATACTTACGGAAAAAAATGCACGAGCGTTCGCCGCGTGCCTCGAGCACACGTTCGTCAAGTAAAGCATACACATTGAAGGAGATTTATCAACATTGGCCCCAAAAAAGTAAAGAAACGTAAACGCGAGTGTGAGATATGCACTGCAGCTGTCCGTAAACCGATGTGCGAAAGACTGAAACCTCAAACGCCTAAACGGCACAGAGTCAAACTCCAACAACGGCCAGGACGTCAGAATCGGTTTGGCAGTCGTCTTAGCCACAAGGCCACGACCGTGAGTTAATACCTGAGAGTCAACCGGCTTACTCACTAGGCTCTGACCGTGCCGAGAGGAATCACGCCACAAGCTCGAGCCAGAAGACGTGATGGTGTACACGTTGCACCAGCACCGAGATTAAGTTGAGCGTTTCGTTCGTTTGTTCGAGGGAGAAAACTCTCTACTCGCGTCGTCCATGATTGGTGCCGATTTGCTTCTTCTTGGCCGTTAGAGCAAGAAAGATAGTGTCAAGGTCGTTGCAGCTGCGAATAAGACGCAAATCGGCTGCAATCGTGAACTTGAGCCGCCGTGATGGTCGGGCATGTTGCGTACAGCTTCGCTACCTTCAATTCTTACGGGTTAGTGTGAGCTTGAGAAGAAGCAGAAGGAAGGTTCTGTTCCTTGAGCTCTCTTGTTTTTTCGCAAGTTTTCCTCTCTAAAAACTGCTTTCTCGACACGATATCTTCAAGGATGGGGGATAATGAACCGCCTCCTCCCCCCGACCCTGCACAGCGGTCGGCGTCGTCTCCGCTGCCGGGAGCCGACAACTTGGATTCCCCTGGCTGCCATGAATCCTCGGAAGGCTCCATGACTGAGGAAATGGACTCGGACAGCGAATTCACCGTCGTCACAGGGCGTCGTTTGAAGAGGAAACTCCGCCGCACCTCAACGACAAGTGAGACGATGGCCGGAATGCCCACTGGTCCGAAGGTCTTTACGGTTGGTTATGTGCCCGTCAAGAAGACCGATAACCTAAATACGTTGAACCGTCAGAAACTGACAGAGTACTTTCGCCGGGTTGCGGTTAACCAGGTCAAGGAAATCCGGATCAATGCCCGATTGAACGTGCTAATGGTTGATGTGACCACCGACGGCATCATAGACACTTTGAAGGCCATCACAGGGTTAGGAAACATCCAGGTGCGTTCGTTCTTGGCTCACTGAAAGGAAACGACGACTGGTGTCATCTCTGATGTAGACCCGGAGATCAACGACAGTGACCTAGTGCAGCTCCTTTCGTCAACGGTCCGCATCCTGGACATTCATCGCAGCGGTCACTCGCGGTGCGTGAAGCTAGTATTTCAGTGCGATTCGCTTCCAGCATCTGTGAAAGTAGGCTACGTGCGACATCGTGTGCGTCCGTATGTGCCACGGCCCCTTCAATGCTATAAGTGTTAGAAGCTAGGACATGTCAGTGCTGCTTGTAAGAATGCCGTAGCATGCAAGCGGTGTGGTGATGCTCATGACCATGTTAACTGCAAAGGCACGCTGAAATGTGCAAATTGTTCGGGTCCTCACGAGGCAACCTCTAATGAATGCCCAAAAATGATGCATGAGCGTCGAGTTCTGCGCACGATGGTCAGAGATAACTCTACGCACAGAGAGGCTGCAGCGTCCGTTCGGAGACGTCGTCGAAGCTCCCGTCGCAGACGTCGACAGTCACGCAGTATATCTCGTCCCAGGGATTTGCAAACCACAGCGGCGCCACCGTTGGCGCCACTCCCACAGGTGTTGACACAGGAAGAACCACGACCTCCTCCGGTTCCTCCTCGTCGAGCAAATATTGCGTCTGGAACTGTATCCGCCGACGACTGGCCTCTCTTGTCGCAAACGGTTTCTGCTGCAAACAAGTCAGCCATTGTAGTGAAAGGCCCACATGAAAAGCACAGCAATGAAGAGAGGATCGCCGATGAGAAGGTGTTACGCATGCTTAAACAGCTGCTAAACACTATGCGAAAACTCATCGCAGGTCTGAAAAGTCAATCCGCGAAAATTGTGGTGCAGGTTCTAGATGCGTTGGAGCCGCTCATTGAGGCACTCCAGTGATTTATTATGGCGCAAAAAACCGGCATAACTTTATTGGAAGAGAGACTTCACAATTCTTTCGTGATGCAATGGAACGCAAGAGGACTGCGAGGGCGGATGTCAGATTTTCGGCAGCGCATGTTTAAATACAAGTTCACAGTCGTGGTTATATGTGAGCCAAACATATCTGCCCCGTTTCGTCTCTCCGGTTACGTTCTCCTGTTGTCACAGAAGGAAGGAATACCCAGCAAGGTATTATTATGCGTACGAAAGGACATACCTCACGTCAGACATGCGCTTTCTGCTCATGCTTCAAATGAATATATTTGCGTGACGTTAACGCACAAGCGTCGAGTCATTTCGGTCATCGGGGCTTACATACCTCCAAGCGCGGACCTTGACTTCACGTACCTGAGCTCTGTGGTGTACGCTTGTTCCGGTCCACACATCATCGTCGGTGATTTTAATGCCCACCACCCCCTGTGGGGCAGTGCGGCTACTAACAAGAAAGGAAATGACCTTGCAGACTTTATTCACGACGAAAGCTTTGTGGTTATTAACGACGGTTCCCCTACCTTTCTTCGTGGGCTCTCGTACAGTAGTTGCTTGGACCTTGCAATCGTATCAAAGACTCTGTCAACATCTGCAACTTGGTGTTGTGATGTTGAGTCACATGGGAGTGATCACATTCCGACCTACGTACAACTTCGCTGGTTCCACACGTCTGACGTCCCTAGGATCCGTTGTACTGATTGGCGAAAGTTTACGTTGATGGTTGAGGAGTCATGCGCAACTATTACGTCGGAGTCCGACGTAGAAAGCGCCATACTGTCTGCTATGGAGTGCACCACGAAGTACGTTAGCACTCCCAAACATCGAACACCCATAGATGCCGTGTACGAAGAACTCCGTGCCATAAGACGCCGCGCAGAGAGGAGGTATAGAAGGACCCAGGCTGCAGCAGATCTAACAGAATGTCGCCGCGTGGAACGGAAAATACGAAGCCATTTAGAAAAGCTTGGAAGAGAGCAGTGGAGGCGATTTTGCTCTTCATTAGATCCGCGCAAGCCCCTTTCAAGAATTTGGCAAGTGGTGCGAAGTCTCCAGTACCACCCGAAGCAACTGTACCCTTTTCGTGATTTGGCTCTAAGCACAGGAAAAAGCGAAGTAGAGGTAGCTGAAGCATATTGCAAAATGCTTGTTGATGGATCCCACGCCCTGCTTCCCCGTACACAAAGGCGTACACCGCAGACCACAGACGACCGCCTCAACGTTCCGTTCTCGATGCAAGAGCTGGATGCCGCTCTTTCAGCCTCCTGCCGTCCATCTGCTCCAGGACCTGATGGTGTACGGTACTGCGTACTGCGAAACCTTGACAGCGAAGGTCGGAAAGCTCTCTTATCATGGTTCAATGCAACGAGGATCTCCAGCTCTGTCCCCAACCACTGGAAATGCAGTCGTGTGGTTGCTCTACTGAAGACAGGAAAATCCCCCTTGGAGCTGTCCTCATACAGACCCATCGCATTGGCAAGCTGCATCGGAAAGGTTATGGAGAGAATGGTGCTGGCCCGACTCGAATGGTTTCTTGAGAAAAACAACATTTACCCTGATGTCATGACAGGATTCCGAAGAGGACGATCCTCTATAGACAGTGTCATCGATCTGGTGTCTTCAGTGGAGCAAGAAAGAAACCGTCGCCGAATAGCGGGCGCATTGTTTTTCGACATCAAAGGCGCCTATGACAACGTGATCCACAGTGCGATTATGGATGCTCTAGAGATTGTGGGAGTAAACGGCCGACTCTATGAGTGGATTTGCAGTTACCTTACTGGTCGGACAATCTTCATGTCCACGTCGGCGGGTGACACAGGACTCCACCAGGTTAATCGTGGTGTTCCACAAGGAGGAGTACTGAGCCCCACCCTCTTTAATATTGCCCTAATCGGTCTCGTGGACGAAATGCCTGAAGTCGTCAGAGTCACTATGTACGCTGACGATATCTGCATCTGGACTTCTGGTGTAACTCGACCGCAGCTGCGAGCCCGTTTACAGCGAGCCGCAACAACGACGTCTCGGTACTTATGCCGTCAAGGCCTGAGTTTAGCGCCAGAAAAATGCGCCGTTCTTGCATTCACCAGAAAGTAGATGCTCCGGTATCCTGTCATTATTGAGGGGACACTGATACCTTACGTCACGCACCACAGATTTTTGGGAGTGACTGTAGACCGTGGTCTGTCGTGGACGAAACACATAGCCTCGTTGAAGACTAAACTTGCAAGCCTAGTACATGTTCTTCGCTTCGTGGCGGGGATGAGATGGGGTCCATCTGAGAGCGCTCTTCTCCAGTTGTACCGGAGCCTGTTTTTGGGGCATCTTCGTTACAGCCTGCCAGCCATTTCAAACCTGTGAACTTCTTCCCGGCGCACATTGGAGGGTTTGCAAGCACAAGCCCTCAGAATATGCTTGGGACTACCACGATGTACCTCTACAGGCATGAACACCATCCATTATCGGCTCTTCCTACTACGTGTTCGAGAAGTAGTTTTGCGGCAGCCATTTTGCAACACCAACATAAGATCCCATCAGGTTTCGCCCCAATGGTGGTTTCCCAGAATCCTCTGTGGGTACTATAAAAACCATCAATTTACCTTTCCATCCCGGGAATTGGGAAGAAGTCCTCTTTGCCGTCAATAGCCCTCAAACAGTTGACTCTAGCGTTCTTGACAGACAAGTACACCGGAACTGTACATGTATATACTGATGGCTCTGTGACTGCATCCCGGTCCACCGCGGCTGTGGTAATTCCAAGCTTATGCGTTACCCGAGGATTCACACTAGACCACAAGACAACTTCTACTGCCACTGAGTTGGTTGCCATACGGGAGGCGATTCGTTTAGTCTCCCATGAATCACCTCAAGCTTGGACCCTGTTTTGTGATTCCAAGCCAGCACTCCAGGTCCTCAACGGAGTTATGAGGCAAGGACCTTATTATGCCCTTGCTGCGGAAGTACTCGAATTATGCTCATTGGCACTGCAACAAGGACATGTCCTCACCATTCAGTGGGTACCAGGCCATTGCGGGCTAGCTGGTAACGACTGGGCTGACCAGGAGGCAAAGAAGGTTTCTGCAAATGCAGATGTTGTACGTCTGCCCTTCGCAAGGACGGACACGACCGCCCTTCTGTTTACCATTCTCCGCCACGCCTCGGCGAATCACTGGTCCCACCCTGACAATCGTCATAGAAGATTACACCGCCTGGACTCCGACTGCAAGTTTCGGTTACCTCCTGGTATTCAGCGAAACTACGCCACGCTGTTTCACCGACTACGGCTTGGCGTAGCCTTTACCCGTCGCTACAAGCAGCTCATTGTCTTTACGAGTGACCCCGACTGTGAGACATGCCATGTACCAGAGACTATTTCGCATGTTCTCTGCCACTGTCCACGCTATGCGCAACCTCGAGAACAATTAGTGAGAACATTGGCCCGTTTGGACTGTCGTGTGGTGTCGGAGGAAGTGCTGCTGGGACCTTGGTCAGACGCGAAGCGTTCCTACAATGCATTTAAAGCTGTGGTGACATTTCTGCGCAGCAGCGGCCTCTCAGAGATATTGTAGTTGAGGCCCGTCCGGCTTAACTTTAACACATACACCGTATCGGTATAGGCATCTTCTATACATAGCCCTTCATTTATTTCTCCGCCATCTTCATCTCTCTCGTCCTCTATCCACACTCTTTCCTCCACTTTCCCTTCCCACACACAGAATAGCTGGCCAGATATACTACCGTCAGGCCGACCTTTCTGTGTTTATTTCACTTCAATAAAATTCCCCTCTCTCTCTCTAGTGTGAGCTTCCCGTATTTTTTTTTTCTGATAGACGTGCAACACCAAAGTAGGAGTGTTCACGGCTACATGGTGCAATTTTACAGCGTGATCGAATGTTTTAAAATTCGTTGATATTGGGTTGTGAAATTTCTGAACATTGCTGTGACACTGCTCCTCGATTTTACTTATTGAGTCAGTGATATTGCATTGGTATTGCAGTTGTATCGCTTTTTAACGACCATTCGGGTCAAAATACGGTAACGGTTATTTTTTTACGTCAGCTTCTAATATACGTATAGTTATTTCGCGCCTTCCCTAACAGTCTGTCACATATGTTTATATAAACCAGCAGTGCTGCTTACTTCATGTTCAAACATGCGCGGTTCTGACGTAAAAATATATCCGACTCTTTAGTTTCGCCTCTAAATTGCATGAGCTAGGACATTGTTAGTTTCCCATGGGGTCACCGAACTCGCAAATATTTCTCATTTCTTAGGCGCTGAAAGCAGTAACTTCTGCATAATATTCACTTTAATCCACTGTAACAATCCATACCAATCAAATTTCAACCCCCCCCCTTTACAAGAGGAGGTGAGCAGTAAAGAAGGGACCACTTCGTCATCATGACAACTAACAAACGGCTTTGACTTTCAATTAAACAATTGTACAGTTTTAACGAGTGCTGTTCAGATTGGCTGATCACTATTTTTAAAGGCGATAGTCTTTCTTGGGCTACTTAAACTCGGAAATTTTCGTCTGTGTGTGTCTGTTTGTCTGTTTGTGACTCGATTCAGCCACCCGGCCAAAGAAAAACAAGGCCTGCGCAATAGTCTTATATAGCCACAGCTAAATCTACCTGTCCGGTGGAATGTTCATACTTGTCAACATTGTTGAAGAAGAACAAGACATTACGCAAATATAATACAACAAATTAATCCAGAAGGGATATTTGCACTGTTCCTTTATAAAAAATCATACATGCTTGATTTTTGAGAAATTGAATACTTCATCAAGTGCGGAAAAAAATTCGTTCCGCCGTCGCCTGCTGTCGCCCGCACCACTATAGCCTCTGGCGCCATTTTAAGAAATCAACCGGCAACTGTTATGAAAGGTTCCACTAGATAGGTTCCACGTTCTGCTTGGAACGCACGTGGAGTAGGGCAACGTGGTTCTATCAACGTTGAAGTAGGGTGCCTCGATTCATGCGCGTCTCGGCCGCACGGCAGCATTGGCATCGAGACACCCAGCCTGGAGCAGTGGAACGCATTAAATTTAAAATGATTTAAGCAAACCTTTGGCGTCTTTACCTTGGGAGGAGCGCGAAGCAAGAGGAACAACATGAGAGGTGAGCGGAAAAGCGAAGGGAGGCATTTACTTGGCAAACGTCGATAAAGACTCTCGTGTTTTGTCGACATTTGCAACGAAAGGAGCAGATACGGCCAATTTTTTTTCACCTATCATCGACAGAAAAATTCCTCTTTTGTGGAAGATGGATCTGTCCTTTTAAAATTTCATATTCGCCGGCAACATTCCTTTCTTCTCCGCGTCGTTTTCTCGCGGTGCGCGCGGTGACAGGGAAACGAACGGTCTGAGAAAAAAAAGTTTGCTCAATCTCTGGCGCAGCGCCGCTGCCTGCGAACGTGACCAGCCCGCAGTTGGGCGTTGTGGCCCTTAGCAATTTCGACCGCCGTACGCCGCCATTGCCAACCGCCCATTCCGGGCTGTCTTCTGACTCGCGCACCCAACGCGCCCTTTTCGTCGGTCTCCCGCTGCGTCTCACTTTTCCTCCTCTCCACATTTGTTCCTCTTCGTGTCCGCTATTTTCTTTTCCCGTGCCTCATATTTCTCCGGGGAACAATTTGCACACTCCGCGTAGAAAACTACGATGGCAATAATGGAGGCACGCTCGCCTAGGTGCACTGGTGTCGCACAGTAATCCGGGGCAGCCGCAGTGGCGTTTTCAGTATCTGATGGACTTGAAGAACAAAGTTTTTTTATGAGCCCACGTCGACTGCATAGTATTTTGGGGCGACGGCAACGTTAAGAACTGGATCCCAGCAGAAGTGGTGGGGGTGAGGCAAAGGCTTTCTGTTCTCGCGCACGTAGTCGATGGCGCAAAACGTAGAGGATAGTGCACTCCTCCATCCCTACCTCTTTCTCGCTATCTCCCTGCCCCTCTTTCCCTCCACCTCTCTCTCTCCAGCTCTCTGGCTCTATCTATCTATCTCTTTCTTTTCATTCAGGCGATAAACAAACCCAGATGCGCACATGAAGACTTGTGCACGGTAAGCAGCCTGGGGCGGTATATACTATTACCCAGCATTGAAATGCGGACGTTAGCGGGCAGTAAATATTGCTTCGGCATAATCTTTGGCATAGCGCAGGTGTAGTATTAAACGGTTACTGCAAAGGTAACGTAGGGCATTGGTGAGAGGGAGGTAACTGCATAGGTTAAAGCTTTCAGGGTCAGCTCGAGCTAAGTGAGAATTTGCAATCGGTGTTGCGAGAAAAATAAATGCGTTGACTGGTCACCTCTTATAATGAGTGAACGCGGAAACACTACATTACAATGGACGAAAGCATTCTCACAGCGTCATCATCTTTCCGCTTCCTTTCGAATCTCTTTCGTATCTTGATTATTATGACTCGGCACATGCCCGCTCCCGCATGGCAGTGGAAACACGGCATACGGGAGGACGTACTTTTTATACTCGGCTCACAGCCTCTTCTCATCTAGGCCTCACCAAATTACTCGTGTAGGTCTCAGTAGACGTCTCTAACCAATGTCTGTAAGTCGACAGCCCCCACCCACTCACAGGAAGTACTTTTAGTAAGCTGTCGGTCGGATCTCCATTGCGAAACCGCCTCATCCTTTTGAAATTTGAGAAGTGTACAGCGTGTTCAAGTCCGCAAAAAACGAAAGACGTTTTATAGAAGATTCCGAATGCAAAACTACTTGAAGTCACCGTAGAGGAGACACGTGGCTTGGATCACTTCTAGCGCGCTTTCTTGAAGCAGAAAAGGCGCGGCTGCAAGTAGTGCTGGTATTTGCTCCAGCGTTCTCCGGTTTGCAAGGTCTGTGCGGCTACATATACGCGCTGGCCGGCAATTCCAGTGCGCACGTGCCTCAAAAGCGTAATGGTTTATAAACTCTTACGTGAATGGCTCGCAAAGTAGTAATGCAATATGCGGAGGGCCTGGCCATTTATTCAGCAGGTATGGTGTCTCTTAGGATACAAAAAAAAACAGCAGAAAAAGGAGGGAAGGAGAAGGCAGTGTGATTTAAGAAGCGTCGTTTTCACGAGGTCTCTACTCCGGCGTTGGGTACCCAAGGTGGTGATGATGATGATGATGTTCGCAAAGATTTGTGCACGTAACCACAAGGGGGGATCGGCCAGGGCTAAATCGGTTGTTGAAATACGTGAGGACCTCAAATACTAAATTATTTCCGGAAAGAGGCTGTAAAAGGAAACTTAGTTATGACTAAAACCCGAATTACTCATTAATTAGCATCCTTTAGCAATTCAAACGACCTGAAGCAGAAAGAATTTTCAATGTAATTATATATATATCCCTTTTTGCAAACCCCCAATTTGATGCGCCGATAGATAATATAAGTGGAATCGAAAAAGTCAACCCCAAACGCTTAACTGGGTCCTTCAAAAGCAGTTGTCTAGCTGTTCAGAAACAGCAACAGTCGAAAAAAAAAATGTTCGTTTGTTTCAGGGACCTGGCGCCGCCCACGTGGTTCCGTAGGTGAAAGTCCTGATCTGAACAGATAGAAATTGGCTTCAATCCACTCGTCCTCATTCTCCTTGGGTACTTCCTGACTCGCTGGCCGCAAGAATCTGCGTTTTATCCCGTTTTCGATTGATGTTAGCGTGTGTCCTTGTACTTAGTGTCAGCTTTTTCCTTGTTTAGGCGCGAATGCTTTCATGAGGAATTGTGGCTACAATGCCATCTTTATCTAACGGCCGCATCGCTTGCCTCGACTACAATTGCCAGCTTCAAAAACTTTGCCCTTTTTACATCCTTCCCTCTTGTGGGTTTCTTTTTCGTACTATATATTTAATTTTATTTGTTTTTGCAATCGAAGGCAAGACAAATGGAGTACACTGGAGGGACGCCGAAGTGTTCGCCAGTTTTAATCCGCAAATTTATTTTTTGTTTATTCAACCTTAAAAGCATCATTCACGTTGCGGCTTTCAGGCTTAAAGTATAGCGGAAATAATGCTCAACTTCCTTCCATATATAAACCCAACTCGCGTTAGACTTTTCTACAAAACCTCGGACAATATACCTCACTAATATAGCGTTATAATAGACTTGATCACTTCAGAAAATTATGTATGGTGTAACTTTTGCTCGTGACACCGCCAGGCTACGCGGTTTTCGACACACGAGGAACAGGCAAAAGGTGAAACGAGGGAAGTAGGGCTAAAAGGGGACAAGGGAACAACTCACAGCCTTCGAATTGCTTTAATAGATTAGAGGAAATAGCCTACAACAGGACATCATAAAAACCATTGGTCCTGCCCCAGACGTGAGAATGCGCTAAGAATGTCGTAAAGGACGCAGTAAACACCACGTCAAAGTGGTCAAAGTCTTGAGAAGGGACGTACTAAGTCAACGCTGCCGCAGCAGAACCGCACCAGAGAGCTCGGTGCCTTAATGGTGGCTACGCCAGAGAAGGCACCTTGATATTCGGCTAAACTTTTAATTAAATGGAGGTTTAATAATTAACGCTGAAGTTTGGCGGGCTGTCAGACAGACTTCTGCTCTTCGCTAGCCGTCGCAACTTATCGACCTCACGAGCACCCGCGTATTGGACACGCGGTCGAGTTTTCCGGTGACACGATAACAGCGCGACAAAACGCAGAATGTGCTTCCCTACTTGGCAGCCTTATACAGCCTCCGACTACAAATTAGCCCCCTGAGATCTCAGCAACAAAACGAGCTTGAAAAGGCGAACAGCTACGAGCCTGCTTAGAATTGTGGATCGAAAGCTGACGAGGAGGATTCGATGTGTCGTTCTGGAGCGGGGAGCGCATGCGAACACGCCGTGTGTGCGGAAGCACTTGTTACTCGTCTGAACGAATATATTGGGCCGTATCGCAGAATTTTAAATTTCCCGCATGCTCGTACGGGAAGGCGAACTTATTATGTAGGGACATTCCCGTTTTGCATAAGCAAGGTTTGGAAAGGCCTAAAGAGGTGTTCGAATTTCTTAGTCCGTCCGAAAAGGACGGGTTAGAAGCACTCCCTCTTAAGCTGCCGACTGCGTATTTCGAAGCAAAGTTTTCGTTTTGTCTTTCATCCGTATCACGGGGGGCGGCTGCTGCTGCATTTTGGCCGGTTGCACCGAGCTTTGACATCCCGGGCTCCCGTTTCTTTTACGCCTACACACGGCATCCCCGAAATGTCCCACTCGAACCTACTAACGTACGGGGACATAACTCAACATTACCGCCTCCTCCGCAGGAACCTACCTCCCCCGCACCTTTCACTTACTCCTCCGGCAGCGGACATGTAGCGGCTCTTACAAACCCACACTTTCGCACACCGCACTGTCCTTGTGGACACTCACCCACATCAACTCACCTCCCCTCACTGCCCCTTATGTGGTGCGCTGGACACTCTCTTCCTGGACACGGTTGGGAAGGGAAGAGGGCGCCCCGGGGAAGTTACTTTTCTGTTTCCCCCGCACGGGGCACCTTGAGTATTCATGGTGACGGTGAGCAGCGACACCGCGGACCCCGAGCTCCCAACATAAGCCGTATCCAACCGTGGCGAGGTGTTTAAAGGTGAAGGGTAGAAGCCGTAAACGGTGGCCGTCGGAGCCTTGGTCAAGCTCCGGCCGATGGGCTCCCTGCCTGTCTACCAGGCAGGGAGCTCCGGGACCTCTTTGACTACCAGGGTAAGGTCAAAGGAGAAAGTACCCCCGTCTCCCTGCTTTCCAATGTATCATATGGCATCTTCAAAACCCCCCCCCAGACGTGATCGGCCCCCGAAAAGGGGCCGCACCGAAGTTTCTTTTCCTCCTTTGCAATCGATCTCTTCCCCAAAGCCCGATAATTTTTCGCGCTTTCTGATCATGGAATCTGTTGACAAGGCAAAACCAATCACTTCCCAGTCTGTGTTTCTAATCTCTAAGTTTCTTGAAAGCCTTGTCGGAAAGTCCTACAAGGCTAAGAAACTCACAACGGGAGAAGTTCTGATAGAAGTTGAAAACAAACAGCAATCCTCTAACCTTCTCAAGCAAACGCGCATGGTAGATGTTGACATCAAGATCACGCCCCATCGCAGCCTCAATAGCTGCCAGGGCGTGATCTCTGATCGGGATCTAATGAATGAGACTGAAGCAGATCTGCTCGAGGGCCTCCGAGATCAGGGCGTGACAGCAGTGAGGCGAATCACCATACGCCGAAATGATGAAATAATTCCAACTAAGCACATAATCTTGACACTTGACCGCTCTAGCCTTCCTGAGTCGGTCAATGCAGGTTTCTTGAGATGTCCAATCCGACCCTACGTGCCAAACCCACGCCGCTGTTTCAAGTGTCAGCGGTTTGGGCACGGCACAATGTCTTGTCGTGGTAAATTGACGTGCGCAAAATGTGCAGCACATGATCATCAAACTGACAATTGTAAATCCGAGAACTTCACCTGTGCCAACTGCCAGGGACCACACGCTGCCTATTCTAGGAGCTGTGAAAAGTTCAAACAAGAGAAACAAATCATTGCCTTGAAAGTCAACGAAAACATCACCTTCCCAGAGGCACGGAAGAGGTTCGCCTCCTTCCCTCTGGGCAGGTACGCCGACGCAGCTCGCCGGGGGGCGGAGCGGCGTCTGGTTTCGGCGGGGACCCAGTACCGCGAGTCGGACTTGGTCCCGCCCTCGCCCCCCCCTGGGTTGCCTCTGGCGGCCCAACCCGCCACCGCACCGCCTGCTAAGTCAGCAGCGGCTGTGGTGGCATCCACGTCCGTTGGGGATGCTGCTGCACCCTCTGTTTCCTCCTCTCCACCGGCCCGAAGCACATGCGAGGGTCCGGAGGAGATGGAGCTGGAGGAAACCGCAGCAGTTCCCACCTCCGCCGCACCGCCTGTGCCACCCGGGGCGCTCCTGACGCCCTCGGCGGTCGCGGCCAAAACGAAGGGCACCGCAAAGGGTGCCAGGTCCGGGGGGTCCGGTACGCCGGGTACCCCTTCCAAATCAGATGATGACTTGGATGTGGGACCCTTCCTGTCTGCTTCGCAGCGGAAGGAACGGGTCCCTCCATCTAAACCTCCAGAGGAGGTAAAGAAACCCCGTCCAAGAGTCCAAGCCCCGAAAGACCCTACATAAATAGTCACACTCCAGTAGCTCTGATACATAATAATGGGAAGAGAAAATATCGTTCAATGGAACTGCAGAGGCCTTCTAAATAATCTTGACGACGTCTATGAGATTCTGCATGCTAATCAGCCAAGTGTAATGTGTGTTCAGGAAACACACCTGAATTCCAAGAACACAAATTTCTTGAATAGTTACCTGGTATACAGAAAGGACAGGGTTGGCTGCACACACTCTTCTGGCGGTGTGGCCATAATCGCCCGCAAATCCTTAGCATGCCACCCTGTCACCTTGAACACTATCCTGGAGGCTGTGGCAATTCGAACGATAATATTTAATAGGTTGATAACGGTATGCTCCATATACATTCCTCCTGATGTTTCACTTTTAAGCTCTGACTTCGAGGCGCTGGTTGACCAGCTGCCCGAACCATACATCCTGACAGGCGACCTTAATGCTCACAACACTCTTTGGGGCTCTTCTCGCACGGATGCCCGAGGTCGCCTCATAGAGAAATTCCTTACATCTTCAGGAGCATGCCTTTTCAACAGTAAACAGCCTACATACCATAACATAGGACACAACACATACTCATGTCTTGACTTGGCGATTGGCTCCGCAGTTCTCTTTCCTCTTCTCGAGTGGGGTGTGGGAACTGACCCATATGGCAGTGACCACTTCCCCACCTCACTTACATATATAGGTAAAGGCCCAAGCAGTTCCTCTTCCCATAATAGGTTCAATGAAGCACGAGCTAACTGGAATACATTTACAGAGACATCCAAACTACACCACACATCCATAGGACACCTACACGTTGAAGAAGCTACCCAACTCCTCACGGCGCACATCCTCGACGCCGCCGAAAAGTCCATTCCCCACGTCTCTGGTGCCCCGCGCAACCAGCGGAGGCCGTGGTGGAATGAGGACTGTAGGCGGGCGCGAGAGGCCCAGAACAAGGCGTGGGGTATCCTTCGTCGGTACCCCACGTCGGGAAACCTCCTCTTGTTCAAACGGGCCAAGGCATTAGGAAAACGTGTGCGCCGTGAGGCAAAACGAGAGAGTTGGCGTACATTCATAACATCAATAAACTCCTACACAGACACACGGAAAGTATGGACACGTATACGCAAACTCAAAGGACAACAGACACACAGCCTGCCCCTGGTCAGTACAACGGGGGACACTCTGGAAGACCAGGCTGACACACTCGCACAACACTTCCAACACGTGTCCAGTTCAGCACACTACACGAACACTTTCCTGAAACATAAAGCCTCTTGTGAAAAGAAGTCCCTACACGACAAGAACAAATCACAGACTTCGTACAACTCCCTGTTTTCACTACATGAGCTGAGGGCTGCTCTGAGCACGTGTAAACCCTCAGCTCCAGGCCCAGACAACATTACATATACAATGATACAGAACTTACACACAGACACTCTTGTAACACTTCTTCACCTTTTCAACAAGATATGGCTTTCGGGGCACATTCCAGAGTCTTGGAGGGATGCCATAGTTGTAGCATTCTTGAAAGAAGGGAAGGACCCTTCTTCTCCCGCTAGCTATCGACCCATTGCCCTGACCAGCTGCCTGTGCAAGCTTCTCGAGAAGATGATAAACCGGAGGCTCGTGTACTTTTTGGAGTATAACGGCCTTCTCGAGAGCTGCCAGGCAGGCTTCAGGGCGGGGCGATCCACGAATGATCAACTTGTGGCACTAGAGTCGTATATTAAGGATGCCTTCGTGCATAAACAGTTCTGTTTAACTGTGTTTTTCGACCTAGAAAAGGCCTATGACACCGCTTGGCGTTATGGGATCCTTACTGACCTGAAGTCATTCGGTGTTTCTGGTAATATGTTTAACACCCTTGCTAGCTATTTGTCGGAGAGAACCTTTCGCGTCAGAGTTGGTTCTGCACTGTCAAAGGTACACGTGCAAGAAAATGGCGTGCCGCAAGGCGGAGTTCTAAGCTGCACTCTCTTCATAGTAAAAATGAACTCCCTTGGGAAGGCACTGCCGCCTACAATTTCTTACTCCATGTATGTAGATGACGTGCAGATATCTTTTAAATCATGTAATATGTCCATCTGCGAACGTCAAGTCCAGCTCGGCGTCAAGAAGCTTGCCGGCTGGGCAGACAAAAATGGTTTTAAAATTAATCCCGGAAAGAGCTCTTGTGTTGTATTCTCCAGGAAGCGTGGGGTCCACCCGGACCCAGACATCACTCTTGCGAATGTGCCAATTCCTGTGAACAAGGAGCACAAGTTTTTAGGCATTTTATTCGACGAAAAACTTACATTCATTCCTCATGTCAAACTGCTCAAATGTAAATGCCTAAAGGCAATGAATATTCTTAAGGTCCTCTCACATCAATCTTATGGGGCCGACAAACAACTCCTGCTGCGCCTGTACACAGCGTTGGTGGGGTCCCGGCTCGACTACGGCAGTGTCGTGTATGGGTCGGCGACAAAGACCGCACTGAGAATGCTCGACCCAGTGCTGCATCTTGGCCTTCGCCTCTCATGTGGCGCATTCCGCACTAGCCCCGTTGAAAGTCTTTATGTCGAGTGCGACAAATGGTGCCTAGGGCATCAGCGGGAGTATGTTGACCTGTTGTATGCATCCAAGATCGTGTCACTGACCAACCATCCTTTTAATCCCATCATGAAAGATACATCAAATTTACAACTCTTTTTAAACAGGCCATCTATTCCCTTACCGTTCTCTCTCAGAGTTAGGGAGGAGGCTTGTGCTTCTGCACTCAATGTCCCCCTTTCAGACACGCACAAGACACCCATTCATAATTTTATCGCACCATGGCATCTTCGTCCTGTAACATGCGACCTGTCATTCATTCGTGTAGAAAAAAATAGGGTACCCAGGAATGCAATTCTGCAGCACTTCCTGTTCCTGCAGGACAAGTACAGGTGCGCAGAATTCTATAGCGACGCGTCCAAAACTAATTCTACTGTCTCTTGTGCAGCGCACGGACCAAATTTTAGAGTTATCAAAACAATGAATTTTCACAGCAGTATTTACACGGCAGAAGCGTATGGCATTTTACTCGTGTCAAATCACATCCTCGAACATAAGATTCCAAAGTCCATCGTCTACACAGATTCTCTAAGCGTTGTGCAGGCATTGTCATCAGGAAGGTCGTCAAAAAACTATGTAATCAATGTTCTTTTAAAGGTCATAATGACTGCATATGCTTCAGATTTAGAAATAACCATATGCTGGGTACCAGGTCACTGTGGGATCCCTGGCAATGAGACCGCTGATCAAATGGCTAGTGCTGCTGCTCTCATGACCACAGTTGACATAACAACAGTACCTTACACCGACCTAAAGACACACATCAGACGACAGCTTCGTAACACATGGCAACTACATTGGAGTCAACAGGCAGACAACAAACTACACGTAATAAAACCACAACTGGGACGCTACATAACTGACTCACACAACAGATACACTGAAGTTGCCCTGGCTAGGCTGCGGATAGGCCACACACATGCGACGCACTCCCACCTGCTCACTGGAACTTCGGGACCCACGTGTAGCAGGTGTGGAAAGGGCCTATCCGTAGTCCACATACTAATCACATGCAGAGCACTTGACACAACACGACACAAACATTTCCCTGAATTATACAGACGACACATTCCTTTGCACCCATCATATTTTTTAGCCGATGAACCAATGTTTTCTAGTCAACGTGTTTTTAAGTTTTTAGCTGAGGTAAACTTCCTGCAGCTCTTGTCATATCATGTGTAATCACCCTGGCCCTATACACCAGCCATCTCCATTGTCTTTTGTTTTGCATCACCTTTACTTTTAGTTACATGTTTCAGTACTTACGGTGTGATGAAAACTCAATAACTTCTTTGGCGCTCTTTGCCCTCGTTGGCCTTGCGCCATAAAACACCAACCATCATCATCATCATACTTTTCTGTTTCCACCTCGTTTCTTCCGTGCTTACACATTCAGACTAAGTTCTGACACACAGAAATAATAGCAGAGTTCGGAAACCCTGGTGCCTGAAGGTGGCACACCTAATCACAGAAAGCTTTTTTCTGCAAGGTGGTGGGTGGCATGGTCTTTTTACTGCGGATCCGACACTGGACATGGTGATGCCCCTCTTTGCTATTTTCCAGGTCCCATACGTGTAATTAAGAAGCGGCTTTGCAGACCTGCGATACTTCCCACTGCAGGCAACTTACAGTTTCTGGAACTAACCGTAATGTTTTCGGAGAATCACACCTGCTGGAGATACAATCCTAGTTCTGCAAAGCGGCTTCCTAGTTACCCGTCTTGGCACTCAAAAATAGTAAAAAGGGTGTCTCCATGTCTAGCTTCGGATCCGCAGTAAAAAGGTCGTGTCACCAACTTGAAGGAAAAAAGCTTGTGTGATCAGGTATGCCGCCTTCAGGAACCAGGGTCTCACCTTAGTCCGACAGATGAAGCACGGAAGAAACGAGTTGCAGATAGAAAAAGAACTGCATAAAAAACAGGATGACCCGCCCTACATGCGCAGGGTGGCACACAGGATGGAAAATGTGAGGTCCCGATATTTTAAGTGCGAATGCACTTTATAAGCGACCCTGAATTCCGTTGACCGCCGTCCGTCCACATAGCAACAGCTGCGGGTGCGCGCGCTCCTTGTCTTCCTTGGCAACGGGGGGAGATGGGCGCGCGCTGCCTGGCCGCTGACATGGCACATACCCACGTGGGGGATTGGCCAGGAATCGGGCGTGAGAAGGGCTAGAGTACTGACACAAAATTTCAAAGCTGAGATCCGCTCTAGCAATCAAGTACAACGACAACACAAATAGGTGTCTGTGCATGGCACATACCCACGTGGGAGATTGGCCAGGAATCGGGCGTGAGAAGGGCTAATGCACCCGCTTAAAGGAGTACTGACACGAAATTTCAAAGCTGAGATCCGCTCTAGCAATCAAGTACAACGACAACACAAATAGGTGTCTGTGAATAAATGCATCTTTCTTTCTTTGTAGTTGTGTGTGTGTGTGTGATCTCTCTTTCGCGAACATTACCGAACCGCGCAAATTCAACTCGTGCATTCGCACTTTTACATTCTTCCCCTCGGGGAAATGCGGGGAAATTTTTTATTTTATTTTTTTATTTATTTATTTACCCTAAAGGGCCAAGTGGGCATTACGTAGGGGGGGAGGGGATGAGTTGAAAGGCGACACAACGTACAATACTGTAAGAAGAAAAAAAATCAACACAACAAAAGTGCCATTAGAATATCATAAATGCACAATTGCAAACAATTGCATACGATTGCAAAAGAAAGCGTGCAACATTATAACCAAAAAAACAAAAAGTGTAAAAGTGACACAAACCTGGTATTTGAAAAGCAGGAACACACATTGTGCAAGTCCTTTTCTCGGCTAAGAACAACTAGGCAGGTTTGGTTCGTTGATGAACAACAAAAAGAAACGTCCACGTGGTGCCAGCCATAACACGGGCGCTGTCAAACACACGCCGGCTTTTGCTCCTCGCAAAATCCGTGCATAGGAGGTTCTGTCTATATATAAGACCAGCAGAGCACGCAGTGACGATGAGAAACCGCACGTATGAAAATTTGCTCGCTCGTGGCAAAAAGTGTCGGTGCGAACCCAGTGCCGGAGCATAGAAATCGGGTCGTTCGGGAGATAGTACAAGACGTCTACATCAACCTTAAAAAAAAGGACTGCGTAAGCCAGAACTCGATTACTCTCCACGAAAGGAAAGCTAAGGTAGACGGCCATATGCCCACGTGAGCCATCAGCCCTTCTGCACGTACTTCTGTGGTGATTTCTTTTATTAGGAGCGACAAACCTTGGGGTTTCAGGCTCTCCTGTGGTCTAATGTAGTCACGGCACTAAAACAGCGGGACATTCGTTTTCCAACACCTAGCGCTAGAACGTAACGCGTACTAAAAGAACATACCTGGTCACCCGTTTTCCAACGCTTTGCGCTACTTGTTAGATACTGTTAGCATGCCGCGGCGCGTTACAAGAAGAATGCTTACGGCCAGCCTGTCTCTCATTTCTTTGCATAAAACCGCTTCAACGCAAGAGAGGGCGCCACTGCCTAAGGAAGCGCGCGATTCCTCCTCCCTCTGGCGCTTCTCCGGCGTCCAATCTGCGCGCGCCGTGGGGCAAGAGGGAGCCTTACCATCTTTGAGTACACTTATACACTGCATGCTTTGCGCATCGCCAGGTCTCACGTTAGTGGAAAAAGCCGGGGTTTGGTTTAGCACATTGTCGTATGCTGAGCCGCATCTGTCCTCTCTCATCCCTGTGTGCATGTGCGTCCTTGCCTGTATATATTCTTTGAGTTCGTAATAAGCACTAGTTGCGAGTCATCGTTTGTTTTGTGCCTCTTCATGTCGTGCCGTTTTTTTACGCACTGTGTTGTTTTCCCACAATAATTCAGCAATTTCCCCGACTTTCAGTGTTACTTCGGAAAACCAGGTTTTGCACGTGCTTCCCGTGCTGCATTTCCACGGAAGACTCCGTAACATCTTTCGCAATTTACTTCATCCGCATCTCGTTCAATTAAGGTACATTTCTTCTCGCTACATCGGCACTGTAACCGCTTTTTTTTCTCTGTGATATTACTGTTTACACAGCGTCGGGCCCACGGTTCGTTCTGCTCCTCTCAGTCTTATTTCCTTCCGAAAAATTCCCGGGATCTCCTTAAGAGGGTAAAATAAAATTATGACTCTTTATTTTTTCTTGTAGTAATTTTATACTCAATAGTCTAAATCATAAATCTGTTCTTGGTCGCTTAAAAACAAGTCGGCCTTTTTGGAGCACGAATAAACAAGGTGAAATCTATTTTGTGCGGCAAGCATTTCGAGCGTGGTCTTGTAGCACTATCACAGCAACTGGTTCAACTTTGACGACGTGTGTACTTTCTTTAAGCGAGCAACTGCATTATCCACTCTTTTATCTATTTATTTTCGCACGAATATTGCATTCTGTAGTTTTTTCTAGATAGGAGTTTATCAGGCCTCATTGTTTCGTCATTACTTGCAGCAAGTAGGTACTTTAAATCTAAACTGTTGGAGCCTGTGCGATTGCAACGTAAGAAACCAACCATGGCTTCAATTTTCACGATTTTTTTAATTAGGGCATATATGCTTGTACACCCCTCCCCCTCTTTAGTAGCAATCTCCAATTCCAGCCGGCTTTCAGTTCTACATTTTAATCCCGCACGATTTTTTCCCACCCTCTGGAATTACGGAAAACCGAGTGCCTTCGGGGTTCAGGAGCTTTACCAGAATGTCATATCGAGGACTGAGGGAAAAAAACATCGTAGTGAAGTAAAATTTCTGCTTCACTTTCTACCTACTTTATAGCCCCTCAAGAATGTTTTATTTTTTTTTATAAATACCCCCCCCCCCCTTCATGATTCAAATAAACGCCCGACTATTTTGTACGGGTCGATTTGCAGTTCCTCGCATGAGCTGGTTTTTCAATTTCGGCGTCTGCGGTAACTTCACGGGCAAAGGATTTTGTTTTTGTGGTATTCCGTGTATGCAATTCGCTGTTTCGAAATTGCGCCGCGGTGCGATCGTTGCCCCCATTTAATAAACGCGTCGGTCCCTAGGCCAGCCACATCCTTAAAAACGGGACACTTTTGCAGGTTTAATTCGAAGTAATATTTCGGACTCAAATATCGCGTATGTTTTGCCATTTGTGTTCCCACTACAATTTGGCTTCTCAATTACATTTATGAAATCAGGCTTGGCGGAAACTGAAGCCAGAAGTGCACATGAACGCGTGTGCACATCAATAAATAAGAAAGTACCACGGAACTTGCTCGTATTATATGCTGTGCCATTTTCTTTTCCTTTGTTTAAAGGGACAATGACAACAAAATGAAACTGAGTTTAAATTGAAATAACTACCCTTTAGTAACTCGCTCATCTACATTCCAGTCATGACAAAGGTTTCGTAACGGAAAAAAGAAAACCCAGAAGATATTGAACAACTTTTAAATTTCGCGCTACTGTGACGTAATATGGGAAGCAGTGACGTAGCAAGGGCCAGCAATAAGAGCATAGTTATCAGCGTGTTAGCTGCAGTTTAGCATTGAAGTGATACTATCAACCGCAACTGGGGCCCAACTACAATCACCCACCCAGTCATGTTTGCTGGCGGTGGCTTAAGTCATCGCCCACGAATAACGTGAACAATATTCTGTGACGTCATAGCGATGTCACCGGACAGTGGCTGCGGAGTCGCCGCTGTTTCCTGTGCTTTCTTTAACACATTGATTAGTTAGAATTTTGACATAAAGTTGGTATTTTGACATAAAGTTGGTATCATTGTTGTACGGAGAGAGCAGTCTTCTTAATGAGCCAACCTGTATTTTGTTTTCAAGAGTCAAGGGCCAGAAATGCCAGAAAAGGCTTAAAAGGAGGACCCCAATTTCTTTCCCACATCAATATATAGGTCTGCCAGTACAAAGCAGGGCAGAGAATACAATGACGGCCGCGACTCCACATGCTTTACAGTGTGCTGAAGCTGCACTTCATAGTACGATTCATGTCACCCACGCCTCAACTGTGCTCTTTAAGATTGGCCAACTGTTAGTGTGGGTTATACGCACTAAAAGTTCACTAATTGATACTCGGCTGCATTTAAAATTTGTACTGTGAAATTAACAAAATCAACCTTTGCTTTCACAATGTTTCCCCACATATTTTTCCTGTTTTAGTTTAGCCTCAAGTGACAAGTAGTCCAAGTCCAGTGGCTATGATCACACCAAATGCCCCTTATTAGGCAGAGCTACACACATTCAAACTAGCCACTTGTTGGACAACTCTGACCCCCTGCCCCGATTATTTAAACAAAAAAATAATTGGTAACAGAAAATTGCTTCCAGCACCGTGCCGAGCCCCAATTTGTTTAACACGTTCTGAAGCAATTGTGTGCTTTCAGGCATAAACATAACGAGCTCTGTAATAAGTCTTTTGCTGGCGAAAACAAGTGAGCGAAAGACAAAACACCGCATCAGCCACTATGAACTTCGTGGTCCTCCCATAGACGCCGCGGACAGGCGGCAGTAGGGGGTGCACCAGTAACGCTCCTGAAGTCCGTCTCGACATTTATGGTGAAAAGAACAGTGCCCAACGCGACTAAAGCTGAACAAGTAAAGTGCATTAGGTGCGCAATTACAATCTATAGACCGAGGTAGTAGAACGCAGGAAGAAAGATGCGAGACTAGAAAAACAACGAAAAAAAGAAAAAAAACATTTAGCTATTACTTTTTTTTCCTTAAAACACGAAATAGCGTAACACACCGGGAGGAAAAGGTTCAACGAGCAATAAACAAGTTACTAGAGCTGGCAGTAAATAGCATGATTTGATGATGATTGTAGGGTTTAACACGCCAACGCTACACAGGCGATGAGGCTCGCCGTAGTGGAGTGCCCCGGATTAAATTTGACCACCGGGGTATCTTTAACGTGCTGCGAAATCTTCAGCACTCAGGCATTTTTGCTTTTCCCCTCCACCACAAAAGCGGCTGCCGCGGCCGTGAATCGAGCCCGCGTCCTTGGGCTCAGCAGCACAGCGCCGTACCCACTGAGGATGAGTAAGATTTGAAAGGAGCGAATTGCTGAGCCGCAATCAAAACCAGGCCCCCACACTCTTTTATTTCCGCAAAACAGTGGGAGGGAACACGGCTTCCGGAGTTCAAATAGCCCTTCCGCTGGAGCTATGCTCAAAGCCACCCTTAGGAATGCCCGCAGAAGAGGGAGTACTCATAGAAGACAGGGTATGGCGGGGACTTGGTGCGAGAGCTTAGGTACACGGTGTGGCGGTTTTCCATGCCCTACTAGAGTTGACTCTCAGAAATAAGACGTCGCTTAATTGGAATTTTTGGTTAATTGGAAGTGATGTCCTGGTCCGGGATATTTTACATGCAATTCAATGAGAGAAATCGCTGGATAATTTGAAGCTAAAACCCATTATATCGGTTACCTGGAACCTATTTCGAATAAAAAGCATCAACAGCGAAGTGACCGACATTTCTCGATAAAATTCGAAATTTTAAGTTGCGGAGCACCGTCGTGCTCGGCACTACATCGGCGCTATCGCAACTTAGACAGCGCACAGTCGATAAAGCGGTAGTGCTGTTGAGACGCGCGATAGCGTACGCACCGCTCTGTTTTCGCGTACTCAACCGTCTTTTTTTGCACAGCGCCGTTTGAGAAGTTCGCCTGATGTACGCTAGTGGCACTAAATGAGGTTACAGAGTATCAAAACTCTTTTCTGCAGTTTTTCCGTGCCACCGCCGTGACCATTGGTCAGTCCGCATCACGTGACATTTGTTTACACTGCGTCGTTTCGTGGGCAACGGCATTTTGTTGTTTATGCGTTTTAGGTGCGGAGTACCTTAGACCCGCACGATGTCCGTCCGCGTCCGCGGGCATAGCATTCACAAACGAAAAACAAAACCACACAGGCACCGACAGGATTCGAACCTGTGTCTGGTAGACCAACCAGAGTCAGAAATCAGTCGTCTTAGCCATTGGGCTGCAACCGTGAGTTCGCACCCGAGAGTCAAACGGCATACTCTCTCGCTGTAACGGTACGGAGTACCTTAGGACCATCCAATGTCCGTCCGCGTCCATCCGTGCGCACACCACCATCAAGCCAAAATCAAGCGAAAATCGACTTGAGCCGTGAATTACAGTTTCATTTAGGGAATAATCAAGGTGCGACTCACGGCTCAAATCGAATGACGGTCGGGGCGCAAATCGGATGTCACAAGGGGCGGAACTTAAATGTCATTTCGAGTCCCCGTACTCCGCACCCTCGCAATCATCCACGGAGTGAAGATGCTGCCATTTTTTCTGTCCGTGAACTGTGGTAGTTTCACCTTGTCCTCCCTCCCCTGCGGCTGCGCGTGACGTCTTCGTTCCGAACCCGCATCATAGATAACCGTTTCGCAGCATTTCATCTGCAGAAGTGGGTCCGAAGATGCCGTGTTTCTGCGTCTTCGGCAGTGTGGCTTACAAATGACCTCGTTAAATTTAGCGGTGAGGCCGCAGAAGCGTCAATGTGGCAACTGTGATAAAAACCAAATGGCCTCCGTAGCTCACTTGCGTGCCTCAAGCCATGTTTACATAAATGCGACAGAATGCGACAGTAGCGCGTCACATTTCCTAGCGCATCACGAGTAATGCGATGCGCTAGCGTTTACATGTAGCGCATTACCCTTGGTGCGATGGTGGCGCCATGCGGTGTCGCACGTCGTAGGCAACGCAGCGTTTCTGGCGCTTCCGGTGCTTCCGGCGCGGATGGGTCATGTTTTGTTTAGATGCAGAGCATCTGATTCACTCGCCTTCTCCCTCCGGCGTCGTCGTCGTCGCTGTCGGTGTTTTCCGCCCCTCCCCCATTCTCCTCGCCGCGCCAGCTGCGCTCTCCGCCGCTCACCCCCTCTCCTCTCCGATAGGGAACACTCTCTCGCGAGGGGCATTGGATTGGATTCGATTCGATTGGCTTGGCTTGGCTTGGCTTGGCTTGGCTTGGATTGGATTGGATTTTGATTGGATGGGATTAAAGTGGATTGTGTTGCGTCATAGCCGCGGCAGACGCGCTGGGGCCGGCGCATGTGCAGTACTCTCTCTTCCGCGGTTTCCTCTCCTTCGGGCGCGCTGCGCATGTAACCGGTGTGCCGTTCTCCGGCGAAGCAACATCCACGCTTGGCTCAAACACCTAGAGTCCACGCCGCTTTACAAGTACGCCAACGTCGTCATCGACTGGGACCGGCTTACGCAGTCCCCTCAACGTTATGCGCGCTATAAAACGTGGTCCCTTCGCCGCTCCGCCTATGCGTCGCATCTACACAGGGGTTCCCGCGAGGGGAGGTGGGAGTTTTTTCTCGACTCTCATTGTTTGGCCTCTCGCACCCGATTAAGATGCTTTTAAATGCAAAGCTGCCTTTGCAGGCCTTACTTTTGTTGTCGACATAATTCCTAATGCGATGCCCTCGCGTTTACATGCACTTCGGAAGCCTACTTACGCGTCCAAATCCACCCCTGTCTGGCGCAGTACTGTGACGCGCTGTCCTAGCGCATTAGCCCCGTTTACATGGATGCCATGCGCTAGAAAGCTGATGCAACGCACCAGTTGTCGCATTCACGTAAATGCGGATTCAGCGACAGTACTCTATCTTATCTAGTGACGCTAGTGTGCGCTTCAGGATTATTTTTTAGCGATAAATCTCAGCTATGAGAGCAACCCGTGTCGTGCGCTTGAATTAACGATGGTAGTCAAGATTTTGAACGAAATACAGAAGGAAGACGCGTTGCGTAGACATAGCAATGGTGTTCTTTGTCGAACTGGAAATTTGGTTAATTAGAAGTTTTTGCGGTCCCTGCGGATTTCGCATTAGCGGAGTCGACTATTCGTAATAAGACAATAAGTGTTCACCCCTCCCTGGTCACCTGAAGAAGAAGACGCCTCGGGCCACGGAGGAGGACACCTCATTTCCGGCCCCGACGTCGGCTCCTCTTCCGCTTCCGCGCCCTGCAAACCGACTCCCAGTCGTGATTGATCGGGGCTATAGTGCGCCACTCTGTGCCGCCGTTGGCTCGGCGAAGGGACACGAGAAAAGACAAGCACATAGGCCGCGATTAAGACGACGTTCCTGTATATGTTCTTTTTCGTCTCGGACGCCGCTAAGACACTGGTTCTTTCGCCCGGTCTTGTCTTCCATTTGTGTTAGTTGTTTTTACTGGGTGATAATGAGCTCAGCCTTTGTTATTCAGCCCCCCCACCTTACCCACTTCCTCTCCCAGAAAGGATTGTTCCATCACGCTACTTCCAGCGGGAATCCGGAAGCTCAAGCTCGCTGTCTTCGCTGTTCTAGAGAGATATTTTGGGAATAATTATTTTCCTAACTTCTCTCCTGCGTTCACAATTGCCTTCCTTTTTTCTGTTTTATTTCTCAGGCGTAATCTGCTTTCGTGGATTGTAGCCATGGTTTCACTCACTCTTGCTGCAAAGTGCAAACTTAGGCAGCATTATTGAATAATACCCAGCGATTTTTTGTTTCTGTTCAATTTTAACGGTACTTTGATGGGACCTCTATCAGAACACATTTGAGGCACCGCGAACCAACCAGACAGCGGGCTGAAAAAAAAAATCGCCAATCTTCACGAGATGTCCTCTCCTGACAACTGGACGCTGGAGCAAACAGAGTCAGAGTCCTACCGAGTCCAAACCCTGCCACAAACGCCTTCAGGAGCGGGGAGCGTCCTTGGGGCCTCCTCAAGAAAACGACGTCACAGAATGTCCCATCCTCATCTTGGGCCTCCTTTTTTCTCTTCCGCGTTCCCCTCCCAAAGCAAGCGCTTCCGTCAGCACATTTAGAGGCTGGGCCTGAGCATTCGGCCGAATGACCACCCCAATGAATGGGGCGGACAGTTGCCTTCATTTCCGGATGTCCTTTTCTTCCTGTGGTCTGACTCACCAGCGGTTCCTTCAAGTAGACGCATCTTTTCTCCCTTGTCATCCTTCCCTTCTTCCATTTCCCTTCCGGGTTCCTGGTTTCCGACGGCTGGCATCTTTCTCCGATGAAGCGTGGTGCTGCCGCAAGATGGAACGCGAACAAGATGAGTAATGTTTCCTCTCCTGCTGTCCTTCCTGTCTTCAGTTTTCTTCACTTGTTGACTTGCCTTCCGGGGACAGGGAGGCCCGAACTATAAAACAGCCTCGCTTCCTGCATATACACCTACCCTCTGGCATCGATGACTCCGTAATGGCCCGGACCGTTGGCAAAGGCTGACCGATGACGTCGAAGTCAAAGTCTGAAGACTTGTTTTACTTTATACTACAAACAAAATTATTCCAAGCTACCCGTGTCCCCCATACCTCCTCGACTCACTAAGTGTAATTAGGAGAAATTTGGGTGAGTAATCAGCTGCGCTGTTTGGTATTGCGTTAGGACTGGGGTTCAGATTTTATCCCGGTTGCTTGCTTCCCTAGTTACTCTGTGAGCTCAAACGTACACTTTCTCCTAACTGGAATCCCGCGAGAGGGCACGCTGCCTAAAGCCGACTATCCAAGCTGGGGTTGGGCCGGTGAAACAACTGCGTAGAATACGCTTGTAGGTGCATATTTATCAGTGTATATTTTGTTCAGATACGTTTTTCCGACTAGCCCGAAATTTTTACGAGCCTTGTTATCTACGTTGCGTTGGCTTTCACGCGGTGGACTTCATGAATCGTCTTCGAAAACAATCAATTCGTACGTCTGACAAGGCATATCTTTCTGGTGACCGCGGCGTACGCTTTTTGAAACAGAGTTGAGGGAGTAGTTGGGATATTAATCCGATCACAGCGAGCACACCGTAAGTCATGCGACCTTGGCTCAGGGGAAACTTACGGGAAAGTTTTTTTCGCTTCCACTACCAGTTTTGGACAGTACCCTACTGTCCAAAAATATATCACAGATGACAATTTGCTAGCTCTCACAAAGAACACGTACGAAAGGCGAACACGAAACTATGAGCTAGAATACGCAAAAACGAATAATACTGTTCTTGGAGGTCTAATAACAGCCCCGTATTGGTATATCTGGAAAGCCACATTTTCCGACGTTATACTGCAATTAAGCCAAGCGTCAGTTCGACTTGCATGTAAAGAAATCTTGCTATTTGTGCGCTCTGATTCACATTTTTGTGATCGCATTTTATTTCCCATGACTACTGATTAGCAGGGATCACATCTAGGCTTACGTTAAGCGTTAGCCTAAATTTGTGCTTATGTGTTGAGAGTACGTTTTTTTTTTCTCGGTGTAATTCAATGTAACGGTGGTGCTCACCTCCCAGTGACCACTGTCCTCACTTTCGCTAGCACTTCAACATCCGGTACAATGTTTGTATCATCGCTATTGCCAGGCCACGCCTCCACAAACCAATGGAGTGTGCCCGCTGTGGTTCCGGCTGGCAATTACAACGTTTCAATAACAAATTTTCTCCATTGCATTCCTGGTATACCTCTACACTGAGTGGTCTCATTCCAATCAGGGTGCAATGTCTTTGCAGAGCCTGTCAAAAGCTTCACTCTTTCTCGGCAGGGCAAGGCCAGAGCGTATTTCGTGACATCCGCGATGACATCCAAATTTGGAAAGCCGCCTGACCGCAGAGATTGTCTCTGTAGTAAGGCTTATTAGCCTCTCAATCTAGCCTACAAATTAGAGGGGAGTTTCGGACGTTTCTTTGTCGGGATTGTATGCGTCACCCCAACATCTTTACTCGGTTTTCTTTTTTTCATCAGAAGGGTAAGCTTTAAAATCCTCCGTCCGTACTTTCACCTAGGCTAATCACAGCGCATCAGAAGGACTTTTTCGTGAGTTCACAACCGCCAGCATTACAATGCTTTTCATCATTAATATTGCCGTCGTCCGGAATCAATCCACTTGGAACGTTGGTCTCATCCAAATGCTCTTACTAATTTTGACTTGGGTTATCTTAGACTCTATAGTTTCTTCCCTTAGTATTAGATGTGGGGCATTGATACAGTCTACTTTCAGACATACTTCTGCTCATTCCGAGTTCTCATGGGTTTCGACCTTCAATCCTAAAATATCCTCAGCTGATTTCGCTCATTTTACCGGTCCATCGAGGGTAATGGATATGCGGCCGAGATTCTCCCTCTGAAAGCGAGGAATCCCTTAGTGCTTTTCTCTAAGCCCGCCTGTGTTCGAGCAACAAAAGAACCAACTCGGCTTGTACTCCTGTGGTCTAAGCCCCCAATTCTGCTCCTCTGGCGACGGATGGCCGAAAACGATCGGTCTTCTTTTCGCTTATGGGCAGCCCTTTGTCCTTTGTTCGACAGCACTGGAGATGGCTGGCGTTAGTGGATATCGACCTTTGTGCGGTACTCTCGAAGGCACATAGAGCGCATGGGCCCGGGGCTACGGACAAAAGACGGTATTGTGAAGAGAGGGGCACAAGGAAATGTTCTAGCATCTTACATGCCAACAGAAAACGCCCTTCATAGGGAAGTTTGTTCTTGCCAATCTGGCCTGTTTTGGTGGGCCGAGTATCCTCAAGGAGGATCCGATGGTATGCACGTGAAGGGCAGCCCTGATTTAAAGGAGCCCTGAAGGGCAGCCTTTAACAGTTTAAAGGAGCCATGAAGAGAAAATACAACTTCGTTTAATTTGAAAGAACTAGGATTCAGTATCTCACTCAGCTCCATTACAACCACAAAAGATGTTTTTCTAACGAAAAAAAAGCAAGAAGTATTTAAAAATTTCAAATTTTGCGCCACAGTGACGTGTTATGAGCAAGAATGACGTCATACGTGCCAACAATAAAACATAATTTTCAGTGCTTTAACTGCACGTTAGCATTCAAGTGATGCGGTCAAATGGAACTAGAGGCCCCATTACAGACGTCCAGTCGTGTGTCGTCGCGAAAGGTCAGTTAAGCGGGCGCCAATCGCACAAACAAGGTTCCGTGACGTCATAGAAAAGTTGCGGGAAATTGGCTAGGGGGTCGCGACTGCTTCACACGTTTTCTTTAGTATCTCAGTTATTTATTCGAAGATTGCGATGATATCGGTATCATTGTTATCGGGACTATGCAGTCTTCCTAATAAACCCAACTTGTATTTTGTCTTCATGGCTCCTTTAAACGAGTCGACGATTTGGCTTGCGGCTTCTGTTGAGCGTTTTGTGCGCTGTCAGTGCCGGGCAGCTCACACCTGTCATTTGAAAAAACACACTGTCACGAAAAGAAGAATATACATCCCTGGAAACGCTACACCACTTTAACTCATAGGAAAAGTTTTTTTTTGCTTCGCAGCTGATGCAACCCGTTAAAACTACTCTAACGAATCTATGTTACGCTTCTTATAAAACAACAATATTGGCTGGTACTGTTTATGCTCGTGATTAATAATACAGACCACCCTCCCTGATTAGACCTTGGTTAATAAAAATCTTCTCGAACGACTGAGTTTAAGTTACACATTTAGTTCGGATAAGTAGTCTAATGCTGTAAGAAATTTGAGTTACCACTGAATTCAACCGGATTTGGAGGCTATGGCAAAAGCCGAGTCACCATTCTTCAAAACAGGCGTTAGTTGTAAAGCAGCCTTTTCGTCCAGAGTATATCTTGCATACTTTTGTTCAGTATAATTGAATAAAAACTACAAATTTCAATTGGAACAGTCTTTGTAAAGGTCACAGCTGCTTAAATACAAACAGGTAGAATAATCCTGATTCGGATGTGTTGATGCTGGTTCCTTGTAGAGACAAAGGAAAGCTTAACGATGCTTATCAATATTCTGAGGAAATTACCGCCTGTGTTTGATAACAAATTGCTGAAGTTTGAAAGCCTATATTTTGTGCTCTTTAAAAAGCTTACGTCTCTAACGCTTCCTCATCAGGTAACCTACAAGAGATTGAATCTACTTCTCAAGGCTCATTTGGAAATCACCCAACTATCATGAGGAGAATGCTTGCGCTGATTTTGCCTTTACTATCCAAAGTACCAAAATCGTGATTGGCCCGAACAAAGCTGTTTCTTCATCCGCGATAGCAAGAAAGAAGTTGTAGCGGTATTGGCACTTGCGTAATATTTTTTATGCATTATGGGATTGTTTTCTTAGGTCAAACAGTGTTGGAAGGGGGTACTACCGTGCGCTTCCCAGACACTTCTTTGAGGTCGTCAGGCCTATATTCCTGGATAAGACCTAGTATATGCATACTTGGGCAGTGCGGGGAAGAGCACGATTTTTTGTCTTTCAAAATAGTCATGTGATCAAAGAGCCGGGAGTCTTACGGTCTGATATTAAGGCCTGACTGACTTCAAGCAAATTGTCCCATGTTTCTTTTCAGCATATTTCGGGCAAAACTATAATACCTCGAAAGTTACAGAACGCGGAATAATTCAGCCAAAATATTGCACGTCAAGTATGGAACATTAAAGTATCGTTAGTTTCATGCCTCTTGGCACCTCGCACCGATGAGAATTCCAAGTGGAAAGATGGGTAGAAGATCTTCGCGGGGGAGGAAGTGAAAGAATAACATTTATCATCTCTTCCTAAAGGAAGGCGAGAGACGCGAGGAAGCTACAAGTGAGTCTAATCGATCGTCAAACTTTCGAAACCAAATTACAAGCACAGAACGAACCCCTGCGACAATTTTCGGCATGTGATGTGAACTCATGTACGAATGATATAATCCTATACCGACACACGGATTACGAGACCAAGGTATACCACTGTAGTGCTTCATGGCTGGTGTGAGTACTGTGCTATTTAGAAACCCTATATTTTTTGTGATTTTTCAAGTAACTGTTTTGACAAAGCGGAATCCTCGTTTCACGCATGCGCCGTGTTTCAAGATATCTTATCAGAGCTCTTCGGTCGACCAACCAGTCTATGGCGAAATCCATTAGTTTTTGAAAAGAATGCCAACAGTCCCACTAAAAAATATTTCGCTTTAAAACTTGATGCAACAAAGAGCGCGATCTTCGCGCCCTCTTCCTGTGGGAGGTGTCCTTAGTCCAGGATATCGAGGTGCTTGCTGGCGAAATGAGCCTTTCACACCATCGTACGCTGGGCGAGTTGGGAAGAACCGATCAGCCGCTCCACCCACCGCTGCGGTGAAATGTTGGCGAGTGGGAGGAATGTGCACTTTCTGAAGCGTTAGCTCCTTGGCCGTAACGCAAGCAAACCCGCACATATTCGCTGGTAATTCGGTCTATACCCCAGGAAATCCGCCGCTTGCACGTGATGTCAACAGCAAAGCCGTTCTCGCATGACACGTTTTGTCATTCACTTGCTTACGTCGTAGCTGATAGTTACTGGGCGTGCATACCCACTCTCTTGCTTGCTTGCTTTCTGCCTTGAATACTTTCGTTATTGATTATCTCGTTTATTTCTCAGCTTGTTGCTTTATAAATCTAAGCACCCTGAAAGCATAAACACTGCAATATTTGAAAGAGGTAAGTTTACCAGCACATAAAACAAAATATCTTCTTTTAACAGCAGAACTGTTAAGCTTGAGGTTGAGCCAACGGCGTCCGCAAACAAATGTTAAGAAAAAATACCAAGCGCACTGCGAGCACGACTGGTGAGGAGCACCCGGCGTCGTCCAGGCTTGCGCGTCAGCTTGCACCAAGTGATGAGCTCTCAAAAATAGAGCAAGAAAAAATACCCAGCACCCGTGAGCGTGCGCCTCGTGAGGAGCGCCAGAGGTCGTTCAGCTCGACCTTCGAGAACACTCTGCGCACCATTCGTGGAGTGATATCTTGCTTGCGCTATTCTCTTCGCCAGTTCACCAGTTCACCTACCTTCGCGCCTGTAAGGTCCACTTGAGATCAGCGGCCAGGCGCCCGGGCTGCGCGTGAGAACCCGCCACTCTGTCTGGGGGCTCAGCACTGTGGACTCTACGCCGCAGCCGTCGCCGATTCGTCACGGTGCGCACGGGAGACGGATTCTCTGGCCCACCGAATACCACGGGGATAATCCCCCATTGAGAAAGCAGACGGCGCCACCGGATTCCGAGAATCGTCGACATGACGCGCGGAGGGGGCGAAATTACCGGCGCCGAGGCGCGCGCCGCGCGAGACACCATTGTGAACACGCCCCGGTCAGCACGGTGCACTGTCGCCACCTTTCGCTCTCACCCCGCGGGGTTGCGCGCACTTGCTCGTCTGCGGGCGTGCCGTTGACCCAAAGATGGCGGCGCCTCATTGAATATTCCGTAGCGCGCTGAGTGACAGCTGTCTACGTGAATTTGGGCACTCCCTTACGCGTGTACGAACGCTACAGGGGCGTTCCCGAGAGAGTGCGATCTCGAGGTGTTATAAGGCCGAACTTGGCCGTTAGAAATCGTTCTTGTCTGAGCGCCGAGCTGGGCAGTTCGCGGGACAAGGAGTCTCGACCGTTAAAGCTAGGTTGGGATTTGTGAGCCCCCTAGGCTAAAGGTTAAGATCGCGTCGGAGGTTTAGGGTACAGTGCCGTACCGGGCAGCTAGACGGATCTTGCTGCGAGACAGTCTCGGCCGTCGTTTCTCTAGCTGTTTATGTACGCTCCGAGAATAGGAGAGTTAGATGAAGTTGAGGAGCTCGAGTGATTCGTGCGCACTCGGAGCTAGCGTCTAGCTCAAGTTTGAAGTTTTTCCTTTTATTACTCATGTACCCAGTTTTCCTACTGTAAATAGCTGTATATAAACTCTACGTTTTATTTATTCAACCTCAACGCCTCAAGTTCGTCAATTCGACCGCCATCTCCGAGAACTTCAACACCATCGCCCTGCCAGCCTTCTGCCAAATCAACCGGAGCCCGGGCTATTGGGTTTCTGATCGACACCGGGCTTCGGGGAAACGAACCACGGCCATCTTTACTGTGCCTGAAGTTGGAGCACAGGACAGCTCGTGCTACAGACGCCGAGTTCCCGAAGCTGGTTGCCGCGGCCTAACGCGGTCCCCTTTGGAAGAGATGTGAAAGGCTGAGACCAAAACCATCCTGGCCTGCAAGTGACGAAGTTCTTGGAGAGGCAAGTTCGGAAATCCATATTGAGGAGTAGCAGCCCGGCCTCTGACGAAGGGAGAGGAGCCGCCAGCACTGTTGTTTCTCCAGCCGTGGACAACTAGTTCAAGGTGCGCCATTTTTTTCTGATGCAGGATATAACCCAAGTACGTATTCGAAACAAACTCATTGTCATAAGCAAACGTCTCCATTTCGTATGTGGCGACGTCATGCCAGTGGAAGTAGATTCGTTGCGGGTATTTCGGATCGACGCCCGCTATCACCTGGACAACCAGGCCAAGCGTTCATCCCGTCTGGATGCTCTGATACTAATATATGCTGGACGGGAATCTGGCAGTAGTGTCTAGGCGAGTCCCGCTTTAGCCAGAGTGCCGTCATTTGCAGGGAAGAATAGTCCCATATTTACTTGGCAAGGCCACTGAACAGGCTCATAAGTGTTGGGTGTCTGCAAAAAAATATATATTAGCGTTTAAAGATTACTGATAGTTATTTAAATTATAAAAAACGCCGGCTCGAGGTGATATATTTGTCAATGATTTTAAATGCTTCTAGAAAGACAAATTGAAAAAAAAATGTTATCCTGTACTGTTTATTTTGGCTTCTGGAGAGAAGAGAAGCCACGCGTCAAGTCAAGCCAAGTAGAGAAGGAACGCGTTCAGTTATTATGGAGTCACCAGCGATGACACGCTGCTGCAGCGACCGATTCCCCAAATGTAAGGGAGAATGTGCTCATACATGTATGCAAATATAAGTGTGAAACCACTCACCACCTTTAGGTGCTCCCCCACCACTGACGCTGCTGTGCAAGGTGATAAGACGTTCGCGAAATTGCATTTGAAAAACAAGCCGTGAGCGGCTATTGTTCGCCAGTCTTGTTTACTCAGTTCTTAAGAATACATTTCTCACGCCCTGCTATTAGTGTTAGCCGCAAAAACACTGAATGTCCCAAAGGTGCAATTACGCGGTGACAGGAATAACCATATACATCGATGCCCATGCTTTCTGAGAACAAAGCAACGATACGGGTACGTTCTACTACATTTGAAAATCCCGCGCACGCGACCAGGACTTTTAAACAAAAATTCGCAGAACAAATTCTGCGTAACTAAATTTTTCTGCCATTTTCTACGCCTCTTTTGAAGAACCTTGTGTTCACAGAGAGCCAAAAATGAAAAGCGCTATTGCACTGAACAAACAACAAACCAGCGAACGAAAAAAGACTACCTTAATTGACATATAAAAAACCAAAAAAGCAACAATATCCCGAAAAGCAAAAAATAAACGCGTCTTCTTACTGCAAGCAGCCGAAAACAATGGCCGACGGAAGCAGACGACAAAGGGCAGAGTACAGCAGACGATGAGTTTCCGGGTCAGCGAAAAGACAGAAAAGGGTCAGATTTTGCGCAGACGACGATGAACGTCCTGCCATTCTGGGCGCGTCCAGAGCGTGGAAAGACAGGCGTTGTGCACATGCTCCCATGTCTCTACGTTGTGAATCGTCTGCCCTGTCAAATATCCTGACCCTCCACCATGCTTAACGGTCTCGTCCGTCATCGGTACGCATTACGAGCCCTTTTTCATTCGTTTCGCTTTTATTTCACGTCGCTCGCTGTATGCGACCCGGCCCGATTCAGGCTGGCGTCGCTGCTGCATTCCTGTTATCTCGAATCCACCGTGTCCGTTTACAGTCATCGGCTTCATTTTTTGACGACTTGTCATGCGATTCTTTCTCTTCGCCCAAGCAATGTAGGAAATGGTCCATGCGGAAAGATTTTCCATCTAGGCTAAATTGAACCCTGTCATACCCGAAAGCCTTTGCCATCTATTGCCATCATTTTCCGGATGAAGTGCCTAGAAGCACGCAATGTCTTGCCGTAGCTTTGTGTACTTGACCTCTCGCAGAATATAAGGGAGCGGACATATTTTTACATCGTAGATGGCAAAAAACCGTCCCGTCCGACGGGTGAATAAAGTGTATAGTGGAGGAGGCTGACTAAATTACTCGATATTGCGTGGGTCATATTTATTTAGGGAGGACACGACCGGAATGTGCGCTGACAGGAGAGGATGTCTGCGCTTCGGCGACCTACCAGGTCAAAAAAATTGACAAGCTCTGTATTCTTAGAAGCTTAATAAACTAGATTTCTTTTCAAGGGTGACATGCGATTTACTAAGTTTTATTTCTTGCTTTTAAACAAACCAGCCGGCTATCTCGGATCAACCTTCAAATTGTTTTTATTATTCGGCGTTTTACAGACTTACCCACCGCGGTGGTTCAGTGGCTAAGGCGTTCTGCTGCTGAGCACGAGGTCACGGGTTCGATTCCCGGCCGCGGCGGCCGCTTTTCTGGTGGAGGCGAAAAGCAAAAACGCCCGTGTGCTCGAGATTTCGGCGCACGTTAAAGATCCCCAGGTCATCAAAATAAATCCGGAGCCCTCCACTACGGCACGCCTCATCGCTTGCGTTGCGTCGGCGCATTAAACCCTACAATCAATCAATCAATCAATCAATCAATCAATCAATCAATCAATCAATCAATCAATCAATCAATCAATCAATCAATCAATCAATCAATCAATCAATCAATCAATCAATCAATCAATCAATCAATCAATCAATCAACATACTTCTGTGCGAAGCACGTAGGGGACAAATAAAAATAAGAAACCATACTTTCAAGGACAACGAATAATACAACTAACTATTGAGAAACATTATTAAGTATGAAGAAACAACGAGAATATTCCGTCTAGGGGAAAGTTATTAGGAATGTAAAGATACAAAAATGTTCGGCCTAAGCAAATGTCCCCCTGGGCGCCTAAAGCATCCGTGAATCTTCAATAGGCTTTCCTCCTGAACACGTCTTTTGTATGAGTGGTTTTTAGGATCACGGCTGCGATATCGTCTGGTTATTCTGCGGCAAAAAATGTGCTAGAGAGTCCTCTAAGGCGCGTCTGTAATACCTGCAAAGTTGCTTATGTGGTTCCTTGGCGGAGATAACTAACGCAATACAGATGTTTTTCTTGTTTTTTTCAAAATGTTACTAGCCCCTCTCTAAAAGCCCTAGCCGGTGCAGCAGAAGTTCGCTAAAATAATTTTGGACATATCGAGCTCAGAAGTAGTTACATCAAATTACATGAAATTAAAACACGTAGTATTACACACATTTATGTGCAATGAGAGCGAGAGAGAGATACATCGAGGTTTGCTGCAGGTAACCTACTTCTGTCTAAACTATAAACCATTATCCTGCCACTTCTCACTATGGCGCGGGAAACAAAGAAAACACGTGCGAATGCAAAAGAGATACAAAGAAAACCAGAAAAATGAACAATGACCTAACAAAGAAGGCGTAACCGCTTAGCAAAATGGCACAAACACAAGTTGACACTGTACAATCCCCTGCATATGAGAAGCACCAAAACAAAGAAACGAAACCATAACCATACAGGAAGGCCGCAAAATCAATGGCTCCGCTATTTACGCTTACTAGCCAGATAGGTTCCGCCAAAGGGAACTAAAAGCGTCTTTGTGGCCGTAAAAAAATGAGATGCACTAGTTTATGGCAGTGAATATATCGACCATAAAATGGCTCTGAAGACAGCCGGACAGCAAACTAAGGAAAACAGAACTATCTTCGTCGTTGCTTAATGTCCGGTTTTCCAAGCGCTGTGTTCTAGTTTGCTGGGATCACGGCTCACTCACATATCTACGACTTCAGTTTAGGTATAGGATGTGCCCTTTCGTCTACCAGTAGAAGTAAGTACCTTCGTTTTGCTGTTCCTTCAGTTTTCGAATAAGCGGAGTAAAGGTATTTCATGTGTCTCGTGAGAAACGCCATCCCTATTCTTTTTCGAGTTAGCACAGGACCGGGGTAATTGGAGATTAATGGGAGAGGCCCTTGCCCGGCAGTGGGCGTAGATAGGCTGGCGATGATGATGATGATGATAATGATGATGATGATGATTCTTTTTCTGGTGATTCCACTGGTGTAGCTAGAGGGGTGGAAGAAAATTCAACGTCGTTGATTGATTGATTGAAAGGCTTAACGCACCGACGCAACGCAGGCGATGAGGCGCGCCGTAGTGGAGGGCTCCGGATTAATTTTGACCACCTGGGGATCTCTAACGTGCGCCTAAATCTCGTACACACGGGCGTTTTTGCTTTCCGCCTCCATCAGAAAAGCGGCCGCCGCGGCCGGGAATCGAACCCGTGCCCTCGTGCTCAGCAGCACAACGCCTCAGCCACTGAGCCACCGCGGCGGGTGACGTCGTTCAAGCAAAGAGACAAGTATCTGTTCTTAAATAGCCTGCATTTTACCCTCCCTTCGTACGCACGCGGCCCCAAGGTGGCGAAGGAATAACAAATAAACTGTTACTTCCGCAGTCGGGCACGGGGGGCTTTGAAGATTTTAAACTCACAGCGTGAATAAAAAAAATCTGTGCGTTATAAGCAAACACGGGCGCAATTAATGCTGGCTATCAAATGAATTTACTAACGAAAAAGCTCCCATAAATAAATGAACACTGCACAACATTGCCAAAGCGCGACACTCCATCCTCCGAGATCACAGCAGAGGATACTCCCCACTAACGTCCATTTTTTTTTTCTGTCAAAGCCACGGAAGCTATGAAGACGTAATATTTTATGCAAATATATGCGCTTTTTGTTAGTAAACACAGTTGATAGCCAGCATTGTGTCCGTATTTTCTTCTAACGCTCTTCGTTTTTTCGTTCAGGCTGATGCTTGTAGTCGTTGTAAAACAGGTCGCTCTTTCCCAAGCAATTCTGCGCTTTGAAGATACGTACACTGGAATACTGGATACGTAAACTGGAACCACTGTTTCCCGTAGTTTCCTCTGTATAGATCATGCGTGTAATTTTGTGAATATAAAAACCAATTCATCGTCAGCGCTAGTGGGTCCTCGCCTGTTCGCGTTGTCATTCAAGATGATATCTACACCAACTCACCCAAATCGCTATTCCGCTTTCACCGTTCAAGTGTCCTTATAACGTATTACACCTAAAACAGTCCGAGATTCCTGGCAGCTCTAGTAACACCGCACATACCTTATTTTAGTAAGGTGTAGTCTTTTGAAAATATTTTTTTTTAGTTTATTCACATATTAAGCGCTTCATAAGCACTCAATGCATCCTTGCAATCCCGCACACGCAACAGCCCACACGAGCGCACATACAAAAAAAAAATGTGGGAGTCATCGCCCTCTGGTGAATACTTCCGGTGAATAATTAGTTACAGCACGTGGTTCTATCTCGCTCCAGTCCAGCGTTTACCATGTTGGCCACTCACTTCTTAGCTCCGAGCTCGACCCCCATGAAACGTTCCGTGCAGCACCGCCCTGTCTCACGTGACAGCACCGAGGTGCGTTCGTTTGTCTGCTTTTCCTTCAGGCAGTATGCAAAGTACACGCACGCGGGTGGGCGTGGTCGCCACTATCTGTCGTCGCCAGGATCGGTGTGACCGATGTGGGCGTGGCATCGCGAAGACTTGGCCGCCTCGTTCCTTCGTGAATAATGCAGCCTCGTCGCCGACGCAGTCGCTCCGTTCTCTGGGTCCGAGTTTCGAGCGCGCGTACACCGACATCACCCAGCTGGGAGTCATTAATTAGTTCCTCCTATACGGCGACTTCGAAAGCGCGACAACATAACTTGTAATCCCCGTAATATTAGAGGACTTCAGCTACAGTCTCAGAGTTTTAGGAGCGAAGCCCATTTAGGGGCTGGGGCGGTTGGCGTCTCCTGTCGTCGTCGTCATCGTCTTCGTCGTCTCATGTAGACACGGTACTAAAACACCAGGAACCTCGTTTACGCCGCGCGCTAGAACATAACGCGTACTAAAAAAAGCTCCGGGACACTCCTTTACTCCTCGCGCTAGACAGCTTCAAGCTTCAAAGACAAAGGACTTTTACAGCAAAGCTGCATACGTCTACCTCCCAATGGTTTCATCTCCGTTGGCAAAAACGCCAAGGCGCCAAGAATGCACTTATGCGCTGCATGCTTCGCCCCTCCGCCGGTTTCACGTTACTGGCGAGGGCCCGGCATTTTTTTTCTATTGTGCAAAACTCAAGCACTGGTTGCACTTAGCAAGGCATCAGCCAGTTCAACTACGATCGTATGAAATATTAGCTGCGAGGTGGTGTATGTGAATCCTGTGACAAGCTGTTGTCGATGCAAATTCATCAAAGTCTCATCACGGAGTTCAAATACAGCAGTGTGATGTTCCGTTCCGAGATAGCTACAAGCCTGGCACAAACGGTGCGAGAACGTAATTAAACGTTTCATATACCCCTAAACCGCCATACATGACACCAAACAACCTAATTTACAAAACAAACAAGTAGAAGTGAGCTGAGAATGCGTTTTAAAGTACAAACAAGTCATGAATTTCGGGGGTAAAGAACTTTAAACTGCTTGAGTGCGAACGCATGCTGTGCGCACCAAAATTAGTTATTCTACCCTAGCTTGCTGAGGCCAAACAACGGAGTTGTTAGCGTTGCTCAAAAGAAAAAAAAAACAGAATGTTACAAACAAATACTAGTAGATGGTGCCGAATGAGTACACGAAGTGCCGTGCTTATACATATCTGGAAACGCAATGTCGTTATAGCAGCATGAACTCTTGTTTGACCGGCTTTCTCAGTAATTTCCGAATAATGGTAACCCGTTCTCCTGGAGTAGAATACGTCCAACGCTCTGACATTACAAATGACGAATGACCTCCTAGCGTCACTCGTGACGTCACAAATCGGAGCGCTGGTCAATGCTCCTACGATTTAACACGACCTTCATGTAGAAGGTAAATGTACAAATTAAAGCATCCAGGAAGGATGTTTCTTTTTCTTTCTCAGTGGCGGATTGTGAAGCAGTTTTGAACACTTACATAATACTGCCACTACGCTATCTCTTTACCTTTTGTAATTTGCCCAGTGTTCGTTGGGGTATTCCGCATGCATTAATCAGGCTTAAAATCGCCTTCCCACTTGATGCGGATGGTAGCACTATATATCAAATTGAGATTTTAAGCCTAATTTATGTGTTATTTTCTGGAAAGCCGGACCACACACTACAGTGCGTGCGGAATGCTGCGAGATTGAGGCCGCATAAGTGCTAACACTGCTTCCCAGATGAAGCAGTACAAAAGTCAGTGACGCGCTCTTTTTGCAAAGTTTTTGCACAAAAAGTTTCATTCTAGTCAACTTACAGGATAACAGCCTGAAGATTATCCCATCCCTTGTGCTCAAGTTTTTCTCATGCGTTTATTTCTTAAAGGGCTTCGGCTTCTTTCCTAGAACAGGCTGTCAGCCAAAATTTGAACGGGCCCCTTTTCGCCTTGTTCAGTTTTATTCTTGTTTTTGCTGTCTTTTAATTAAGAAGTGGCGCCTCCTCATTAGTGAGTAATATAGGCTGCCTTTTCTTCATTTTTGCCTGAGCCAAAATTGAGGTGACGATAGAAACTAAATATCAGCTAGAAAGCTACATGAATGGCGCTTTGCTTTTCTCTAAAACCTTTTACTCAACAAAGGGAGGTTCGCAACTTACGTTGTATTACATCATTTCCAGTAATTTTTGGCGAAACAAAATGAGAAAACTACCAACCGATTAAAAAAACCTGCAAGGGCACTTTGGCCTTGTCGAGAACAAGGCAGCCCATACTGCCGCCCGCGTCCTTCATAACCGGGGGTTCCGAACTCATGCACAAGACACCCCGAGGGGCACGGAATCGGCAAGCAGCAGTGGAGCACTGATATCAACCACACAACCCAATACTCTCACCCTACACACACATGACAAGAACATATCCTTCTCCGCGCCCCTCACTATGAAACTACCAAGTATACGCACTACGAAAACTGCAAACAGAAACATTTTCCAATCCCATACTCCTCTGGAAGTTATCACCATCCCTCTTCTCTCCAGACGGCCCGCTTTGCAACTGTTGCAAACATTAGAAAGGAAGAAAAGCTGGTCTCTTTCAAGTGTCATCATGATGTCGCAGTTCCATCCGCAATTAGAGAGATCATTCCTGTACCGCGGTCCCCCGCTTCGGTTTCTTCAACAGCAGCTAACTCCTTACTACACGTAATTTTGCATTCTCCTGCTTACATAGCATCAAACCCATACACAACCCATCCCTTTAGCAGTGGGGATTTGCACTGACCAGCTCCAGGGCGGAGCTTCTATAGAAGCCCTGCTGCAACGAGCCCCGAATTCGACGCATGCTCGCGGCCTCCTGGACATAAGAGGCTGACCACATCCCGTCCCAACGCCGTCTTGGGTCAATTAATAAAGGTTTATTCCTCCTCCACCTTAATGCATGAATTTTACAATATCCTAGCTTTCTATTCCTGCTTCAGGAAGAATGATCTTGAGGCTATAAGTAAGATTTCAGGCCCTCTGTTTCGCCGAGTTAATATTTACGTCGTCAAATTTTCCTGTCGTCAATATTCATGAGTACTCTTATGCATTATCTGCTAAAGATTTCTTTGTATGGACATATCACGTAAAGCAGGTTTACTAATCATCATCATCACACCTATTCTTCTTCTTCTTCTTTTTCTTCTTCTTCTTCTTCTTCTTCTTCTTCTTCTTCTTCTTCTTCTTCTTCTTCTTCTTCTTCTTCTTCTTCTATTTCCCCGCATTGTACGCGCAGGAGCCCGACCTAAATACCAAAAGCAGAAAGGAATTTCCCGCGCTTTATCCTGTACATTAATGGTATAGTTTTGCTTTTATCACAGGGCCTTGTTTCCCGTTGTGAAATTCCCTCAACATGAAAGTGAAGATCAAGGAAGTGCATGCGTAAAGCCTGTCGCCGAAGATACGGTCGATGGCTTTCGAGAAATCGATACATAGGCCACTTACAATCCTCCTAGTTTTATCGAGAAAGAATTATGACAAGTATTTAGAAACAAAAAAAACGGTGAGAGAAACCTTTACCTTAATTGTCTTTGCCGCTACCAGCAAACTTTTCACTACAACTGCAAGGCAACGCGTGACAACCGGCCCGCGTCTCATAAGAAAAAAAAAAAAAAAGAAAACTGAAGAGCAACACTCTGTACGTTTACAGACATGACGTGTGTACCTTGTTTTACAACTATTCAACTAAGCATACAAAAATACCGTTCCCCGTTCGCAATGACAGAAGTCCGACGTTTTATTTCTAAAAAATATGTTCGGTCTTCTAGAGTAAACATTGACTTTCCCACCGTTTGCGCTCTAAATATGACGATACAGAAATTGCAGCAGTACTTGTTTTCTTCAAACCTTCGATATAGCAGAACGAAACAAAGCAAAACAACGCCTACCTTTTGGCCAAGCAGGAGCGGTGCAGTGGGGTGTCCTGACTTCGGAGTGCAGCCGGAAAAAGCTTAAACACGAACTAAAATATTCGACTCGTAGTAAAGGCGACAAAAAATAACAAGACCCACCATAGACATCAGCAGTCTTCGTGTTAACTAATTCGCAGGAAACTTCGATGGCGGTCGACTGATAAAAAATTGGCTAGATATTTCTTGCAAATAGAGCGACAACACCAAGTGTGAACACCTGAAATTGTCTCGCTCAAAGGAAATCGCCCAGCAAAAACCAACCGTGGTTAACGCAGGACACGATCAGGATGAAGTCCTTCATCCTGTTTTTGCCGTTTTTAACCACGTCTCTTGTTATGTATGCCACAAGTTTCCTCTTTTTTGAAGAAGAATACAGCCAAGTACCCTCTTCCATTGCTTTGCGGCGAAGTAGGTTACACTTTCAAAAATTGCCGCTAATCTGCTTTACCGTAATAGCCGTGAAAAACAAACCAGCGTGGAAAAACTTGCAAATTTGGTAAGCGATGGGGGCCAGCTAGTAATTTGAGCGAAAAATAGAATGCACGCGGCGTAAACAGCGCAATGGCTGCATTTGCGCGGTTGTGCCCTGAACAGATAATATTTTTTTCCTCAAATTGCATGCTGGCCGTCATCGTTTACTAAATTTGCGCGTTGGTCACGCTTAGTTGTCATTCCGGAGCGTTGCGGCGAAGCCGACGAGCGGGGATTCCTCAGAGTGTACAAAACAAAGAAAAACCTGGGTCAGGTGCAATACAAAATCAGCGTAAGAAAGAGCGATGTAAGAAAGATAAATTGGGAAGAGACGTGACTGATAACGAGGTTAAGGAGAGCACTTCACGCGGTCACGTACAACGTACACCACCGGAGAACTACAAACGATCACACAGTTCCGCACGTAAAAATATGTTGGTGTCGCCGCTCGCCTACGCGAGCCTAAGAACATATTCCTTTGTTGAACGCCCCCTTGTTTCAGAAGACCCGGGAGCTTCAAATGGCTTCTACGTTCCGGTTAAGCGAAACCGGCTTTCTGACTGTATAAAGTCCCAATGTCTCTCTCACACTTATCTTCATGACTCTCTTAAAGATTATGAAAGAATAACGTTAGACAGACAGCTGTCACGCTTTGTTGCTCGAAGGTGTTGCAGCAAACGGAGCAGGCATCGGAAGGATTCCCTTGTTTAGACACGCTTCGTTAGGCACCGTGAAGGCGCAAGAAGGGATTGGGGGAGGAGGAAAAGAAACGGAGGTTTTCAAGCAGCGTTGCTGTAGAAATCGATCTGCCCAGAGCTAGTAGACCCTGTAGGTAAGGCCAGGGTGAGCTTGCGGGTGATGGATGAAGGAAAGGCGTCAAAGACGTAACGGGACTGAGCGCTGCCCGCGTTCTCGAGCTAGCCACGTTTGCTTGAGGGAAGAACCTTCCAAGCGGGCCTTGCCCTCCGTTCTCAAGATAGCGCTTACGCAGCGACGTTAGTTAAGTAAGTGGGCTTTCGAAGGTTGCCGCGTGTGCTGTGTGCTGGCCCCACGGAGGCAGAGCTGTTCTCAGGTAAATTGGAAAAGGTGGCGCGAATTCTTAGCCGAATTTCGCGCCACTCACGCTTGAATAGGGCGATGGAGAGGCAGTCTGCTGGAATTTTTAACTGCAGTCCTGCGCAGTGTCTGCGCTGCAGTAAGCGAGCCTGATGTTACAGTCTTCCCCTTGGGTTTTTTCGCTTTGTGTATTTTGTCTGCCTTGGGAATTTCGATTTATTGATTGATGGTAGGGTTTAACGCGCCGACGCAACGCAGGCGTTGAGGCGCGCCGTAGTGGAGGGCTCCCGATTTTTCTTGACCCCCTGGGGATCTTTAAAGGAGCCATGAAGAGAAAACAAAAGTTTGTTTTATTCGAAAGATTAGGTGTTTCATAGTACCCCAAGCGCTTTCCCGGAAGCAAATGATGCTTTATTCACTGAGAAATAAGGCAATTTAAGCCAAAATTTTAAATCTCCCGCTAAAATTGAACATTCCGTGACGTGTACAATGGCGTCATAGAGCCGGTCCATGAAACAGATACTTAGTATGTCGACTCCATATAGCACCCACACGCGGGAGTCGATCGAGACGGCGGCCATTTTAAAAATACTAGTAAAACCTAGTGCACCCGCAGCCCTAGTCATGGAATCGCCTGATCCGGAGAACAAAACTCTCGCCGAGGAGCTCGGGCTTGCATTTAACAACCTCACACCACAAAAACGCTCAATGCTTCTAAGTGCACGAGCGGCAAGAGTTGTGGGATACGCGGTGGACGGGAAAGCGACCATTCCGCGATAGCCACAACAGACGAACGCCCAGCCGTCGGCACCGCTGCCTCGTCAGCCCCGTCGCGACGGACGAATATAGACTGGTACGTATGTGCCGTATTTTGATTACGGTTAATAATAGTTCAATTTCAGTAGCAGTATCACTTATGCCAGTTGGCCGGTGTCGTGTATGGAAAGCCGTTCGCGCGAGCTCTCTGCTTCGACCAGAAAGATACGAGCGTCAATGCGCGGTGTTTACGGCATTTTTTTCCCCAAGGTCAGAGCGATTTGACGAAGTCGGCGACGAGCGCCAGCATGTCCCAGGAGTGAGCTAACGTAAGGGTCCCTGCCGTAACTGAACAAACTGAAGTTTTCAGTGGTTGTAAACTGGAAACGAGCTCGTAACGACAGCAGCAAGCCAACACCATTCGAAACTTACGCGACGACTGGCACTATCTCGTCGCTTGTTGCTGTTCCTTACTCCCCTCGTTTCTATTTTTACCTTTGCTGGTTGGCGATATGACGGCCAACCTCCTGTGAAGGGATTACGATACGAAGCAAGGTCGCGGCTGTGCGTGCTTGAACGGTTCGTTGGCCCCGAAGAGCCTCGAACCCGAAAATTCGTCTGCGCGACGGCGAGATGTCGAGCTCGGCCGGCGCTAGTTTCGTCAGTTTCGTACGCATTGGCGCACACGCTTGCGAGTTCGTTCGGACCTTCAACCGTTTACTCCACCGTTCTTTGTCATAAAAAGAATGTGCAGTATGTTTCACGGGCATTTAGCTCGCTATGCAAGCTGTAAGCCCTGCCTAACATGCGTTTGCTTTTGCCGGCCTCCGCCAATCGCAGAGCATTCCCAAGTGACATCACAGGTTCTGTTGCGGAAAATGAGCTGGTGGGTCGCATGGTCATTTCCTTTTTTCCTAATTATGTAGCTTATTTGAGCGAAGTTTGCGTTATAAGTGGTGTCGTTATGGTTCTAACGAGGCAATCTTTCGAATGAACCAAACTTGTGTTTTCTCTTCATGGCTCCTTTAACGTGCGCCGAAATCTCGTACACACGGGCATTTCTGCTTGCCTTCGGAATTTCAACTGCGGACCTGTTTAAGCTTGAGCTCTGTCCGCGCGGAACGTTAACAGGAAACTCCGTTCTGCAAAGTCGAGAGGGGGAAAATGCTAGGTAAAGCAGTGTGAGGGAAAATGGCGAGGAGGCAATGAGCGAACCGGGTGTTTGGAGCGCGCCTCAAAAAAAAAAAAAGAAAAAAAAAGGACGCGTATCTGCTCTTTTCGTTGCAAATGTCGCCGAAAGACGATAGTCGAGTAGCGCCCTTGCCAAGCAAAAGAACCCTTCTCATTCCCGCTCACCTCTCATACTGTTCCTCTCCCGTCTCATTCCTCCCAAGATAACACGCTAGAGGTTTGCTCAAGTCAATTTAAATTTACCGCGTTCCACTCCTCCAAGTCGGTTGTCTCGACGCCAGCGCTGCCGCACGGCGGGTACGCGCGTGAATCGAGGCACCCTTCTACAACGTTTATAGAACCCTGCTTCCCTACTCCACGAGCGTTTTAAGCGGAACGTGGATCCCATCTAGGGGAACCTTGCGGTGCTATTGCCGTTTGATTTCCTTAATGCCGCCAGGAGGTAGCGCTGGCAACTGCAGGCGACGGGCTTATTTATTTATTCTATTTATTTATTTATTTATTTATTTATTGGTTTATTTTTATTTATTTATTTATTTATTTATTTATTTATTTATTTATTTATTTATTTATTTATTTATTTATTTATTTATTTATTTATTTATTTATTTATTCGAGTACCCAAAGCGCCCAAATTTGGGCACAACAGTAGGGGGGAAGAGACAACAAACTTGATACAGGGTATGAATACCGATAACAAAACAAGTAAACTCGCTCAGCTTATACAGATATTACAGATATTTGCGAACACGAGACTATCACGGCAAAATAAAACGCAAACAGAAATGCAAACAGAAATTGGCATCTTTCATTTCAACAAAAATTGAGATAGATCATTTTGAAATGAGGGTGACGCGGTGGAGACAATATATTCTTGCAGGCTGTTCCATTTGTGTGCGGTTTTCGGGAAGACCGAGTTTTTGTAGGTATTTATACGACATCGGTATTGGCGAAGTTTCCGAGAGTGGTCTAGGCGAGAGGATACGTAAATGTTTGTGTGTTTGATGTACTATTTCATTTGCTAACGCAAAAATTAAGCATGCATAAATTTTAATGGATGAACGCGGCAATTATCCCTTATGTATTGATTTTCTTCCTGATATTTGCGTAATGCCTTGTTCTTGTTCAGCAACGTTAAAAAGTATGAGCACTAACACCGCATTTAGACGTTTAGATTTGGCTCTGAGTATACAAGACTACTGCGCAGCTTTCATTTCACTCTGGCGGGGTGGCTGAATGGAGTCGCAGACAGACAGACAGAGAGACCAAACTTTCTGTGTTTATGAATCCCAAGACAGACTATCGTCTTTAAATACCCTTCCTGTGATGAGAATGGAACCTGATTTCCAGGAGCTATGAAACCGGCGTCTATCCTATTGCGCTATCATCGCATTCGGGGGGCTATCAGCACTTCATTTGGGTCCGTAGCGCGGGCGTTGGCTCTGGACTTTGGTTACGGTAAAAAAAAAAAAAAACAGAGTTCGAGCTTTGGTACCGATAAACAGAGCAAGTCTGCTTTGGTACCCACAAGACAAACAGACCTTACAAAAGCCAAGTTAGAGGAAGTGAAGACCCCAAGCTGCACTGTATCCTCAGTCTTCAATCTCAATTCCAAAGTGGGTCGATTTTTTTGCTATGAATATATATTGGGTGATCCCAGTTGAGTTCCGATTACCATCCGAAGTTACAACAGTACACTCTATTTTCCCACGAAAAGAAAAATCACCTAATGCCCAAATAAAAAAAAGTAACTCATGATTGAGTAAATACCAAGCCACTTTATAGCCCACAGGTTGACAACAACCTAGGACCGCTTGCTTCGGCGTATTTCCCTCACGCTCGGTGACACAAACGTAGCAAGTCTCTATGCTAAGTTAGGCTTATAAGGAGCACCTCTTTCGGTCGAGCAAGTTTCATTATACTTCCCCCGCCTTTGAAAGTGAGTGAGTGAGTGAGTGAGTGAGTGAGTGAGTGAGTGAGTGAGTGAGTGAGTGAGTGAGTGAGTGAGTGAGTGAGTGAGTGAGTGAGTGAGTGAGTGAGTGAGTGAGTGAGTGAGTGAGTGAGTGGAGTGAGTGAGTGAGTGAGTGAGTGAGTGAGTGAGTGAGTGAGTGAGTGAGTGAGTGAGTGAGTGAGTGAGTGAGTGAGTGAGTGAGTGAGTGAGTGAGTGAGTGAGTGAGTGAGTGAGTGAGTGAGTGAGTAAATAACCATGATTTGAAGCTTAATTAGCTAGTAGTACTTCAAGACACACTAAGCCATCCAGTTCTTACATATACCGTACTTCAATAAACGCTAATGTGACAGTTTTTCTTGGAAGCTCGTTTTCTCAAATGTTGGCCTAATGCTAGTTTCCGTCACCGTTTCGGAAACACCCGAAACATTCAACGCCATAAGGCATTTCGTATTACCACTTGCCTCCGGTGCGCGCTAAGTACTTGTGGCGGCCATTCGGAAAGAACTCGTGGGACCCCAAACAAAGCCAACCAACTCTTCAAATACATTTTTGGCGGTTGTAGAGTCGGCTGAATAATGCTAGAATGGAGGTCGTTCACTGCAGCGTAATTTAGGGAAACATTTAATTACCGTCATTGCGAAAATTACTCCCTGGACAATTAAGCCGTGAAGTGCCGAATGCGGAAGTTTCCGCTCACATTAGGCTACGTCCAGAGAAGGTTGCCGCCGGGCCGTCTCTGAAATGGTTTAGAATTCGCGATTAGCATGGGAAACTGAAAACCTCGCGCGAGTTGTAACAGCCACTGTGTCCCCTGAAACGTTCGGTCAAATTCGGAGGGCTCGCTAGACCCACAGCCGCCCAACTGCGGGGTTTCTCCCAGCACGCTAGCGAGCGAGCCCGTTATCTTCAGAAAGAAGTTTGAAATTATACGAGGTTGTCGTGGTAAGTTCATCATGCGGCTCATGGCCATGCTAGCGGCAGTTCCCGTAAGTCGCAAAGCGAGGGGTAATGAAAAAAGCTTCCATTTTTCTCTTATGTTTATTCAAAATAGATCTACAAAAGGCAAACGAAGGTAAAAATCTGGTGAATCTTGCAGTAAGTCGCCCAACACTTGAACCATAGCGAAGTTGCAGGATTTTTCTTTACCTGAGCACTGAAGGGCACACTACCACGCATTTGTACAAGCTTTAAATCGTTCATTTACAGGTTCTATCGTCGCTTTGCACTGTGCTAGTAGTAGTTATCGTCATATGCACCGATACCTTCGTGTGCCTGATGACATGCACTACATGCGGCGTAGCCCTGGACGACAGACGGGGCGCAGCGGCGGGGCGTGCGTGCACGACGCATGCGCGGCGTTCCTGGAGCCGCGTCTGGATTCCCTGGAGAAGGGTGTTGCGCCAGCCGTGGCGTTGTTGGCTTCTATGTGATACGAGGTGCTCCTCGGGGTTTTCTTTAGTCTTTTTTAGATGCAGAGCATCATTTGCTCGGGGCTATGTCCGTTGTCCGTTGGCGTCCGCACCTCTCCTCCTGATCCCCCTCTCCACGCCAGCTGCGCGATAGTGCGTTACTCCCTCCGTCCTCCTCTCCACGCCAGCTGTGCGATAGCGCGCTGCTCCCTCCGCCCTCCTCTCCACGCCAGCTGCTCGCCTCTCCCTCCGTCCCCCTCTCCTCGCCAGCGCTATATATAACCGCGTGCACGCGCCGCTGGCTCAGTTTCTCCGTCGGATGCGTCTCGCTCCGACAGTCCTGCTAGCGGATTGGCTGACACAAGTTCAGCCAGCATCAGCCAACCAGTTAACAGAGCGTTTGTCAGAGGGAAACTCTGAGGTGATGCGAAGCATCGCGGAGTTTCCAACAACGTTCACGCGATGTGGGTAACCAACGCAAGTGAAAATAAAGGGAACTCCTCGATTCTTTGCATCACCTCCGTGTTCCCCTCGGGAAGATGGTGTAATTTTTTTTCTAAAGCCACTGCGCGAGCCGGGTACGCTCGCGCGGCATTTTACGTGCGTGCGGCATTTTCTTGGTTTTATTTTACTCGTTACGCGCCACACATTACGACCAGCTACTACAGCTCCGTAGTTAAAAGTGCTGGGAGACATCTGGTTTCAAGAGGACAAAGCCACTCATAAACCACGGTGTAAGAATATTCTTACATCGTAGCCACCCCCGCACACGTCTGCATGCTTTTGGGTAACACTTGAGTTGAGGATTGGCCTATTATGCGTACAAACTGTAGGCCACATGCTTGCTTGTTTGCTTGCTTACTTGAGAGTTTTCTTTCTGTTCATCTGCGAAGTAACAAGGTTCATATATTTGCGCGTTATGCAATTGGCAACCATTTTCTGGAAAGGTGAAGGGTCATTTTAGATGCGAAGCATCTCATGCTCGGTGCTGTGTCCCTCCCTCCCTTGTCGTTGTTGTCCACCCTCCGCACACCCACTTTGCATGCCTGGCCAGGTACCGCTAGTGATGACTGTGGCAGGATGCCCCTAGGGCTTGGCCCACTAACGAATCCGACACGAGATAGCTTTGCGTTCAACCACCGTCGTCATCTTCCCGTAGGAGATCCCTGAGTACCACACCCCCACTGCGCATGCCTGGCCAGGCCCCGCTGACGATGATTGTGGCAGGATGCCCTTAGGGATTGGACTGGATGCGCGCATCTCATGCTCGGGGCTGTGTCCCTCCCTCCCTCGTCGTTGTCGTTGTCCGCCGTCCGCACACCCACTGCGCATGCCTGGCCAGGCACCGCTGATGATGACTGTGGCAGAATGCCCCTATGGATTGGCCAATCAAAGAATCCATCACGAGATAGCTTCGCGTTCAACCACCGTCGTCATCTTCCCGTAGGGGAACCCTGAGTACCACACCCCCACTGCACATGCCTGGTCAGGCACCGCTGATGATGATAAGGGCAGGATGCCCCTAGGGTTGGCCTACCAAAGAATCCATCACGCCGCGATCGAACTGAAAACTACTGGGAACTTGAGTCAACCCCATGGCTGCTTCGCATACTACTCAGGGTTACCCTACGGGAAGATGCTGAAATTTGTTTTTAGCCTATAAATACCGCAAACACGGAGAATGTGGCTTACAGAGTTAATATTCTCACGGACGGCCCTGGGACCTTGACAGAAAAGACGAAAAATCTGGTGTTTGATTGCCGGGAACTGCTAGAGGTAAAGCAAGGAAAACTCTTCTTCTATCTTCTCGGGAGCCCCGGTAGCAGGTTCATGGCGATTGGGAATTACGCATGGCATCACTGGCCGGGCAGGCGATATATCGACGGTCATAACTGACAGCTCTGGCAATATAGTGAAGGACGTTATTAGTAAAGCAAGATGAATCGTCAAAAGTCGACGTGAGCAACAACATGGCGTCGGTGTGCGGAGGAGACCGAGACCCATAAAAACGGGTCAATCTATTTTTCAGGGATCTTCGCTGTCACCTGAGCTCATAAAAGTGTGCGTGTGCGACGCTTGTGCGTGTCTGCGTGCGTGCGTGGCTGGGTGGAATAAGGAAAACCTGTGCACGCAGAATAGAGAGGCGGCCGTTATCTCACATCTGAGAATGCGGTAAACGAATGCACCTGTGCACCATGCAGTAGTTGCCACAGTTTATCGCAGATGTTTCGGCCAAGCTTTCGTTCGTTTCTTGGCTCTTGTCAGTGAAATCATATACCGTCCTGGCAGCCGTGAAACGTCGCAAGATCAGCTGCACGACCCACGTCGCGCTGCCTTATCACACACAAAAAAAACAATCAATGTGTCTATTCCGTGACGTGGATAAAACTTCTACGACGTGTTCGAACCCATATAGAGGGGAGCAGAAAAGCTAAGTGCCGCATTGTAGCCGCTGACCCTTACACACGAAAAACACAATGACTGGGAGAAATATACAGCGGCGAAAAAACAAAAGCGGATCCAAGGCAGAAAAGACGACGGCATCGTAAAATCGAGGAAATCGCGTGACATGCACGGCGGACGTCGCCTCTGTCAAGGCCTCATTTGAGCAAGTAAGAATACAGAAAGGACTACAACAAAGAAACCAACGAGGGAGAAGAGTGGTTCGCGCACCATCGGAAGCAAACGGGGTCGTTTTTGTCACGCCACCACCGGCGAAGCCCCGCCAAACATCGTCGCCGTCTACGCCACCGTCTTTCATTTTTTTTTCAGAGTGACAGACAGATTCCAAGCCAAGACGAAGCCAGGGAGAGTACGGCAAAGCGGAAGGGGAACGGGAAGTCAGGTTGCAGCGACATTTGTACACCATATCATGCCCGCGCTCCGAACGAACGCCTCGCACAGCCTTCTCTACGTATGCTCGTCCGTTTCTTATCAGTAAACTTGTTTTAAAGAAAGTAAGACCCTTTTCGCGTGGTGTAATCGTCGTGATCGAAAGTGCAGATGGGGCGAGCCCAAAGTGAAAAGTTTCCGCCGCAATTCTTTCCTACTTTTTGTTTCTTCTCACGCGAGATGCAGTTGTCGCTATCCTTGCTTTGGCTTTGCTTTTAGGTGGCGAAGTTTTCCGCCGAGTGTTTTGGTCGGCGAGGTCCCGCCCGTGTTTAAAAGCGTCTGTCCAAGGCGCATCTCGTTTACTGCTCTTGATCTATGTGCGTTTGGCTCGTGTTCTTAATATGTTTTCTGTTATAACTGGACTGTAATGCCTTGTCCGTGCAGATTTCACAGACCATTAACTTAAGAGAATAAAGTGGTCATGGGACAGGTGTTTCAATCTATGCCAAAAGCAAGCAGTGTGGTTTCAATGTACTGACTTCATTTTAATAACCTAAGCTCTATGAAATTTAGCTCTTGAAGCCATTGCCTAGATCTTTAGTCCATTATTTATAGGTGACAGTCATGCGTAAGAAGCCTTAATTGTCAGTTTTCTTTTCTTCACGTTAGAGTGCCCTGTGTTTGTAGGATATTTAGACCCACTTTTTTTGTTTTTTCATTGCAGCAACTTAAACGACTGTGTGCGTAATGTACTTCTGAACACATTTCAATTGTCGAAACGCTCACCAACTGATTTTTGTCACAATTTTTTTAGTTTAAAAAACTTCGTGTTTGCTCCAGTTATTTCTGCGCACTATCCGTCCACAAACAAGCTGAATGTGAAAACGCCGCAAGAGAGCGACCGAACCTCTGGAAATAATAAAAACATTATTGCTAGCTCAGGGCGATCCTCATACAACACCCTGCCACATGGCCTTCTTGAAGAGTCTGTAATCATGGGTGAGGATTCTATGTCTGGCAAGGCCTGCTCTTAAAGTGTTGGCAAAAAACTCCCATCCACCCGCTTTAAGGTAAATATGATCACCGAGTCTGGTCCAGACTCGATGATCATATTCAACTTAAAACAGGTAGATGGGAGTTTTTTGCCAACACTTTAAGAGGAGGCCTTGCCAGACCCTCACCCATGATTACAGACTCTTCAAGGCGATGTCAGACATGAAAGACACATTAGAAATCAATCAATCAATCAATCAATCAATCAATCAATCAATCAATCAATCAATCAATCAATCAATCAATCAATCAATCAATCAATCAATCAATCAATCAATCAATCAATCAATCAATCCATCCATTGACTGATTTCTAATGTGTCTTTCATGTCTGACATCGCCTTGAAGAGTCTAATCAGGGGTGAGGGTTCCATGTCTGGCAAGACCTGCTCTTAAAGTCTTGGCAAAAAACTCCCATCCACCTGTTTTAAGTTGAATTTGACCACCGAGTCTGCTACCGTATTTCGCAGTCTGCACGTCTGTCTGGCGCGAAATCTTAAGTTCTGCGGGAAGACACGGGTCGTTTGGCAGCTTCGAAACTCGGCGAGTGGCGTTTCCTTGTCGACACACTTGTATTTCACTTCTAAACATTTGCCGTCCTATTGTGCTGGGAGTTTGAATTCATCAGGTTAGCATTATTGTGAGCGTCGTTTTCTCGAGAAATATGAACGTTTGGTTCGACGCGCTATGTTTATCACTTATTGTGACCCACGCCATGTATTAGGAATTGTGTCAGCCTACAAAAGAGTGTTCACCTTTTTATTTCTACATCCACATCGTCCCCACACATTTATTACGCGGAAATATTTCTGAAATTCCTGGACGGAATATCGTAATGCAGCTCTGCAGGTTTTCATAAAACGCTTATAAATCGGCCCGTTGTCCAATCGATTTCTCCCTCCCATGACCCAGTAACGGCCGCAAATTATCTCGTCACTCTGGCAGCCACGGGGTCATCTGTTCTGCCTTTTGCTTCTCCAACAGATTGTCGTCGACGCAGACAAGAAGCCGTCGAGAATGAAACACGTTCGGTGGCGAATTCGACGTGCTTCGCTCCGCATGACTTCTCAACCCCGTCTAATCGAAGTTGCGGCGCACGGAACCTTCTTCAGTGTCGCATTGCTTTTTGCCTTTCCCCTAGACTGATGACGGTCACTAATTTTTGTTTTCTTACCTGACCCGCACACAAGAGAGCTGTGGCAGGGCACGTGTGGACATCTTACGGGGCATCGAATGCTGTATTTTGGTGGCCATGCCGAAGGTGGAGTGAGTTAGTGGTGTATCTCATTCTAATTATCATTTTTCAGCGGAAACGTTCCGTTGATCGTAGCACGGGAACATAGCCGCTCCTATCACCCGAAATGATAAGAGAGTGAAGGTATTTGATTGGATGCTGCTTATATGATGATGAGGATAATGGTGATGATGAAGGAAACTTTCGCTTAAATCGTCCTAGTGCGTGACTGTACGCACCCAGTCCTATCTAACATCGCCAGCGTCATAAAGCAACATTGTTTCTCTGTAGATAGCGTGTTGAGACAAAGCACACAAGACGTAGGTGCTTCTTAACGGAGTGGTGCTAATAGGCACGCTGCGCTGATGGTTGCCTAGCAAGCAGCAGCACCGTTTTCTATATCCTGGTGGTTCGGGGGGTCATTTCTTGTAGGAAAGATGCCACTCATATTAGGGGGTGGGTTCGTAACATTCGTATTACGTAAGTGTCGGCACCCTGTCCTAGACAGCAACAGCCGGGATTATCACGAGTCACGCACGGGCGCACACGCAAAGAAGGCATCTAAGGTAACGTAATGATAACAAGGCCGAGAAGAACGAACTGTGTAGGAGGCGCAGACGAAAATACATTGGCTGTTGATATTGTGGGCGACCAGTCAGATCGCAGATAATACAAATGGCAGGTAGGAACTAATGCACTCATCACGGCCGTCTTTCTTTACACCGTGTCTCAGTGTCAACCCCATATATCGTTGACACGGCATTCTGCAGGCAGTGGGTCATAACAGGTCAAGGAATCGTCACTCCTTTGCCGAGGCCTTAGCGTGCGCTACAGACAACTTTAGTTGGAAAAGTGCTGCGCTCACAGCGGCCTCTGCCCGGTGCAACGTGCCTGTAGTGAGCATCCATAAGGACGAGCCTGATCACAGGATACAAAATTCAAAACGTGGCACCTGCTGCGGCGTCTTTACACATACATTATCGAACTTTTAGGGGCGAAGCTCCTATTGCTCGGGCCCTGTCCCGTCCCTCGTTTCTGCTGTATGCGGCACGGTACATTATTGCTGATTGTGGCAGGATGCCAGCTGATTGGCATATGGATGACGACTTTTGTTTAAAGCTTTCCACTTATCGGTAAGTGCTCGACGAGGCAACTCGCACCGTCCAAAATGTCTGCCTGGAAGGGCGTTTCTTTGAACATCTAGTATTCTATTGGTAGGGATTGCAAGTTGGGGGTTCGTAGCAAAGATTTGTCTGGACGTTAGGTGCTGTGGTGGTGGTTTGTACTGCGTGCCCTAAAAGCTAGCAGCGCCATCTCTGGGCCTTTAATATCAGGAAGCCGGAAGGAGAAGCATGCATAACCAAGAATGTGCCCGCTACCACATTTAGCGCCGGTAGAAGGAGCAATCGCGCGCTTGCTGAGGTGGTGGCGCTGTGTCTTGCGTTGAATTAGATTTGAGCAAATAAATGAGACTGATTGGCCGTAAGTGGTCTTCGTGTCACATGCCGCAGCGTGCGAAGAAGTATCCGAAGAACGTATACCGCTAGGTGGTGGAAAACGAGTGTCCCGGCGAGTTCTATTGGTACGAGTTTTTGCCCATAAAGAAGAAACGTTCCAGCGCGAGGCGTTGGAAAACGAGTGTCTCGGTGTTTTCTTGTAGTTCGCGTTGCGTTCTAGCACGAGGCGCTGTAAAACGGGTGTCCTGGTGTTTCAGTACTTGACTACATGAGACGACCTGAGACGCCGAGAGCCCGAGCCCCTAAGGTGCTTTGACCCTAAAAACTGTCGTAAAGAATCGGGGTCAGACCCGAACAAAAACTAAAGATAAACAACAAAATACTTTTCTTCGCGTTTGTGCGAGATGCGCCAGCCACAACGAAAACAATATATACAGCTGGGTTTGGCTGGTTTACACGACACAGATCCGTTCAACTTAGCTCGACCGCCTGAGAATAATGCGTAACAAAGCCTATTCACCTATGAGCGCAACGCGTTCTATGACAATTCCCCAGCAAGCTGTTTCGGTCGGAACCTTTTGTATGCTTTCCTTTTACCGGTGGTGTAATTAGATGAAAAAATATCAGGACTCAGGAGAAATACCGTAGACGGCATCTCTGTAAATAATCTGTGCCGAGCTTTTAACAGTGGGCCAAAAACGTCCCATGTCTCTTGCTGAATAAAGGGAATGGGTATATACTTCGTTGTATTTGGACCTGTTCTACATTTTATTGACTATGTATGCGCACGCCGACTGTGAAGATCTTCTACTGTTGGGTATGCCCACTAAATATACTTACCCAGGTCTGAGGCAACATAAGCTTTGACGTTCTGGCGGCCAAAAGCGGTTGTGATGATGGGAAGCCACTCGTACTACGAGACCCAAGTGGAGACGAACGCCTCGGCAAGTACGGTAGCCATGCGTTAGGGATTGGCTCCGCATCGGGACATCGCGAGGCCAACAGGCAGCGAAAACATTGATAGAGTTGCAGTGGTCTAACGGTTTTAGTGTGGACCACCGCGAAATGTTTTCTAAGCTGGAGTGAGCGTACGGTGTTTAGTTGATGTCCAGTTATTACAATGTTATTTTATCCACCATTTCCAGAAAAAAAGATGCGTGGTAACCAACGCTGTATCCCTGTCTTTTTCAAATTTCAAGCCTGAGCGGCAACCCACAGTACTGCCGAGAATTTCACAAGATGCTTTTGATCTGACGTTATTGGTACTGCACACTCGTTCTTCTTAGGCCGGAAGTGCGAGCGACGAAGCCGCAGCTCGCTCGGCAATAAGTTCAAAACCTCCTTCTTTTCCAGAAGCAACTGCCTTTAAAAACCACCTACATTTCAGTCCTGTTCAATAAGGGTCCTGTTCTGTGCGTCCATCGATTACATCCACAGAAGCGCAGTACTGAATATGGTCACGCCATTCTTCCCTTTCGTAGCCGTGCAATGTTTACGCTGTTCAGTCCACTCGCAATTCGGCCGCAGTGTTGTAATCACACCTGTGGTCATGCTGGGTGCTCTTCTTTTTTCGTCACTGGCTGCCCCCCTCTAGCGTCCTATATTGTTTATCCCCCATAAACGGGCTCTGCAACGCTTTCGATAAACATTTCCACTCTTTCCTTCGCGTCTCAAGCATGGTCGAAGCTATCAATAACAAAAGCATAATGCGGCACTGCGTGAGTTGCTCGTCGCAGCCGAACCATACATCCGCTTTCCGTTTCTGCTTAGATTTGTGCCTTTTTTCTAAAGTGGATAAATAATACGTTATTGCTCCAACAGAAAGGAAGCGGCCAATAGCTGCCGACGTGCTGTAATGACGTAACTCGAGCGTTCAAAGAACGGCTAGACTGGGGAAAGGGAGAGGCCCTTTGAGCAGGTTTCTAAGTTATGTGATCAGTATGGAGTAGCAATTTTTGGCTGACGTACTTTGTGACCCCCTATTCCGAGTACTGGATGTGTTTGTTTACTACGTACTGAAAACATCTAAAATTCAGAAAAAATTGAAAAGTGTTTCAGGGACCCTTTAACGCGTACTTGCATACGAAAAAGGCGCAGGGGTAAAAATCTGCCGACCCCCTTGAACTTACCCATGGTCCACCCACAGGACGCCGCAATCAGAAAGGGACTAGCCTCACCTGCAACGAGAAGATAGGAACATGCAATTAACATGCATGCATATATGAATTTCGCTTATTTCAGAATTGAGGATTTTTATAAAAAGCATTCAGGAAAAAAAGCATTCATGATTTTGAGATAAGTGTAGCAGTGCCCCTTTAAGGTCGCCTAGATCTGATCCACCACCCGAGCCGGCGGCAATGCACCGGTAATAAAGACGTGCATTCATGGCACCGGTGTACTTGAGGTTGAGCCGCCTACGTGTCGCCTTTCTTTATAGGAACACTTCGTCTGTCTAGTTTCCGGCCTCCGAATTAGAGTTTACAAAGTCCCGGAGCTTTTCTTTTTGCGTGTGTGCATTTTCTTGTTCAACGTTCCGTTCACGGTAGCTGAGATGCATCTGGTGCTTTTATTTTCGCCGGGATCGACTGTCCTTTGAGGGGCTTGTTATTGCACGCCTGACCTTGAAATGAAGGGGCTGCCAGGTGTTCGTAGTACACATCGGGTACACATTAGAGAGAGCAAACAGACCGTTTGGTCCCAGTGGGGTACAAAAGTACAGAAAAAGAAATTAACCACAAAGGACCGCGTGGCGAGTAGCCGTTTGTTGCCGTTACAGTGGCAAACACAAAGGAAACAACACATCGTGTTAAAGAACGCGACGACAGAAAGAGGCACAACACAATGGCTGTCTCACAAGTAGTGTTCGTGAGGAAACGCAAAGAATATATACAAGCAAGCGCGCACATGCGCAGAGGGGCAAGAGAAGACTGATGCGGTACGATAAAACGCTAATCATACAAGAAGTCACAGGAAAAGCACGTTAAAGGAAAGGAAGGTAATGTAGTCGACCGTATGCTCACGGGATCTGCCAGCCCTTCTGCACGTGCTTTATCTGTGACGTTTTCTATGCCAAGCCAATTATTGTATATATGCAGAGCCGCATCAGACTTCCATGTTGTCCCTCTGCGCATATGCGCATTTGCGTGTATATATTCTTTGCGTTTCCTAATAAACACTAGTTGTGAGGAAGCGCTTGTGTGTGCCTCTTTCGGTTGTCCCGTTGTTTCTACGCGGTGGGTTGTTTCCCACAATAATTTACCAACTCCCTCAACTTTCAGTGAAACACTAAGGGCTGTGCGCAGTCTGTTTCTCACGTTGTGTAACCGTATTCATCTCTATATTCACATCATGGGTCGTAGAAGCGACAGTCATAAAAACTAGAAAACTTTGGGGCCCACCACAGCACGATCAACAGCGAGCCCGTGGTTTTATATAAGATTTACAAACAAATGAAAAATTATGACCCCTCCCGTGCTCGGGCCCGGGACAACTGCCAGACTTGAGCAGCTTCCCAATGAACAAATTCTAGTAGCAACATAGGCAGCCTTAGCTGCCGAACTCCGAAGGCGAATAGTTATAAACGATGAAAAAACTGAGGGAACAATACGGCGAGTTCAGGGGAAAATGGTAGCAATAAAAATGGTCACATAAGTTTGTTTAAGTTCTGCGTGATGGCGTATTTAGCCCGGGAGAAATGATGTTCACTTGGACTTGATTGTTGATTGGGGAGTTTAACGCGCCGATGCTTCGCAGGCGGTGAGGGGAGGCGTAAAGGAGGCCTCCTGATTAATTTCGAACACCCGGTGTCATTAACGTGCGCCGAAATCTCGAACACACGGGCGTTCTTGCTTTTCGCCTCCATCAGAAAAGCGGCCGCCGTGGCCTGGAATGGAACCCACGTCTTCTTGCTCAGCAGCAGAACGCCTTAGCCACAGAGCCACGGCGGCGGGTTCCTTCACCTGGATCAGGTTACCGCTTAGAAAATTGGTATTGTTTTGCAAATAGATGTCTATGTGTATTCCTGTCACCGGATTGCGAGAATATCGGGATGCAGTCATCTTGAGGACGCGGTGATACGGTAAAGAGGAAGGTAGGGGAGAGTAAGCATGTTATTGAAACGAGCAAGTCTGCTGCACAGTGGCAAGGGGAGGGGGGGGGGGGGGGAGGGTGGCGTCATTTGAACCGGGTGCCTTAAAGGGACTCTGCAACACTTACCATACATGCTTTCACTCCTTCCTTTGCGTGTGGAAACACTGGGAGAACTGTAATCTATCGCCAGCACGGAGCGGCACTACGTACTTTGGTCGTCGCAGCAGAGCTATTCGCCTTCCCTTTCTTTGTGCTTTGGTTTGTGTTTTTTTTATCTAAAGTGGCTATCGAATGAGTTTATTGCTGCAACACAAAGGAAGCGGCCAACAGGCGCTGACCACAGTACTGTAATGACGTAATTCGAGCACCCAAAGAACGACAAGACTAGGGAAAGAGACGGAAATTTTTTGAGCCGATTTTCAAGTTATCTAACGGGCACAGAACCGAAAATTTTAGATTACGTACTTTGCGACCCTCTATTCTAAGTAGTCGATGTGTTTGTTGACTACGCTCTGACAGCATTCCAAATTTTAAAGGGTACGAAGGACTGTTGCAGGCTCCCTTTATTTCTAGGTTCCTTTAAATTACCTGCCCCTGCTCTAGTGACGACTTCGCGCTGAATTGCAAGGTTGAGCTGGCCCACCGGTCCGGCCACCACACGTGGCCGGACACGTGGGTTGCGAATGTACAATAATGACGGAGATTGCTACAATTTCGCTACGGGGTGTACAGGGTATTCGCAGATTGGCAGTACGCACAGCCTTTATCAATATTTTGTAGGCCACGTGAAAGGTTGCTGGGCAACAAATATTGAAAGGGTGAGCTTAACATTTAACCTTGGGTAAAAATATTTCATGACAGTAAGAAAGGTATTTTCTCTAGCTTTTCGCCTTGAAAGGATTCAGTCTCACTCGAGAGATAAAGTTGTACCTTTAAATTTCTGCGGCCTAAGTACTTTCGCCATGGCATAGAAAAATTCGACAACCGCAGTAGACGTCATGTTGTATCCGGTGTGCTAGATTTCGTTAAGACGGTATGGTCGGGCGTGAGTTAGTTCACAGCATTCCGAGGCTGGGGGATTCGAGTCGACCTGAATATAGTTTGAAGTTAGAGTTGGAAACACAGTTTAAGGACAATTTTAGTGTGTCTGTAACTCAGCATATCAGTACATTTACCCTCAACAAAACTGATGGAACCCGGGCCCTTGGTAATTTATGATGAGCGAAGAAGTGACTTCCACGGGGGTATCACAGTTCTGGGATGTCATATAAGAATACCAAAAAGTGCATTGTTACTTCCGTCCGGCCCTATTCTCCTTAAAACGTAACTCATGGCTGGTGATCTGGCTGTTTCCAATGCAACTTGGTACGGGAGAAACCGGTGAGCCTCTTCCGTAAAACTAATTTAGAGAACCTGGACCTGTACTTAACAAATCGGTGTCCGTGTTCGCGCCGACAGGGAGGCGCACATTTCGCAATCAGGTTGTCCCATCAGTTGTATGTTCAGCATAGAGCAGGGAAATTAAATTTCGCACGACAGGATCCCCCTAGGGCAACAGTTGCGAACATCGTGTTCACAATTAATGCAACGCATCACAGCCATCGCTGATTTCGTACACCAGTCGCCGTGGGCACCGGCACTTCATGCATGAATAAGCAGCCAGGGGTACCGACGAGTGAGGCTTGCTCGTCCAAAGGTCGTAAGGAATTCATAACACTCCCGGCCATCCGAACAGCTTTTCTGGCATTCCACTATCCGTGTACACGGTCAGGGAAGGTGGGCCCGCTAACCACTCTGTCTGCTTGACCAGTTAGGTCTAGCGTACGCTGAAGCAGCGCCATATTGGATGGAGAAAGATGGATGGAAAAAGCAACCGCGCCTTGCGGTAGTGTTAGCATGACTCGGGTGGGTTACGTTCACGTGTGGTGGTTGCTTGTAGCGTGCTTCATGGACGAAAAGGCAGAATTAGGTCGAATGCAGATGCATTAGCCAACACCAGCGCTGCCGCTTGTGCTTCGGCGGCGGTGCACGGTCGGAAAGGAGACGCGAAAGGCGATTGGTGAGAATAGTTTGTGCGAATACGAATGAATAAGACTCGCCGAAAAAATCTCACGGGGTGTTTTGAACTTTCAAAGAATGTGTGAAGGCGGATGTCTAACTGTACTTTCTGTTGATGCGCTGTTGAACTTTCTTTTATTCTTTGCGGCCGCCCCGTCACCAATGGACGACATGACAAAAGCAAAATTTCAGCGAGAACTTTTTCAGAGCAAAGCTGTTAAGCGCCAACTACTGAGATTGCGTGTCGCCGTCCGCCTTGTCGTAACATAGGGAAGGGAGACGACATCCAAGATAGAAGAAATATAGCGAGCAGGAAAACGGAGGAGGAAAGCATGGCGATAGTGTGAGGGGGAGGGTGGTATGTCGAGGCTGTGCGAGACGTGTGGGAAAACCTTGCCACTGAGGCTAGTGGCGCCCGCGAAAGAGACGCAAGGCCAGACATCAACTAAATCAGCGAGCGTCCTGTTCTTTGAATTTCAAAAGCGCGAAACACCAGCACACGCGGCGTGCTGCGCGTACATCGGTGATGGACCCGCGGACCTGAAGAACGGGAATATTGCAATCATAATTGCAATTTGGACGTCACATCCGAGTTGCACCATCTCATGTGGTAATGCGTATACTTCCAGGTGCGCAGAAAAGAGCTCCAATCCCGTCACGCCCCATTTACCTTCTCTGAATTATCAGTCAACAGAGTCTGCGGTGAGCTTCTTTCGGAACATCTAGCTTTGCAGTTAACAGTGGTCTGGCGCGGATTGCCTGGCAGGGGGATCCCTAGTTCGTCACACTGAGAAACTATGAAGCGCAACTGGGGCTGCAACTGATCCAACTCTATACTCTCCTTCCCTCACAACCACAACGCCCCCTCCCCTTGTCTTAAGCCTAAGCTGCAACTAACTAACTTGGTCATGCTGTTCATTATGTGGCTGATCCAAACCATGTTCCATTTCCGCGGGAAGTCCAAACACGATTTGCTTCATGCTCAGCAGCGGCGGCGCTCCGCGAGGTAACGCCAGAATATCGCGCGCCGTCGTGGGTTATTTGATGACGCGATCCCTTCCTGAGACGCAGCAGCTATGCGCCGTCGCCGAGAAGACCGCAGTATGCGGAGCGATCATATTTCACAATAGGGAGTATCGTAATTTTAAGCCATTTTTTCACACCCTAAGACCAGTAGCAACTATACGGGAAAAGAGATGTTGTTCCTAACACATTTGCTTGAGTAATCTCTGTACACAAAACCCCCTCAATATCCGTACCTACTCGAAAATAGAGGGATCAGGCTGACGCTAGGCGATGACAAATCAGTCACAAAGCTGGTCTGCCACTCGGTTGGTTGGTCCCGCCAACTTGCCTACGTTAGTATTGATTCTCACGTCTTGCAGGCCCGTCTCACAGTACTGTGAGGATATTGCGACGTTTAAAACCTGCGTTGAAACCGGGGACACGTGGGTGCAATTGGGTGCTAAGAGTTTTATGGACCTAGGGTATGCAGTTGCACTCCAACAATTGCGAAAGAAAGAATAGAGCTTACGCTTGCGAATGCCTCAGGGCCCGCCGTCCGTCCGCCTTACGATAGTCGTTATTCGGGCCCCGATTTTCAGACAATGACCGTCTCAAATATCAGAAGTCGCACTTGGGTTTTTAGAGCGAAAGCTCTACTACGCCCTACATGGCAGGTTATTCATTGCGTCGCAATGACCTTGAGCAGCCGGAGCTTAATTGTGGCAGGCACGCCGTACTACCATACTAGGCGGCGTCATACCGCGTGATCCACTGCGGAGGAGCGTCGTAGTTAACCTCGGCCCGAGTTTACCCATTGCGGTACCACGTGACAAGGCGAGGGTATGACTGCTGCTTCGCCAGCGCTTGGTAGCTCAGTATCGCCCTGCATGGCGCGCCGGATTGGTCGCCTCTGCGTGAGGCTCAGTGCACGCGACATGCAGGCTGGATCCAATCATTCAGTTGGCCAACTTTCCCGAAACACTGTGTGCATATTCTTTGAAAAACATAGTCGTGGTAACTAGGTTTACAACTGTTAAACCTGACTAATTTTTCTTCCTCTTCCTTCGTTCCTTGGTGCAACGGAACAATTCTTAAGATATCGCCCAAGAAAAAAAATCAACCTTGTTGCAATGCCTCTAAGAGTCAAACCTAAATTCTTACCCTTCACTGCACTAAGGTACAAAAACGTAATGGTCCCAGTTTCTCGGTATGTTAGTCATTAAATAAAATACCCACGGAGGAAATAGACGGCGCCTATGTGAAATGACCATTTAGAGAAACAGCACTGTCAAAGTTCAGTTTTTATTTTCTCTAAAAAATCCCTCAGCGTTTCTGAGTGGCACTATCTTGAGCCAGACAGTGCTCAGCCGGGTCAGTGCAAAGTTGGAGCAACAAAACATACCACTGGAAGCGTCCAGTTAATACTCTGGCAAATGTAGTCATCCCCTTACAGCTGCATTTCGGAACTAGTTCCTGTTTACTTTTGCAGACTGCGGAGGACCCTGTGCTGTCGCTTTATTGCAAGGAAGAATTCGACATGCCGTTTCCCCTATAGAACGAAATATATTTTAAATAAAACAATTGTGTATCTAGCACTCATGCAAATATTCTCTCGCTTGTTTATACACTCCCCTTTTTTTTGTTCTCGCAGGTATGTACCGTCCCAAAGTTCCTTTGTCGTGCGATCCTTATGACTTCAACTCCGTATGCTGGTCATTTCGAGTGTTGCATGCGAGTTGTGCAAGATTTCCGTTTATTAATGAGGACATACTAAAGTTTAAATTATTTTGTGGTAAAATTTAACAACGACGTCCTTCGTCGTTGCTTATTCAGCTTTTTGAATGGCTACACGCGCTGCTCTGCTTGTAGGAAAATAAACAAGCCAAGCAGACATTTCTCACCTGTGGGTTGCGCACCGACCAGCGCTGAACTAGCGTTAAGCGCAAAGGTTTTCGCGCTTAACGCTAGTTATTGATGGAATACCAACACGTTCAAACGCATACGTAAGAACGTTCTTCCGCAATATTTCTCCGTGTCGTGGTTTCAACAATGGCGCGCTATATATACAGCAATAAATCGCGTGTACGGGCGGATAACCAGTTCTACTGCACCGAAGCCTGTTTGTTCATGTTGTAAAAAAAACCCTCACAACTGTGCTCCCCTGGCGCAATTAAAAAGCCGCACGCATCTTCCCCTACCCATCAAAGTTTTCGAGTGCAGTTCCTCAAACTATGTGCAGGCCCTCCCTTCTCCTTCACCTCGTCCACGCTTTATACGGAGAGGTTCTTAAACAGCCGTTTACTCGCCAGGCACAAACTCTGTTTCCTCGGTTGTTGCGAAGTGCTCCTATAGCGCAAGCGAAGTACCGTGGCAACTACTTGGGTGCTTGTGAAGGCCCCGTGAGTGACGTTTGCTAGGGGAAATTTTATTTTGCAATAGCCGTCTTGGCCCCTGAAAGTCGTGGACGCTAGCAATCAACACATCCAGCTACAAGAGAAAGCAAAAGAAAAAACAGAAGGAATTGCGCCTTAATTTACTTTCCCGGTGTGTTTTTATTTTCTCTGTGCGTACCTAAACAAATTTATTGTCCGTTTTGCTGCCCTTTACGTTTTTTTACGTCGGCTACAACGTTACAAGCCAGGCCAACAACTAAGCATAGCGGAAACCTATACTCTTCCTATAATTCTCATTGTCGCACGGGCTGGCAGCGTCATTTTTCTCTCTGTATTACCTTCTGAGAAACCGTAAGGGTCAATCCAGCGTTCCTTGACGACTTAAGCGATATATTTTGAGCTTCCTTTTCCCCGATGTCTGAAAAGTGTCGCTCAATTAGCAAAAAATACAGCAGGCGCTTTGGAGCTCTGTTTGCTAGGAAATTTTCAGCGGTGATACGAACATAAATTCTCCAAGCAGTACTAGCCACTTTGGGCTGCCTGATGATGTATAGAAGTAACATGCGTTGCAAACGCGCAGCTGCCATTCAAACTGGGGCCTGGAAAAAGCCCTTTTTAAACACTGGGGTGAGGTTCATCATGGCCAACGAGTTCAAAAAAAAAACAGCCACAGAAGCAGATAAAATCCTTCTTGCGCATCTTAAGCCCATTCTGCGGCGTGCGTCACCAAAATAGATGATGATGATGATGAATAATAGTTTATTTGTCAAGCTGGTGCAGATGTTCGGGCTCGGCTCGGCTGGGGTCCAGGCCCTCTTCACCAGTTTACGCTGGATCCCAAGGTCCGAGCTCGTCTAACGCAAAGAGGAGCTTTAGCTCGCGTTCAACTGCTGTGCCTGGCGCTGAACCAATGACACCGGCGGTGACTTCAGCGATGTGGGACCACTGTAGAAGCCTCGTCGTGGCGTGTTGCGAAGCGCGGGGTTAAATTATTCTCTCGTCTGCAGTCTTTCGTAGTTCAGCTGGGAAAGTTAAATGCTTTTGTGGATATCAAGCTATGCCACATAGCTCTATTTCTTTGTTTTTTTTTTTTAGATGCCACGCTTAGAGCATCTTTTGTCGGCGGCCCTGTCCTTCCTGCGTGCGTCCGTCGTTGTTGTTGTTGTCCGCACCGCTGCACCCCTCCTCCTCTTGCCGTGATAGCGCGCCCTCTCCCCCAGCATCTGGGGTGCGCACAGTGCGGCGCGCTCTCTCACTCCGCCGGTGGGCGGCGCTGCGCGCAGCGCAAGCGCGCTGTGCGCATGTGCAGCGCCCTCTTTCTCCGCGGTCTCCTCTCCTTCGGGAGCGCTGCGCATATAAGCGGAGTGCCGCGCTCCGGCCGGTCTCTCAGTCGACGGTCGTCCGCGCTACGCTTGCTCTCTCTCTCTCTCTCATTACCCGACGATTGCTCACGCAATTCGAGTAATCGACCCAACGGAAACGCACAATGGAACCCCTTTCAGCGTCGCATCACACCAGGGTTCCCGCGAGGGGAGGTGGGCGTCATTTTTTTCTATTTTGGTTCCTCCTACAAGCAGTGGGTGAACCAAACTAGAAAAAAAAACAAAGAAATAGACCTATGTGGCATAGCTTGATATCCTGAAAAGCCTTTACTTTCCCAGCTGAACTACGAAAGACTGCAGACAAGAGAGTAATTTAACCCCGCGCTTCGCAACACGACACGACGAGGCTTCTACAGTGGTCCCACATCGCTGAAGTCACCACCGATGTCATTGGTTCAGCGTCAGGCACAGCAGTTGAACGCGGGCTAAAGCTCCTCTTTGCGTTAGAACGGTGGTTTGGGCTAGTTGGTGCATACTTACTGAAATTCAAAACAGAGCAAAAAGACGGAACAAGAAGCGGCGACACACGGCGCTGCCTAGGAACTGCTTGGTTTATTCCGCGGTTGCGAAATAAACGCAAGGAAGGAAGACGAAATGCAACCATGATAAAAAGGAAGTGCATCCAACAATACACCCAAAACCCAAGTGCATTGATCACGTGCACGTGCATTGACCCAAAAGTTATCGCAGCGATATAAGACATGGCCAGAGGCACGAGGCAAGGAAAGGCAATCCTGGACAATGCAGCTTGGTTTTTTAAATGCAGAGCATTTCTTAGCCTCGCCTCTTCCTGCGTCGGACGGCGTCCACAGCTCCGCGTCCGCCGCAGGTGCGCCTCTCCTCCTTCCCTCCTCTCTCTCAACAGCAGATGGCGCGCGCATGCGTCGTAGTCAGCCCGTTCGCTCCGTCGCGGTCTCGGCGTAACAGGTGCGTGATAGCAGCGCGGTGGGGCGTGGAAGGGCGCGCGCTGCTTGCGCATGCGCGCTCTCCCCCCCGTACTGCTCTCCCTCTACTGCGCGCGCTGCAAATATAAAGCGGCTAGCAGTCGCTCGTGCTTCAGTCACTGCGTTGCTCCTTCCTTCCTTGGTTGACGCTCGCTCCACCCTAACGCGACTTTACTCTCCTCTCTCTACCCCAAACCAACACCAACGCAACTACGACCCAACTACCCACCCTAACGCGACTTTACGCGGCGTTAACGACCCCCCAATGCTCTGCATTTACTCGTGTTCCCCTCGCGGGAAGGCGCTGGAATTTTTTTTAAATGAATTCAGATAGCGGGTTTCCTTACCTAGTAATTCAACAGACAGCTTACTAACACAATCGCTGCCAGCCTTGTGTATGAGGTAAGCTTCAAAGATTTCACCCTCGCGCTGACCCCTATACATTCGTGCAACACGCGTATCGTTAAATCTGGGCGAGTATACCCGTGGTCGTGACAATGTGTGGCAAGGTTGCGGCCAGTACCTGTTTTAAGTGTGTTTGCATGCTCGCGGAGACGATCGTTTGAAGACGATCGCGGTGACGACGAGCGGAGGAATCTTTGAAGCTTACCTCCTTCACAAGGCAGGCGGCATTTGTGTTAGTAAGCCGTCCGTTGAATGAATGGGTAAGAAAATCCGCTATCTGGATTCATAAAATAAACAAGCTACATTGTCCAGGATTCTCTTTCCTTGTGTCGTGCCTCTGGCCATGTCTTATATCGCTGCGCTGCATCAGCATTGCTAACTTTTTGGTCAACGCTCCTGTATACATCTTGGGTTTTGTGTGTATTGTTGGATGCACGTTCGTTTTATCAATGTTCTTTCTCGCCTTCCTTGCTTGCGTATATTTCTCAAGCCGCGGAATAAACCAGCCAGTTGCTAGTCAGCGCCTTGTGCCGTCGTTTCTTGTTCCGTCTTTTTGCGCTGTTTTGAATTTCAGTTACTCCTCTTTAACGTCTAAGTCCGTGAGCGGGGGATTTGTCCGGTTTTTGACGCGACAGCGTTTCGTGTCTAGGTTTGCGGAAGCGCGCACCGGGCTGTTGTTGGAAAAAGGTGTCTGCAAACACCTGTTGCCGCAACACAGGTATTTTGCTTGCGTATGTGCTAGTCTCTGTTTTACTCTGGTGTGAGCATTACTCCGTAATGTCTGTATACTTTAAAGGGCAAAAAACGAAAAGTCATTCCTGCAGTCGATTTATATTTAAAGCAGGCAGAGCTGCAATGTGTGTATTGTGCTACACAAAAAAAAGTTCTAGATCTGAAAGATAAAAAGGGTTCTCTGCGCAATGATTTCCGCAGTCTTTTGACGGCGTCGGTGCTTTACAACTGCAAAAAAAAGCCGTTTACACGGGAGCTTACCAACCTCACCATCAAATTGCATGTAGAGGGCGTGCGGTGGCTACAACAACGCCACGTTGACCATAACTCAAGTCTCGGTTGTCACATGAAAAACTCCACTATTCTCCGACGTCACGAGGTGAAGATACCGACTTTGTTTTACTCTGTTTTATTTCTCGGGAAGCCTTTTTTTTACGCTTTGCGTCTTGAGGCACAACATTGTGGATCCTGATCACCCTATCATTTTTATTCGGTGTCTTCTAGCACAGCTGCTTAAGCAGTGTGATTCAGTCGTCTTCCTTTGTTCAGGCGTTTTTATTTCGCCCAAAATATCTGGTGCTCAAGTTGTTGGGACACGCTGAGTTTTGCGCCTCGGCTTCCCGTACCGCATACTGTGTAAGCACAGCGGGGTCAGTTGGCGCCTCATTTATTCATTCGCTTGAAATATGCGGCCCCACATTATGGAGGGAAGTAACGTTTAGTCAGTCCAGCGATTAGTGAATCCCGCCTTTGGATTACATTCAAAGACGATGCAACAACGCATAAATATTGCACTTCGTTGAAGTACGCGGCCATTCATACAACCGGCTTTCCAGTAACGCGTCCTCAAAGTTGTAAGTCGGCTTCCGCAAAGCGCACCTCTTTTTTTCAGAAAAGCACGCTCTACAGGCGGCGCAGTACAAAAGAATTGCCGAGGTTTAGCTTTGGTTAACCTTAGTCAATAGCGGAAGCTTCACTGCCGTGCCTAGGCCCATTGTCGAGGGGCAGTGCAGGCGTGATTTCGCAACTATATGCAGGCATGTTTGCAATGAATGCACTGTTTATTTCGCCTCAAGGCGTTGTTCAAGCCTACGCCGCTGTACGGGCGGCCGCAGCTGAATGTTCGTCTTCCTCCATCGCACACGGCTCTGCGCCGCACATGGCCGCCCGGCATTCCTTGGGGACGTGCGCTTATCGCTGTGGCGGCGGCCTCCTCGCCTTCCTCCGCCACGTCCCGTGCACATCTCCTTTCCCTCCCCTCCTATCTCTTCCCTTCCGCCTATCTTCCCGGCCTTCGGGCCGCTGCTCCATTCCGGGTGCTTGCGGAAGGGGGTGTGGTTTGACCTCTAGCTCTCAAGGTCAAAACTGGTCACCCCGCGAAGACTGCCAGAGGTAGCGTAGTGTAGCTTTCGCTGCAAAAACAACTGTCGGGATTTATGTTGGTGACCCGGCAAAGACAGCGCAACAACAGTTCGCCTACAATATTAAGAAGCATTTTAAACCTTACCAGGCCTATTAAAAACTAATTATTCAGCAATCACGTACTGCCCAATAAAAGGTTGCCGACATCCCTGGTTCTAACGCACAATTCCAAACGGAGAACGTCATCAATAATACTACTTTGTTATCTAGAATAAGATCAGGAATGAAGTGAAGAGCACGCGGCCGATGAATCCAGCGACGCTGTAACAGCGGCCGAGGTGGAAGGTGTCTCCTTCGGGCCGTTTTATTGATTAACGGCGCGGAATTCCAACCACCCTGTTTATAAACGATGCGCATTGCTTCCCGCTGTATCTGGGTTATCGATATTCATTCTCTCGGGTCCCTTCTTTTTTGCCTGCTTCCGCGAACTGTATACTTGAAGAAAATAGAGCGAAAAAAATTCCCGCGCCTTCCCGCGACGGGAACACGAGTAAATGCAGAGCACTGGGGCCTCAGTACTGATTGAAGGCAGTGTTGCTTCCATCGCTAATTCCGTGATGCTGGAGTAGCAGACACGAGTAAACGTGGGCACGAGCGTCAACCAAGGAAGGAAGGAGCAACGCAGTGACTGAAACACGAGCGACCGCTAGCCGCTATATTTGCAGCGCGCGCAGTAGAGGGAGAGCAGTACGGGGGGGGGGGGGGGGGGGGGGGGAGAGCGCGCATGCGCAAGCAGCGCGCGCCCTTCCACGACCCACCGCGCTGCTATCACGCACCTGTTAGGCGGAGACCGCGACGGAGCGAATGGGCTGACTACGACGCATGCGCGCGCCAGCTGCTGTTGAGAGAGAGGAGGGAAGGAGAGGCGCACCTGCTGCGGACGCAAAACTGTTGACACCGTCCGACGCAGGAACAGGCGAGGCTAAGAAATGCTCTGCAATTAAAAATGCTAGAAACAGGTTGAACTTCCTCAAATATAAGGCTAACCTCTGCTCAGACTCCGGTATAGTTTGTTACCGTCTCTTTCTTCATGCCGCAATTCTGTACTGAACGCCTTGTCCCGGGACCCAGTCCACCCGCACCGTCACGCCGTAGAGCTCGTGAAGGGTTGCGCAAGCGACTTTAGACGCCGAGTTCGCGAAACCGGTTGCCGTGGGCTCTAGAGCGTGTTCACGAGGTGCACTTCGGGAGAGATGTGAAATGTTGCAAAAAAAAAGAAAGAAAAAAACCCATGCGGGCGTGACAGACATACAGAAATTTTAGCGGCAAGTTCGGAAATTCAAGTTAGGTGCAACAGCCGCGTCTCCGAAGGAGGGAGCAGGCCGACAGCTCTCCTGTTTCTCCAGCGTTGCCCCGCTAGTGTAGGCTGCACCGAATTTCTCTCGGCTATCCCTTTTTGTTGTTTAGTTGCCCTTGCTTCTTTCACAACACTCGAAAATTCTTTTTTATTTCCTATTAAAACCTTTCCTTTTTGTGTTTATGAAGTTGCCGTTGCGTTGTATGTCTCCTTCGGCGATTGTTTACGTGATACTTTCTTATCAGAGCTTGTTGTTTTTTGGGGGTTTTAATCAATAACGGGAATCACTCGGGTGACGCCGATACCGTTACTCTTTCACATTTTCTGTTCCCCGTTTCAAATTGTCTGCTCCGGCAGTCAGCTAGTTCTTCGATTTCCTTAAGGGGGAAAAAGAAAAAAAAAAGGACAGGCGTTCACACAGTTCAGAAACGAGTTTTCGCGATCCTTCAGTCAGAACCAGTAATCGAAATTGATACCGGGCATTGGTTCTTTGGTAATTAGGTGATACTAATATTTACCTTGGAATCTCTCACGACGCACATTTCGTTTTGATTGTAGTTGGTCAGCTGTATCCAACGGCGGTTTTGCGATGTGTTTAATTCGTATAGCGGGGAGAGATTCGCCCGGAATGTTTGGGCCGGTGCCGTTTGGGAGTGAGGCGTCGGTTCAGAAAGGCGTGAACCGCGCATGGCGAGACTGGAAAAGATGAAAAGGAAGTAAATAATAGAAGGTAATGATAAGTAGGTACAAACCGCATGAGTGTGAGGTTGCAACAAAAACTGCAATGATACGGGACTTCGCTACCTTGAGCTTTTTTACACACAGATATGTTATTGCGGGCGTGTGCTTCTTTCCTTCCAGTCGATTAAACTACGTTCACCTGTATCTTGGCGATATTTAAAAGAGATTAATGACAACGTAATCAGTCGTTCAACCTGCAATGCCTTTTTTTTAGAGGGGGGGGGGGGGCGGAGGCGGAGGAGAATTTCTGTATTAAAAGCTTAATATGGTTTTCTTCTCCGTTTTTATTCTGTCCCTTCAATAGCTCACTGCAGTCGTGTAAGTCCGTTTTGTTTATTGAGGTTAAGCTAAACATTTGGAACTGAGGAAATAAAACCGGCTCTAAAATGAAAACACCGTGTATATTTTGGCGGCAATGTATTTCCGTATGTCTTACCATGGTATACTGTCCCTATTTCTTGAGCTATACATTGCATCTAATAAGGATATTATTCCTTTAGGAAACAATTTCGATTGTTTTCTCGTTTTTACAACGGTATTTTTAGTTTTGTATTTACACACCCTGTCTAGTGTGACGCAGTACTACGGTGATTAATAGATCTCAATATCAGTCCTTGTCTATTTCCGGAAATGTATTGCTTTTCAAAATTTGTACATCGTTTTGTTGTGTTTGCATAAAGGCATAGATATCTTCAGAGGGGCACTTATTATTTTCTTATTATATTGAATGGGAGTATATCGTACATTTGTTTAAAAAAATTTACTCCATGTTCTTTCCCGCCTAATACTGTTGCATGTATTTTCTGCATAACCAATAGCGCAGCTTTACCTCATCATCGCCTCTCTCCTTATCCGCGCGAAATAACAAGTGACTTTACTGAAAGTGCGCCCTCGCTATGTGCACAACGACATGCGTATTTATTTTGCCGGACGCACCCAGAAATAGTATTGTTTAACTATTCGGATACCAAGCACTAATGACTCGGTTCGCCAGTAAAGCAAGATTATTTCATTCCTTCTTTCTTCCTTCCTTTTTTCTTTCTTTCTTTCTACCATATTTTTCTTCGTTCCTTTTTTCCTTTCTTTCTTTCTTCCTTTCTCTCTTCCTTCCCCCTTTCTTTCTGCCCTTCTTTCTTCCTTCCTTCCTTTCTCTCTCTCTCCCTTCCTTCGTTTCTTTTTCTTTCTTTCTCTCTCTCTCTCCTCCTTTCTCTCTTTCCTTCTTTCTTCCATTTTTCCTTTCTTTCTTCCTTTTTTCTTTCTTTCTCTCTCTCTCTTTCCTTCTTTCTTTCTTTCTTTCTTCCATTTTTCCTTTCTTTCTTCCTTTTTTCTTTCTTTCTCTCTCTCTCTCTCTCTTTCTTTCTTTCTGCCTTTCTTTCTTTCTTTCTTTCTTTCCTCCTTCCGTCCTTCATTCCTTTCTTTCTTCGTTCATCAATTTGTTCGTACAGTGGACTCATTCACTCATTCACCATGGTAGGCAGGTGTTCTCGCTGTTTAACAGTTCTCGCACTCTTCAGTGCGTCTTTGGTACTCGTCGCTTCTATTTTTTGTGAGAGCGATTGGTGTCAGCAGCATGGAAATATAGTGCGGAAATCCGTCATCGTCAATGTTCAGAATCTTTTGGAGCTGCATGGTCTTGCGAAAGAAACAAAAGGCAAAAGTGACAACATAATAGATCCAACGAGGTAGGCCTTACGCTCACTGGTCACTTTATTCAGAAAAAAAAAAAACGATGGAGGGGAGGGGGTATTTTATATAACATATATTCGAAAGAAGACTCGACGGCAGCAAAAAACCTGCAACTTGTGAATGCCCGTTCTTTTCTTGCTGGCGCGCGTGGCCGACTACAGTCTGAATTATGCATGATCCAATTGTCGGCTCTCGGGAGGCAAGACGAAGAAGCATTGGGCCTCGTCTCTAACCTCGGCGTTAACGTCTTTGTGTGACGCCAAAGTCGTGCCCAGGAATCTGAATGGCTGCTTTCTGTGGACCCCGTTTCTGTGGACGTTCGCGACTCGCCGCAATTGTAGATAACGTGCTGAGGGATGGCACTGTATTCACGTTTCCGGCTGTGGCATGGGTATTTTTTCCGGTTTTAGCTTAAACGTGTAGGGCTGCATGCCAGTAGGAAGCCGTGCGGGCAACCCCACGCTACCTTGGCTTTCGGCTTGGCTTTTGGCTTGGCGTGGGGTCGTGGCGGTTTGTGATGAGGTATACAACAATAGTGACTCCGGCATCATCCGTCGGCGTTGAAAAGGCAGGCGTGAACTTGCGCACTCTGGGCTGTGTGGATCTTTTAACAAAAAACAATGCCAAGTAGTAAAAACTCTGGGCTTTTTGGAGATATAGTGGGTGTCAAAAAAACTTCGGAGATAAGTTGTAGAACTGCAAGAACTTCGCCGTGGCTAAACGGGGTTAAGACTGATTTGTGGGACGATAGCTCTCTTTTCGCGCCCACAGCGCGCAGTGGACGGCACGCAATTGCTCCCGAACACGCTGTTCGGCGCAGTCTTCTGTCTAGGTGTGAACGCGCACTAAATTTGGTTGCAGCCAGCGGCCCCCTGCATCATTTTCTTACCGCACGCCATGGGAAAAAAAGCTAAGGAGAGGACCGGGTGACCACCGGCGCATTGGGAGAACTGTGGAAGAAGTGACGCGGCTTTTCTCACGCTCATCGCAGGCCACCAGCACGCGCGTAATAGCAACGGCGACGAAGACCGAGCTACTTTAGCCCTACGTCACTGCACGGACCAGCCAGTAGCGAATGGTCGGCAGCCGGAGACGAAGCAGACGACAGGGGAGCACGCCAAGCCGGTGGAGGTGGCGAACGCCCGCAAAACACAAGCTAAAAAAATTACACCATATCCCCGAAGGGAACTATGTGGTGATGCAAAGCATGCGTTGACGAGTGGCATCGGGATCCGCTTGGCGGCGTTGGCGTGCCGAAGCGGCTTCGCTTTCTCGCAGTGTGGGATCCGCTGCTCGACGCTGGCGTTTCGAAGCGGCTTCACTTTCTCGAAGTTTGGCATCCGCTACTCGACGTCGACGTTTCGAAGCGGCGTCGCGTTGCCGAACGCCATCTGGATCCGCTGCTCAGCGTCGACGTTTGCATTCTGCATCTGGAGCTCTCCTCTGCGCAGCCTTGTCTTCAGAGGTGCTCGCGGTTCTGGGAGTGAGCTGGCTGGCGCTGGTTGAAGGTGTGCCAGCCATTTCGCTTACAGAATTGTTGGCGTCCATTCAGTTCATCGAACAAGCAGCAACTGAGGGAGCGGCGCGCGGAGAGGAGGAGCAGCGCGCGTGCTATCGCACAGCTGGTGTGGAGAGGGAGAGAGGAGGAGAGTGACGTTATCGCACAGCTGGTGGGGAGAGGGGAAGAGGTGCGGACGGACGCCGACGGACATAGCCCCGAGCAAGAGATGCTTTGCATCTAAAATGATTACCTCCAAAATTGGCGTTTCCGGCTTCAGTAGAGGTGACGTCAAGACCCTTGCTAAGCTTTTCCTTCTTGCATGCGGCATGCGCTTTTTCTCTTTTACACTTTGTCCCTATCCTCTCCACACCCTCCCCATTGGAACGACCGAACGATTAGTCGTTTTTACCGCACAACCGTACAAGGCGGTGGCATGACCTTGGCTGATCAGTGGTTCTACAACAGGATTTATGGGTGTGTATGTGGAATAATAGAGGTTTCACTATAATAGAAAGTACCCGGCCTACGGGGACTGTATTTCAAGGTTCATAAGTTTTTCTTTTCTCCAACGTCGAGCCCAGTGTGTCCCCGTAGGCGATGTTATCAGATACGCAGTTAGAAGATTTCAGAAGACATAAATAAGCTAGGTGACTCAACGGCATTCTGCATAATACCTTAGCTACCGAGGCAACGGTGTCAGTGAACAACGAACGATTGAAAACGCACTTGCGGTTCGTTGCTGAGTGCAGCAAGAAAAGCAACCGCTGTACGAAAAGCAGGTGTTGAGCCTGACCGTAGTAAGAAAAGTAAGTGTTAAACCTTACCCATTTTTTTGTAGCAGCGCCACAACATTTTCCCTCTTGAGAAAAAGGTCTTCATACGCTTCTTTTTAGCACGAAAGTGTGTTATTCCGGGATACACAAGATTTCGCTGATGTCATAACCATTCCGAAAAGTCGCCAGTACAACGAAGCAAGCGGCCTGTAAAGGATGCACCCCTGCACACAGGGTCTTCTTGCGAGGAAGCAACCTTTAGTACTAAACAGTACGTATACTCGGGGTTGTTCGTTTTCGGGTTTTGTACTGTAACACGTAAGTGTTCTATGCCGGGATACACCAGATTTTCCTGACGTCATATCCGTCACGGAAATGACGCAAGTACACCTTTGGCGAAGCGACACGCCAGCAGGAAATCGCTATCCAAGCACACCCACAAGACAGCCGCCAACCCGCAAATCATGCTCAGCTGCAGATTTCGCTTCACATTTCACTTCCGTGTTTGACTGATTCCTATGACAGAGGAATCAACCACAGCTTTTTTCTATTATCTAGCCTCTTCTCTTGAAGGTAAGATGAGTAGTGGCATAAGCAGGCAGCGCAATGACCACAACTTCTGTATATAATTTGCACATCGAGCCATTGCGGATTATGCGTTCAAGAGATGGTCCTTCCACATAAAAACTAGCGCGAAAATCGAACGTTCACCGGAACATCTATACATGGACAAGTTTCTCTGTGGGAAATTCGGATTGAGCTATGTCATTAAATTTCTTGGTATCCCGCTTGTCCGTCGTATTGGTATGCAGCGATGTGTGCGATCATGAAGGTGGTACTGTGTTCTAACTTTAAGGTAGTATGAGCTCCTAGGTATCAGTGTGTCGTGAGTGGGGAAATTAAATTATGAGAAGAGCTTTTTTGCGGATTGATTTAAACAAATTCAGGGAGAGAGAGAGAGAGAGAGAGAGAGAGAGAGAGAGAGAGAGAGAGAGAGAGAGAGAGAGAGAGAGAAGTTATATTTCTAGCAAAACGAAGCGGAATGACGCTGTGAGAGAGGTTCGTGGAGTATGGGTGCCTCCGTCAAGGGACCTACTGATGGCCTTCTCGATGAAGTCCACCAGGCCACGCGGCGTCATTAACTTATCCTGTCAGCCTAGCGTCACTAATTAAAGGCTTTTATAGTATCGCCACTCTTTTCTCTCATTGTTATGTGCCGCCAGGATTTTCAGTGGTCGGTCGGCACCACGTGATATTTGTTTACATATGGGGGCAGCCATTTTGTTTCTCGACGCCTCCCCCCCCCCTCTCTCTCTCCCTCTATCTCTGTCTCTCTCTTGTGCGTGGACACTAGAGCGGCAGGTCGCACTCTGCCCGTCACAACCGGCGGCGGTTTCGTTGGGAGAGATGGCGACACTTCAAGCCAGAAACAAAATCACCCCCAGACGCTTCCGGGTGCACGAAGTGGCGCTACTCCTAAGCGTAGCTTATTTAGTGACGCTAGTCAGCCTATGAAGAGTATAAAGTTATATTTTTGTGGTGTGCCCGCGAGCAACGAATTACACAAGAAGTTTCGTGAATAAAGTTCATCACTGCTTTGTATCTTTTATCACTGCGAAGGTCCCGAAGAATAGAATCGATTTGGGGCACTTTGTGGCCCCCGAAATTTGACTACGTCGTTTAGCCATGTAATCTCTCCCACACTTCCATGTCATTAGGGTTTGTCGTACTTCATTGCGACAGCCCGTAAGAAACGACTGGGAAGACCTTACAAGTAGGGTAGGCTCGGTCCCAGGTAGTTGTTGCATAATTAGGTTATTTGAAAGTCAGCCTTGAAATAGCCCAACGGACACCAAGAACAACGAACTCTGTGTGCCTTATCGGTTTTGTGTGTCATTTCTGTAGTTACCCACAGGAAAGTTAATTGGCTGCGTCTAATCTCACGGCAGCCTTGAGAATTACCTACGGGAAATTCTCACGGCAGTTTCCATAAAAGCTGGCTGGCCTAAAATTTGCGTAATAATAGTACGTCCCAACGAAACCTAACATAACATAACCTCACCGAAGCTAGCGTAACCTAACCGAAAGCGTCATAACCAACCCAAATCCTGCCCAACTGCAACAAATCTAATCTAACCCAGCCCAACGACACAGAACACAACGCATATTAAAGGGGTCCTGAAATACCTTCCGCCGATGCATGGATGTACATGTAACCAAATAAAACAATGTATAAGCAATCTCCTCCCGCAAAAATTTTGTTAAAGCGATGAGTATTAGCTGAGAAATCGTAAATCAAAACCCGCGCATTATCGTCGCGCCGCGTTTCCTCCTCCTTTCGCTGTTGACGGCGCGTAAGCCTTCCCTCCCATGATGCTGCGCGCTTCAGCGGTGACGTACTTCCGCTATGGCGCTCCGCATACTGCCGTATACGGGCAAGCTTTGTAGACACCATGAATCCCGCAACTCCGCTCAAGGCTGGAAAAAGCGAACGAAAAATATGGCCGCATTTGTGCGGCGGCCTGGCCTTGTCCTTTCGCGGTGTGCGTTGCTGCAGGGCAGTACGTGACTTTTAATCGGCGGCGAACTCGCAGCCGCTCGGGGAGGATCGTGCGCTCGGTCCCTTTCATGCACCGCGCACTGTTTATCCAAAAAGCGCCGTATCAGATGTGGCCCGCTGGTGCTGGGTCTTATTTTGCGGTGGTGGTAATTCCTGCCGGCGGCATGTGAAAAAGACATTTTAATCCGATACAGAACCCGTGCACAAGACGCTTCAATCATGTGACCAGTTAAGCTTGGGGCGACGCCTGGTGGAGAGCGGCGACGTTGGCAAAACATCAAAACATGCTCCGGCGCGGCTCTGAGCTTTCTAGTGCTGGTCCGAGCGCCATTTCTTTGACAATCTCAAACATCGGTTGCCTTGGCAACAAGGCACAAACCTCCCCAGAAGTCAGTTACGGTTGCGTGATCCCGGTTCAGCTCGGGGCCCCACCTCGCGACATGTGGGCACTGCAGGCGTACCACTCACTCCCATTGGGAAGTGTGAGATGCGTTTGGCATTACAGGAAGCGATGGTGTGTGTGCGTTGTGTGTTGTGGACGCCTTTGTTTCGCGATGAAATGCGACGTTGTGCTTCTGCGGGTGGATAGTGCTTCCCATGGTCTGGATTATCTTTCTCGAGCGACGTACGACTCAACCTCGCATGGGGTATGTGCAGTGTGCGTGGCTAAAAGCCATCTCGGCTTGCGCGCCAGAGTTAAGTGACTTGATGTTCGTCCCCGCAAACCGCGCGCGAGGTGAGTGCCGAATTTACGACGGGCAGGAGGAGGCAACCTATCGTCTGTCAATCGCGGTTCAGACTTGCAACGCATGTTGTGACGTTGTGTTCGTTCGAAACGCATCTCTGGATTGTTTTGAAGTGGAATAAAATGTATCCGTCAAACCCGGGCGTTCGGCTCAGGGCGTTCTCAGCGATTGCACGAAAGAAGTGCCACGGGGCTTCAACGCTTTCTTTACGGAACGTACTCAGGTAAGAGAGTATCCATGTCGTGTTATGGCCGTGTTGCATTCAATACGAACGGTTAATCGTTTGTTTACACTTGTTTCATTTGTCGTAAAATGTCCAAGCACTCCGACACTCCGCTGGCAGATCAGCCGGCGAGCCGACACTGAGCAGACGACTCATCTCTTTGCCGGAAGTGCGTGAAAAAGCCGCCCAATAGCAGGATGTCTAGCTCATGACGAACATCTGGGAATCGATGATGTAGACATGTGAAGATGGCGGCGTCCAAAAACACGAAGGAAAGGGTGAGAAAAAAGCGACAAACTTTGTAACAAAAGTGTGAGCTTTGCGCTGCGCGTAAAAGAGTAATACTTGGCACAGATGACCTTGACGACCCAATCTAACGATTGCGCTACTTCATTTAGTGTGCTCAAAACGCCTTTCAGGGCCCCTTTAAACGTAATTCAACACATCCCAGAAGCCCTGTGCGTCGACCTCTTGATATAGTAAAAATCAGAGTAAAAAAAGTATTAACAGAATCGCGATGACCGAAAAAAGCTGAAGGCTAAAAAAAAAAACAGAAACGTCGTAATCTCAGATTCGAACCGGAGACTTCCCGTTTAAAACCAAGTACTATACCACAGTGCCACAGGGCAGCCGCAAACACGACTCTGTAGGAAATATTTATCCAGTAGGATCTTCGCGTAGCGTGCTTAGCCAATGAGAGGCGACTGCCGTGAGAAATTTCTGACGGTAATTCTCACTGATTCCGGGATAATAGACACTACCAAGTTAATTATAATTTACAAATTTGTCGAGCAAACAAACGGTCCGTTTTCGTGCGAAACAAAAGCCTATGCAAGAACTCACTTAAAAGGCCTTATCTTTTTATATACAGCTGCATTCTACCTACTTTCATTCGCCTAATCCTACTTTCGTTTGCCTAATAAATAATGGGCCTTGTTACATTTTGTTTCCTTTTTTTTTCCAATAAAAACTAGTGGTTAAACACCGACTATTCGAACTATTTTTAATGACCCGCTCATTACGCGGATACTTCCTGGTGTAACGGGCAGAGTTTTATCGCGCAAAACCCACTTATTGCCCTCTCCCCGAGAAAGATCTTTCTTACGAGCGCAAGTGCACCGTGGTTATCGTAAACCGACTGACTTATTACCGGAGACGCTGCCTGCCGCGGTATACGAACCCCTCATTAATCACTATAGGCTCCCTATCTTACCAGTGTCTCCCGCAACGAGCCCTCTTCGTCCTCCAAGGCAGTCTCCCACGTGTCGTTCAGCGCTCTGCCTCTGATATTAATGCCTTGCGCGATTACGAAGCGCCGCTAGGTCGAAGAAAATCATATCGTGCTTCAAATATATGAATATGAGAGTTGATGAAGGAAGGTAAGTGGGCAAATTTACAAACGCCAGCCACGCCTGGAATAAAAATCTCTGTTCTAAGATCATTATTTTAGGACTTTGCATCATTTCTTTATATTAATGCTTATAATTCTGACGGGTTTCAACAGCGACAATGACAGCGCCTTGTTCTGTCATTGCAAAGCACGCCTAGGTGCTGTTCTGTCATACCCGAAGTGGCTCAAAAGTCACACGCTATAGGCGGTAAAGAAGAAATGCACCTGAACACTGGAGAGAAATGTTTGCATTGGGAATACATGCTTTCATTGGTGAATGAACGCACGTAAATATAGTTTGTGTTTGCACAACAGGCAAAAAAAAATGTGTTGCTGGTTCTAAAAATACCATGTTTGTAAAATCAAGGAAGGCGGTATAAGAACCCAAATGCTATATAGTTATCATTACCCGTCCGTTATTACTCGCCGCATAGGCGAAGTTTACAGATTTTGCTAATGAAGCCTTAAATTCAACGTTTCATTCCTTCGAGAACCAAGAACGGGTTGCAAAATATTGTTATGACATAAATCGCAATGTCCCCACTTTTAAAAATTCTTACGAAGTGGAGTATTTTGTGTGCCGTTACAGCAAAATCAGTTGAGGAAATACTCGCATTTTACCCTAATAATTTTGGGCCCCTCATTGCTGGGTCGACTCCGTGTTATCTCCGGGGGTTCCTCCAAACTCTTCACTGAACGGAGGCCTACATGAATTACCACTACTAGATATCTATAAAAAGAAGATATTTTTCGTACATCACCGGTAATGGAAAGTCGATAATAACCAACTATAAGCTTGAGTTTGGATGTTTGCCGAGATGACGACCCCGAACCACGCGTGATGTCCAAAAATCGTTTGTGTTTTCTAACGATATCACTGCGGCTCGGTGAGTCATTACCACAGGTATACCTGGGGAAATAGTTGCTAGATATATACCTGCGGAGATAGAGTTCGAGTTTAAGGGACACAACATGAAAGCAAGCGATAAGCATACGTCAAATCGATATCAATAGCGCCGCTCTATCCGAGAAAGTCATTTTCTATGAGCCTTCGATCGCGAAGTTTTCATTTTGGGGAAAATATTTTTGTTGCGCGTGATAATTAAAAAAAAACAATTCTCCTTTAACCGCAGCGTTCGACCAGGAATCATGTATTTTTAATCATACATTTTTACATCAAACTAGAGAAGCGGTTGCCAGGCGGCAGCTGTCGGTAATTTAATGCGGTCTTTCACAGGAAACGTGCATTTTTTAACACAACGCTGCCGGCCTTTGTTATGCGTCAGTGGAAGCCTGCGGGGCGTAGTTATAGATTGTATCGAATGTGCCCAAGCGCTTTTCGCCTTAAACAATGCCGATATGTGTAAACCTTGCGCTGGTAGCTGGGAAATTTTGTAGGCTATATATACCATGCAGAGAAGCTAGTTCTGGCGATGTGCTCTGTGCAACTCAACATGCGCGTGGGCTGAAACCGGCCTCAAAAAAGCGCTAAGAGATACCGGAAAACACGCCAAGAAAGTGAAACAAAAAAACAGCGATGTTAAAAAAATGGACGGCGTCCCAGCCCGCGGAAAAAAAATGTCCAGGGCAGCCGCTGCAAACCACTGCACATGCTGATGGGAGAGGGTATGAAGTGCTCGTTGTCGTCTCGGCGGGCTTCCCGCTTGTGCTCGGCTTCTCTGGCGGCACATCCTGCCTAGTCTGCCGCAAGGTTTCGCCCTCGAATGACGTCAACCACCAGCCCCTTTTTCGAGAGCACCGGCCGACCTAATAACCCGGAACACAAGGGAGGGAGGAGGAGGGCTTCCATTCTTCACAGGCGCTTTATTATTCATTATAAAGGGGTTTCGGTGCTTGTTTTTGTCGTATTATGTTCAGCAATACTGAGCTCTACGCACTACGCCTGATTAGCGTGGCGCATGCACTCGGTGACTTGAGCGAGAACTGCTAGTTCTTGCGTTAGTTCTCTCTTTACAACACGAAACTGTCCAACCAACGAGAGGCTGTAAACCAGCCGGAATACTCAAAATATGCTTCACGTCCAAAACACACACACACACACACAGAGAGAGAGAGAGAGAGAGAGAGAGAGAGAGAGAGAGAGAGAGCTATCTAATGGGGACTGGGGAGTTCAACCCTGCTAGAGACAATGCTTGCTACGCCAGATGAGGGGGTGACTACGATGATGAGTAGTGAATGTTGGACATTGTGGGTACGGCAGAAAGAAGACAAACACGAAACGTTAATAACGACGAACACGGAATGCCGCTAGCAGAGTCTGCACATAACAAATACTATTGAAAAGACAACCGTTAATGTAAACGCTTAATGAAAATGCAAAGTAACCGGCCGCGGTGGCTCATTGGATAAGGAGTTGCGCTGCTGAGAACGAGGTCGCGGGTTCGATTCCCGGCCGCGGCGGCCGCTTTTCTGATGGAGGCGAAAAGCAACAACGCCCGTGTTTTCGAGATTCCGCTGCGCGATAAAGATCCCCAGGTGGTCAAAATTAACCCGCAGCCCTGCACTACGGCGCGCCTCATCACCTGCGTTGCGTCGGCGGGTTAAACACTACAAGCAACAAAATGCAAAGTAAACGGCGCAAGAAAAAAAAAACACTAACCGAAGAAAAATTAACGGATGAACTCCACAGCTGGAACGAGTACACATCTTGAGACACTTGCGTTGTGTATGATCTATAGAAATGTTTACTCTCTGATAGGGGGCAGTACAAAGATCCAGCAACAATTTCAAAAAAAAAAAAAATCGCGCGTCGCTGTGGGATACACAAAAATAAATCGCCAGTATTTTGGAAAATCTGTTATCCCAGCTGCCATGCACAAGAACAACCCAAACACCCCTGCGCGCTCAATCACAGTGCCCCATCATTGGTCGGCATCCATCAGACTCCCGGGCTCGATCAAGAACTGGGTGACAGTTTTTCGGAAGCGTTTCTGCCTTAAATATCGTTCTTTCAACTACTCGCTGCCAATGTAAACAGTACGAGAAAAACAAGACGGGTAAAACAAAATGCTACGACAGTTTCATAAAGACGATGCTGTTATAGACGAAAATACGAAGAAATCCGCTTATAAGAAAAAAAAAGGGCGTTTGTTCCCAACAACAGTGAGGGTGCAGAGGCTGTCCAACCGGCAAATTGAATAAGGTTTCGCTCACGAAAGAAATGCTTTTATTTATTTTCGGTTGAAATGTTTTCTCTTCGTTCGGGATTTGTTCGATGGCAGTTTATCATCGGACGAATTTCCTTTGCGGTGTATTCCCGTCTTTGTGAATCTGAACTATTGGTGCGGATAGTGTAGAACAAAAAAGAAAGCTTCATGAACGAAGAAAAAAATCGCCCCAAAAATAACATTTAATGGTGTTTGGGGAGAGCTTTTGAGTGCACCAAATTTTGTTTTGTGTTGTCCTTGTACTAAATTTTACCGCCGCTCTTGGCACCCGGTATATCCAGCTTAAGTATATATTGTAGTGTTGCCTAACTATTGTGCTAACTGTAAATAAAATAAAAGCTTTGGCTTGTATTGTTCCCCGGCTCTCAAAAGCAGCGATTGCGAGTGAAAGAGGTAAGTAAAAACCGGGGGACAGGAGCGTATCGCAGGTGGAGAGCTAGTAAAACATGGTCACCGCACAAATGCGATAGTTGCAAAATTGAGAAAAAAGTCGCCGAAATCTGATTGGCTGCCGGCGCGAGTGTAGAACCCTAAGCTCGTAACTCACACTAAAAGGTATACGTAATATTGAAATTTACCGTTCACAGCAATTGCACGTCACGTTGCGCTAAAAGTTACGCGCGGAGACTCATACCTCACTTTTTTGAGGACTAAACATCGTGATTTCTTTGGGATGCACTGCGATATATAGCACAAGTTTTGACTCCTTCATGTACCGCCTGCTTGGTCAGTCTTTTGTTCACGTGAAGTTCTGCACGCGTGCAACGCATAAATGGGTAATGACACTAAAAATGTGAAGGTTCTCACCCCCCCCCCCCCCAACCCCTTCACACACACACACACACCCGGCCAATGCTTTTTTCGCCTGTCCTCAAATGGCGCTCTCCAGTTTAATGTACAAGCAGGACCCCGTAATAATACAGCAGAGCTGTTTAGGCCGACGCATATGCGTCCGTAGCACTAAAATACCTCCAAATCTCAAGAAGAAAATTGTGTTAGAGAGGTCCCGACATTGGAACCCGGGACATTTACGCCTTAAAACGGGCAACCTAACCACTGGGCCACCCCAAAGGCCAGATGGGTACAGGGTTAGCGGACGTGGCGAACAATAACATGTGCAGACAATTACAAAGGAAAGAAAACGTTTCCCGTGGTCAGAATCTAACCGGGGTCCCTCGTGTTATGAAACCGCCGTGCCTCCGATTAAGCCAGCATCGCATTCCGGGCGCACAGCATTTTGTTTGGATTCGTAGCGCGAGCGTTGGCTTTAGAGTCGGCCGCGGGTTCTAGGGCGTGCTAACGCGGTCCACCTTTGGAGAGAGGTGAAAGCCTGCGGTGAAATGGACGTGAGCAGGGCATGTAATGCGAAGGCAAGATAACCGTTGGTCATTAAGGGTAACAGAGTGGATCCCTAGAGAAGGCAAGCGTAGCAGGGAAGGAAGGAAGGGTGTAGAAGGAAGGCAGGAAAGTTAACCTGGCGAGAGCCTAGTTTGCTATCCTCCCCGTGGGAAAGAGAAAATAGGCAAAAAAGAGAAAAGAACAATGAAGAGAAGTTGGAGTAGACACGTATGCCCAGCGCAGAAGCACTGACATTGATATACACTGGAAGCGTTCAATCTATAGTCTGGTGTTTAATTTCGTCGCCCGTAGAAAGCGTAAAAGTTCCTTAGTCGCCTTCTGAGCGGATGAGAGAGAGGGCCAGTAGCGCAGAATCTGTTCCTCCGAAAATGGCCGCCGAGAGTCCAGGTGGCGGCAGAAAGTTAGATAGGCAGGTGAGATAAGAAGTTTGCGGGGATAAATTAGTCACAGTTGGCACAGAACCTGGGTAATTGGAGAATAATGAGAGAGAGAGAGAGAGAGAGAGAGAGAGAGAGAGAGAGAGAGAGAGAGAGAGAGAGAGAGAGAGAGAGAGAGAGAGAGACTTTAATCACAGTTGAAGTGAGCATATTTGTGGTCGGGGTCTTCAGTCCAAGACTCCGTTGGTACGACCGGCTGTCTTCGCCCTTTCCGCTAGCAAAAGCTGCGTTTCAGGAGAAGAGCTGGCCAGCGTACTCCCCCACTGCTCGCGTGAGGGGTTGGGGATGGGGAGAAGGTCTGGGTTCAGTTGACATTCCCAGACAATATGGTACAGCGTGCCTGCTATGGGAGAATCTACGCCTTTGCCCTGCAGTGGGCGTAGATAGGCTGGTGATGATGATGATGATGATTGTGATGATGATGATGGTGATGGTGATGATGATGATGATGAAAGCCTGCGGAGGAAACGATCCGGGCCTGCCAGTTTTGGAGAACTCCTAGCGGCAAGTTAGGAATTTCATTTGAGGTGCAACAGCCGGGTCTTCGACGAAGGGAGAGGGGCCGCCAGCTCTGGTGTTTCTCAAGCCTTGCATCACTAGTGCAAGCTGTGCAAATTTTTAACACGAGTTTTTTTATTATAGGTCTAGTTTTAACGCCTAGAAAAAAACCGTTTCGCTTTCCACCCTACTTTTGCTTCGTTTATTCATTATATAAAAAGTTACTAGCGGAAGCAACATCGACAACGGCAAGCATCGATGCTTGGCGAATGCCCGCAGTTTCTAGGGGCGCGTCTTGCAATCGCGGCTTGGCAACGGCGGCTTCAACTCATTATTTCTTACAAGTAATTTATCTCTGTCATTAACTTCTCGAAAAGTTCTGCGTTTTCTTTTTTTTTTCAAACCATCGGTGAGCGCTACCCAAAAAGTGGGGAATTAATACCATATTTTACTCCCAGGTTTACAGAGGAAGGGGCCTGGAAGTTTTCCGAGAAATCTTCGCACGTGTACTCAATCACTCGTTCTTGTTTTGGTCTCCGTGTTTCTCCAGCATCTAGCGGCGCGCCAAATACACAAATCTGTGCTGTGAAAGGCTATGCTTGCAGAGTTTGTTTTCCTGTTTAGTTCTTTTAGGGAAACGCGGAACGCAGACGGTTCATTTATAATCTGCCCAATAATTACAAACCGGAGTAAAACATCCATTGCTCTCCCTAATCCTGTGGAAACAACCCAGTAGTAGCGCGTATTTTCGTCTTTATTATGCGGCCAAGCTTACATTGGGTGAACAAGCCAATGTATCATTCTTCCGCTTCGAAAACATGCCAACCGTATAAGCAGTATTATAACTTTGTTGAGCGCCGGCAAAGAGAACACAGGACGAGGGATACAAGGACGACTGCTCGTCCTTGTATCCTTCGTCCTGTGTTCTCTTTGCTGCGCTCAACAAAGTTATAATGGATTACCAACTCTCTCGTACACACACGTTGCTAAATGTATAAGCAGCTTAGTCAGTGCTTGTTATTCTTAAAATTTGTTATTTGTGTGAGCATCGCTGACAGGTTATATGGCTTAGTTTCCAAAAAAGAGCAGGGCGACCCAATCCTCTTAACCAGACGCTGTCATGGAAGCTCCAATCGGCTCCGTGTAGCCAGAAAAATCTTTCGAAATACCCGTTCCAATTGAACGCGGGTCTGTGGCTGCCTAGCGCCCCTATTCGCTGTATACGGCGGCGACGGCGAGCGCCGGTATGTGGAGGCCAATGGGGATTTGCGGCAGCCTGACGTCACCATTGACCATACAACGGCCAGGCGTTAGCCCTAACGTTACGCCTTGAGGGCTAACGTCGTAAAGCGGAACCCGCAGTTTGACGTAATATGAGGCATGACGTTGTTGGGCACGTCTCTAGTCCCAAGGTTAAGGTTACCTACCGTAAGGGATGAATAAGCACTAACAACGTAACCGCTCAGGTAGATTGGCAAGGGCTGATAAAAACAGCCGCAATAATATCATGTCCCATTCATCAATTCCCATTTGGTTGCGATGCAACGGACCAACCCTAGAGACTGTAGGGGATTGGCGAATGACGACAGCTGGAGGCGTGAGACATAGAGAGAGAGAGAGAGAGAGAGAGAGAGAGAGAGAGAGAGAGAGAGAGAGAGAGAGAGAGAGAGAGAGAGATGCTTTCCAGCTCTAATATCACGGTCAATTCACTAGAAATTTGGCTGCGGCGTCAGCCTTCCAACAGAAAGAAGTTTTCTTGCTTCTTTCGTTTTCTAACTGCTTATGTTAATAGCGCTGGTTTTGGCGTAGCTTGAAAGGGCTCGCGCACTCACAACTTTCCTTATGCAAAAGCTACCCAAAATACACCGTACGTTAATAATGGTCCCTAAAATACTAATAGCACACACCTGATAATATTTAGAAACAAACACGTTTCTCTCAATAAAAAAAACACTAGCGATAATAAGACACTGCACTTGTTTTATTGCTATAGCTCCTCTACGCCAGTATTTGTACGGTTTTTTTGTGGATAGTTAGCACCTGATCCATGAAAATATAAGAACGTGCTCACAACCTTTCGCGCTTTTGGCTTGTAGGCAACATTGAATAAATAAACTGATCGACATTTCATTGCGTCGAGGCATTACAGAGTTTTGTTTACTCCCTGCTTTTTCTCATGGGTGAACGACAGCTACGTACAACGTGCCTAAAAATCGATAACAGACCGATAGCACCTTAAAAGCCCTATAGCACCGCAAGAATGCCCGCAGCCATATGTCCCTTACGGAATGTTCTTGCAACCTTATCGAGCATGTACTTTTATTACACAAGGTTTATCTTGCTTCCTTTCTCCCTTTCTCCCCAAGTAGAGAAGGCTTTTTAAGTTTCCTCTAATTTTGTTGGGCCTAAAAAATCTCTGACGGCAGCCCCCTGCCAGGAGTAGGAAGTGCCGCAGGGAGTCCTTACAAAAAGCGTACACAAAAAATTTGCAGGAGGGAGTTTTTTTGTGTCAACAAGATATTTGAAGCCCCTTTACTTTCCCGACGATCGTATTTTTCTCTATCATTACAATTTCGCCTTTTTTTTTACTTCGCGCTAAACTCGGCAACCATGGTTGGCAATTTTTTTTCAGTCTGCTAAGGTAACCCATGGTTAGACGAAAAAAAAAATATCCCCAACGAAATAGGGAAGAGAGATTAGTAATATCAAAAGAAATACCATCCACCCCCATGTTCGTAGACACTAATGAACCTCTCCTCCAGGCGAGGATTAAGTAGGCGGGTACTTGCTCAGGTTCCTTTGATCGGCGTCTTTGTCCTCAAGTTCGGGTGGAAGGGGATCTCGCTTGAGAGGTGCCGCTCGCCGCCACCGTTGTCTCTGAGCGTCTCGTACTTTCATATATAAGATGTTCCTACAGAGGCGCTTCTTTGCCGCCTTGGAGACAGGACAAAAGGCGGTACTTAAGCACCGGTCTTTAATCCACGAACTGTGAGGTTTCCGGGTTCATTGAACTCACCGCCTCGGGAAGATGAAGCCGTAAGTTCTTTTTTGTTTTGACCGGCGCTTTCGGTGTGTAGAGGAGCGGCGACAGCTAGCCGGAGGTCACGATGCCGGAATAGTTCTTCTAGTGTTATTAAAATGCATGCAATAACGTATTAATCACAGAAAGTAAAAGGGATCCCAGCCCTCTGTCGAGATGAATTGACAAAGCGTGAGACGCGGAATATGTCACGGTTGTGGGATCGGATCGCACTCGGGGCACATGTTTTATACCAATTTCTCGGTACATTTTAAAAATGGCTACCTTCTTTTGGAAAACAGTAAACTACCTACCTCCCCTATGTTTTTCTTAATGATCTAGACTGCTGCTTTTCTTTTTACGTATTCATGCGAATGAGCCCTCCATTCCTAGTAATGTTGTTCTATATGTATACGCATATATCGAACCCGCTCAGGTAAAACCTGCGAGTCGTAAAACTGAACCAGAACCAGAACGGGGGCAAATGCGAAGAAAGAAAACAAAGGTTTCACCTTCGTTTCTTTCACATTTAGGATGTCATTGCCCGTTTACTAGCGCAAATCTGCAGTCGTCACTCGTATTTATCGCACGCAGTCGAATATATCTTTCCCAACAGCGCTCCCTTACTTCTATCGTTTATCACAACCATGGAAGCCCCGGATCCCGATGCAGACGTGATACGGCAGTTGTGAGGATGGAGTTCTAAGTACAGGTGGCACCAGAAACGTAATCGCAGCCAGCGGCAGTAGCAGCCCAGCGCAGTGGTTTCGTCATCAGTTTCCAGCCGGAACTGCACTCTCGCTTCTTGTTGTTTCGCTTGTCCGCGGGCGATTCTGCCCCTCGATTCAGTCAGGTTCTCAACGTTGCGTAATAAACACTCGCGGGGCATAGGCGAAGTGATCGGGAGACCGTTTAGACGGATTACTCTGGCAGTAGTGGGGAATGATTCTCTCTATTGCCCACGGGATCAGGGCAGATTGATACGCTAAAGCGCACACAGAGTGGCGCGAACTACTCCGAAGCCAGTTTCCAGCCCGTTCTCACAGTACGGTGCAATAAAATACAAACGTCACATATGTTACGCAAGGGGTCGTCATTTCAAATGTAGATTAGAGGAGGGGAAAGAGGCTTTACTCGTGGAGTATCTCCCACAGGCTACTGTCAAATGTTTCTCACGTTTCTCGCGTGTACAACTTAGTCGTGGCTCGCGGTAGGGTCAAGGTCACACGCAACCTTCCTTTGTGCCACAAAACGTCAACCTTTGTGTACCACAAATCCTCACGCGATGCCTTAGGCATTTTCGTAAATATATCACGCAGAATTGTGTGATGGCCGGTGAGTTTTCACATATTTCATAACGTGGTTGGTGCCCTGCTCCACGGAAAGTCTGGCGGTCCGGAGGAAAACTACATTAGTCCACCACTACGCTATTGCGATCCAGGTACGCCCAGCGCAGGCGTACCAGGTGAAGCCAAACGCACCAAACACGATGTTGAGCCCCGAGTTGGCATGTCGGACTTCCGGTCGCGGAGACTGTGCTACTAATGGCCGCGTACAGCTCCATACGAGTACGCAGTATTTACTACACTCGTCATATTCTTTGTCACGGGTGAGCATACAGGCCTTCCTATTGCAGCGACTGCTTTTGGCCTGCCTATACGACAGCATCTTCGGTCCAGGTGCGAAGTACGCAATGGCTGTGTACATCCTGAAGTTAACTCTTTTTAATCTACGGACGACTACATCTGGTTACACTTCAGGACATACTACTAACGAATATACATAATGTACACAAAAACCAGAAATACTAAATGCACTCCGCTGAACATATTTAACTCACGATGGTCTCCTCGTTCGCTCTCAATCGGTCAACAGACCCTCGTAACTAGCTTCGCTAGATCGGCTTTTGGAAACACGAAACATTTCAGTTTTATTACACATAAACCACGCCTCCAAAGGTGTGTCGCGACAGAGAGCGAGGAGGGCCTGCTAACTAACGCACTCTAGCCCTCCGATTGGCCATAACAAAATACATCAAAGGTTGGTACACAATCACGTGATCTACGCACTCCCACTCATCAACAACAGGGTATTCATTAAAATACAAGCACACCACTAACAAAACCCAACCAACTGAAAGCGACTAGGAGCGCTGGCCACCGACCCTCGAGCGACATCTCTAAAGTATTGTCCATATGTGACGCGCACAGCAATTATCAAAATTTTTCATCTCCTTGTCAACCTAGTGCGCGCCTAACAAAAGGAGCTATCAGTCCCTCGTCACCCGTCTCGCGTATTCACCGCGTCGCGCGTGAATACGCGACGTCCCGGTTATCGCAGAAAGCGATAAAAAGCAGAAAGTGTTCTCACGGCTGCTCCCAACGCCCCTCGAACACGTCAGCCCCGCCGGCAGGCACGAAGAAGCCAAGCAGGCTATACAAGAACAATAACGCAGACGCCTACGGTATTCATTGATTAACTGAGGTACTTGAACTGAGTAGCCCATGCCTCCGACAAAACGTTTTCAGCCAAATGGAGTGTGCCCTGCTCGAGAAGCGAAAAAAACAGCAAACCGGACTACGACTTCAGGACAGCACCAAGCCTCACATGTAATCATAGCTCGGCCAAACTGTACGACACTCCCTCACACTTGCTCAGATAAATATATTTTTCCTCGCGCACTCCCTCACACTCACGGTCACCAGTCGCCCTCACCAGTCGCACTGACTCGCTCTCCCTTTCTCCATTCTTCCTTACCACTCCCACTCCCCCGCATTCACCACTCTCCCTCACCACTCGCACTTACTCGCACTCGCGCTCACCACTCATCGCCGCCCCTCGCACGTGAGTGTGCGCCGCAGTTCGTCCACGAATCTTGACACAAAAGGGGTCAGGGCATTACGGCGTCAGAAGTCCACCCAAATCAACTTCCCTAATCAACACGCCTCCATAGAGTTAATTCCACGCTGCCCTATAGCAGGAGTGCGCTGACTACATATTCCCGAAGCCAGAAGCAATAATGTCATTAACAACCATCGCAGAGAGCGGCTCCTGAGATGAATAGGTAGGGTGTTTGTGAGTTCCCCCATGAGTCGGCCTGCCGAACTATGCTTGTAATTTCAAGCCATAGACTAAAGATAGATCAGCATGGAGGGTCTTGTGAGGATTGTGGATATAGGAAGGAAAGGATACAGTGAAGGAAGAGGAGGAAAGAAGAAAGAAAGAGATCCTGCAGAGACTGCTGCCTTGCTTGAATAACAACACGTGGTAAGCAATACGAAGCGGTAAAAGGGGAACGAGAAATGCCGAGGCAGACTGTTGAGACTTTCGATAGCGAAGAAGGCGACGCAGACATCGAGCTCAACAGACGGGTACCCAGAAGAAGAAGACGACTGGGACAGGCGACAAGATGCTGCATAGATGAACGGTTCCCTGTACATAATGTAAATATATTTGCTTTTCTTTGACGATGGCCTCCTCCCTTGCCTCTCTGGACGTTTCCTACATGGTGCCGAAACCCGGGACGTCAAGCGACCCGACGAGGCATCGAGCTCAACGCAGACGATAGAGAAAACAGCGGCGTAACCAGAAGCGGAGACCAATTTCTGCCGTTGCTGTCTTGCTTATCTTCGCACCAACTTTCGCCTCTTATTGATGTCTTCTCTGCAGGTAGTTTTTCGCCTAGACCTTATCTTGCTTGTTTCGCGAGGATAACGACTGTCAGCAGGTCGTGCTGCAATCCGAAATCGCGTTCGTTTACCGATGGCAGAGCCAGACGATCTCGGCCATAGTCGTCATGGCAGCAGCGCCAAATTGCATGCGGGGGAGTGCGCTCGTTAACGCGACATCCCTTCGGCCACCAAACGACGGCATTTACGTCGCCTGGGCACGTGGAATGGCGCGTTCGATCGTTGTGTCGTCGAAAACAACGCCTGGAACGAGGAAGAAGCTAGTTTCTGTGCAACTTGCGCGGACTGCGGTAGCGACAGCTGAGGAAGACGTCTGCTGATGGCTCCTTAGAAGCCCTTCTTGCCTACCGTGAGGGTTTCAAGTGTGGTCTTCTCATAGAACGGTTCTCTTCCTCTGGTCGATGAATGCTTGGACGGTCTTTGTTGACGTCGAGTCAGCTGTTTAGCCTGTCGATGGGTTACCGCAACTTCGTCGAGGTATCACAGCTGCGTGGTACGTTGCTTTTCTTACACGTGCTTTATTTATTGGACGGAATGAAGGGCTGTAAAAAAGTTCGAAACTTTCTGGGTGGATATGCGTCGTCTCGCTTTTTTGACGTTGAAGGCGTTCGCTGCGCAGCGTCGATGTGTTTCTTTACATAGATCTATTCTACTGTATCTTGCCCACCATGGTAGACAGCTGCAAGGCATTGCTTGTGGCGAATGACAATACTACCAGACATTTTCGACAATACCAACGTCTATATTCGCCTGAATTCACTGCACTTGGCATACTAGGCAATTTCGGACAAATGGTGCGGGAACTCAATGAACCCATTTCCGGAATTCGTCATTCCTCACACCGATTGCGAAGAATAACGCTACAGCTGCGACAGAACAATATATAACTCCCCCAAACCTTCGTTTGACTAGCGGACAACAGCTGTATTTTTTCACCGTACGTGAATGCCAATACCACTTCATTTCATTGCAGAGAGCAAGCCTGTATATATGTATTACTTGTCGTGGAAGACAACTCTTCGAAAACCCGAAGACTGGCGCACATTTACAATTTATTTATAAAAATACTGGAACGTAGTGAATACTGGAAGTGGGAAAGTGCAAGCTTACAAGCTTACGTCCTGAGTGAGGGTGAAATGTTTTGTGAAGGAAAGCTAGACAAAACGGCCTTTGTTCGTACCATCATAAAATAATATTGTCACGTGTAAAGGTAAAGCTTGTTCTTTGAATTCTTTGTGGTCCAGTAGGCTTAGGATTGGCCTATAGAAAATGTTGACAACGAGTGTAACTCCCCCTGCGTCGCAGCTCACTGGATCACTTCCAATGAATATACATAGCCATGAGCACGATGTATACATGAATTTCCAGTACATGCATTTAGTTTGCTCATAAATGCTGCCCCTATATGAATAAACGACAATGGTCCCTTTAACAGAACGTACAAGCCATCACAGCCGACAATTAGCCACTTTTCAAAACGCATTTAAACAAAATGAGCTCAAACGGCTGGCTGGGGCTTAACGTCATTCATATCAATTGTTTCTGTAAGACACAGGTTCACCCGCGAGTTTGCGCCCAATTTATCCCATTCGCTGGCGTTTTGTTTGTGGAACCGGGCAGTACACAAGGCAAGACCTGAAAGGAACGCGTTCTTGGAAGCCCTCTTAACAAAACTAGCGTATTTGAGGAATAAAATGCGTGTAATTGTTCTAAGATAACATTACGTACGTATGAAAAACACTTGAAAAAAATTTCCACCGATGAAGACAGTAGAGCGAAACTGTCATTCGTTGTACAGAATTGGTCCCGCCTGCAGTTTTCGAATGCAGCCTGGCCTGGGAAAGCGCGACGAAGCTGTTGTTTACCGCATTCGCCTCAACGTAGTTTCTACCCACCACTACCTGTGCAAGATGCGCTGAGTTGCCTCCCCTCACTGTCACGCATGCAGTGTTCGTGAGGACATAGAACATGTACTGTGTGTGTGTCTGTGTCCCCGTTACGACACCCCGCGGCTAACCTCGAAGACGACTTTGGAACTGCGTGCTGATGCACCACTGAAACTATGCGACGCCATTGGCCCATGGCTGTCAACTGCTGCGGCAACACGGAGTACACGGGCCTTGGTGTCATTTCTCCGTGACTCCGGCCTGAACGAAACCCTGTGAACATTTGCCCTAACTTCATCACTGTGCGTGTGCCGTGTGCGCGATCCTGCGTCTGTCAGTTTGTGTGTGCTTATTTGTGTTTGTAGTGTCTGCATGAGTTTTTGTGTCTTCGATTCCTTTCACTTTCGCACCTATCATGTTCATGTGGAGTAGCAAGCCAAGCTCGCTGCCAGGCAGACTTCTCCTAATCAATTAAGGCATTCCTCCTTCTCCTAGAGAGAAGCGCGAAAGAAAAAAGTTCGTCCAGCCTTCGTCGAAACAACGTCCAACCCGCCGCGGTGGCTCAGTGGCTAAGGCGTTGCGCTGCTGAGCACGAGGTCGCGGGTTCGATTCCCGGCCGCGGCGGTCGCTTTTCTGATGGAGGTGAAAAGCAAAAATGCCCGTGTGTACGAGATTTCGGCGCACGGTAAAGATCCCCAGGTGGTCAAAATTAATCCGGAGCCCTCCACTACGGCGCGCCTCATCGCCTGCGTTGCGTCGGCGCGTTGAACCCTTCAATCAATCAATCAATCAATCAATCAATCAATCAATCAATCAATCAATCAATCAATCAATCAATCAATCAATCAACGTCTCCAATCGATTGTCAAACCTTCAAAGATCGAAAGCGCGAACGGAGAGCGAACACATGCGACACTTTTTCGCGCACAAAATAAGAGATATAAATGTGTACCGATACGTGGTTTATGAGAAAAAGGTATACTTCTGTACCTGTTCTTCATGATGCATGCGTGTATTACTGTCATATCTAGAATCGCTTCGACACAATGGAAGCAAGGTTTCACGCACGCGCGTGTGTCCACAGATAACATCAAAGCATGGTCTACCAACCTGTCTATGGGGAAATACATTAGTTTTTTTAGAAAGACGTCATCGATCCTACTAAGAAAGACTCAGCTTTAAAACAATATAGCGGGGGCCAGAAATGTGGCCGCTACCCTGCAACCGGAGACCACTTGGAAGCGGCAGCCAAATCCCGGCAACATCTTCTTAGTATGCCGGCAGTGTTGCATGTCAGTTAGTAGGTAACATACCCGTATACAGGAAGAAGCGATTGCTCGCGGACGACTGGTAACAGCAGTTGCCCTCCGGTATGCGAAATCGTTCATAGAAGGGCAAAGAAAAATTGCGATGGTAGGTTGGGCGAGTTAGTTATACGTCATTTTATTCAAAGAAGTTATTAGCCCTGAGCTTTCCAAGTGTTTCCTTAAATTAAGCTTTGTCTTTTAGGTAAATAATTGTTTAAAAGAAATTGCAAATAACGGTCTCTACAAAACTCACAAGTCGAAAGCGCTCAGCTTGCAGGGAAAAAAATGTGCTCCGAATATCGTATGACACCCTCTTAACGATAGGCGGTTGTCTTCCGTCCCGAAAGACACTCGAATGACAAATGTCATTCTTCTCGTATTGGCGTTGCCCGTAATAGAATCCGGGAATCTTGGAGGCAAGAGGAGCCGTTTCGTCCCGGGAGTAAAATTATTCCTTCCTCGCAATAACCGTTTCCGAGAAATTTAAAACCCTCGATGACAACTCATTTTTTTTTTCAGGGTGAGCTGATCTTCTCAAATGCACGCACTTCGGGTTATCCCAACTGAAATTAGTTCAGAAGAAAATATATTTTAGAGATACTGGTTGCAAACTCATTCGCTAAAACAATCAAAAAGTACCTTTTAATCTGATTCTTCCCCCAAATGCTAACGCTTTACTTGACATCCATCCTTAATAATGACGCAAAATAGCATATGGTCCCTTTATTTTTACAATCAATTTATATCGCTGCCTGTGCTCACAAGGTTTCGTCCCAACACGGGGGATCAGTTTACAACCATTTTCATCTTACTCGGTAGTCGAATCAGCCGGAAACATTTAAAGGGACAGTGCAGCACTTGTTTCAGCTTTTTTTGAAATCTTAAATGCTTGCAGAACGTAGTCAGCCAACACACCCAGTACTTAGATTAGGGGTGGGAAAGTACCTCAGCCAAAAATTACTGCTATATGCCCACGAGATAACATGGAAACTCACTCAAAAGATTTTTCTCTCTTTCCCGGTCTTGACGTTCTTCGACGGCCCGAATTACGTCACTGAGGCCGTGCAGGGGCTTTTGGCCGGTTTTCCATCACTTGCAGCAATGAACGCTTTTCGAGGGCACCTTTAAAAAAATCCACAAGAACGAAGCAGACATGGAAGGCGTATCTGGTGCGACGAGCAAATCACAGGGTTACGCTCCGTGCTGGCGATAGCTATATCTTTCGCAGTGGTTCCAGACGCGAAGGAAAGAGTGAAAGCGTTTATTGAAAGTGTTGCAGGGTCCCTTTAAAAGGCCCAGTTTCTTCGCCGATTATGCAGAAACCTGCCATTCGCGCAAGGTAACTGCCGGCATTTGATCTTCTGTAGAAAGGCCGTACAGATCAAGAAGGGGAACACGTTCACATCCTGTGCCGTAATCCGCTTCCTGCTGCTCCGTATGGCTCGGTGAAAAGGCCTCCTACTAATATTCTATTGGTACCAACGCTTCAGTTTTGGGAGATGTTACACGGCGAGCTCCGAATTACTGAGGGGGTCGTTTTAGGAGTGCAATGAAATCAAGTACCAAATTCAAAAAGAAAGAATAAACAGGTTTGATAAGATGTATACTATTGGGGTTAACGGATTATTACGAACGTAACGACGAAATCGGTTTATTCTCAGTGGCTAAGGCGTTGCGCTACTGAGCACGAGGTCGCGGGTTCGATTTCCGGCCGTGGCGGTCACTTTTATGATGGAGGCGAAAAGCAAAAACGCCCGTGTGTACGAGATTTCGGCGCACGTTAAAGATCACCAGGTGGTCAAAATTAATCCGGAGCCCTCCATTACGGCGAACCTCATCGCCCGCGTCGCGTCGGCGCGTTAAATCAGACAATCAATCGAAATCGGTTTATTCACAATGAGAGCCCAGGAAGGATGTCATGACCAGATAGGATGGTGTGGTGGTTGTTGAGTAAATATCAGCACATATAAACTGTGGGGTTTAACAAATTCGTTGAATGAAATGCTTGGCTTTCGCAAAAATGAGCCTTGTGTTCCTCTTGGCCAGATGAGGTGCTCAGTACCATGAAATTCAAACAAACATTTGGCATCTATTTGAAATGCTTCTATATACAAAGAAAGGCTGTGCAGCGTACCATAAAATTTTGTAGCCTAATGCATATTGTACCCGGCACGGGAGACCACATTTATTTCGCAGAAACTTACTCCACCTGGAGGACTTCCCCTAAACATGTCGATTAGTACCTTATGTTCAGAATACGAAAATGGTGAATTGTGATTGATATTGAATTGCGCTACGTATACAAAGACAGTGAGTATTTTGGAATGGCCACGAGATGGTAACATTAACACTTTTTTCTCGTCACATAACTCGGCATAAATATCCATTCACTGAAAAAGAAGCCAAGATACTTATTAAAAACAACAAAATCCGGGTTCCGTAAGTATCCTGCCCACTTTATGTATTTCACCATCTTGTTCCCTTTTGTCCATTCTCTCGTACACTTGTAACTACAGAAAACTACAAGCACTGTACGCCCACATCAGTGAATCTGCTTTTTCCCGGAGCACTCGCCCAATGATGCACTGCGGTAACAGATCCTCAAACGGAACCGACGTTTTTTGCCTCAAAAACCTACGCCCACTTCCTGTCCCTTGAAATTCATGGCTGCCGAGATATTCCAGGTCTTTATGGCGGACAACAGTGCTGTCTCGAGGCCCTGATGCCATTGAAATGTTTTCGAGTCCACCTTGATACACTCGAAGACATTTCGGATTGCTGATTCTTGTTTTTTGTGTTACTACTCGTTCACTTTTTTTCATTTCCTGAAAACTTTCGCTGCGTTTCCCGTGACCGTGATTGAGACTGCTGACCAGTGCGCGCTGACCGATGAGGCGGACAAGGAAATAGACGAGGTGCAATCCAGTGCGTAGGATTGTATTTTGGCCTGTACAGCATTACTCAGCACACGTTGTCTTGAAATCGCTGACGGCGCGTTCCTCCAGAAAATGCGTGCCCTGCACGCTGTTGGCGGTCCGGCGGTCCTCTTTCTACGGCAGTCGTAAAATTAAGGATACCGGGAAGTGCCTATAGTTTAGACTTTCCGCAAATCTGTTACTAGAAGAGTTTTGAAGGGGGGAGAATGTCAAATTTTGCGTGCGTCGTCATTTATTCCGCCGTGGTGGCTTGACAGCTGAAGGAAACATTGGTCTCTGCATCTTTTCCTCATGCCGCTGACAGACGGGGCCCAGTTTTATGCCTTTGTGGCTGAAACGTGCCTGCAGTATGCACCCTTTCAGTCCCATCACCCTCAATTAACACTACAGTCCCACTTCCCCCTCCCCTCCCCAGCTGAGCCTATTGGACGATCGGTTGTTCACTCCCGAGATAATTTTGAGACATTGGTCCCCACCATCACTTGTTGTAAGTGAGGATATCAGAGCTCCGTTAATTGGAAACTAAGCCGTTGGAAAAAAAAAATGTTACGGCTGTAAAAAAAAGAAACATAACCTGACAGGCAGCTAAGATTTCTTAGATGTACTATAGGCGGCAGCAGAGAGGTTTAGGTTATCGCGATTACCGAGTTAGAGTGTGTACCGGAACCTGAGACGTTCCCACGCGAGGAATAAGGAGCAAGACGGGAAAGTAACAGCATAAGAGAAGAGCGGGTAAAAGAAGGGAGGCATTCGCTTGGCAGGGGAGCCAGACGACTATAGTCTATCCTCGACTTTTCCAACGAAAGGAGGTTATACACGGCCAATTTATTTCTTCCCCTACAGTTAGAAAAATGATTTACCAGCAAACTGCTAAATTTTTCGGTGTGTGCATGCATATGTCGAATCACCTCCGGTATACATCTTGGCGGTATGAGAAAAAAACGTCCATTCCTTTAGTTTATGCCCACTCCAAGGCTTCGCGCTCTGCCTTATATCGGCTTAAAATCTACTGTCATAAACAGCGTATGCTATTTGGAAGTGCTATTGAGCATGGAAATCACTCAATATTTGTCTCTTTTCGTCTCCCTTTCCAGCTCTCGTTCTCTGTGTTTGTATTTGAAGCGCTGCTTTTTGGTTTCCGCATAGGTGTGCAAAATACCTCAGTGCTGGCTCTGGGATTTTTATTTACTTCTTGTACAAAGCCTGTTCCTATCCCACAGCATCGACTTGCATCGAGCTGCCGTCATTGTTTCGGTCATTGTAAATGCTGAATATCCTCACTATCAGGCTAGGTGTCTTTTGTTAGCCGGATAGCGCTTTTATGGTACAGTAAATAGCGGTGGCGGGCAGTGTCATTACCCTGATGAAAAGGTTTTTCCCAACCAATGTAAAAGTTACGATACAATCGAATATTATAGCGCCTGCATTAACAAGTTACTACACAAAGTTTTCAATCAATATTATTAAAGATGTATAATGACAAAAATGGCCGATGCCTGCAAATAACGCCATTCAAATCCCGCATAAAAATCTTCCGCCACTGTTTAAACCAGTCAAACCGAACAAGCAAAGACAGAACCTTCTCACGTCATTACGAACGCAACACATTCGTCTCACTCGAAACGTTATCCCTCTTTAAAGTTTTCATCTCCGCTCCGTAATTGCCACATCCGAAATCACCCGAGCGTTCTTTGCCGAGAAATTGCCCAGCGCAAAGCAAGCAGCCTCATTTTCTGTCGACGTCAATGGCAGCTTCTGTCGCACAGCCGCATAGTAAGAGGCAGGCTATAAAGACTTGCCCGCGTAAAGGCTCAGTCGCGCCGGGGTGGGAAAGAGAAACCAAAGGCCTCCGCGAGCCACTCGGGCGGTGGTCTTGCGCTGAAATTGGAAGCTCACTTAAGCGGGGCCAACGGAGTCATATCGTCGGGGAGACGCTTCCGACGGGATTCTCGTCCTCCAGTTCGGCCGCGCTGTTTATAGCCGGAAATTAAAACTGACGCCCGGAAGAGGGTGCCTCGAGAAGAGAACGCCATAATTTTCCGCCGCCCCTTTTCTCTACGGGGCTTCGGAGCGCGACCGAGTTTCAGCGATGGCCCGTATGCTCTAATGCTAACGGGGACGCTATGGTCATCATAGCTTGTCTAGGACTGATTGCACAACAAATATGCACCCATAACTGGAAGTGAAACCAAATAATCAGGCATTTGCACCATTGTTTTTTCGTCTACTAAATCTTTACGCCTGCATTCAGTATTAGATTTCCCGCTTTTTCGGAAAAACTTGGCATTCCTAAGCAAGAAATTTTAGGTGTCGCCCCGAAAGAACAAATATTTCCACCTCTACCTGACCTGTCTCCGGAGGTGTGCTCCGGATTATTACGCATCACGTGGTGTCCTTCAAGCGAGTGAAAATACGGTTTAGCCTGTTAGGACCGCATACGTAATTGCAAAAAGTCGATTTTTGGGAAACAGCTCTAGAGCTGTTCTCTATGTGTAAATGTGGTAAGGGGCCGTTGCTGGTTGTGCAATAATTTAGAGCGTTGAAGATTTTACCGTAGGCGTGAATTTGCGGTAATTTTACTATTTGGCCGATACTAATAAATATTTCATGCGAGAATGGAAAGTCCTGCACATGCGTCCGACAATCTGACTACGTTCAGACGGCGTGTTATTACTGCGATGATGATACATCATTACCTCGATGACATTGCATTCCTGGGACCACGTCGACGCTACAAGAAATTATTACAGAAGCCGTGTAAAGGATACGTGGCAAGCATTCCCTCGGCATCGACGAACAGTAGTCGCACGGCACATTTTGTAAAACCATCTTACGATAATCTACCTTCCGGGAATGCACATTCCATTTTCTGCTTGCACGGAATCTCTACCAGACCATCACACTCTGAAAAGGGCTCTATGTATACTTCTCGAAAACGTCTTCTCTGTATGCGTTACTGTTTATCCCAAGCCAATTCGCCCTAATGTTGTGTAGTCGTGCAGCAATACGCCATTCCTAAAGGGGGATTCACACGACGGACATCTCGGCAGCCGGACTGGGGACGTCGCATGACGTCAGCGAGCAGACTAAAGCGAGCAGACGACAGCGCGGACGGACAGAGCTTATTCTCGACGCGTGGACCGGTTGCGCGCTGCGAAAGGCGCTAAACGTTCGAGTGGTTGAGGGTAGCGACAGAGATGGGCGCCGACCAAAAGCATCGTTGCGTGGCAATGGCCGTAGCGTTGGCCACAGAATGAGCCCGGTAAGATAATGTACGTGCTGAGTGAGAACGCATATACGCAGGAAAGATGTGGCACTCACGTTTTATGGCCCTGCCTTTCCTGTACTACTCCTTCCTTTGCTGTCGCTTCAACCGCTCTACCTTTGTCGGCTCTCCGGCGTAACTCACGACGTTGTTGCGGGCACATGACGAACGATGTGATCAGTGTGTCGCCCACTCGTGCTTGTGGCTGAGAAGTCAAATTTCCCTGGTGCGGAAGCCCTGTACCGCTGTGTAACCACGCCGAAGCACGCACGTGATCTCGATCCAGTGGCGACCTCGATACGCCCCCAGCTGCTCCGAGCAGAGAGGCATGGATGCTAGACTTCCAGCCTTGTGCGCGCCAAAGCGCAGTATCTTGCGGTATTCCCCCGCCAGAATCGCGAACAAAAAGAAGCCTCGTATTGTCAGCCCACGTCGTCCGCAGTCCGTTAGCTAGGGGTCACGAATCGGTGACGTCGTATCACGTGGTACGCGCTCCGCGGTCTGAATCAGCGATCTCGTCCGACGTGTGAAAAACAACCGCACCATATTATGATCTAACATTCTTCACGGCACTAGCCGTGCAGACGGCATCCACGAGAACAGGCTAGCACACCAACGACGCTTCGTTATGAACTCGGGGAGTGGCGGCAGTTTTAAAACAGTGTTACTCGCGTTGCCGTAGTAAGGGCGCTCACACCTGTTTTGCTCTAGCGGTCCCCGTATCCCTTATTGCCATTGGCGGTCACCGCGACCACTAACGACGATGGATGTTACGCAACCTTAGGAATGTGCGCCTTCGTCATCGGCTTCCCTCTGGATCGGTCATACTGCTCGCTCTTTGCGCTCAGTAGACGTTCGATTCTCAGGCATTGTTGGCTGTCGGTAAAACCGTTTGTCGCCGTTTATTACAACTGCTTGCATTATACGCCTTTTCATCCGTTAATCTTTAATAAATGAGGACATGTTCTGGGCTGTGTTGCGCATGCGCAGTGACATCTTCATGTAGACTACGCCAATTATGGAGCCCCTAGCACAGCCCAATGATAAAATGGCAGCGCCCATAAGGAAGAAGTTAAAAAGGTCTATAGGAGGCGACCGTAAGGCAACCAAAGCAGTGCAGGAATTGAAAGATAGTTTTTATTATCGTCATGCAATAGCTTCATTATCTTATCACACAGACGCGCTAGATCGGGCTGATAGAGTTAAGTTCGTGCTTAGGTGAAACGGGCCCGTTATCGAGTAGCTACTGACAGGGGTGGCGAGCGTCCAATGTGTGTCTGGGCTGCTTCACAATGGGGAAGAGTAGGCCGAGACCGCATGAAAAGGCTGAGCGCTTTACAACAAGATGATTGTTTTGGGCATAAATATATAAGGGTGACGCCGTCTAACGATACCTTTTGTAACTGCGAATTTTTCACTCAGAAAAAAAGAAATCTTAACCTCTTGTATCGAGGAGCTTCGGAGACATGTGCGTTTGGAAAAGAGCGATGAACTTTTTAAGTAGCTAGCGCACGTGGCGCGCAACTAAAACTATCGTATCTAGTTTTTCATTTTCGGCTAGCTCTGTCTTCCAAGTGAACAGAGCCCGGCTTTGACTGGAGTATCTTACCCCCACTCAGCATAATAGTTCGGTCGTTCTTGATACACCGCTCAAACGCCTTGCTATGTTTCTTTCTCCCCAATTCATGTTGTCAGAAGCTCGGAATGGGCCTCAAACTTAAGGGCGGCAAGAATTTGTGGGCTTTAAATACCGCACCAAGTGTTCTCCCATCTTCCGCAGAGAAATTGCTCTGATCTAAAGGGCTAATTGGGGTATTGGATGATGATGGTTGCATTTTAATGGCGCAAGGCCAACTGGGGCAAAGAGCGCCAAAAAAAAGATGGTTAGCTACCACATATTAAAGTCAATACTAGAAGTGAATAGCACCAGAAGTAAAAACAAATAAAGACAATGAGGATGGCTGGTGTAGAGGGCCAGGTTGTGATTATGCATGATACGATATGAGATTCAGAAATTTAACTTTTGACAGATAATTAAAAACACGTTTGATAGTAAACATTGGTTCATCGCCTAAGAAGTGCGATGGGTGGAGTGGGATTTGTTGTCTGTAGATTTCTGGAAAGTGTTTGCGTCGTGTGGTGTGAAGTGCCTTGCATGTTATTAGTATGTGCACTACGGATAGGGCCTCTCCGCACCTGCCGCACTGGGGTCTAGGAGATCCCGTCAGCAGATACGAGTGAGTTGCATGCGTGTGCCCCATCCGTAGCCTAGCCAAGGCGACTTCTGTGTTTCTGTTGTGTGAGTCAGCTGTGTACCGTCCCAAGTGTGGCTTTATTACATGTAGTTTGTTGTCTGTCTGTTCGTCCCAGTGTGTTTGCCATGTTCTGCGCAGGTGTTGTCTTATGTGTGGCTTGAGGTCTGTATATGGTACGCTTGTTATGTCTACAGTGTTCCTGAGTGCAGCAGCACCGGCCCTCTCGTCTGCCAACTCGTTCCCAGCGATCCCAGCGTGTCCTGGGACCCAGCAGAGGAGCAGCCGATGCTTGTCCGCATACACCGACATGATAGTGTTGAATACAAGATTAACTATGTGGTTTTTGGGGGGTGTATGCGATGACAATGCGCGAACAACACACAAAGAATCTGTGTAGATGATAGAATTGGGAATTTGATTTTCAAGGATATGTCGTACAATCAGTAAAATTCCGTACGCTTCTGCTGAAAAAATTGTTGTGTGCACGCTCATGGTTCTGGCTGCATTGAAATTCGGACCATGAGCAGCGCACGACACCATAGTGGAGGTTTTAGAAGCGTCACTGTAGAATTCAGCACGTGGGTATTTGAACTGCAAAGAAAGAAAGTGCTGCAGTATTGCAGCTCGCGGTACCCGATTTTTGTCAAGCTTTATAAAAGAAAGGTCACAGGACACAGGGCGAACTTGCCAAGGCGGTAAAATGTTTAAAGAGGATGACCTGTACACGTCTAAAAACGAAGCACTCAGATCCGAGGCTTGCTCTCTCGCTCGAAGTGAAAAAGGCGGAGTAACGGACGGGCGATTTACAAACAGCACAGATGTGGATGTATCGTTAAGGACAGGATAAAAAGGGTGGTTATTCTGAGATGAAATTTTAAAAGCATAAAGTAAGTCCATGTACGTTCGCTGGTTCTCAAGGCTCCACTTATTACATTCAACATATAGACTCTCGACAGGGCTAGTGCGAAAAGCACCCGACGCAAGCCGTAGCCCCAAGTGTAGTACTGGGTCAAGCATTCGCAATGCTGTTTTACTCGCCGACCCATATACCACACTGCCATAGTCCAAACGAGACCCAACCAAAGCAGTATAGAGCCGTAGTAGGAGTTCTTTGTCGGGACCATACGAATTGTGGGAGAGAACCTTCAGGATATTCATTGTTTTAAGACATTTATGTTTAAGTTTCTTGATGTGTGGAATGAATGTGAGTTTCTGGTCAAATACAACACCTAAAAACTTGTGCTCCTTGTTCACAGGAAGCGACACGCCATTAAGGGTAATGTCTGGGTCTGGAAGGATCCCGCGCTTCCTAGAGAACACAACGCAGGAGCTTTTTGCAGGATTCAATTTAAAACCATTTTTGTCTGCCCAGCTGGCAAGTTTCTTGACGCCGAGCTGGACTTGACGTTCGCATATTGACATATTACAAGATTTAAACGATATCTGCACGTCATCTACATACATAGAGTAAGAAATTGTAGGCGGCAGTGCCTTCCCAAGGGAGTTCATCTTTACTATGAAGAGAGTGCAGCTTAGAACTCCACCTTGCGGCACGCCATTTTCCTGCACGTGTACCTTTGACAGTGCAGAACCAACTCTGACGCGAAAGGTTCTCTCTGACAAATAACTAATAACGGTATTTAACATGTTACCAGAGACACCGAACGACTTAAGGTCAGTAAGTATGCCATAACGCCATGCGGTGTCACAGGCCTTCTCTATGTCAAAAAACACCGTAAGACAGAATTGTTTGTGAATGAAGGCATCCTTAATGTATGACTCTAGTGCCACAAGTTGATTGTTTGTGGATCTCCCTGCCCTGAAGCCTGCCTGGCAGCTCTCAAGAAGACCGTTGTACTCCAAAAAGTACACAAGCCTCCGGTTTATCATCTTCTCGAGAAGCTTGCACAGGCAGCTGGTCAGGGCAATGGGTCGATAGCTAGCGGGAGAAGAAGGGTCCTTCCCTTCTTTCAAAAATGCTACAACTATGGCATCGCTCCAAGACTTTGGAATGTGCCCCGAAAGCCATATCTTGTTGAAAAGGTGAAGAAGTGTTACAAGAGTGTCTGTGTGTAAGTTCTGTATCATTGTATATGTAATGTTGTCTGGGCCTGGAGCTGAGGGTTTACACGTGCTCAGAGCAGCCCTCACCTCATGTAGTGAAAACAGGGAGTTGTAAGAAGTCTGTGATTTGTTGTTGTCGTGTAGGGACTTCTTTTCACAAGAGGCTTTATACTTCAGGAAAGTGTTCGTGTAGTGTGCTGAACTGGACACGTGTTGCAAGTGTTGTGCGAGTGTGTCAGCCTGGTCTTCCAGTGTGTCCCCTGTTGTACTGACCAGGGGCAGGCTGTGTGTATGTTGTCCTTTGAGTTTGCGTATACGTGTCCATACCTTGCGTGTGTCTGTGTATGAGTTTATAGATGTTATGAGTGAGCGCCAACTCTCTCGTTTTGCCTCACGGCGCACACGTTTTCCTAACGCCTTGGCCCGTTTGAACAAAATGAGGTTACCCGACGTGGGGTACCGACGAAGGACACCCCACGCCTTGTTCTGGGCCTCTCGCGCCCACCTACAGTCCTCATTCCACCACGGCCTCCGCTGGTTGCGCGGGGCACCAGAGGCGTGGGGAATGGACTTTTCGGCGGCGTCGAGGATGTGCGCCATGAGGAGTTGTGCGGCTTCATCTACGTGAAGGTGTGCTATGGATGTGTGGTGTAGTTTCGATGACTCTGTAAATGTGTTCCAGTTAGCTCGGGCTTCATTGAACCTATTATGGGAAGATGAACTGCTTGGGCCTTTACCTATATATCTAAGTGAGGTGGGGAAGTGGTCACTACCATATGGGTCAGTTCCCACACCCCACTCGAGAAGAGGAAAGAGAACTGCGGAGCCAATAGCCAAGTCAAGACATGAGTATGTGTTGTGTCCTATGTTATGATATGTAGGCTGTTTATTGTTGAAAAGGCATGCTCCAGAAGATGTCAGGAATTTCTCTATCAGGCGACCTCGGGCATCCGTTCTGGGAGAGCCCCAAAGAGAGTTGTGAGCATTAAGGTCGCCTGTAAGGATGTATGGTTCGGGCAGCTGGTCAACCAGCGCCTCGAAGTCGGAGCTCGTAAGTGCAACATCAGGAGGAATGTATATGGAGCATACCGTTATCAACCTATTAAATATTATTAAGCGTATTGCTACGGCCTCAAGGACGGTGTTCAAGGTGACAGGGTGGCATGCTAAGGATTTGCGGGTGATTATGGCAACACCGCCAGAAGAGTGTGTGCAGCCATCCCTGTCTTTCCTGTATACCATGTAACTATTCAAGAAATTTGTGTGTTTGGAATTCAGATGTGTTTCCTGGACACACATTATACTTGGCTGATTGGCATGCAGAATCTCATAAACGTCGTCAAGATTATTCAGAAGGCCTCTGCAGTTCCATTGAACAATATTTTCTCTTCCCATTATTATGTGTTCAGAGCTACTGGAGTGTGACTATTTATGTAGGGTCTTTCGGGGCTTGGACTCTTGGAAGGGGTTTTCTGGCCTTCTCTACTGACCTGGACGTCGCAGCCCGTTCCTTCCGCTGCGATGAAAGCCGGAAGGGCTCGACGTCCATGTCATCATCTGAAGGCAAGGGGGTGCCCAGCGGACTGGGCCCCCTTGACGTGGTACCCTTTCGGGTGTTCTTTGCCTGTGCTGCCAGTGCCGAAGGCGTGGGGAGCATCACAGATGGCACAGGCAGTGAGGCGGGGGAGGGGGTCGCTGCGACTGCCTCCGTCTCCATCTCGTCCGGGCCCTCGCGTGTGCTTCGGGCCTGTAGAGAGGGGGAAACGGTGGGTGCAGCAGCATCCCCACCGGACGTGGATGCCACCACAGCCGCTGCTGGCTTAGCGAGCGGTGCGGAGGCGGGTTGGGCTGCCAGAGGCAACCCAGGGGGGGGCGGGGGCGGGACCAAGTCCGACTCGCGGTACTGGGTCCCCGCCGAAACCAGACGCCGCTCCGCCCCCCGGCGAGCTGCGTCGGCGTACCTCCCCAGAGGGAAAGAGGCGAACCTCTTCCGCGCCTCTGGGAAAGTGATGTTTTCAGTGACCTTGATGTTAATGATTTTCTTTTCTAATTGAAACTTTTCGCATTTTCTGGAGTAGGCCGCATGTGGACCCTGGCAGTTTACACAAAGAAGTTGTTGCACGTTGCAGTTTTCGGCCGGGTGATCGTGCTGGGCGCATTTTGCGCAGGTAAGTCGGCCGGGACAGGTGTTTGTGCCGTGCCCGAACCGTTGGCACTTGAAGCAGCGCCGTGGGTTTGGGATGTAAGGCCGGACTGAACAACGAATGTAACCTGCGTTGATGAATTCAGGAAGGGTCGCCTTGTCGAAGGTTAGGATGAGGTGCTTTGTCGGTATTTGTTTATCGTCTCTGCGGATGGTTATGCGCCTGACCGCTGTTACGCCCTGACTACGAAGGCCCTCCAGCAGGTCAGCTTCAGATTCATTGATTAGGTCATATTCGGAAATCACGCCCTGGGAGCTGTTTAGGCTGCGGTGGGGCGTGACTCGGATGGCCAGATCGGTGATGCGGGTTTGTGCAAGTAGTTTATCAGCCTGATCTTTGCTACTGACTTCAACAAGGATTTCACCGGTTCTTTGTTTTTTGGCTTTATATGATTCGCCGATGACACCTTCAAGAAATTTGGAGACGAGAAATACTGACTTTGAAGCAAGAGGGTTCAACTGGTCAACTGATTCTATTACTAAGAAGCGAGGGTAGTTGTTCGGTTTCGAAATACTCAAGTTGGGAAGTAGTGGGAACGAAGCTTCGGTGCGGCCCCTTTTCGGGGGCCGATCACGTTTGGGGGGGGGGTTTGGAAAATGCCATATGATACATTGGAAAGCAGGGAGACGTTAGTACTTTCTTCTTTGACCTTACCCTGGTAGCCAAAGAGGTCCCGGAGCTCCCTGCCTGGTGAACAGACAGGGAGCCCATCCGCCGGAGCTTGACCTGGGCTCCGACGGCCACCGTTCGTGGTTTCTAACCCTCCACCTATAAACACATCGCCACGGTTGGATCCAGCTTATGTTTGGGGGCTCGGGGTCCGCGGTATTGCCAGTACCGTCACCAAGATTACTCAAGGTGCCCCGTGCGGGGAAGTGGGGTATTGGGATTCGGGCGGATGCCCAGAAGGTATAACGCCGGAGGACCCTTTAGATGAGTACAACTAAATGTTTGCAGCTTAAAATATGGAGCAGAAGTAAAATAATGCTTTCAGATCCTCCTACTTACTACACTCGTTTCCTTTCTGCAAAGTGGTATTTTTTGGTCTCATGGAGATGTCTGTATCCATCGAATTTTGCAACAGTTTTGGATGCCCAAGCACTATCGAAACATTGATAGCATTTTCGCAGATTTAGGCCTTCGCGAATAATGTTGATATCAAATATTGTGGAGATAATTATATTTCAGCTGCATTTATTCCCACAGGATTGCGGGTGCCGGAACCCCGTCCTAGTTTTGTGTGGCACCAGTTATTATAAATCCCCTTCTTGTGTATCCTCAAGTTCCCAAACTCAACGGTATATTTCTGTGACTGGTGCTGCGAATTCACCACAGCCTAAAACAAAACTCGACGCCTTTTCGCGCTTGCTGGCGTAAGTTAGTGTTTGTTTACAGTAGTCGCAGCTTGGAATTTTTTTTTACTTCCTTTCGATGCTTACAAGTTCCTAACGATGTAAACGTGGCACTCTTATTGGACCTCCTGTTGATCTTCTGTTCAACGTTCTCTAGAACTTTGTGGCCGCTGCCGGCACCACTTAACCAGCCCCCTGGGCGGCAGCTTCCAAAGCTCCTACTGTTAGTTCACCACCGCCAGGAGCCTCCCGTGCGCCCCCGTCGATACATTCTCGTGCCAAAAGGGATCGTGTTGCACAGGTGGTACCCTGTTTAACTTTTTAGAGCAAAGCTTTTTACCTCTACCAGCAAAGGGTTCTGTCGCAACCGTCGGCGTCAAGTCACAACCGTCGGCGTCAACAGAAAACTCCTGCGAACAAATAAAAGAAATTACTGGCCCCACCAGCAATGGAACCTAGACCGAATAGAGAAACAGAGCGACCGCGCCTTATCTTACCAATTGGGCTACGAGTGCACGCGGAGACGGGGGAGACAGACGGCGTATATAGCACAGCTGCGGATTTACCCCCGCGTTCTCGCTGAATGCCACGTGATAGTGTCAAGCGACCTCTCGCGCTGGTGTGCGCTCCGCCCACGGCACGTGTAGCGGCCGCGTGCGCGCCTTGCGCACTCGGTAGGAGTTCGCAAAAATTAAGGAAGCTCACAACGACGCATGGTAGCTCACTTCTCCGTCTATGCGCCGATCTGGGGATTGCTCGCATTTCGGATATGCAGTAGACAAACAGCTCAACGAGCGAACCCTACGAAACAAACCAGAAACTGTTTCAATTGTGTTCGTCGAAGCGACCCCAGGATATTACGCAGCTGCGCAGCCGCTACAACATATAACTGCAGTGGAAACGCATATTCTAAATGTAGATCACACCGATAATCATAAGGCCTTTTTGAACGCCGTGCTGAAGTGAATAAATAACGTGTTACAGGTACAGTGTAACGTGTTAATAACCCAAGCGGACCGTAGTCACCCGTGGTATCGGGTGTATAAGGCTTCGCTCCCCAGCCACCTCGACAGGGTGGATTGGCCCTCACTTTTTTTGACGCTGCCCTTTTCCGGGGCCCGTTGCATCACCCTTTCTCAGAGGCCTCCTTTGACCCCCGCCGAAACTCTTTACAGACGCGTGATTTGCGGTTTGCACCCCGCGCTTCGATTTCTTGCGTGATTATGGGTACCTCACAACGGTGTTTTTATCGCACGCGCTCCATGTGGCACAAATGTACGGCTCCCGCTTAATATAAAAAAATGGGCCGTGCATTACGGCTCGGCGTTCGGTAAATATTTACGAGATATTACCGGGAAAGCTTTTCTCGCAAACTCTTTCGCTTACACGCCCCTAATGCAAGCAGACCCGCGGTTACTTGTTTGATGCAAGGCAAAACACACACTGAAAATTGCGCTGGTCAAGCGTTGCGTCTAGCGAAAGCACTCACGAGGAACGCTGAGACATTGAACCTTCAATTTTCAACTAGCATGTATTTCACGGCCAATTTAATGAAATAGCCATGTAAGAGGTCCCCGTGTTGAAGTGACGGAGTGTGAACACAAGAATAACAATATATTAAAGAGAAAACAAAGCACAGCAAAGAATGAGGCTCATCGTTTGTTGATTGATTGATTGATTGATTGATTGATTGATTGATTGATTGATTGATTGATTGATCGTAGGGTTTAACGCACCGACGCAACGCAGGCGATGAGGTGCGCCGTAGTGGAGGGCTACGGATTAATTTCGACCACCTGGGGATCTTTACGTGTGCCGAAATCTCGTACACACAGGCGTTCTTGCTTTTCGCCTCCATCAGAAAAGCGGCCGCCGGGGCCGGGAATCGAACCCGCGTCCTCGTGCTCAGCAGCGGAACGCCTTAGCCACTGAGCCAACGCGGCGGGTCATCCTTTGTTCCCAGCCTGTTTCATACGTTGCTCCGCATTTCCTGTTTCTCTGACTAAATCGGAGCAGCCAAATGCATCTATGCACATGCAAAAATTTACGCGTTTGAATTTCATGGGAAATCGACTGTGCCAAACGACATCACTGCGTATCGTGGAACATCACAGGGAGAGACCTTCTCTTACATAAAAAGAACTGTGGTTTATCCTTCTTTCTTAGGGATCGGTAAAACAGGAAAGTGAAATGTGCCCTCACAGGGGCATGTGAATGTTTATTGTGCATCGATATGAACTTGCACATCGCTGTTTATATTTCGTCGGTGTGGCACCGTTAGACGCATCAACATTATACTCTAGATTACACGCGCCGGAGCATTGCGCTAATCCGATTGAAACCCAGGCGCTCGCAAACAAGGCAAACGAAACCGAACGGGTTGTCAGTGAATCGTTAGGCGAAGTCACTGCACGCTACAGCGAATAGAGCAGCATTTTCTGGTGGGCAGCAGTCTTGTAGGTTCGCTTGGAGAGCGACGTCCTGGTGGCGGGTGGCTTAGGCAGAGGTGCTACCACATTGGACCTGTTTAGTGGCATGAACGCCAGATGCTTGCGTTGCGACGATATCAGCTTGGGGAACGCGGCGGCGTAAGCTGAGCGGCGTTCCACTTAGGCGGTGGACGGGTAAACACAGCAGCTACCGCTGCTACACGCTGCCCTATCGAGGCGCCACCTATCAGCGCTCATTAGCGTCATGACGCACTACTTCCCTTCGCCTCTCCTAGAAGGCGGCACCACCTGAATGGGCAAGTTAGAGGAAAGCATAGAGTTTGGAGGAAAGGACATAAAGCGCGTTCATACAGCCACATAGGCATGGCTTCATGGCTGAACCGGTAGAGCGTTTCACACCTCCCGTTGCGGCCGTAGTGATCGTGGGCTCGCAAACCAGCGCCGCCGTGTCAATGGAACTTTTCTGATGATGTCATTTCCGTGACGGATATGACGTCTGTGAGGTTTGTGTACCCCGGCATAAAACACTTTCGTGTTAAAAAAAGTGATGAAGTGACACTCCGGGCTGCTATGGCGACAACAAAGATGATGGAATTCACGATGACAGCGACGACAATGAATGCGATGACGGAGACGAATACAGCTGCGTTGAAGGCGGCAGTGACGACGACAAGGAGAACGATGACGACGGCGACGAGGAAGACAACGGAGATGGTGACGACGATGGCGATGGCTGCGAAGAGCATGTTATTTTGAACACCTTGTATTGTCAAGGGTGTTCAAAATATAATTTGTAACTGAGGAAGGGAAATTGTAATAAATTACTCCTAAAATGAGCCCAGCCGGCCTCCTTTTACCAGTCAAGTACAGGTTAACTGCTCCACTTTTGCTTTTGTTTTTTATTTCTGTCTGTATTGAACAATAGCGGCAGCGTCTTGTAAGCCAAAATTGGAGCTGGCGAGTTAGCAATACCATTTTTTCAGTTAATTAAAAGCTGCTTATGAAGGTGCTAAGCCAGTGCAAATAGTCACACCTATGTATTTGGGCTGCAAAGAGGGCTTGAGTCGGGTTAAATAACTTGTGGCAATAACTTGAGACTACCTTTACTTTCTCGTTCTATGTTTGTTCCTTTGAACATTTAGGGTGGAGGAACATTGGATTAGGTGCGTGGCTTTAAGGCACACGTGCCTTGGCCGTCAAGTGTTTATTTCGAGAAATAATGTTTTCTAATGCCTGCCCATTCTTTTCTGTGCCCTTGTAGATCTCCACACTTTCCCTCGCACGTAACCTCTTTCGGCTACTGATCGATGTGGAACCTGAGCATTTATTCTGGCTGCCGTATTCAGGCAACAATGACTCAATTGTTCGGGCACATTGATCCCTTACAAGAGAACGCTCGGCATTATAATTTCAATGCCAGGCGCCCGCAGTACAGAAAGAGGAGATGAGTTACAATGGTGGTGGTTTCAAAAAAGGCAACCATGAGTAACAGCGGTAATTTAGGACCAACGACTTCCCTTTTGCAGACACCGGCAACCTAGATTCAAGAATACCTCGATATCCGCACTTTCCTTGGTAACCCGCTAGCGAAAAAAAAAACGCGGCCACATTCAGTTACCCGCCCTCTTCCAACCCGAGCTACCTTCTGTTTCTACGTTTGCGAACTTTGAATATTAGTTTGTATAGTTGTTCTTTGTCTTTGAAGGATCATTCCCCTAATCACAAATAAAGGCGCAATCTATTTGTTTTGCAAAGAGTCTTTCAATGTTCAAGTTTAGACTCACTTTTTCGGGCTTAGTTTCGGCTTTTTTGATGGTGCATGGGTTGGGCCGATATTTCTCTTTTTCATTTATCCCAACCCATCACTTCCTTATGCATAGCATTGTTTCTGGCATTTTCTTTCGACTTGCTGCAAAAGATGCGACCCGTTTTAGAGACGAAGGGGCTGACCGTCCACTTGTGATGATATTTTTGATGGGAAATCCTTAAGCGCCCCATTGTGAGGAAAACCGGAGTTGTTGTTGTCCGTTACAAAACGTGACCGCTACTGTACGGAAAGAATGAATTAGCGCTCGTATGGCAGCTGAACCGTGGTCTCGAAAGTAGGACAGGTGGGCGTGAACCTCGCGCTTCCTCAGCACGTTGACAGAGGTAGAAAAAAAATTTCACCTTGTTCACGTCACTTGGCCGGTGAACATAATTGCAAAAGAGTAATAACCGGTGCACGCATGCCACGGTGGACTCTGATTCTGGGGAAGCCATTGCATGAGGTGTTACCTTCTTGCCCGTCGAAGTAATTTGCACCAAAAGGAAGAAAAAAAATCCGAAGAACGACACTTAAACACGATGTTGCAGTAAAGAAGCCTGATAAGTGCCCCCAGGGAAGCCATAATACTTTCGAATTCGAAGCGCATAAGCAGACTTAGGTGCCATGAGGAGCTGTTTAGGAAATCCTAATTTCTCGTGTTCGCCGTTAAAAATACCCCCCAAAATTGCCGAGCGCCCGAACGTGAGCGTGGGCCACGCGGCGAACGCTCCGAAGTTAACAAACCGAAAAAAAAAAAATTCCTAGCGTTAGTGTGTGCGTGCCTCGCGTAGACTGCCCAGCGTATGTGCGCACGTTTGCCAATCCCAGCATACCCACTTAGGGAGATTGGCCAAGATTGCCACCTCCCCCTCAAAAGAAAAAAAAAACCCAGGCGTTCGCCGTAATCGCGCAACATTTGCCCGGAACGCCACAGACAAGTCATAGCACGCGCCCCTCCAAAGTGACGTCCGATGATTATCACTTCCAAAAAAGTGAAGGAAGCTAACACGTATAGTATCAATGATGGAGTAATGGTAGTTGCGGCAGCGAAGAAAAAACAGACTGCAATCACAGACTTGAACCGTCGCGATGGTCGTGCAGGTTGCGAACAGCTTCGCTACCTTCAAGTCCTACGCGTTAGTGTGAGCTTTCTTCATTTTTTATTTATGATGGCATTGGAAACAGTTGGCAAAGCAAATCTGTCCTGACGATGAGCGCAAAACACCGGCTTCGCAAAAGCGTCGAACAATTTGTCGCCGAAGTACACTTTAAGACAATCCCGTGATTACAATTCCCGACAATTCGTAGAAGTAATTAAGTAATCCATTCCGCGAACTCAGCAAAGTCGGTGAAGGACGACAAAAACATTCATACCAATTCACTCAAAAGAATTAGCAGAGGCTTAGCTCGGCAATGTCAGGATATACGTAGCGTGAGCTCAGGTTCAGCTGGTTATTTTTAGCTTTCCTGGTTGTCTAGGATTAGCTGATTATCATGCTTACTGCTGCTAAAACGATTTTGAATACAGTCCAGTCCAGTCCAGTCCGGTCCGGTCCGGTCCGGTCCGGTCCGGTCCGGTCCGGTCCGGTCCGGTCCGTTCCGGTCCGGTCCGGTCTGGTCCGGTCCGGTCCGGTCCGGTCCGGTCCGGTCCGGTCCAGTCCAGTCCAGTCCAGTCTAGTTAAATCACTGCTCCTCGCGCATGCGGAGCACGGCTCTCCAGGAGCCGCGCGAAACGGCTATCAAGTGCCTCCGGCGCAGCGTCAGACTTGGCTCTTGCGCAACGGAGGCGCACAGCTGGGCACGCGCCGACGCCAGTGCGTCTGCCGCGGCTATGACGTCACCTCCTTGGAAAGCACAGACCGGTGAATGTGCAGACCGAATTCTCTACACGCCCGTACTCTAATTGGATTGGATTTCTTATCCGATCCAATAAAATCCAATTTAATGCAATCCAATCCGAAATCCAATCCAATCCAATCCGATTCAATCCAACCCAATCGAATCCAATCCAATGCTCCTCGCGCTTGCGCAGCGCGGCCCTTCAAGGTCCACGCGAAACTGCTCAAGCTCGGCCAGCGTAGCTTACGCTACAAAACGTCACCTGCATTGTCGCACTGCCCAATGCTGAATGTCATCCTCGCGTCGCGTGATGCCACAGGACAAAGCGAAGTTTTCAAACAAATCGTAAGGCCGACTTCGTCATTCGCCAAAATTTCGTTTTCTCCATGTACTGGTCAATCGGGTACATTTTGGAGAATTTGAACCAGAGTAGGAGTCGTAGAGAACCTATGCAGAAAACCACTGGAACCATGGGGGAAAGGGATGAGGGGGGGAGAGAGGGAAAAGGAGAGTAAACACATGCCGAAAGGAGTTTTTTCAAGTGTACGACCGAAAATTCCACCAGTCGAAAGGTTAAAACTTCTGTCCAGTGCTTCTGGGAAACGGCAGCGATTTTTTTTCCCTTTGCCTTCTACTTCTAATTCTGTATTTTCCCGTTCTTTTAAGATTTCTCTACTTCCCCATCCCCAAGCGCCACAGTTTCACCAATGGGAAAAAATAGAAATAAATGAGTCCCAACTAAATTTCTCTCTATTTTTTTTTCCTTTTTGAAATATCGCTTCACATTCACTGTTCCCCGCATGTCCTGACAGTCTCCAAGTCAATTAGGGGGACCTCTGTGGCACATATTTCCTACAACTAAGCACACATTGTCGATGTCTTCCTTGAATCTTAATGTGACAGGCGTCTTAGTAAAGCACGCCTCTTCGCTCTTCCTCTTCTTTTCCACCTTACCCGTTCCCGGGGACCATTTTCTAAAGACGTCTTAAAAGTCGAAACGACCGTCCATCACTGCATCGTAAATGTCGAAGCGTAAAGAGTAAGTGCGCCCTCGTACGTGGTAACGGGAATGACCCGAACGTGGCTTGCATCGTCCAAGCTTTTAGGGACGTCCCCAACTAACGACGCACTGTAAACTGATACAGCCTCGAACCTAGCTTGGAATCAGGAAGAAAAAAAAGCAAATACATGTCTTAAGAAAGCCAAAGATGACAGGCTTTAACTCCTGCTGCAGGAGAAAACGAAGACACTGAACGATAGCCAGAGTGAACGACCGGTACTGCAGACTCCACCGCAACGACGCCTTTGTATGCGCGACATACCACGCAGGAAAAGGCCATTGTACTCACGTCATCGATACCTGCTCCCAAGTCTTTTTTCTCTTTTCTTGCTTTAGTATTTCCTTTGTAATTTGCATCCTATTCGGGGCTTTATGCCACTTTGTAAAACTACGTAGTGCTTAAAAGGGAACTGAGCTTGGAGATATCGTTCATGAAAACATTACTTTACGACAAAGGCAAAAACTAAACAGGGTGGGTGGGGTGTTTATGTTGCTGCGTGCGTCTCATAAAGATAGCTTAAACGAAGATACGAATGTGTTGCAGGAGGCAATTCGAGTTGGTTTTGTCGAAAGTATCGGTTCATTTGTAGTGGCTTGATATATTCCACAATAAATTCAATGTCAATGCGAGTATAGAACGGGAATATTGCCAGTATTTTTTCCGTAATATTCTCTGCTTTTTATCCAGAAGCCCTCGTATTCGTCGCCACTGGTCGTAAGGCTGTGAAGGAAGCTTGGATAAAAGCCATTTGGGGCATGGAGATGTCAGCAACTTTTCATGCTAAGAGGTGGAGGCCGACTCGCCACAAGGCCACTGGCCAGAAACGCCAACTTGTCATAGGGCAATTGGTACGAGGACTTGAAGTGTTACCGGAATATTTGTCACACGGAAATCTCGCACTGAGGGCTGGTGTTAGAACATTAAAACAGCGCTTCCGCCTGCTATACTTCACCCATAGAAAAATGCGTAAGCGAGTGATTATTGATCAAAGTATTTGACCTAGGATGTAAGCTAAATATACTATCACACCGCGCTAATTATATTGAAGTGATAACTGCATTCAGATTTTACTGCATGACATGCAGAAAAGTAAAAAAAAAACTGTAAAAATTACTCAGTGAACTGGTTGTGCATGAAAGTAACATCGTTGTTTGTTACTCACTCGATACATCAGCTGGGAAGCGGATGTTCTGCAGTGTTGACAGGGGCTCTGCTGAGGTCCAAAGGGGTAATTTGATCTGAGTGTAGCCCATTTTTCCTGGCCCTTTTCAGCTAGGACTTTGTTTACAACGTCGGGGAGCAACAAAATCCAAGCGAGAAAAATGCACGCTCGCTGGATATACTTTCGGTGGGCAAATGTTCACGGTTAAATTGCTCTGGTATTAACTCTGCTTCCAAACAGAAGTACAGGAAGCGATGATTTCTCGCCAACCCCTTCCCGTATGGACAGCGCTACAGCCGCGTTTGAAGGGTTAGAACACGTGTGTAGGTAACGCCATCGCCTGTTGACAAAGACCTCTGCACCCCCCTCCACAACAACAGTTGTAACCAGAGTACCATTGCCACACGGGGGCCCGCAGGTTTGTCAAGCTGTCCTTTGAGGCAGTTTTTTCTACCAGCCCTTCAAACAAGTGCACGTCTAACTGACCTCTACCCCACTCCTACCCAGCCGCTGTAAGGAGCTTAGCACTGCTGAAACGAGCCTCAGACACGCTTTCAAGGCCAATTTTTCAGTCAGCACTTCAAATCTTTTCTTCACATGGTCGCCGTGCAACAAAATGCACGCGACGAACAGGCACTCTCCCCGAGAATTCCCCTATAGAATATAAAAACAAAATCAGTATGCTAAGAGAAAGGGTGCCTATATAGGGTCATATAAACAGTTAGTGCAGGCACCTAAGGTGTAAAGCCTAATGTTCCGCCATCGTTTTGCAACACGTCATGAGCACAGGTTAGGTTATGGACAGTAAGATATGTGTTTTAAAAAATCTACGTCTGCAAGGTAGCTAAAGACGGTTTGTAAGAGAACATGGGATGGTCTGCAAGAAATAATGAAGGGTCCTATGGAATATTATATGTGTAAACTTCATTAAAGTGACGTTCCCTTTCAATGTTGCACATCTTGCATTCAATAAGCACATTAGGGACAGATAGCTGCCCCCACATCAATGGCAGCGTGGCTTGTTTGTGTCAGTCAACAGGTAAGAATGTGTGATGTGTGTGCGGCCGATTCTAAGTCTGCATAAGACCACTTCTATTGATCTAGCATGTTCATCAGAAGGTGGTTTTTCAATTTTAGGTTTATTGACATGTAATTAATTGCTTATTTATTTATCCCACTGTAGTTGCCAGTGCTCTCGCAGCTTCTTCCTCACATAAGGTTTGAGGTGTTGATATGGAACCAGCTTAATATCTATGCTGTCACGAAGGGCAGCAGCTGCAGCAGCATGATCAGCGGCTTCATTTACCGCAATGCCACAATGGCCCAGAACCCAGCACACTGTGACAGCACGCTTGAGACTATAATCCTTGTACAAAGCTCTTAGGACAGCAATAAACTTTGGGTTTTTACAAGCCTTCAGAGATGAAAGCTTTGTAACAACACTCAGCGAGTCTGTGTATATAACTGTGCTCTTAATTTTGTTTTGGAGAATGTGGTTCAAAGCTAGCAGGACACCATATGCCTCTGCAGTATATATACTAGTGTTTCTGTTCATTTGTTTTGGTCAAAGTGAATAGGGGGCCATTGGCATCACAAGACACGGCTGCAGAAGTCTTGAAGTCATCCGTATAGAATTCGGCGGCCCTGTATTTCTCCCTGATTGACAGAAAGAGCTGATAATAACAAAGTTTGGCACATTTTTTTTTTCGTTTTCTCGGAAGAACATGTCACACTGATTTGGGCAAACGTCCCACGGAGCAACCAACCCATGAATAGAGGTGCAGTAAACATCAGCAAGAGGAACGGGGGTTTCTTTTACGAGACATGACACTGCCAAAGAGAAGGGTGATGCTATGGATGATTCATTTTCAAAAGTATATTATTAGTGCTATTTTCATAATGCTGTTCAAAGGGGGTTCCTTCATAGAAGTAATCTTTGCAGCGTATATCAGCGCTGTGTAAGTGCGCTAGTACTCTAAGGACCACTGATTGGATTCAACGTGAAGTGATCGAATGTCATGTGTAGCGATGTGCCCCTGTGGCCAAGCGAAGCCCCAAGTTGAATACTGGGTCCAACATTTTCAGTGCTGCTTTGGTTTCAGACTGGTATAAAATACATCCATAGTCAATCATTCACCATTGCAGGCAGACACTTTGTGTCCGTTCCCCATGGCTGCTGAGATAGTACCTTTAAATGCTCATAGTTTTCAGGCATTGCAATTTTAGTTATTTAATGTGTGTTAAATGTGCGTTTGTGGTCCACTAAAATACCCAGAAACATGTGTTCGTTTTTTATTGGTATTGGCCGACCTTGTAACGTAATACAATGATATGGATGGACACCGTGCCGCCTAGAAAATGCCACGACAGCCCTTTTGTCAGCATTAAACGCAAACCCGTTCTTGTCGGCCCATGAAACCAGACTGTTGACACTTAATTGGATTTGGCGTTTACATATCGGTAAATTACTGGACTTAAAATTAACTTGAATGCCATCAACATAACGGGAGTATGAGACAGTTCGCGGGAGATCATTTTTTAGTGAACTCATTCTAACAAGAAAAAGTGCGCAGATCAGCACTCTCCCCTGGGGTACGCCATTGTCTTTAACAAAGGTTCTAGACAGCACGTTACCCACGCGAACACGAAATGTGCGGTAAGAGAGACAGTCTTTAATAACATTGAGCATAGTGCCAGTAAGGCCAAATGACTGCAGATCTAGCAATATACCGTATTTCCGTGTTCTATCATACGCCTTCTCCACGAATACAGAGAAACAGTGTTGCTTATGGATGAAACCGTCTTTCACACATGATTCAAAAGCAACCAGGCCATCTGTAGTTAACCTTGTAGACCTGAAGCCTGTCTGATGTTTGTCTAAAAGACCATTAAATTCGAGAAAGTACAAGAGTCACCGATTTATCATTTTTTCGACCAGCTTACATAAACAGCTAGTCAAGGCGATAGGTCTGTAACTCGCATCGAGACACGATTATTTTCCTGTCCTCCCCCTCCGCTCCCCACCTTAGCAGACATTCTAAGCATACGCCGCACGTTCCCTCTTCTCCATTCCGGGCTTACCCGTCGCGAGCAAGTAGTCATTCGGCAGGCGCAAACATATACACTGCACACACCCACTCGTCTCCATCTGTTCCAACGCACGCCAGACACCCCTGTCCCACTCTGTCCCCACTGCCTTATTCCCCCTACCCAGGACCACATTCTGTAGGAGTGCCCCTACAACCCTACCCAACCACACAATTACACCGGAGAGTGGCTGGCTGTTGCGGCGAGTCTCCAACAGCAACGGGAACTGGCGGCCCACATCATCAGGGCCCTCAGCGGCTGCCTGGACCGAGGCGGCTGATTCGCCCCACCATCCCATGAACACTAAAGTTTCTATCTATCTATCTATCTATCTTCTGTTGGAAGCTGTACAACGATAGCTTATTTCCATGTTCTTGGGAAGTGACCTGTTTGCAATATTTTGTTGAAGAGAGAGAGTATTGCATGTAGGGTGTTACTGTGTAGGTGTCTGATCATGTCATAGATGATTCTGTCAGCTCCAGGGGCTGACATACCACATGTCGAGAGTGCGCTCATCAATTGAGGCATGGTAAGTGGGACATTGAATTTGAACTCTCATTTGAGCATTCGTTCACATGAAGGGGCGGGCTCTTTGTTGTCTTGTACTGTAAAAAAGCTTGTGCATAATTTGAAAAACTGAATTCATGTTCGAAGTGTTTCCCAAGAACATCTGCTTGATCTTTTACAGAGTTACCAGCTCTATGTACTGGGGGAATCAGATGAGCCCTATGTCCTTTACGCTTCTTTATTCTAGTCCAGACTTTCCTAGAATCTGTATACGAGTTTATATACGATATAACCCTGGTCCAACTTTTGTTTTTTGCCGTGCGCCGCGTACGCTTCCCTTTGGCTTCCACCCGCTTAAACTTGAGCTGGTTGTCGGCCGTGGGAAAGCGGCGTAAATGTGCCCACGCCTTGTTCTGTTCAGACCGTGCACACGCGTGCTGTCCTCATTCCACCATGGTATCCGTTTGGGGAGAGTTTTAAAAGTATTCTCTGGAATGCTTTTCCGAGCACAGTCGAGAATGCTGCTTCAACATTTAAATGGCTTATTGTTGAAATAGGTAGCCCGGAAAGTTCTTTGTATGTGTTCCAGTCAGCTGCCTGTAAAAAACGTTCAAAAGGGTACTGTGTCTTGAGAATCATTGTTTGTAGCAATTGGTTTTACAGGAAAATGGTCACTGCCATAGGGGTTGTTAATTACCTTCCATTAAAGCATAGGCTCTAAGATCGCGCATCCAATTGCAAAGGTCTATTGCTGAGTAAGTGTGGTGCGTGGTTTTGTAATATGGGGGGTGCTTCTTATTAAGGATGAGACATCCGGACGACGTGACAAACCTTTCAATAAGTCGCCCTCGAGTATCGGCTCGCATAGATTTTCAGATGGGGTTGTAAGCGTTAAAATTGCCTGTTATGATGTACGGTTAAGGTGGCTCATTGATTAGGTTTTCAAATTCGGCACGCGATAGTCAGGTGCAATGTACATAAAGCACACTGTTATCAGTTTGCGAAAAACTATGGCTCTAACAGCTACAGCTTCGAGTTACGTCTCTAGCTGAAGGTACTGACGAGCCACAGATTTTTGTACTAATATTTCCACGCCACCAGAAAGCTGGATGCAATTTTGTCTGTCCTTACGGAAAACAATGTACTGTGTTAAGAAGTTTGTCTGTGATGGGTGCAGGTGTGTTTCCTGGAGGCACAATATTTCTGGTTTGTGATTGGAGAGGATGTCATAAATATCGTCAAGATTTCTTAACAACCCCCTTAAATCCCAGTGCATAACACTTTCAGCAGCCATGAAAAACAGCAAAAAAAGACGATGTTTTTTCCTCTTTCTCTTTTTAGTAGGCCGTGTTGCGGGCCCTGATGAAGAGGTTCATGTAGGTTGCAGGGTCAGTTCCAGGTGTAATGACCTTACGGGCCTTTGGTTTGGTCGGTTTGCCACGACCTTAGCAGTAGCCACCGGAGCAGCCTTCTGCTGTTGCACAGGTGCCTGAAACGAAGCCTGGTCAACATCGCTGACATGGACACAAGTCGTCCTGGCGGCCTTTGGACCAACGCTAGGTCTAAGTGCAGCAGCAGGAGCCACGGTAGCGCCTTGCTGCTGCTGATTGGGGGGCTGCGACGGGACCAGGTCAGCCTCGCTGCACTGAGTGCCCGCATCTACCAGACGACGCCCCCCTCCCTCGCCCCCCCCCGGATAGCTGCGTCTGCTTATTTTTTGCCGACATCAAGGCATGCTGCTTCAGGCATGCTTGTGGGAAAGTTAGAACCTCAGGGACTTTCAGTTGAATGATTTCTTTCTCTTTTTTTAATGATGGGCATGCTTGTGACAAGCCAGAGTGGGGTCCACTGCAGTTTTAAATGCAGAGCATTTCAGTAACTCACGATGTCACCCGCGTTGACGTCCGTAGTCGTAGTCCGCACCCCTCCCCTTACACTATATAAAAAAAAATACTATCCGGCGCCTGGTTTCGATCCCTCGACCCTGCGGGCAGAACGCAATGTACATGGTGCTCTACCCACTGCGCCACAAAGCCGACACAGAATCGGAGGCTACGAACGCGCCTTATATCCTTGACTCATTCAAACTACGTCAAGAAGCTGCTGATAGAACGCATTCACTACCACCAACTCCCCAAACAGTCAACGTTAACGCAATACATTCACCCCCTATGCGAGGCATTTACTCGAGTCCCCCTCGCGGGGAGATGGGCCCAATTTTTTGCATTTCATTTGTTGCTTTTTACAATCATCACTGGTCAGGTCAGTGCTTGCGCATGAAGCACAGATGGATAGGCCCCCGCACTACAGAGTTGCATGGCCATACTTCTCGCACTTCAAACACCTTCGCGAATTAGGTATGTATGGACGCACTGGACAGGAAATAAATGCGGCATGGACAGATTCATGAAGTGTTGGACGGTTGGATGTCAAAACAATGTTCTGTTCGGATTTCCTCGCCTGCGCGACGCATGGTTATCCTCCGCACAGCTGTCCCGCCTTGGTCATTCAGCCCTTTGAGAATGTCATCTTCACTCTCATAAAGTAGTTCTCGTTCAGAGATGACGCCTTGAGTTATGTTTAGGCAACGATGTGGCGTGACCGTCGCTATTAGTTGAAACAGGGTGTCCTGTTTCAGGAGGTTTTCACTTTGTTTTTTTCTTTGTACTTCTTCCAGCACGTCGCCTGAAGCAAGTTTTTTGCATGGTAGTCCTTCCCAACAATGTTCTCGAGGAATTTTGCAATGAGGAACACAGGCATTTTTTGCTAGCGGTGCATTTCCTTCTTCGGAGTGTACGGCAAGGTATTTGCTAAAGGTTTCAACTGGAAGTGCTAGTCTGATTCTAATTACTTCGGTGAGGCCCCTTTTCAGGGGCGATCAGTTTTTCTGGAGGTAAAAACGGAATCCCTAAATGCATGGTATACATTCGGTAACAATGCCGGTCACCCACCACTGGGCCAAACAAGGGAACGTGACTGAAGAACACGCTAACGTCGCTACTATAATCATATACTTGGAATCGAGAGGGATATCCTTGCACAGGATTAATTCTCGCCACCTGGAAAAATGAGATGGCAGGACAGTGTTAGGAAAGGAAATAGGAAAAATTACGCCCACCTCCCCTCGCGGGAACCCTGGTGTGATGCGATGCTGAGGGAGGTTCAAGCGCAAGCGGAGAGCAACCGTTGACCGAAAGGCCGCCGGAGAGCGGCACACCGGTTATATGCGCAGCGCGCCCGAAGGAGAGGAGACCGCGGAATGAGAGAGTACTGCACATGCGCAGCACCGCGCGCAGCGCCGCCCACCGGCGGAGTGAGAGCGCGCTGGGCCGCACACCCGCAGATGTTGAAAAGAGAGTGTTCGCTCTCACCTGGGCACGCGTCGGCGCCAGTGCGTCTGCCGCGGCTATGACGCAACACAATCCAAATCCAATCCAACCCAAGCCAAGCCAAGCCAAGCTAAGCCAATCGAATCCAATTCAATGCCCCTTGCGAGAGAGTGTTCACTATCGGAGAGGAGAGGGGGTGAGCGGAGGAGAGTGTGGACGCCGACGCCGACGACGACGAACGCACGCAGGAAGGAACGGGCCGCCGACAAGAGATGCTCTCAGCGTCGCATCTAAAAAGAAAGAATTGAGAGGAGGACAGGAAAAGGCGACGGGCTGATTCCACCCCGGGAGGTTCAGACCGGGGGCACCGCCTCCGAGAAGTGGGTGCCAAAGTGGGGTGTTGCCGGTTCTGGGGGCCCAGGATGGTCCAAAACAACCCCAGCTTTGGCTCAGTCACCAGGTTCCCCTTTTCTTCAGACACAGCTAAGCCACGCACAGCCGGGGTCTGGGTGGGTCCAAACCACATGTCCTAAGGTCCGCGGTGCTGCAAGGCACCGAATGCCTCGCGTGTAGGCACCCCTGCGGAGCACCCCTAGCGTGTAGGCACCCCTGCGGAGCACCTTGACTATCAAGGTTCCCATTGCGGGGTAAATTTGGTCATTACAAATTTCAGAATCGTACTTTAAAACTAATAATTTTAACGGCTTTCGAGCGTCGCAGCAAGTGCTATTTCATGTTTTCGTGAATACAGCACTCCGAAAGGCTATATTATTATAAAGCCGCCTTACAAACATAAAAAATACGCGTGCAAAAGGAATCCTTTTCTTACTATACCTGGACCTTCCTTTGTAATTGAGGGCTGCAAAGTTAGATCAGTAAGACCCAGAAAATAAGCCACCGCGTATTAGATGCGAACGCATCTCATTCACTCGCCGTGTCCCTGCATCCATCCGTCGTTGTCGGCGTCCACCCCTCCCCCATTTTCCTCGCCGCGCCAGCTGCGCTCTCCGCCGCTCTCCGCCGCTCACCCCCTCTCCTCTCCGATAGAGGACACTCTCTCGCGAGGGGCATTGAATTGGATTGGATTGGATTGGATTTTGATTGGATTGGATTAAAGTGGATTGTGTTGGATTGTGTTGCGTCATACCCGCGGCAGACGCACTGGCGCCGGCGCGTCCCCTCACCGTTATGCGCGCTATAAAACGCGGTGCCTGCGCCGCTCCTCCGCTGTCCAACGCTGCAACGTGAACCCCCTATGCGTCGCATCTACACAGGGGTTCCCGCGAGGGGAGGTGGGAGTTTTTTTTGTTTGTTTTCCCTTTGTTCTTCGGATCAGGTTCAAAACGAATAGTTTTAAACGCAGTGCTCACTTTAGAAATTACCCCAGGAACACCGAGAAAGCGGACACGGCCACGGGTAGAGCTGTCTCATACACGGAACACGAAACAAGCAATGCGAAAACCGTGGAAACGCTTCATTACACATAAAAAAGATCACCCTAACACCATATGCACCGCAAACTCCCGGAGAACCAACGCGACCACAAAATGCTGATTCAACAAATGGTGCCCATAGAGAAGAAACAAAGAAAAATCTGGCCCTCCACCGAAAAGAGCCGACGCTTAATAATTTTCATTCCTTGTCAGAACAAGAGAGACTTCTTCCATTGGCCTCAGAGAAAGACGGTACAAACGCACAAATTAAAAGCATATATTCACAGCCCCAAAAATCCACCCGGCAGCAGCGTAATTGCCTACACCACGAAACGACGAACTCATTCAAGTGGTTTGTGGCCATTTCTTTTCCTAGCAATCTTTTTTGTTTTATATATTTTGATCTCTTTCTTTCACGCATCGTTCGTGCAGCCGTACATGCATTCTAACAGTTCCAGTCCGCAACAGCCCCCAGAAATTATTTAGCTTATTGTCGTTTTAGTGCTTTCCCCCCGGCAGCGACAGCGACAGGCCCCCCCCTTTAAAAGGCAATACCAAATGTACATGTCTGCAACGCTGTGCTTTATTTGGGATCATCAAACTACATATATAATTGCTGTCTTCATCGGCGCACGCAGAAATAAATTGTTTTCATTTCTCTGTCTTCCGCGAACTCGAGACGAAGCGGTTTCTACGTTTGTCGTTCATTGCAGACATGTGCGCCGGCGTGCTTTCATCTGAAACCGTTTTAATCGCGCTGTGCGTGGAAACGGGTCGTCCGGCGTTTCCGAGAATCGCTGACATTTTTTTGTGAGTTCCCCCCGAGCTACGAGAAATATTCCAGAGACATTTACAAACTTGTCGTCGGGAAGAATCAGTGTTATGGATTCTTGTTTCCTTCATAGTTGTTGTTGAGCCTTTTTTTAATTCGGCTTGCATTTCTTCGGGACATAAGAAAGATTTTGTGACGCGCACGAGAAACCATCTCCGATGCTTTTCACTGTTCCCAGTACAGGCTGTTCAATTTGTACAGTGTAGAAACAATTGCAAATATCCACTCGAACACGGAGTGCAATCTTGCCATGAGGAAAAGGCGGGGAAAAGAATTTCGGGTTTCCGGGTCATACTACCAGAGGCTGTGTTTATATTTCAACAGCAATGATTAATGTTCTTTGTAGAGTCTCCATCTCTGTACCCAATTCAAGCTCTGTGGGTTGAGCGTTTATATTAAGGAAGCAGGCCTACGTTTGTGTTCATGTCCCTCCGTAAACCAGAGGTGCGCGAAAAATGGTCCCGATAATTCTCTATCTCAGTGAATACGGATAAAAATATTCGTTCTGTTTGGTTTAGCTTACATTGAATTTTAATTAAATAGGTATAAAACGATACATGTTTAGCGCAGTCCTAAAAACCCGAAACATAAGCACACGTTCCTGCAGTTGATTGAAAAATTCCCCCGCACCTCCCCGAGGGGGATTGTGAGGATGCAGAAATGCATTGGGTGCACCGATGAGTGTGATGCGAATAATGGCGAAGAGAGAGGCGAGAGTGTGAGCGTAATCATTTATTTTTTTCTTTTCCCACACCCGTCATTTCCGCTTCGTTATAGAGAAGCGTCTTCGAGACCGCGTTGAGCGCAACCGCCAACTGCAGAGGATCGTTCACGTCAAAGTCGTCGGGAATCGTTTCGAACTCACCGTCAGCATCATCGACGTCGTCTTCCTGCGGTTCCTCTCGTTCGCCGCCGTCATCGAAGTGATCGAGCCGACTCCAATCGACCCGAACGTTGATGGCGCGATACATCGGGGTGTGTTCCAGGTGCTTGAGCCAAGCCAGGATGTTGCCGCGCTTCACCAACCCGCGCTTGTACGTTGCCGGACTCATCAGCCTCCGCTTGATGTGAACGTCGAACGCAACGTCCTCGGGTGCCATGCGAGGAAGGCACCGCACAACCTTCGATACGTCGATGGGCACGTTCACCGCCTGTCCCTTGATTCCAAACTGCCCGTTGCCTCGAGTCAGCCGCCTGATGCTCATGAAGGGGAGTCGAGGCGCGATGAGCCGCTCTTCGACCGGGTTCAGATCGGGAAGATGCGCCGGCCGAGGAGGATAACGGTAGCCAAAACTCACGCAGCCCTCCTCTTCGCAGCTTTGTCTTCTTCTCCTTCTTCTTCTTCAGCGGTTCCCCTACGAGAAGATGACGATGGTGGTTGAACGCGAAGCTATCTCGTGATGGATTGTTTGGTTGGCCAATCCCTAGGGGCATCATGCCACAATCATCATCAGACGCGCTGCGGACGCCGGCCAAGGGACGCACGACAACCCCCGACTATAATGCTTTTCTGCATAAAAGTATGCTGAAATTATTCGCTATGTTTTTCTAAAACGCCACCTGAACCAGGCGAGCTTTTTAGTTGTGTTCACAGGAATCAAAACCTGCAAGCGTGCTTCACTATGCGCTTTAGTGTGACGCGCCGAAGCTCACTTACCAATTGGATACAACCAAAGCTGCATTTTTCCTTCATGTGCTACACAAAACTGGTAGTCAATGGCGGTTGTATCATGAGTATTGAAGTAATCATGTCAGGCATAATTTATTGATATTTTGTTTCCGGGTGGTATGTGATGCTCGGCTGGTATTTCACTTTGACTTACTGAATGGTTGATATTGCCATAATATTGTTTATCTACAAAGCGGGTCACGTGACCTTGACGTATTACGTTCATCATGGAACTTGCTATCATTTATCTAGTTATTTCGTCGTTTATCTCACAGTTCGTCAGATCTGTTTACATAAACCGGCAACGCTGCCTACTTCATGTTTGACCATGTGCTCCACAGTAAAAGTATATCCGCAAATTCAGCGTATGTGAAAAACAGCTTCGGCAATGGCTGTCAGTTTCTTATGACGTCACTCAACTGCAAAATGGCTCCCATTTCTCAAGTACCCGGAGCAGTGATTGTTGCTTTGGTATTTGTTTATCGTAATTTTCTACGAGAGTTCTCAAGCAGTGAAGTGTTCCCTTTGTCATGTTGACGACTGACAAGCCAACTTGGTTTTGCATCAAACAAATGTACAAACTTAGAAGCCCTGTTAAGAATGACTACTCCGAATTCTCTTCGCGGGTGGCCCTGGAACTTCCGAATTTCATCTTCGCCGGCAATCATCTTTTCTAACCCGCGTCGCTTGCACGCATTGCGAGCGGTGACAGGGAAACGTTCGGCCAGTGAAGAAAACTTCGCTCTATTCATCTCACGGCGCTGCCGACTTCCCCAGCGGACGTGACCAGCCCGCAGTTGGGCGCTGTTGCCCTTTCTGGGTTTGACCGCCGTACGTCGCCGCTGCCGACCGCCAATTCCCGGCTACCTACTGACTCGCTTCCCCCGTGCGCCCTTTTATCGGCCTGTCGTTGCATCTCACTTGTCGTTCTCTCCACCTTTGAGCGCCTTCACTTTCACTCTCTCCCTTCCTTTACTGTCTTTACCTCTCTCTCTCTCTCTCTCTCTCTCTCTCTCTCTCTCTCTCTCTCTCTCTCTCTCATCTCTCGCATTCGTTATCTGCCATATATTGGTCTGGGGAACAATTTGCGCAGTCCGCCTGGAAAACACGATGACAATGACGGAGGAACGCTTACCTGCAGTGCGGCTTCCCCGCAGCCTTCCATGGAAGCCCCAGTGGAAATGTTGTTGAGCCGTGTACGCTGAACTCGAAGTACCGATATCGAATAGGAGGCGACGTCTGCGGCTTCGTATTATGGTAGCAACGGCAGCGTTAAGAACCGGTTCCCAGCAGACGTTGTGGGGTTGTGGCAAAAGCTCCCTGCTTGATCGCACGCAGTCGGTGGCACAAAACGCGGAAGATGATGCAGTCACCCTTACTCTCTCTCTCCTTTATCTGTCGTGTTTTCATGGTAGCGATAACATAGTCCACAAATGCACATGTAAATATCGGCAAGGTACGCAGCCTTGGGTGGTATATAGAATTACGCAGCCTTCAATGGCGGCACACATCATTTGAATGGTGTGTTCCGCAGGCGTAACGTTTGGCGTAACGCAGGTGCAGGATCAAACGGTATATGCCTGAACATACACAACGTCGAAAAAAAAAAAAACTAGGACTAAAAAAGAAGGGCACAGACGAGCGTTCGTCTGTGCCCTTCTTAGTTATCGTTTTTTTTTTTCGCGCTGTTGTGTATGTTCAGAATAAACTAACTGGCCCCACTCGAGACGCTAATTCGGTATATGCCTGCGATGGTGATGGCAGGATTGTGTGTCAGATAACATCATAGGTCGACGTTCAGCTACATCAGCGTGAGAATGTGTATTTGCTGTTACAAGGAAAAAATTACGACATGTCATCACTTCTTATAACGCAGTGAAAGCGGAAACGCTACTTTCCAATAGCCGAAGCAGCTATTTCGTTATGGTCATCATCACTATCATCATCATTGTATTCTTTTTTTTTCTTTGTGTCCTTTGTTTTTTGGGGGAAGGATGGAGGGTGGTGGTGGTCAGAACATGTTTAGTGCCATGTAGACAAAGAGCAGCTGGGGAGAAATGAAAACAGCGTATACATCGTATGCCATTGGCAACTTCTCCGCCCAGTCCAAGATTTTGTCCTGGGCTGCAGGCGTTGAGCTACACGTGGAGGCCTCCCACTGCTCGAACGCAGATATTTGAACGAATTTCTTTTTGTCTCCGTTACTCTGACACGTAATAAAACCCGCGTTCGCACCGCCGTGCAAAGTAAGATATTTAGCGTGAACGCACTTTGCTACTCGCCTGACGGCAACGTCTGCACTTAGTGAGCTGAAATTACACATTCCTAATTCGACAGCCCACAGACACTAACTAAATCTAGTTTTACTAAGCTTGTGCTGCGTAAGTGGCTTGAAAGGGATACTTACTTTTTATGACACAGAAATGCGGAAAGTATGTGATTCTAGATAAGAGAAAACATGGTGTTGTCGACACGTTTTTCCCGTGAGCTTCTATAGGTATACTACAAAATATGGCACTGTGGCTAGTTTGCCTTTAACGCACCGCCGCTGTGGCTCAGTGGCTAAGACATCCTGCTGCTGAGCACAACTAAGCACGGCCAACACGCAGCGAATTTTGCATAGAAATTCCCTCAGCGGCATTAGGCGCAGGGGCGAGCCCCGTTCCCTTCGTCCGGCTGGACCACACATATTCTAGTTGACTCTACCACAGACGTTATAATACATTTGTCTGTGTAGTTAGCGGAGCTAGATCGTGGATGGACTGCCAGTACCTTGTCGCCGCCGCCGGGCGGCGTTCGCCATTTTTTCTCTCCAACTTCTCTCCATATATGCCGCGCTCTTCGCGGGTTCGTTTTCGCCCTCGCAGCCGTCTGTAGTGGGACATCAATATTTACCGAGCGCCGCCAGTTTCGCCAGACATTCGCGAAGCCTGTGCTCGGAAGCCTCTTCATTGAAGTTTCTTTCCTGGAGCCTCTCGTACAATTCAGCGTCTTCTACCTCATTTCCACAAAGGTAAGAATCTTGTCAAGTTAATATACTCATCTGCTCGCTATACATAGCCGCCATCCTGCAATTTTTGGCCCCAGTGTTGTTAGTACCGTTTACTACAGTGTCAGGCTTCACAATACCCCAACAAATGCACTGCCTGCGACGTACCGGGATCTACATGCCACAACGCGTGGTGTTGCCCCATCTTCTACTTACAATATGTACCTTACAATATGTCTCCCCCCCCCTATTCCCCACCCCCTACTTAAAATATGTCCCCCGGTAACGGCGGGAGTGGACTCAGGAGCTCGCGGCTTGAGATACAAAAATACCTGGTTAATCTTGCCAGAGCACCGGACGTATCCGCGGACTTCTCAAATAAGCTATTGCACCCCACTATCTCTTCGTGCCTACTTTTTTTTTTCTTTTAGCAGCAGAACTGTTTGGCCGCCAAGAATCCGTCCGGCGTAGACTGAAAACGCTGAGCCACGTGAGCGCGTGCCTCGCGGTGACCGCGTGGGGTTCCCCTCCGCTAGGCGCCGGGCACTACCTTCTAGCAGTGACTTTAGCAAAAAAAAAAAAAAAAAAAAACAAGCGCACGTGAGCGCGTGCTTAGTGGGGACGGCTTGACGACGTCTTTCCGAACGGTTCGCTGCACAGCGCCATGAGTAATGTCACTGCGCGCGCTATTCTATTAAGCTCCTGCTAAAAGATGGCCGCCGATCGGGCTGTGTGGTATCAAGGTAGAGTTCTGAGTACGGGCGCTGACGGCCGGGCCCGGCGTCGTCCCGGCTTGATGATGATGATGATTGCGTTTTATGGCGCAAGTCCGACTAAGGGCAAAGAGCGCCAAGGGACAGTTGTTTTATGAGAACGAAGTGATAGTAAATGTAAAGCATTTAGCTAAAAATATACATCAGATGACATAAAAGACAATGTAGATAACTGGTGTAAAGCGCCAGGGTGTCAATATGCATGGTAAGTAATGAGGTCTAAAAACTAGACATCGCTAAGAAATTTAAAAGTGGACTTGTGGGTAATTATGGCGTCGTCTCCTAAGACGTACGATGGGTGTAGCGGAATGTGTCGCGAGTATAGTTGTGCGAAGTGTTTGTGCCGTGTTGTTTCTAGTGCCTTGCATTGTATGAGCAAGGTATGAGGATGTGGATCACAGATAGGGCTTCTCCGCACCTGCTTTACGTGGGCTCACACCACATGACGGGCTACCGCCTTCGTCGCCGTCATCGTCGTGCAGCGACCGGCGCGCCACCCGTCCACCGTGCAGATGACGGTGACCACAAATCTGGCAAGCCAGCCCGTCACAGTCCACAAGTGGAGACGGCCACCGCGCCAGCTGATGAAGTGGAGGTCTACGGAGCCGAGTACGCGCTACGAGAGGATTAGACCTACGCGTCTGTGCCGTCGGAAGACGACGGTGAAAGGGACGACGATGATTGCTACTGAATAAAACACTGTACATACTTTAATGGTCTTTGCTTCAGAGTGCCGTCCAAAACGGCTTTGAACTGCTGTGGTCCGGCTTCTCCCTCTCTCCTGGAATCCGCTATCAGCGTGGGAAAAAGCTAGGTTGAACTCCAGGTCTGGTGTTTCTCTAGCCGTGTACCACTATACTCGGTTACAACTCAACAACGGCACCACCTCATGTAGTGTATCACTCCGCCAAAGCGCCGGACCCGTGACGTCAGTGCGCGCGCGTTTTGAAAGGGGTTTGCTATGAATGCGTGATATCGTCTGCCTTGTCTCACGCAGTTTGTTTGTCGTAATTGAAGTCGTTTATAAGCATATTAAGTCCAAAAAATCACGGGAATGGCTCACGCCCTGTTCAAAATATTCCCAGTAACGCCCTACTTGCGCCGCGCGGAGAAACATCCGGCTACGGTGATAAGGCCCAGCGGCAACTTCCGGTGCCGTTCTTAAGTTGTCACCGAGTATAGCGCAAGCTGCGCCAATTTTTTTCTTTTCATTTCTGTGATGTCGGCTCCAGTGAACGTTTTCCCTGCTCTCCCACCCCTCGGTCGTATTTTCTTTTAAAAGATCCAAACGGTGTCATTAAGAAAGTTGAGCACACCTGTTGTCGCTTGTTCTAGTGTGCAATAATTTTCTACTCAATTCTTAAAACCATAATTTTGGTTTTGGTCGCAAGAACGAGGTAGACCTCTATAGAGCCTGAACGACGAACAAGACAAAATAATTGTTGCGGGGCAATCATTTCGAGCGTGGGCTTGTACCAATATAGAAAAAAAACTGCTTGAATTTCGACAAAGTGTGTGCTCTCGGCGTGTAAGCAACTATATTAGCCACTCCTTTATTGTTTTTATTTTTGCGAGGATGTGGTATTGCAGAGTTTTGAGTAGAACAAAATTTATCAGGCTCGCCGGTATTTTTAGGAGTGGGATCCCTACCTCTTTCAAATACACGTTTCGAACCCAGGAGATTGCCATAAAACAACCCATGGCTTCAATATTCACGAAAACTCGTCAGTTCTGATAGAACAGAACTTCCTAATAAAGGCATACCCACTTCCAGGCACCGCCTCCCTTCTACGAGTTCCCGAATTCCCGTCCGCTTTCATTACCGCCTTCTGCTGCGACACGATTCTTGCTCCGCAGGTCCGAATCGCGTGAAACGCAGTGCCTTCGGGGTGCGGGAGCATCACCAGAATCTCACAACGAAGGCTGAAGAAAAAACATCACCGTGACCTAATCTTCGAGTTTAACCAGCTATCAGTTTTCTGGACGTGCTGTAATACATTTTCTGGTTTTCTGAATTTCTTTCCCTCGATCGTTCTAATCAACGCACGACTATTTTCTTGGAACCGATTTGAAGTAGCTCGCATGAACGGGTTTTTCAATTTCGTCGCCTCCAATCAGTCGAAGAGCTGAGGCGGCACTTTCACTACTTTTTTTCTTTTTTGTTGTAGTATGTGTACACACTTACCTTTTCAAAATTGCCGCGGTATGATCTTTGCCCCCTTTTATTAAACGCGACTGGAGTAAGAGGAAACCAATTTCGTCAAACGGGACACTTTGCGGTGCAATTTGAAGTAATCTTTCAAACCAAAATTGCACACACGTTATTCAATTTTCCTTAGCACTACTTCGATTCTAGTTGCACTTCTGACAGGCGTCTCGACAGACCCGTCAATAGCGTAAGCAACAATGCCAAAAGTGCACATGAAAGGATGTGAACACCAGCCCGTAAGAAATTACCCCTCAAATTACTTTCTAATATATGCTTCGTTATGTTGTCTTCAAAAGTTTAAAGGGAGGCATGACAAAAAAAATACATCTTTGTTGAGTTTAAAAGAAGTAACCTTCGGTAACCAATTCACCTCCATTCCAGCCATGAAATACCTTCCCAAATCTAGAACGGCAGGAAATATTGAAACACTTTCAAATTCCGCGCTACAGTGGCGTAATTTAAGTAGACGTAACGTAATAAGGAACAACACTAAAAACACTTATCAGCGGGCCACCTCGATTATCAATTCCAGACCGTCCGTGCAGTCACCGGGACGTTATCTGGGGCTCAATTTTCTCGTGTCTCTCAATGAGAGCTTCCGTTGGAAGACAGTACTGGAACTGCTCGCGGACCGTTTGGGACTAGTAAATCGAGGAGGCGCAGTATGTGAACTGCACGATAGCGGTCAAGTGATACGACCAAGAGAAACTAGAGTCTTCTCTGCAGTAGCCGAGTATTGCTTCTTGCTTTGGTCAGCCGCCACCGATCGCACAAACAAGATTATGTGACGCCATAGATACGTCGCCAGAAAGTGGTGGGGAAGTCGCCGCTGCTTCATCTGTTTTTTTTACATATGAATTATTTGTTTGAGATTCGCGAAAAAGTTAGTATAAATAATATTTAGACAGAAGAGTCATTTTATGAAGCTCAGCTTGTATTTTGCCTATCCGGCCCATTTAAACAAAATGTGGTAGGTAGCGAAGTGAGGAACCGAGTTACAGGCGTCCGTCCGGCCGATATGCCCCGCCAGTCCGCGAAGGGTCGATGTCCGTGCTGGGTTATACAGCCGCCGGAGCAAGGAATGCAGCTGCAGCAATCAGAAGAACAGGAAGGGGGGCTCTGTCCTCCGCCGTGCTGCGCATGCTCCAGGAAAAAACATCCCCCTCGCGAGGGGCACGATCAAATGCAGAGCATTTCCGCGGGGGGCACGCCTGCAAGTCGTTTGGATTACGTATTGGTTGTTGTTGTAATTGTTGTCTTCCAGCGTAGACATTGCCGATGAAGTCGCTGGTGAAACGTGAAACGTGCCATGAACCCCCTGCCGCGGCTATGACGCAACGTGGAGCGGCTATGACGCAACACAATCCAACACAATCCACTTTAATTCAATCCAAACCAATACAATCCAAGCCAAGCCAAGCCAATCCAATGCCCCTCGCGAGAGTGTGTTATAGCGCCAAAATCGCGCGACCACACGAACGCGTGATGTTGACGTCACGATCACGCCACAGATGTTAGCGACCGGAGCACGCGCGAACGACATATGTGGTTTAAGCGCGAACCGACCGCGGCGAGAGAGCGCGATGCGAGCGCCCCCACCTGTTCTTGCGCGCGAACCGACTGTTGATCAGCGCGAACCCAACGCGGCGAGAGAGGGTGTTACGCACGTCCCCACCTGTTGTGCGCCCGAACCGAACGCGGCGAGAGAGGGCGTTGCGAGCGGAGAGAAGGCGAGGAGGACGCGGGGGAGAGGGCGCACCTGTGGCCGACGGTTGAATGAGTCAAGGATATAAGGCCTGTTCGTAACCTTCCATTCTGTGTCGGCTTTGTGGTGCAGTGGGTAGAGCACCATGTACCTTGCGTTCCGCCCGCAGAGTCGTTGGTTCGAAACCTGGCGCCGGTATGTATTAATTTTTTATATAGTGTAGGGGGAGGGATGCGGACTACGGACTCCAACGCGGGTGACATCGTGAGTTACTGAAATGATCTGCATTTAAAAAAAAATTACTTCCCACTGTCACCCGTGAAGGATCCCACTGTCACCGCATTCAGAGCTTTTGACCGTGTGCAATGAGAAGAACAACGGGGCCAAGCACGACAAAACTATACGCGCAATGAGAGCCGTTCCACCCTGTCAAGAGGGAAGTCCTGTGAAGCTGGGGTTCTGGTGGGATGTGTTCTCTTTAGGTTTCGATAGATTAGGAATTTGTGGTGCAGAATTAGAAGGAAAGTGGCGCGATCTCTGCGTCACAAGCTAAGGACGCACACAATTGCTGGGTAGAGACAACGACGTCTCTAGTGCACCGCAATGGTTACCGCGGAAGAGCGCACGGCAACGTGCAACGTGAGGGGAAAATCTACAGAGGCCGCTCGTGGCGAGGAGTCTAAATACGCGACTAGGACATCAGGCGACCACAGTGGAGTGAAGTATTAAGTGGAGCTGAAGCCATACTCCCTGTATAGTTTGCCATGCTGCACTCGTCAACACAAAAAGAAGCACAGTGGGAAAGCCAACTTACGAAAAAAAAATTGGCTTAGATCAGCCATGCCAGGATATACGTAGCGTCAGCTAAGGTTCAGTAGTCCAATCCAATCCAATCCAATCCAATCCAACTCAATCCAACCTAATGCAGTCTAGTCCAGTCCAGTCCAAACTAATCCAGTCCAGTCCAGTCCCGTCTGGTCCAGTCAACACTAGGTGGCTCAGTGTCTAAGGCGTTGAGCTGCTGAGCACGAGGTCACGGGTTCAATTCCGCGCCGGGCGGCCGCTTTTCTGATGGAGGCGAAAAGCAAAAACGCCCGTGTGTACGAGACTTCGGCGCACGTTAAAGCTCCCCAGGTGGTCAAAATTAATCTGGAGCGCTCCACTACGGCGTGCCTCATCGCGTGCGCTGAGTCGGCGCGTTAAAACCCTACAATCCATCAATCCAGTCAAGTCCATTAACTGCTTCTCGCGCATGGGCCGCACGGCTCTCCAGGAGCTACGCGAAATGGCTATCAAGCGGCTCCGGTGCAGCGTCAGACTTGGCTAAAGCGTAACGGAGGTTACATAGCTGGGCACGCGCCCGCGCGAGTGCGTCTGCCATGGCTATGACGTCACTCCTCTGGAATGCGCAGAGCGGCGAATGTGCAGACCCAATTCTCTACACACCCGTAATCCAATTGGATCGGATTTACAGTGCAATTCAATACAATCCAATCTAATTCAATCCAATCCACTCCAAATTCTATCTAATCCAATCCAAATCTAATCTAATCCAACCCAATCCAATGCTCCTCGCGCTTGCGCAGCACGGCCCTTCAGGGTCCCCGCGAAACTGCTCAACCACGGCCAATGTAGCTTACGCTACAAAACCAATCTTACACAATGATGATGATGATGATGATTGATGATTTCTATTGGTTTCCCCTTTGTATCGGGGTGATGACATGTCATCTTACCAAAAAGGACTAATATACATATGTTTTACACTTTTGGTTCAATACTAGCACTGCTTAGGGCAGGCACAACAAGCTTATTAGGCACAAAATACTTTTTTTTTTTCTGTTACAGGTGGTAACTGTCCTAGGCAATATTCCCCTCTCTGCTTTTCGTCCACCAGCATTCTAATCTTCTTTTCGTCCCCTCGACAGCCTTGAAGGTAACTTCCTCTGTGATACTCTTAAATCCTAGGGCTTCTGAAAGCCCAATATTCCCTTCATGTAGATTTGGATGGATACCCTCACATTCTAACACGATGTGCCGCATAGTTTCTGTTTCTTTTCCGCAGACCACGCTTACCCCATCATTTTGTGAATACTTCCCCACAAAACTCTTAGTTCGCAGGCAACCTGCTCTAGCCTCAAAAAGCAAAGCACTGCCCAGGGCATTACCGTAGAAATTTTCCTTTCTGATGTTCATCTTCTCAGCCCTGTACATCTCTAACGACGTTTTAGCTTCCATTTTTTTCCTCCATTTATTCGTTTCAGTCTGCCTTGCCTCTTTTTTGGTTACCTTGGCTGTTTTGGATTCCCCACTGTTCTTTCCGTATTTTATCGTTAGCCTTCTAGTCTTTCTTAACCACTGCGTGTCCACGCTTTTCAAGTATAGGTACCTAAAAACCTTAGTTGCCCACCTTCGTTGATCCATTGCCCTCAACCTCATCTCAAAGCATATTTTACTCTGAGCTTCTCTAACTTCAAACGACGCCCAGCCCATATCTCCCTGAACTGCTTCGTTAGTTGTTTTTCCATGCGCGCCTAAGGCCAAACGTCCTACCGTTCTCTGGTTTACTTCAAGGCCTGATAGAACGTCTGATTTTAAGCAGAGTACAGCATTCGCAAACGTGAGACCCGGAACCATTACTCCTTTCCACATTTCTCTTACTACTTCATATTTGTTATACCCCCACAGAGCTCTATGCTTCATTATAGCTGCGTTTCGCTTTCCCTTAACCTTAAGTTGCTCCTCGTGAGTACTTAAGTAGTTATCCCCTTCGTTTATCCACACTCCCAAATATTTATATTCCTTCACTCTAGGTAATTCGCCTTGCTGGATAGACACTACGTCGGTGGTAGCGTCATTGAAAACCATTATTCCTGATTTTTCTGCACAGAAATTTAATCCGAGGTCAGTGGCTTCCTGGCCGCAAATATTTATTAGCCGCTGCATATCGGTTTGGTTATCAGCTAAAAGAACAATGTCGTCTGCGTATAACATTCCCGGAATATGCTGTTGTACCACTTCGCCTTGCAGCATATGGGTTAGGCTAAACCCTACTTGACTTTCTTCCATTTTCATTTCTAACCCTGCCATGTAAAGCATGAACAGTATTGGGCTCAAAGGGCATCCCTGTTTCAGTCCCCGATGGATGTTGACCTGCTGGGCGTATTTCTGCCGTTCATGTTGACTTGCCCCGTGTCTGCAAATATCATATTAGAGCAGGCTTCACCTCTAGACACCAATGCGCTGCTCGGTAAGCATTTTTAGGTTATATATACGCCTTTTAAATCATTTAAAAATTCTGTTCTGTGTCTGCACCCCCCCCCCTCCCCAAGCGAGAAAAACAAAAAATAAAGTGGGGAACAATACCCGCTTCAGCAAGGCTATGGAAGGTTTAAAGCTAATGTAAAATAAAAGAACGGGTTAGAAGCTAGAAGTTTTTTAACAAAAGCCAATTTTCAACGTAGAAAAAATTAACATTACTTCTTACAGTAAAGCATGCAGGTCCTAGGATTTAGATTCATTAATTTTTTATGCGCTAGAAATTACTGGTACGCTCTCCGTCGGTGACCGGAGGTGATCTGCTGGATCCTAATCATGGACAGCTTTGGTGCAAAACACTGAATGATGAAGAAAATTTTAAAGGGTTGCGCGTGATCATCTCAAGGACATGAGAACGATGAAAAAAGGAACGAGTTAAGCTCCTAGTCTTTCTATAAAACACAGAACCACTTCGTGTAGCCGGAGGAAAAGGTTCAGCGCCCACTAAACAAGTTTGTGGAGCTCAATGTCATCAGTAAGATGGGAAAGCAGCGAATGCCTGAGAGGCAATCCAAACCACTGGCCTGCGGCTTTCCCTAGGTCTCGTCATACCTCCCGGTATTTCCCCAAAATAAATGGAGGAAAAGCCGCTTGCGGCGTCACAACAGCGCTTCCGCTGAAGTTTAGCTCAGAAACCGCCTTCAGGAAGGCCCAGAAAGTGAGAGAGATCCTATAGAATAGAGAGTATTACGGTCTAGTTCGGCGAGGACATGGTGCGTGAGGCTAGGGGATGCAGTGGCGGTTTTTCGTCTCCTACAACATTATAAAGCAATAAATGTTGAGCTTGGCGATGCCCGGCGACCTCCTGGGTAACCCGACGAAGAGAAATACGCCTCGGGCCACGGAGCAGGACACCTCATTTCCAGCCCTGGCGTCGGTGGATCTTTTCTTCCCCTCGCAGCCTCCTACATCCCGACTCCGAGTCGTGATTGATCGGGGCCATGGTGTGCCAGAGCGTACCGCTCTGGACTGTGCGGGAGGACATCGGAAAAGACAAGCATAGTCTGCGATTAAGACGACCTTCCCATTTTTGTTCGTTTGTGGTCCTATCGGAGGGGAAGTCACTGGGTCTTTCTGTGCCTGTCTCGCCTTCTGCTTTTGTTCACTGTTCTCAAAGGGTGATTATGGGCTCCGCCTTTGTTATTTACACCCGCGGGTTCGATTCCCGGCCGCGGCGGCCGCTTTTCTGATGGAGGCGAGAAGCAAAAACGCCCGTGTGTACGAGATTTCGGCGCACGTTAAAGATCCCCAGGTGGTCAAAATTAATCCGGAGCCCTCCACTACGGCGCGCCTCATCGCCTGCGTTGCGTCGGCGCGTTAAACCATACAATCAATCAAATCAATGTTATTTACACCCCCCCCCCTCTTCGATCGCGTATTCGGAAACTAGAGCTCTCTCTCTTCGTTGTGCTGTAGAAGACTTTCCGTTATAATTCTTTCCCCAAATTTCTACCCGCCATGCATACTTGTCTTTCCTTTTTTTATTTTGTTACTGGGGCGTACTGAATTTGTGTGGCTTTAAAGAGATTGTTTTACCCAGTGTTGCAGCAAAATTTCAACGTAGCTGCATTACTAACCAAGCGGCAGTGATTTCTTGTAAGTTCAACTTCCAGGCTACTTCGGTGGTACCTGTATAGGAACGGATTTGAGGCACAGCGAAGCAACCTGGCAGTGCGCTGAAAGCACATACCGCCAAGCTGTTCACTCGTGAAAATCGCACGCTTCCAGATGCAACTGATCAGCGCTGCAAATTGGATCCTATCGGGTCTGTTGAGAAAGACAAAAGCTCACCTCTGCGTCCATAGTATAAAAACCGTTGGGAGCGGGAAGCGTCATTGGCGGAATACTAAGAAAAGAAAAACTACCACCTCCCCTCGCGGGAACCCCTGTGTAGATGCGACGCATAGGCGGAGCGGCGAAGGGACCGCGTTTTATAGCGCGCATAACGTTGAGGGGACTGCGTAAGCCAGTCCCAGTCGATGACGACGTTGGCGTACTTGTAAAGCGGCGTGGACTCTAGGTGTTTGAGCCAAGCGTGGATGTTGCTTTGCCGGAGAACGGCACACCGGTTATATGCGCAGCGCGCCCGGAGGAGAGGAAACCGCAGAAGAGAGAGTACTGCACATGCGCCGGCACCAGCGCGTCTGCCGCGGCTATGACGCAACGTGCCGCGGCTATGACGCAACACAATCCAACACAATCCACTTTAATCCAATCCAATCCAAATCCAATCCAAGCCAAGCCAAACCAAGCCAAGCCAATCCAAGCCAATCCAATTGAATCCAATCCAATGCCCCTCGCGAGAGAGTGTTCGCTATCGGAGAGGAGAGGGGGTGAGCGGCGGAGAGCGCAGCTGTCGCGGCGAGGAGACTGGGGGAGGGGTGGACAACGCCGACGACGACGACGACGCCGGAGGGACAAAGCGAGTGAATCAGATGCTCTGCATCTAAAACTGCATCACGGAATACCCTGACCCTCATATTTGGCGTCCTTTTTTTTCCTTCCGTGCTCCTCTTCCAAAGCAAAAGTTTCCGTCCGGCCATCTAGCGGCTGGGCCCCAGCATTCTGCCAAATGGACACCACAATGAATGGGCGGACACTTGCCTTCATTTGCTTATGTTCTCTTCTACGCCTGATCAAGCGCACCGGACGCTCCTTCAAGTAGTCCTTGCCTTCCTTCTTTCACTTCGCTTCCTGGTTCCTGGTTCACGGCGGCTGGCATCTTTGTTCACTTGAACGTGGTGCTGCCGCAAGATGGAACGCGAAAAAAAACGAGCTACCTTTTTTTCCCTGCTGTCATCTCGGTATTCAGTCTACTTCACTTGTTGACTTGCCTTACGGGGCCGGGAGGACACGAACAAAACAACAACTCCACAATCCCTACTTCCCACGTATTCACCAACGCGATGGCATCGATGACTCGTTCATGACCTTGACCGTTGGCTTAGGCTGATTGAGGACGTCGACGCCAAACTCTAACGATTTATTTTACCTTATGCTTCAAACAAAATCGTTGCTAGCTTCACGCGGCCTTCATCCTTGCTCCACGCACTAAGTGTAATGAGGGCAATCAGTGTAGCTGGTTGGTTTCGCATTAGCACAGTGATTAAGCTCTTATCCTGTCTGCTAGCTGTCATCATTAGCAGGCGCGCCCAAATGTACTTGTAAGCGGAGTCTAGTATGATTGCACGCCCCATTCAGCCGATTTTAAGGACGGGGGTTGTGCTGGTGAAACAAACTGCGTAGATAACATTTATATTTGAGATGAAATTTTTAATAACAAAAAATAAATGCCATTCTTCCCACCGGTTTATCTGTGCATGGGTGCAAAGTGAGCAAAATACACCAACCCGCCGCGGTGGCACAGTGGCTAAGGCGTCGCGCTGCTGAGCACAAGGACGCGGGTTCGATTCCCAGAAGCGGCGGCCGCTATTCTGATGCAGGCAAAAAGCAAAAAAAAAAAAAAACCACCGCATCTTCCCACGGGGGGAACTGGAGTAAATGCGTCGCAGAGTGGTGGGGGTATCGCGTGAATGTTGCGTAATTGGGAATGGTTTGGGAATGCTTAATTGTTATTTCGTCTTTATTATTCTTATTTATTAAATGAAGGAGAAGCGAAGGCAAGGAGTTTAAAGTTAAAGTCTGTCTTTATTGCTTGGTGCCGTCAAGCAAAGCGTCAAGTCAAGCGAAAGCCAAGCAAAGACGCCCTTGACTGAATTCCGAACGCGCGCTCCGCCGCTTATATACACACCGCCCGCGTTCGAGGGAGAGGAGTACGGGCGAGAGACACGCATGCACACACTTCGTACACAAGCGCGCGAACTTTCCACGCACCCACCACGCCGTTATCACGTGTACACGCCCTGCCGCCGTTACTGTTGAGCGCGACGCAGCGCACGGGTAGCTACGACGCATGCGCGCGCAGACGCGCTCCCCCCGCACTGCCGCAGCTGTTGTTGAGAGCGACGGAGCGCACGGGGTACACGCGCTCCTCCCGCACCGCCGCACCTGTTGAGAGCGAGGAAGGTACGGGGGAGAGACGCGCACCTGCGGCTCGACGCGACGCGCATGCGCAGTGAGCGTGTGGACGGCGCCGACAACATCGATGAGTGACATCGCTAGCCTAAGAAATGCTCCGCATTTAAAAATTCTCTCCAATCAACGCTGTGAAGGTGGTTGGAAAGCAAAGCTTTAAACAAAACGAAACGTGGCTCTACAAAGAGTGAAAGCAGAGATTCTGCCAGCCGTTACCTGGAATTCGCGGGGCCAGCATCCCAAACGCAGCAGCAGCATCGGCCACGGCCAGGCTAGAGCGGCGGACGCCGCCACTGTAGCCCGGCCGTGAGTCGGGAGAAAGAAAACGGAGAAGAGTGTGTTTCTAAGTGTGTGACAGTGGAACCTAGCAATCCTGATGTCTTAGCTTGGGGCTACACCACCGGGCGACACAAGCGCAGACACCGAAACAATTGGACATGTGAGCTTAGTGATTCTCATTTATACCGATTTCAAATAGTTAGTTTAGTAAGTTTCAGAATTGCGAGTAAGCTGAGGGAACTTTTATAATCGCTATGTATCAGAACCAGTTCGGCTTTTTTAATACCTCATAAAGCACAACCGAATTGGTATTCACCAATTTAGAAAACGGAGTCTCATTTGTTGCAAGCAGTGCGGAAAAGGTAGCGTTTCTCTAGCTGCCAGATGTGGTCTGTATGTGGGTTGTATATTTTGCTCCCCCCCCCCCCCCCCTGCAAACCAATCCTGAACGTATGTTTGTCGCACAACCACTTAATTCTGTCGGGAGCGGGTTACCCTGGAGGTGCTGTCGAACAAGTCAATCGAGCCTACGAAGGCCGCGTGCATTGGACGCAAAGCTGCACCAAAACAGACCCAAAACAACCGTCGCTAAAGCAGACGACAGAGCCGTACCGCCGCTGCCTCCACCGGCGAGCAGGCACTTCCGCGCGGGGAACGCTGCGTAAATTCGCGACGCCATCTTTGCTCCGTAAGTGAAACCCTCCTCTCCCCCCCCCCCCCCCGCAGCCCCCTTGCCATCCTCCCCTCCGCCGCCGCCTCCGCCGCGTTGGGAGTTTGTTGTCCCGCACGCCACGAAAGAACCGTTGGCGCGTAGCGCTAGAAAGCTTTGCTTTTAAACGCACGTGTGTGCGAGATTTCGGCGCAAGGTAAACATCCGTAGGTGGTAGTAATTAATCCGGAACCATCCACTACGGCGCGCCTCATCGCCTGCGCTGCGTCGGCGCGTTAAACCCTACAATCACACAAATAAAAAAAAAATACACCAGGGAAACAACGCTTCCTAGGGCAGCTACATAACGCCACGAGCGTGTGTCCCAGGTTAAGTCAGCGGCATCGCAGCGGAAGAAGAAGCTGCGTGGCCAGCGCGATTGGCATTTCTCTGCGCGCCGGATATTTCACTGCACGGAATGAATTGTTACCACTATCATTCTGTCCATCAGGTTACGCAAACTTCTGCGTCGCCGACGAAGATACGATGGTTCGTAGTGCGCGTTGGTTTTCATTGTGACATTGTCTGGTCGCTCGCCCGTACTGACCGCAATAGGGCAGGAGAGATCGCGCTTATTTTGGCAGGAGGAATCTAAGTCAAGCGGGGAAATTGGAAGCAGAAGATGGCCTGGGGCATCTTGAAGGTGGACAGTAGTAACAAATACAGGAGGGCCCCTTGAGCAGGCGGGATAGGCCGCGTGGGTCTTTTCGCCTCCTATATATATTCTGGCTGCGTGGCCGTGGGTCATTGATACAGCCCATTTCTCAGTAATGATTCGGTTTTTGCGAAGTGCAATTTGTTGCTATGTTGGATCCTAGAACAACGCCAGCTAATTTTCTCCTTTTTGCAGAATGATCGCGGGCAATTGATATTCGGCCGAGATTTTCGCGTTGAAAGCGAGGAACCCCTTATAGCCTTTATCTAAGCCCGTCTGTTTTCGGGCAACAAAAGAAGCGGCTCGGCTCGTACTCCCGTGGCATAGTCCCCGGTGCTCGTCTTTTGGCGAAGGATGGCCGATAACGATCGGTCTTCTTTTCCCTGATGGGCGGCCCTTCGCCCTTTGTCCAACAGCCTTGGGGATGGCCGGCGCTAGAGGATATCAGCCTTTGTGCCCTACTGTCGAGTGCACAAAGAGCGCATGGGCGCGAGGCTACGAAAAGGGCGTGCTATTGAGCGCGGAGGGTCCTAAGGAAATGCTTTGCCATCTTACACGCCAAGCGAACAGGCCGTTCAAATAGAAGTTTCTTGTTTTCGCTTCGGTCGGTTCTGGTGGGCCGAGTATCCTCAAGAAGGTTCTGAGGGAATGCACGTGGAATGGGAATGCATTTGAGGGTCCAAACGAGCCGACGATAGGGGTAGTGGCTTCAGCTTGATATTTTTTTTTTCGTAGCTGTTCATGCTCCGCAACTATTTTCTGTCGTTTCTACGAGCACGCTGTCAAGCGAGGAGAGAAATCTGTCGCTAGGAAGACTTCCAAGTCATTGGCTTTTGTTCCTATAACGTCAGCACTAGTTTGCATGTGCTAGCTCCATATGAGCTAGCCTAATAAAACTGCTGTAACGCATTTATGACATGCTAATAATAAAAACCAGTTTATTCAGTGGCGTTGTTAACGCAAGTATATGCAGTAATACAGACCACCCTTGCTGATTCGACGTGGGGTAAATCAATCAGATCATAAGACGGACTTCAAATTACATGTTTCATTAGAGTAAAAAGTCATGCTGCAAACTTCACTTTCCGCTGAATTGCACCAGATTTTAGAGACCATGCGAAGGCCGTGCTTGGGGGTGCCGATTCAAAACAGGCCATAATTCTAACGCAACTTTTTTTGTTCAGAATACTTGTTGCAGAGTGTTGTTCAGCCGATCAATAATAAAGTTTGGCATTTTAATTGGTGGAGTGATTATAAAGGCCCAAATTAGTACAATATCAACTGGTAAAACGGTGTAGAAAGCGAATCTACTGATCTTGATACCTTGTAGAGACAAATAAAAGCTTGGTTATGCTTATGGAGGTTTTAAAGGGTTAACGTCAGTCTTACATAATGAAGTGCTCGAGTTCAAACGCCTATGTCAAACCCGGTTATAGCGAACTTCAATATGCGGCACGATTAGTTCGATATATCCAATAGTTCGAAATAGCCGAACCCGCCTTAAACGAGTTTTTTTGTGTCGATTTCGCAATACACGGGACCACCTCACCCCACCCCCTGTCCTCCTGCCATCCCCGCATGTAGAAACGAACACAATAAAGTATGCCAACGCCATACACAAATCTATCTATTTATTGCAAACAATAAAGCTACTTTCCGCTGTAACTACCTAGTTTCCCAAAAACCGGTGATTCTTGTTTTCACTTACGTCTTCACGGCGTCAACGAGCCAAGCATTTTCTACTCTGAGATATCATTTGCATCGGTTGCAGTCCCTGTCCTTCAATATCGAAGCAATATTGGTGGAACACATTGACTGCCGAAAGCGCTTCATTAAGCACTGGACGGCTTTGACTCGCGACATCCTCCACCTCTTCGGCGCATCCAGCAGCGCCAGGAGCCATGAAAACGATGACGGTGTCGGCGTCCAACGGGCTCACAGGGAAGGCAGCGTCGTCGTCGACACTCAGGCTATTCTCGAAGGGCACTCCTTTCAGCACAACATCGGGAGCGTCGGCGAGCTCTTCTCACAGTTCATCGATGCTTCCATCTTGGCCCGGACTCGCGGACTGGGAAGGTTTAATCGTGAGTCAGGCGCGCCGGAAACAGTTACGGGAAGTGCCGGGAGCCACGTCGCTCCATGGGAGGCTCAACATCTCCACCGCAGACAATCAACATCTCAATCGCCACTCCGAGGCCATGCATTTTGGCAGCAATTCTAGGGGCGCCGAGTTCGATATATCAGATGTGAACTTCGTTATAACGAATATGTTTCGCGTGTATTTTCGTAACTCATTTTTCTTTGTTCGATATATAGCATAATTCGCTCTATCCGGGTTCGTTATAATCGGGTTTGACTGTAATGTTTGCCTTCCATAGAAACTGGTAAAGTATCTAACGCATCCGCATCATAACAATCAAGACTACTTCTTAAGCCTATACGCAACTCACCTGCCACCACTGGGCCAAAGGCCAAATCGACGCTACGTTTCAAGGTACAAAAATCCTGAACGGCGAAAATAGAATTGTTTCCTTACCTGCCACAGCAAGCCCATAAGTGAGAGAGAAAGTGAAGATTGCATATTATTTGTATTCATTACAGAGTCGTTTTCTTGAGTCAAGCAATGATGGAAAGGGGTACAGCATGCGCTCTCAATATCCTTCAGGGCGGTCGTCAAGCCTATATTTTTGGCTGTACCCCCGTAAATTCTTCTTTGCCTAGTGCGCGAAAAGGCAGAATTTTATTTGTAAAATGGTCATATGGGCGACCAACCGACAGACTGATGGACTCACTTAGTGACTGACTGACTGCACAAAAATTGGCTCACGTTTCCCTATAGGTACACTGTACGACATCCGAAAAACCCGTGCACGCAGGATGTAACAAAATCTCGCCGGGCAAAGCCAACGTACGGAATTTTCTCCGCCATTGCTGTGCCCCTCTTTCGAGCAAACTTGTGTTCTGAATATAAAAAAACAAAAAAAAAAGATATTTTTCGTGTGACGAACATATAACCAACAAGCGTAATCTCAAATGGTGAAATATTCGGGTATATAAATAAAGAAATCATCAATATCCGGAAACGCAAAGCAAGGAATATCTCCTCTCAGGGCAAGCAGTTGAAAACTCTGACAATGGCCGACGAAAGCAGACGACAAAACGACAAGCACAGCGGACGATAAGTTTCCGGGTCAGCGAAAATACAGAAAAGGGCCAAATTCTGCGCAGAAGGCGATGTCCCGCCATTCTGGGCGCGCCCAGAGCGTTCAAAGAGAGACGCTATGCACATTCCCCGCTGTCTGTACGTTTTCAATCGTCTGCGCTGTCAAATATCCTGACTTGCGACATCCTTAACAGCCCCGTCCATCATCGGTACGGATTACGAGGGCCTTTTCAATCCTTTCGCTTTTATTTCGCTTCACTGGCTCTATGCGTCCCGGTTTTCTTAAGGCTAGCGTTGCTGCTGCATTCCTGTCATCTCGAATCCACCGTGTCCGTTCACAGTCGTCGGCTCCATATTTGACTTGTCATGTCGTTGGTTTCCTTTATTCGAGCAATGTAGGGTGGGCGTTCATGCGGAAATATTTTCCATCAGCGCTAAATTTAACCCTGCCATAGCCGATTCGCCCTGCAACGTATTGGCATAAAATTTCTGGCGACCTGCTTCCCAGCATGCAATATAATGTCAATGCTGTGTGTATTTGAGCTCTTAAAACAAACGTAACAAAATTGACAGCTTCAACGTCCCGGATGTCGAATTGTAGTGCCATCTTACGGGTGAATGAAGTGCGCAGGACGCAGGCGATAATTTGTGAGCCGACTTATTACACGCTATTGCGGTGTCTTATATAGCCAGTGGCCCAGAATGTTCGGTGACACGAAAAAATGTATTCGCTTCTGTTATCTGGTGTGCTAAAAGAAACGAGAAGCTTCGCCCCTGCACCTTAGCCTATATTTCTTAGTGTCGGCATCTGAATCACTGCTCCTTGCTTTCTACCTCTAAGCAAACCAACTGGAACTGTGGCGGTAAGATTGAAAATACATTTTTTATATTCATTTCGCCGACATCTGAGAAAGAAAAATAGGTAGCCCACAATAAAACGGAATAACGGCTTGGCTGTACCAGCCTCGGAATATCGTGCGAAATCAGCATAAATTCGTCCTTATAAACCGTTGCTCGCTACACCATTGCGAGCATGTCTTACTTTGTCAGTGAGAAAAAGCAATACCACATAGCATTCGGCTGCATGTCGCATTCACGCGCGACTCTCTCTTCAAGTAGACACGAACCACGTCGCCACCCTGATCACACTTGAATCCTCGCTAAAACATGCGGCACATCCACAGCCGCTTCACACTTTTCGGGGCGCAAAGAGAAGGCCGGATAAGAAAGGCACGGAGGTTAATTAATCAGAAAACAGTCCGTTCGCCTACCCTACACACGGGAAGTGGGAAAGGAGGGATTTAAGAGAAGGAAATTGATTGATTGTAAGGTTAACGCGCAGACGCAATGCAGGCGATGAGGCGCACCGTGGTGGAGGGCTCAGGATTAATTTTGACCACCTAGGGATCTTTAACGTGCGCCAAAATCAAGTATACACGGGCGTTTTTGCTTTTCGCCTCCATCAGAAAAGCGGCCGTCGCGGCCAGGTATTGAACCGGGCCGCGACGTCGTGCTCAGCAGCGCAACGCCTTAGCCACTGAGCCACCGCGGCGGGTTGAGAGAAGGAAAGTGTATACGCAAAGATGTTGAGTTGAGCTTGAGGAGCGGGAAAAAAAACCCACTAAAGGCAACTACAAATAAAATTACGGCCCCCCTCCCCTCGCGGCAACCCTGGTGTGATGCGACGCTGAGGGGGGGTTCAAGCGCAAGCGGAGGGCAACCGTCGACCGAAAGGCCGCCGGAGAGCGGCACACCGGTTATATGCGTGCGCCCGAAGGAGAGGAGACCGCGGAGAGAGCGAGTACTGCACATGCGCAGCACCGCGCGCAGCGCCGCCCACCGGCGGAGTGAGAGCGCGCTGGGCCGCACACGCTCTCACCTGGGCGCGCGCCGGCGCCAGTGCGTCTGCCGCGGATATGACGCAACACAATCCAACAAAATCCACTTTAATCCAATCCAATCCAATCCTTTCCAAGCCAAGCCAAGCCAAGCCAAGCCAATCGAATCCAATCCAATGCCCATCGCGAGAGAGTGTTCGCTATCGGAGAAGAGAGGGGGAGAGTGGCTGCGGACAACAACGGACGCACGCAGGAATAACAGGGCCGCCGACAAGAGATGCTCTGAGCGTCGCATCTAAAATGGGAACGATAGGGACGCCTAAACAGAACGGTACATTGGGTAAATGGGCGAATGACAGACGGTACACATTGTCCCTACAATCGCATATACAAGCCTTAAAAACGCAGCCTTAGAAAAGGGCCTTAAAAAACGCAGTAAGGCGTTTGTGACCTCTTACGACAGCGATAGGTAATGCTGTCACGTAAAATAGCCTGTGTAGTAAACGAATTTTCCGACCTTCCGGAGTGCGGTTGCATGGTGCTGCATCTGGCATGAAAAGCGGGCACAGTGCAACAGTGTTCATCATATTATCTTTTGGGCCGCCGCTTTCCGTGGGCATGCAGTAATCATCCTCGCCACTTTCACTAAAACGGCCAAGGAAGCGGCCATAGCTTTTGCTGCCAAAACGGGAGAGGTATTCTTGACTACCATCTCTGACTCCCACACCTCCAGCCGAAACTTCCTCACTGGCCACATCTCCCAACCTTCTGCGACAACGAAAAACATTACGACAACTTCATTAGATCTGGTCCCCAGACCGAAAATCCGTCGAAGGGAACGAGGCGGCACCCATCGGTGACCTTGCCTACTCTCACCGGGCTGTGGCCCCAGAAGGGGAACACCTCCACCGCCGAGCAACCTCAAAGCCAGCTCCACTCCACACTTACACCGCAATTTCATTCCCCTACAAAAACGACCACAGTCTGTTCCCATCAGCGGCTCGGGTCGCTTTCGTCATTGGGTTCAGTCCATCGTAACGTTTCAGCCTTGTAAACTCCCACCTCAAACACGATCATGGAATCACTTTCCGGTTCGTACGAACAGATTTGTATTCCCGTAACATCACACTACTAACAAGTATCTTTCCCTGTGAGATTCTAGCCGGGTAGAAAGACGCCCCAAACCTCAGCTTCGCGGCCGTTGAACTCTCCGGACACGCGCAGCCAGAACGAGTTGAATCAACGGGTTGAGTCAGCGGCTCGGGTTGCTTTCGTAATTGAGTTCAGACCATCCCAACTTTTCGGCCTTGCGAACAGGAATTGATCACCATTACTAACGCCCCAGACGACACGGGTTCCGGCACCCAGGTGTCGAGAGTATTGCAAGCAGTGACGGTAGACATGACCCGTCGGATAGGGCTTTTCCCTTTCCCAGCCTCAGGGAACTTCAAGTCATGTCGCTTCCAATAATCTTATCAACCTACCTTCCAGGTCCGTTTTATCCCGGGTAGGAAGCCAGCCTCCACCGGGGAACACTGCCACCAGGGTGATAAGTATACTCGGGTGTGCGAGGATCGGAACCTTGTGTTTCGGGGGGAACACCACTTGTCAGCGTCCCAGTCTCCGCACCACAGACTCATGCATGTTCCTACTAACCAAACACTTGCCAAAATATACGATTGACCAAGTAGTCTCAGTACTTCAGGTAGCGAAAGTTCGGAAGCACTTGCTGAATTATCCAGCGCCCAGAACGCAATCAGGTCCGCTTTTTGCTCCCTCTGAAACGGCGTTCCCCATCGCCACAGCCAAATGGGTGGCCTAGTGAGCGTACCGGTGCAACATGACGTGAGGTCACGTTGCACCGGTAGGCTAACTAGTTATGGCCTAGTAGGCTAACTAGTTATGGCCTAGGGTCATGGCCTAGTTAGCCTACCGGTGCACCAGCGTTTCCGCGGTGGCACCACGTCGAGGTCAAGTGCACCCGCTCAATAACCCTCACGCATTGTAGTAGCTCGATTACAAGCAGTCGCCAGCGCTCCCAGCGGGAGTGTGCCCCCGCGAAAGCATGAGATCAATAAAGGCGACTTTCAACAATCTTATATGCAGCTCACCATTGACACCCCAGCCTCCTTCGATGCTGGATTACAAGGTTCCGTTACAAACCCCTACCTTTGGGTCTTCCCATGGAAAGTCCTGGCCTCCCTTCTCGCTGGCTTCCACGGGTGCGCGACATTCTCCCAGCTGTGCACTCCACCCAACACCCTGCCACCTGTAACTTCTGTCCTGTTGCTTCCAGCCTATCCCACGTTGTACGGGAGGGCCAATGGATCCCTTCTATTACCCCTAATCTCGACGCTCTCTATGAGGAGTAGTTGTAACAACTGACCAGCTCTGAGCTCTCGTACCATCGGAGCCTCTGACGCGGTGGAGGCTCTAACAACAACATACTTATCGCGCAGCTATAAAAAATTTCTGTCCCTTCCAAAAGATAGTTGAGAGGATGGCAATGGCTGTAAATGCGTCCAGCCTTCGCAGAAAGTGCGTTTAGCCCATTGGCAAACGTTCCAAGACCTAAACCACAAACGAAAAACGAACCCACGTGACGACTTTCTGTGCACTAAGTAAACGCATCTACAAACTATCTAAATGTGTACCGATACGTGATAATTATGAGATAAAGGTATGCTATTGTACTCCGTCTTCATCATCGCTGCTTGTTTTGTCTTATCTAGAACCGTTCCTTTTTCGCGATTTTCAAGTAACCGTTTTGACACAATGGAAGCCCGGTTTTATGCACGCGCTGTGCGTCCAGAGATCTTATCAGAGCTGTCCACTCTACCAACCCGTCTATGGGGAAATGCATTAGTTTTAGGACGCCAAGCATTTCATACTCGGGGCTGTGTCCCTCCCTCCCTTGTTGTTGTTATTGTCTGCCGTCTGCACTCTACTGCGCATGCGCATCTCTTCAGCCCCGTCAGCGTTTGGCCTGACGTCAGCGCAGTCCACTATAAAAAAGAAATAGTTAGGCGGCACCTGGTTTCGATCCAACGACTCTCTGGCAGCAGCGGGAGGTATGTGGCGCTTTTCCAACTGCGCTACAAACCGAGACGGGAGCATGTTCTATGAACACGCCTTATGTACTTCACTCATTCAAACTACGTCAACAAGCTACTGATACAACGAAGGCACGCGAAGCTAACCGTCAACAGAAACGACGAACTGAAAAGTTTATAGGAGGATGTTGAATTTCCCGTGGGAATGCTGTGGCGGGAAGCGCCACGCGCCTTGCAGCTCAACCAGAGAAGAGGACGAAGAGGGAGGGCAGCGGGGTAGGAGCGTGAGCACGCAATAAAGAAAGACGAGAACCAGGAGGTGTTCGATCAGGTAACGCGGGTGTTGGTCTTTTCGCTGCCTCTACATTTCTCTACGTTTCTCTACATTGCTCTGTCGCTACATGGGGGTTCCCACTACGTTCCCATTCGTGCTCCGATAAACGAACCAACATAACGACAACACAATGGAACCTACACGGAACCCCCATGATGCTTCGCATCCTCCTCATTGTTCCGCACGGGAAGATGGTGTAATTTTTTGACAGGATGCCACTGGCCCCACAAAGAAAGCTTTTGCTTTACAGTGTTTGGTTCTCTCTGCATGCCCCAAACATACTTCACTGGCCACAGACGCTCCGATCGCGTACCTGCCAAACACAGATCTTGACCAGACACCGCAAATGTCTGAACGCATCCGTGCGCCTCAACTTCTCCAGCATCATTACAATCTTCACTATCGTCGCTACCGCGTTCCCCTTAATGTGGTGACAATGAAAAGTACCTTATTTCGCCGTTACGCATCACTGAGCCATTATGCTCATGGCAAGCTACTCAAGGTTCTGAGTCTCGATGAGCATCTACCGGGTGCGCAGGCCTGACTTAATTTTTTGAAACTGTATGCCCACTCAAAATTTCACTGCCATTGTATTGTGCGCTCAGCACACCTGCGAGTGCCAAGCAGGCCACTACGCCCGCATTGCTTCTTTCATGTAGACAGAACACTGAGCCAGGCACCAACTAACTTAAACCAATATGCGTTTAAAACCCTATTTTTACGTTCTATTGACATGTTTTAGATTACACGGTTTCAGCACGGTTAGATAACACGGTTTGGGCGCTTTTTGAAAAATCAAAAGTATATTTCGAATACGCCTGTTTTCGAGTGATGGTACCTGCATTTTTTTCCGTCCCTGTGTGTATTACACCAAGAGGGACACCTTGCTTATGCCTTGTCAGTGTTAACGAATGTATACTCTGCACCCAGCCTACGAGCTCAGGTTGTTCAGAAAATGTTTTCTTTACCTTCTTTGTTCACGCCCTAGTCTTGTATATTTCTATGCAGTTATTTTCAGTCACGTTTCATTACCTACCCTACCTTGTATCCTGTCAGTTTCTACGCCATTTATTTATTTATTTATTTATTTATTTATTTATTTATTTATTTATTTATTTATTTATTTATTTATTTATTTATTTATTTATTTATTTATTTATTTATTTATTTATTTATTTATTTATTTATTTATTTATTTATTTATTTATTTATTTATTTATTTATTTATTTATTTATTTATTTATTTATTTATTTATTTATTTATTTATTTATTTATTTATTTATTTATTTATTTATTTATTTATTTAAATAAATAAATAAATACTCTCAAAGCCCGACAACGTTGCAGAGAAGAGTGGTCAAAAATTCACCAAACATTAGTTACAGCCGTTTTGAATTATGTAGGGTCTGGAATGCTGGTGATGCACGCTCGGAGGTGGTTCCAGTCATCATAGGTCTTGGGCGTGAACGAGTAAAAATGTGGGTTCGCGCAACAGTTAGGAACCCCTACCTTGTACCGGTGATCATTACGTGCGGAGGTATAAGATGGAGCCGAAATGAGAACCGTGTTTAGGATCAGGTTAGACTAAAAATTAGATCGAGCAAACTCGAGGAAGAGTGACACGTGTAGGTTCCTTCACTAGTTAGGTTAAGTGAAAGTCATTACAAATATAAAGAAAACAAATTTCCTCTACGTGTGCGGGAGTTACCATGGTTATCACCACTGGTCCACCAGACATCTGGAAAATTAAAATCGGCTAATAGAAAATTAGGGGCAGCAGGGTAACCAACAACAGTATTTTTAAAGCATCGTACAACATGTGCTAAAAATCGGATGGCGAGGTCGGTGGACGGTAGCCGGACACAAAATAATGTCATTGGGACCGAAAGGTACGTAAGCGCCAACTATTTCTAAAGAGTGCCCTATAGGTACAAGATGCGAGTGCAAATTAACAGGAACACTAATCAGAACACCTCCTATTGCTTCGGTCAGACCTGTAAAGCATATATTACACATAAGTGTGAAACACTTCACTATCGGGAATCTTGCTGGACAGCCACGCTTCCGGGACCACAACAATTTTAGCATCACAGTCGTCAATTACTTAGACAGTTCATCACTCATGCTTATTACGCATCACATTGTGAGTAAGCCTGAAAAAAACCTTATGTTCCACCAAAGTGGGACTGCTATTGCGGGATTGCGATGACGTGGTTGTGCTGGGGTTTGGTTGATAAGCAGGGTTATTGATCGCCGATGCAGATTCAGTTCTGGGGTTGATTTCAGAGACACTGCCTTTTTTAGTGCAATAAAACGTTCCTTACCGATTACGAAGTTGTTATAACGTAAGTACTGTTGCCCACAAGCTTTCCCAAAGTCGAGAAGCTTTTTCCTCGTGTTTCTAGTTGCGTTACAGAAGTCTTCACGGATGGTAATTCCCGTTGATTCTAGTTTGCCTTTCTGCGCAAAAATGGTGTACTTTACTTTGAACGACAAGAGCTTTACTGCTATTGGTCTTGATTTATGTCGCAGAAAAGTTCGCAGCCGACGTGCACTTCCGATGTGCCCTTCGTCATGCACACTATCCATCACCCAAGAAGGCCAGCGCTGGTTGCGATCACTTGCAATAAAGAAATAAATTGTATCAAGCTATGCATCTTAGCCGGGCTAACATCGCCAACTTCATCCATTCATTCCCCGCCTTTTTATCTATACCCCTAAAACAGTCGGTAATAGACGAGGGCAATAATAGACGCGCACTTCCTTTATTTGCGTATCTGCTATTTTCGCAGCAAATTAGCGCGCAGTTTTTTTTTGTATGGTGGCCGCCTCGTAAGCGGGTAATTAACTTTTGCAATCACGCACCGACACACGCCCAAACATGTCCGCACACGCACGGAAGAAGGGACATGTCGAAGTCATGGGCCTTTGAAGAATATTGCTGCCGAATAATTAATTAGAGCACGGCTTTCATGGAAGTCTATTGCAGCGTTTAACATGTTGACTACCCATATCTTAGATCCGAACTCTTTGCTGTGAAACGTGTCGTGCAACCCGGACCTCTCGCGTGGCAACGCCGAGGTACGTTCTTTTGGTTGCCTTTTTTCTTCGGGAAGTATGCAAAGTACCAGGACGCGGGTGGGCGTGGTCGTCATTTTCTGTCGTCGCCAGGATCGCTGTGACCGATGTGGGCGTGGCATCGCGACGACTTGCGCGCCTCGCTGCTTCGTGAATAATGCCCCCGGTCGGCATCGCCGTCTTTGCATTTACTAGGCTGAAGTTTCGAGCTCCGCGTACGCCGACATCGCCAAGCTGGGAGTAATTAATTAGCTCCTTCTATATGGCGACCTCGAAAATGGCGGTAATAAAACTTGGAACCACAGTGATGTTTGAGTACTTCAGCAATAGTCTCGGCAGCGAGCTTTGCGTTGTGCAACATTCAAGCTCCGGTTGCTTTGCAGCAGGTGTCGACCAGATCAACAGCAGTCATGCGAATTAACTATTGCTATCTGGTGTTTGTAAACCCGTATAAGAGCTGTTCTCGAGGACATTTCGGTGCACTTGAGTTGTTTAGAATCTAACCATTCAGTTTGAATACACCAGTGCAATGTTCCGTTCGGAGACAGGTGCAAGCCCACCACGTCCGCTGCGATTGAGCACATTAATTTAACGCTGGATATGCGGCTGCCCGCCCTTAAACCGAACTAGAGGCTATCAAGCCACTTCTATTTACAAAAGTAATGCGCAGAGTTGAGCTGACAGAACATTCAGTAAAAAAGATGGAGCGCTTCGCAAAAAAATTAGCAGTGGCTTAGCTCGGCTATGCCAGGATATACGTAGCGTGGGCTAAGGTTCAGCTGATTATTCTTAGGTTTCCTGGTTGTCTAGGATTAGCTGATTATCATGCTTACTGCTGCTAAAACGATTTTAAATTTAATCCAGTCTGGTCCAGTCCAGTCACTGCTCCTCGCCCTTGCGCAGCACGGCTCTCCAGGAGCCCCGCGAAACGGCTATCAAGCGGCTCCGGGCAGCGTCAGACTTGGCTGGTGCGCAACGGAGGCGCACAGCTGGGCACGCGGCCGGCACTAGTGCGTCTGCCGCGGCTATGGCGTCACTCCTCTGGAATGCGCAGACCGGCGAATGTGCAGACCCAATTCTCTACACACCTGTTCTCCAATTGGATTGGATTTTCAATCCAATCCAATCCAATTTAATTCAATCCAAAGCCAATCCAATGCTTCTCGTGCTTGCGCAGCACGGCCCTTCAAGGTACACGCGAAACTGCTCAACCTCGGCCAGTGTAACTTACACTACAAAAAGAAGCTTCAACCAGCTGGAACTTTAATCCTGGCTGGGCGCTCCAATACAGCTGATCCTACCCCTAGGGTAGTCAGGCTGAACAGCGGTATTATTTTAGCAGTTGCTCCAAAGAATAGAGGGAGTGTTCCAAGCTAACCAAGAGATGGCGCTGGGTGCTTACAGGAAGTTCCGGGCGTGTAGATATCTGTGAAGATAATGTCGCTTCGTCAGGATGAGCTTCCCTTGGTCCAGCTTCCCTAGTAATTCACGAATAGTGGTAACCCATTCTCCAAGAGTAGATGACGGTAACAACGTCACAAATAACTTTGTGACGTCAATCGTGCTATCGCAACACCGACCACTGGTCACTCGTGCAGCGGCAATTCCGCTACGAGTTCACATGACTCTCATGTAGAGAATAAATGTACGAAAAGGAACATCGATGACGTTTCGTTTTCGCGGTGGGGGATTAGGAAGTGGTTTCAAATAAGTAATGCTGGAAGCGCGCTAACTATTTACCTTGCGATGTTTGCACTGCATTGGTTGGAGTACTTTACATGGACTGTATCAGGCTTAAAATCTCCAAGCAATGGCGGCGTTCCACTTGTAGCGTATGGTTTCACTATGTATAAAATCGACATTGTAGGCCTAAGTTATGACTCATTTTCTGAAAATCCGAGCAAGTCATTGCAGTCCGCGCGGAGTGCTGAGAGGTGAGGTTGCATCTGTACTAACACTAATTCCCAAATAAAACAGTACAGAGGTCACGGACGCGCTCTCTTGCAAAGTTTTTACAAAAAAAGTTCCAATCAGCTAGTAGGGATCACCGCTTGAAGTGTATTCTGTAGGAATGATAGCTTGAACTGTATGAAGAGGTTTTTTTTCTTTGTTTCTGAAGTTGCTTCAGCTTCTTTCTAGACACAAGCTGTTGCCGCTTTCAGCGAAAGTTTGAGCCGCCCCGTGTGGTCTTTTTCACATTTTCTTGTTTTTGCTGTGCCTTTCAATGATTAAGCATCGCATTCTCATTATTAGGTATTTACTGCTTCTTTTTTTATTTTTTCATAATACAAGATTTCGGCGCCGATCGGCATCATATATGAGCTATGAAGCTCCGAGAACTGTGTTTTACTTTTCATTCGAAATAATTACCTCACAAAGAGAGTTTCAATTCAAACTTGCACCGTTTTGCGTTATTTAAGGTAATTTTTCTCAAGCCCTAAAAAAATACTTTCAACGGAATAAAAACAAATAAAACTGCAGGGCCTGACTTGACGTGATAATTAGGGCGGGAAGCCTGCATTTGAAAAGAGAAGAAAAAACAGCCGCCATTTGCTTTTGCCCGAGCTCCTTTTTTTTCTAATGTGGTAAACGCACCGTGCTTCAAAATGCAGAGTTAGAGTCGCTTTTTCTGGTGCTAACGCTCTGGCGTCGCATTCCAGTAATCATAACCTATTTTTTTCGCGTCCCGTAATTCATTTATTAAAAGTGTTTTCATACCTATTCGACGCGCCCTTATTGTCATAAAGGTGGCTTGCTATTGTTAAGTCTGTATCAGTCTGGGCCTCAACCCAAGATCACGTTTAATTAAAGTTTTGCATCGAGCTGAAATTTCCGCGACTGTGCCTATCGCAGAACTTAACGTCGCTTGGAGGAACAAATGCGAAAAAAGGCGCGTAAATACCCTGTCTAACGAGCAGTATCGTCAGTGAAGCAGCCCCACAGTCTTTGTGCGCAACTAGGACCCTTGGCATCAGTGGCTCCCAAAAAACAAGCTTGACAAACTTTCGACATCGGTGGTGATGAAAGCCCACCCACATAGTCCTCACTTTTTCGAGGAAGCAGTTACTTTAAAAAGACTGCGTCAACGCTGTCAGTACAACAATGCAGGGGTACATTTTGTGTTACACGGTTTCTGTGAATCCACGTCATTGTGGCATGCTATTCGTCTACTGATCCAACGCGTGTGCGTTGAGATCAAAGAACCGAGGATTACGTCAGTGGCGCGTTAACGGGAAAGTTCAATAGGAAGGTAATGATATGGTAAACAGGTTGGAGGGACAAACTTTGCACGCAACTTTTCTTTTGCTACGTTCAGTAGCGTCACTTTATTATTGCGAGGTTCTGATGCTGTGGCGCTAATCTCTTACCCTTGTTTGATTGCGAGCTGATGCCGAGGCTTTTAGGCAGATTTAATTACACAGAGCAAGGTTCAGACACGAGTCGTATCTCGAATCTTATTTTTTTTTTACTTTGAGTACAGTGTGACTCAGTTTTGGAGCTAGTGTTTTTGTTACTGGCCCGTTATTTTACAAGTTTTGATAAAGATCGCTAAGTCATTAAATCCAACAAAATGATGTCACGCCCAACGATTGATCTTTCATACAGGGAATGGCACGGCAAGTGCTGCAATTTAATGTGCGTAGTTTCCATTGGGCCCCACAATGTTTTTTGTTTGTTTTTTGCAAGTGAGGAGTTTACGAGAGAAATTACGTATGCAATCCACAGCTTGAAATGTGTGACACTACTACTGTGCAATTAAAGAAACTTCTCAAACCCGGGCATTTATACGAGATAAAATACATTCGTCCCATGAATTTGTAAATAACATCCTATCTTTCTCTCCTCGCTTCAGGAACAACGCTTCAGTGTGCATAAGGGCCACCTCGCGTCCACTTTTTCCCCATTTACGTCCTTGTTTACAATGTCGGCAATTTTCATAAGTGGGTGGTAAGCTTATTTGTTCTTTGCCAGAAATTTCTCTTGTTATACCTGTCACGTAAAGCAGGGAGTGAAAACGTTTATACATCATTTTAGTTAATCACGAAATTTGTGACTACGGTTAACTTTGCACTCACTGTGCACGTGGAACCACACCCTAAATTTCAAACTAAAAAAGACCAAGGCTTCGCATAGTTTACCCTAGACAAGAATATAAATCTTTCACTTTGATAAAACATACTAGTTGCCAACTAGTTAGATGTCCCATCATGAAGGTAATTTTCAGAAGGTGGTTAAGTAATAGCTTGCCGACGAAGCATTCAGCTACGGTCGATGTCTTCAGAGGAATCGATTCAAAGACACCTTACCGCCGTCCTGTTTATCTTGAGAAATATTTTCGACAATCATTCAGAATCAAAGGAACTACGATAATGTTATAACATTTATTTGCAAAGATTTCTTTTCAAGGTCTTTGCCACTACTAGATAAATTTTGACTACTACTGCAAGCAAACGGGTGACAAACAACAAACAGCTTGTACGAAAAAAGCTACAGAAGAGCGACTCTCCGTATGTTTACCGACGTGACGAGTGTAGCCCCTTTTACACCTATTGATCCAAGCATACAAAAATGCCGTTTTCCGTTCGCAGTGATCCAAGCCGGAGCGTTTCTTTCTAGAAAACTTTTCCGTGTACAAGAGCAAACATCGACTTTCCCAACGCCCACTCTGTAAACACGGTGAGAGAGAAATTTCAGCAGTACACGTCTTCTTCGAGCCGTTGATGAAACAGGAAAAATCAAAGCAAAGCAAATCGTACATTTGGCCAGCTAGAATCGATGCAACGGTGAGTTCGTACTCTGCAGCTCAGCCGGGAGAAGCAGACGAAGTGACGAAGAGAACCAGACCCACCATCCGAATCTGCAGCCTTTGTGTCAAAGAAGCCTCAGGGAACCTCCTAACGGTACACTGATTGAAAATGCACAGTACAGTTTCATAAATACAGTGACAACACCAATAACAAACATCCCAAACTTTCCGCCTTAAACAGAAATCAAATCGCAAAGGTTTACCCCTCCAGAAACAATCCGGAGTTAACGGACGGCCTTCAGGATGGATCCCTGCGTCCTATTTTTGCTGTGACTGCCCGAGTTTATTTTATTTTAGATGCAAAGCATCTCTTGCTCTCGGCTCCGTCGTCCGTCGTCCGTCCATCCACCGGCCCAGGAAGACACCGGCAACACTGCCGCTCCAGGAGCCCTTTAAGGAGAAGCGTGCTCGTCTCGTGCCGGCCCAGGAAGACACCGGCGCGACTGTCATTCCAGCATCTCATGGTCGGGGCTATGTGCCTCCCTTGTTGTGGCGCCGTCCGCACCCCCACGGCGCATGCTCGGCTCATCTCGGGCCGGCCCAGGAAGACACCGGTAACACTGTCGCTCCAGGAGCCATTAAGGGGTACGACACCACCGGGCGTTCAACAAGCCGAGCATGCGCAGTGGGGGGTGCGGACGGCGCAACAACGACAATGGAGGGACATAGCCCCGTCGCATCTAATAAAATTACACCATCTTCGCGGAGGGGAACCCTGAGTAGTATGCGAAACAGACATGGGTTTAATGCAATTTTCCATTTCGTAGTTCCGGTAAGTGAAAAGTGCTATAGTTACAATGGAAACCAAACTGTAAATATAACGGTAGCTACGTACCTCAACCTAACGGAAACGACGAACTGAAAACTAATGGGCACTTGAATCGACCCCATGGCTGCTTTGCATACTACTCAGGGTTCCCCCACGGGAAGATGGTGTAATTTTTTTGTCGAAGCTTTTTCATTTGTCAGAATAAACATGCACTGCCAACTATCCTCTTTAATTCCTTCACTGAGAACTAGGATGCACAGTAAAAATTAGCCGCTGGTTGGCTTCACCGGAATGCTTCGAAACGACCATTCAGTGCGGCCAAACACGAGAATTTGGCGAATGACGCGTCCCAGCACGCGATTTCAGTAAGAAATATAATCTATAGGTCTCCTCGATATGGCCACACTTTATGCACCAGTTGAGGCGGTGCAGCACTCCCGCACTCAATTTGCCAGTGCAACTAGCGCCACCTGCACTTCAGCCCTCGATTTGACGCTGTGCTGCACGGGTTCTTCTACACTTCTGCACTAGCCTATGTGCGAGTTCTCGTCTCGTGCAAGGTGCAGCGTGCTTTGGCGCGTTTTTTTTTGTGCGCATCGTAGCAGACGGCTCCAGCATGATACTTGTGTCAGTAAACGGAGTGGAAACGACAGCGTTTCCCGTTTTAGCCGAGAATGGTCGTCACGTGCAATAAGATAGTGAATTTGTGTACGAACACAAGGTGAGTTCAGGGTGATGCTATTTCCGAAAAAAAAAAACGCCAGCGCGCAAATACAGACCGCAGCGGACGACTTTTGTGCACTTCTGCCCTCGATTCTGCCGCTGCATGGAAAGCGCTAGTTTACGGTACCCTCGCACTGAAAGAACTGGCGCTGCACTCGCACGACACATTGGTGAACTACTGCACAAATTGCAGCCAAATCGAGGAGACCTATACCCCGTTTAATCACGCGCACTGGTCGTTTAGAAGCGTTGCGGTGAAGCTGAGCTACGGTGATTTCTTAGAGTGTACGAAGGCGAAAATTGGCGCAGCTTGAACTAGCGGTTCAAGGCTGGAGAAACCGAAGCGCTGGCAACCCCACCTAGCTTATTATTGTTTCGGATAAGGTAATTCGTGGCCATGCTTGGACACTCCGCCAGGTGTTCTGTGGGGTTATGCTTCGAGACTCGGTCAAGTTTACTTCGTGGTGTCGTCGTCGTTAGCTCTCCGAACAGCAATGAACGCTGGGTTAATAAAGTATGTACAATGTACGCGGGCTCGTAACTCCCGATCTTCTGCAAATTGCTGACGTTTCGTCGCAGCGTCACCGGCACGTTATTTGGTATTGGACCGAAGTTGCCGTATCCGTTCTCGTGTAGCGGCGCGGCGGCCTTCACCCCACGGGTCCACTTCTTCGGGAGGGACGCCCTCCTTCAGCGCACCATCTCTCCCTCCATCGGAGACCCGGATGCTGCGCCTCACATGGATTTCCGAGCTTGCCGCTGAAAGTTCTCCATTACTGGCAGGCCCGGGTCGTTTTCTCCGCAGGCTTTCACATCTCTTTTAAAGTGGACCGCGCACGCGCAAGAACTCGCGGCAACCGGCTTCGCTACTCGGCGTCTGTAGCGCGAGCATTTCTGTGCTTCCCACTTGAGGTGCGAACACACGTGAACTGGCGAGACGTAGAGCACGCCACGAACTTTGGGTAGCGTGTTCTCGACGGTCAAGCGTGCCGACGCGCGCGTAATTATAATGACGTCATAGCTAGGCAAGGCTTGGGTCAGCCTACGCGGCTGCGCGAAGGTTGTGCCGTGCGCCCCGCACAGGAGAGGGTTTTGTTTTGTGTTTCTTTGCTAACGCCAAGGGACCAAGCTGAAGCTTAAACTGCTCTGCTGTTAAAATTGGGTCATGTGGAACGCGAAATCTCCGTAAAGCAGAACTATGCCGATGCAAGGAAGATAAATTGAAGGGATAGGCGGCTGACAAAGAGGTTAAGATGAGTACGTTACGCGGTCACGTACAGCGTGCACATCCAGAGGACTGCCAAAGAAAATTCGACAATTGAACACGCACACGCAAGCACACACACACACACACACACGCACACGCACGCACACACATACACGCACACACGCACACACAGGATACCACCGCTTCTCGGCGTGAGCCCGGCAATGTTTGCCTTTGTTGAACATCACCTCGTTCCAGAAAGCCAGGGGACTTCAAATTTGTCTGAGGTTCCACCGCCTAACCGTGTACTTGATGACTTTCTTAGTTATTGAGAAATAGTAACTTTTAACCACAAATGTTCCATGGGGTGTTGCGCCAAAATGGGGCAGGCAACCGAGGATCCCACTGTTTAGAAACGCTTTTTCAGACGCCGTGAGGGCGCAAAAAAGTAGAGGTGAAGGAAGAAAAAGCACGTAGTTTTCTAGACAGCATTGTTGTAGAGGACGATGTACCCAGAGCTATGCCCGCGAGTGTGAATTTGCAGGTAATGGATGCGAGAAAGACTGCACTACGGACCGGGAAGGAGTCCTCGTTCTCGAGGTAGCGCCATTTGTTTGCGTAAAGACGCTTTCAAGCAGCGTTACCCTCTACCCTGAGGCTAAGGCTTGCGTGGAGACGTTAATTATGTAAATAGGGCTTTCCAAGCTTGCCGCGTATAGGTTGTATTTCCTGGCGTGGTGTGGATGCCGGCAACAATGTGTGTGCGCCGCCATGCCGGAGTCTGCGCATCCCCGTCGCAAAGGCGATGTCGTATGCACGGCCAGTGCGCAGAGTTTGTGCGGAGAGCCGGAGCAGCGCTATTATGTCCCACCAAGTTCAAGAGCGTTACATAAACATCAAGTTGTGTTTTGCGCAGCATCCTACAGACTACGCATGACACGAGTGAAATCTTGAGCACAGGTCAGCTGATTGCCAGCTGCCGTGTATTGGTATCGGCCACAAATCGCTCAGCTTTCGGCGAGCCGCTACCCCTTGATGCTCTATTTTGTTTGTAAGTTAGTTTTTACGTAAATATGCTTCTTTCGTGTACAATGCGAATATTATCATTGTTTATGAGAAAATTGGCATGGTTGAAATATCGTGATACATTGAACTACGAATAACGGAGCGCGTGGCTTTCATTACATGCCGAATCCTGGCAGCGAGCCGCGTATTTGTACTACGAACAAGTTACTAGAGTGCTTGTGCAACCTTGGTATTGAAAGACTTTTGTTCGGCGTGGGAGCACTTTGGTTCATTGTTTTTCTATTCGTGTAAGCATACCCACTTTGGCGGTTGGCCAGGATGGGGAGCTTTTTTAAGTTTGTCTTCTAGGTGCGTTCGGCGCCCGCTCGCGCTATCTAACCTCGTTGCTTCACTAACTGATAACGGCGCACGAAGCTCTATTTTTTTGTTTCGTGCCGAGCGCCCGACAAACCATGGAAAGACGACGTTCTTTGCATGCTACGGTTGGCCACGAATCATCGTAACATGATCGTACAGCGCATTCGAGGCCCGTCGCCAGAATACCCGGCATGCACTAGGAGCCACGCACTCCATTGTTTTATTTCAATATATCGCGATATTACGTAACACTCCACACACAAGAACATGTTATTTTCTGAATAAATCGTCGGATATCGCGCGTTGCTTACTTGTGCCGGTTATTTCTGCGTCGTAATTTAATTGCGGCAGACAGCCATAAAGTAGCGCTTTTTTGTTTGTTATTCCCAGCTTTCAAGTATTTTTTTTTTGCATGTCTGTCTCAGTCTATGCGACGCTCAAGCAAGCGACACTGGTCATTGAACATAAATGTTAGCAGTGCGGTCACTGAATTAGGCCAGACGATCTTCATTAGTTTTCAAGTTTTATGGGACAACTGGACTGTTATGTTCAACTGTTAGCGTCTTTGTGCTATCCTAAACAATGACATTGTTCGTTTACACATCGTAGATACAGGCCACGCACGTATTCGTCTGGAATGATTTGCATTGAGGTAAACATTCATGGCGTCTATATATTTAAGACGTTCCAGGGCTTAAACGCTGTTTCGTCCGCCTTTTTTTGGCGACTAAAACACGCTTTTTATTGCCTAGAAACCCCGTTCCTGGTCAATATAAAAACCACCTGGATAGGTAACGGGCATTAAAATAACTCAAAACTGTTTATACTAAAGGAAAAAAGTTTGTAACAGAAATTTATACCTGGATTGTGACCCTGACGTAGCCATTTAATAAAGTTTTCGGGCAAAGCATAACATACTGGCAAAAATATTTTACGTGCGCCAGATAAAAAATATGCAAATTCCAAGGCACCTATTTGCATTTACTACGGACAGATGACATTATAAAAACGAAGACGTGCGTACAAAGCAAACATTAACATTACACAATTTAACGGCGCAAGTCCTGCGGCATTTTCGTCGACCTCAGTACGGAAAGGATGACAGCGAACTTGTACAATCACACCGGTAATTTGTTTCCTAGTATATGTACATACGGCATACGCAGAATCTTACCTTTTACATCGCTGAAGGTCGCGGCCGTGGTAAGTATCCAGATAAGCCAGAGGGTAGAGGTTGTTTGCCGGGACGACGACATCACCGCCCACAAATCCTGGTTCCGCGGCAGAAGGTATCCGCACTGATCTGTTCCGGCCACACGAAGAAGTAAAACCAACTCCACGAAGCACAAATTACCGGAGTTCCACAAACACCCAAGTAGCCGCTACGGTACGTCACTTGTGGTACACGAACACTTCACAGCTCTCAGCGAAGAAGAATTTACACTTGACGACGAAACAGCTCTTGAAGAACCTCTCCAGACAAAGTGCTCATCAGATAAAGAGGGAGCGTCAGCCGTCTCCTGCTGTTAATAGCACGAGTCGAAATTCCTTACCGAAGTATAGTCTGAAAACCGCACTCGAAAGCTTAAAGACGTCGTGGAAGATATATTCAGCAGTGTACGAGGCCAGGAAAGCACATACGGGTGTATCTTTTATACCACAAAGAAACACATTTAGGTGGCAAGGAATCCGTTATCGGCACACGTCTTCGTTTTAGTCCAGTAAATTCAGCGTCCCATCGTTGAAATCACGACACGGCACTGCAGATGAGGAAAATCCCTTTACGAGCAAAGAGGGCGTTGGGGCCGACGTTAGCGTACCAGGTGTGTCGCTCGCGGCGGTTGTAATAAATTTATGTTGAGCGTCGTTGATTTTCGACTAAGTTGACTAGTACAGCTTTGACTTTGAAAGTTTTTCTAACTACTGACACAGCACAATTCACAGCACACGAATCTTCGGGGACGCTATCAAACACACATAAAACGGGCTATTCAAAAGGAACTTTCCTAAATGCTACGACTGTCACACAAGGGCACCATCACTTAAATCGACACAACCTCAAGTCACACATGCAGATAGCAGAAAAAACGTGATTGTTGACGCTGTCAGGGCTACACAGAAAACATCTTCGCTGCCCGAAATCACTAAAAGTCACACAAGTGCAACTTTTAAACTGCCAGGTTTTGTTCACAGAAGGAAAATTCCGCACGAAATTGTCAATGCTTGGAGCACTCGAAGCAGGTAATCATTCAGTCGACACCAACACGCGTTCTTGCTTTTTCGGCAGTCGAAAACACTGCCGGCCACTCCAACCAATCAGTGTGGTTCTAGCGAACAGCAGCGCCAGGGAGTGTCACCTCTCACTTGGCGAAAACGCCGGGCATGACGCCGACGAAATCCACGCACAAAAATAGAGCAAGCAGCGCGCAGACGACCGACGCAGACGACGGGGAGCAGACGACAAAAGGGGAGAAGCGACGACGCTCTCGTTCGCGAGAGCACTGGGGGCGCTGCGAGAGCGAGTAACAGTGCGGTATCGGGCAGCTAGGGAAAGAGGTGGGAGCCGAAGGGAGCTAGGGAACGGGGGAGTGGAGAAAGAAGGGAGGGCGCATGCGCATAGTTGTCGACGAGGGAGCGATGGGCGGAACGGCGAGTGCCAGAGAGCAATGACGACGTCACCGTGGACAGAGAGGGAGCGGTGATGAGACGCGGAAATTCGGCTTCGCAAGAGGTTCCGGCAACGGAGGCATCCGGAACTGAGAAAGCCCGCTGAGAAGGAAGGATCCCGGGTCACGTCGTTAGTTCCCCATTCTGCAGAAAATGGGGAAACCGGGACTCGGGCGAGGCTCTGCTTTTTTTTTCTCCAGAGGCAGCATTAGAATACCCCCAGTCAATTTCTTTCGTGGCTGACCAAAGCTGCGGAATATGACGCTGGATGTGTCGATCAGCTTTGGATGTCAGTACTCTGGAAGAATGCCGTGAAACTAGCATGAAAATAGTATCAAGCGATTGTTTTACCTTGAAGGGTAAGACAAAAAAAAAAACGAATGAAATCTTATTTGTATGCGGCAAATACAGATTTGGGGGAGATTGAAGTGTACTCACGGGGAACCGTATTCACCATCATTGTTCTTGTGACGTGAGCTATAATTAAATGCTGGAGAAATTTGCAATAACGCGAGCCTTTGTTTCGATATCAAGGAAATACTGGGGCAGGCTGCTTGCAGGTTATTCAGCTTATGTATGTGAACAAGAAAGGTTCGTCGAAAACCTTTAATCGTTTATAATAACCGTTTTGCGTCGCGCTTGTCATACTTGGCGGGAAAAAATATTTTAGAAATTCCTGATTGAGAATTGTAAGACAGTGAGCTGAATGATTGTGGTAGATAACACAACCAATCTACATCTGGACTATGAGGCGCGCCGTAGTGGAAGGATTCAAATCAATTTTTGCCACCGGGGATCTTTCGAGGAGCCATGCAGACGAGATACAAGTTTGGTTTATTCGAAATATTGCTTCATCAGAATCATACTGTCACCACTTTGAACGTAAACTTCGCTCAAATAAGCTGTATAATAAGGGAAAAAGAAATGATGATGCGACCCACTAGCTCATTCCCCGCACTAGAACTAATTAATGACGTAATACGCCCAGCTGCGCGATTGGCTGAGGCCGGCAAAGTAAAAGTAAGTTAGGCAGGACTTATACACCTGCAGAAAGAGCTGTTTTCGCTTAACTGTAAAGCACATTAGCAAGTTAGGCAGGACTTATACACCTGCAGAAAGAGCTGTTTTCGCTTAACTGTAAAGCACATTCTGTAACTGTAAGCACGCTTAACTGTAAAGCACAGCTGTATAATTAGGGAAAAAGAAATGATGATGCGACCCACTAGCTCATTCCCCGCACTAGAACTAATTAATGACGTAAAACGCCCAGCTGCGCGATTGGCTGAGGCCGGCAAAGTAAAAGCAAGTTAGGCAGGACTTATACACCTGCAGAAAGAGCTGTTTTCGCTTAACTTTAAAGCACATTCATTTTATAGCAGTAAGAATGGTGGGGTTGGTGGGGTAAATAAGGGAATTTACGAAAGTACACGTAAACATAAAAGTACCAGTGCGCATTGCTGCTGTTGGTGCTGCCCGCACGATGCTTGTTATAGCTGCACTGCAGTCGGGCGCTTTGGTGTTGTCTCCCACGACACTGGCAGATTGGCGTAAGTGGCATTGTCTTATGTTACTTTGTTTGTCCAGCGTGCACAATATTTCACGAAACGATGTCTTCCAACCGCAACAAAGACAAGCCAGGTGAAAATGAAATAAGGAACAATGGAAGGGTAGACAGCGCTCCTGCACAGTATGATAGCGCCACCTTGGAGGACTGACAGTAAACTAAACGTTCCGGAGTCCGTTGCAGATAAAACGGCGTACTAACGTTCGCTTGAAGGCCTGTTTTTGTTGCGCCATCGCAGATGTCCCGATATACACCACTTGGCGGGAGAATCAACATTTGATCTCAAATTGATAATTTCTCAGTGCATAAAACATTGTTAGTAGCCAGACAAGCACTGGGGCAACTATAAAACACCAAATCTTTCAAATATAACATTTTTTTTTTATTTTGTCTGCATGGCTCCATCAACGTGTGCCGAAATCTCGACACACGCGCGTTTTCGCTCTTCGCTTTCAGCAAAAAACCAGCCACCGCGGCCGGGATCGACCTGTAGGATAGCGAATGAGAATTACAGTAAACCCCCCAATATACGGCTTCCTCGAGACCGTGAAAATGCGTCGTATATGGCGGGCGTCGTAAAATCTGAACAAGAATCGCGCTTATAAATAGACTCGCATGACGGATTTGCGAAAAACTTCAATATAAACTACGAAATAATGCATTGCAGAACTAGGAAACTCAAATGACTAAAAAACGTAAATGCGAAAAGAATCATGCAGGGCAGGTGCCCATCACGGTGTATTAATACAAACGTTGTACCGCAGTCCACTGCCGCGATTTACGCCAGCCAATGCGAATCATGGCACACACGATCATGGCAAACACATATTGGAAGCCTAAGGCTGTCAGAGTAATTTCGTTGGTGGCTCACTGCTCAGTGGAATTAATTAATACCTGCCGCACACTACGAACCGCTGTGCAATAAGAGGAGACGCCTGTGGCGAGATGGGGAAAGGATTCTGCAGCGGAGCCGGCTGCTGCCAGAGGGGAGAGAAACTACAGATGAGACGGAGAAGAAAGCTATGTAGCAGAGAACCATTAAGCGGGCTCAAGGTCCGCGAAACACGCGCCAGCGGCACTCATTTCTATTGGGTTGTAGGATAACGCGGGTCAGGCATGGCATCTCGTCGGATAACCGAGGTCTCTTAATTCATTGTTTCTACGGAGACTTCGCCAGGAGCCGACTAGTCCGTCGTAAAATCCGGGTTGTCGTAAAACCTGCGAATATATGACTGGTTTTCCACTTATTTTGAAAGGGTCACTGATACTTCTACGTATATTTACGTTGATCGTCATGTGCTGAATGCCATATGATTTTTATTGAAAGGCCTCCAAATAAATCCAAGGCCTTTGAAAATAAAACGGTGGAGGGCCTTTTCTTATACAATTCACATGGCCCATCCATGCAAGCCACAATAGCTATGCCATGCATGGTATCCCGCGTTAGAGTGGCCGAATGGACTGCCGAAATTGGGGGGGGGGGGGGGGGGCGCGGTGTCGCCAAAAATGATGATGCATTGTGTGTGTGTTAATTGGCGTATTCATAGGAGGTTGTGGTCGTTAGTACACCAGGGTGCCAATCCTGCTGTGGTGAGGGAGTGCGTTTCCAGCAGTGGAAATACGGTGGGAATTGTCCGGCCCCGGGATTCGAACCACACTCCGTCTGCACGCGAGGCGGATGTTCTACCTCTACGCCACCGCTTTTTTTTTCTTTATTACCGACTAGGCACAACAGAACAGGTACTACAGGATCAGCCCAAGGCGCTGAAAAAAGAACTGGCACATGCATAAAAACACCGCGCTTTTAGCTGGCGGTTACGTTTTTGTGAACTGTTAAAACAGCAAGTTCATTCATAACCGATATCACTTCGTCCTCGTATTCCAGCTTCAAAAACACTTCGCGGAGCTTACACACGTGTTCAACAAAGTGGTTTCCAAGAGACTTTGCATTGACATCTGCATTCCGTACTTCCATTCTACTCTTCCATATGCTGTGTAGACCCAAAACAAAAAACAAGTCGTATGGTAGAACATCTGGTTTAACATCTAGGAAACGAATTCCACGTGAGGTAAGGGGGAGGTCTTTTTTCACGGTACACTGCAAGACATCCCAAAAGAATACAGCGTCCCAACATTCGGTAAATACATGTTCGATCGACACTTTCCGGTTTTTTACATAGTGTACAGTCAGCACCCCATGGATAAAAAAACCTGTTTCTAACATCCAAGCTTTTACCGGTACGTATTAGAGTGTAATTTGAAGAAGAACGTTTTAAGAGGTCCTGGTACTAGCATTCTTTTCACTCTCCGTAGAACATCATGTCCGGATCCCCACTATACAAGGAATGGTACATCGGTTCTGGGAATAGACAGTCGATGAGGTCACGCGATAATTTTTTGCGGTTAACAGTAGACAAAAATTCTCTAGAAAAACGCGCCATCAGAAAACGACAGGAGAAAACAACCTCTCTCAAAAAGAGACTAACCGAATAACGTGTAGAGTCCGCTGACGTCACTACAAGGTCGGGCAAAGCACTCGCTAGAGTGATCTGCAAGAAGGTGCGGATAAACGGGTCCGCCTGATCCGGCAAAAATAAAAACCGTAAAACAAGTTGTCTGACAAAAAGATGCGATAGTGACAGGCCTCCCCTTCGAACTTTTCTGGATAAGTTGTTCCGGCTCGTCTTTTCATAAGTCGACTGCCAAGCAAAGACGGCAAATATGCGGTGAAACTTTTGCAAATTCAGTCGAGAACAAGAGAGGTCCTGCATGACATACCAGATTTTAGATACACGGAAAACATTACAAACTGTTGCTCGGGAAAAGATGGACAGGCCGCGGCCCTCCCACTTGGCCATTTGCGCGCGCATTTTCTGTGCTCTTTCGTTCCAGTATTTCGTTTTGCCTGGCCACAATACGTAGCGCCAAGTTCAGTCCCTGAAGTGTGCGACTTCCTGCCGCAGCATTACCGGCCGCCATCACTTCATTTCCACCCGCCCTGGATGTTCTCGCCCATGAAAATAGTGACCACGGTGCCCGGAATTACACGCAAGGAGCTTTTTCCACCTGCCGCTGTACGGTTTTTTGCTCTTGAATATACGTACAACACATACGGAGGTCATACACATCTGTACACTGATGGATCGGTGTCATCCACATCATCCACTGTCGCAGTGTGGATACCTTCGTCCCGCACCACTCTCAGTGCCATGCTCAGCCACAAAACATCATCTACGGCCGCCGAACATGCAGCTCTGCGGATGGCCTTGGCTCACATCATAGAGCAGCCGGCACGCACGTGGGCCATCTTCACGGACTCTCGGGCTGCACTGCAATGTCTGGCGTCTTTCCCCAAAGATCAGCTTGTGCTTGATGTACAAGCTTTACATCTTCAAGCTCTGCAAGCGCACCATCAAATAGCACTTCAGTGGCTCTCTGCCCATTGCGGGATAACTGGAAATGTGAAGGCGGACGTTGCAGCATCCAAAGCGCATGACCAACGCGGATCAAAAATACCGGTGCCATTTTCTCGCAAAGATGAATCAGCCCTTGCATCTAGTGTGGCATGGAGCATGCAGCGATCGCTTTGGGCAGACGCATCCCGCCATCACGCGTCCCTCTACTCTATCGACCCGCATTGTAATTTTAAGATGCCACCGGGACTATCCAAGCATGATGAAGCAGTACTGCACCGCATGCGGTTGAACGTCGCCTACACGCGATACTACTGCTACAAAATCAATCAGTCCTCCTCGCCTCTGTGCCCGCAGTGTGGTGTGCGTGAAGACCTCCAACACCTAATATGTGACTGTGTGCGCTTTACTACACAAAGAGTGTCTCTCGCAGTGTCCCTGGGCCGGCCGCTGCCCGCAAACCTAGAACTGAGGGACGTATTAGGTCCTTGGAACTCTTCCAAACGTGTCGCTCATGCAACGAAAGCCTTATTGGCATACCTAAAAGACACAAGTCTTGATCAGACTTTGTAATTAGTTAAAATCATATGTATTCCTCTTCATCATTATAATTATCATCGTCATCGCATTCATCTGGCGTAGCAAGCCAGGCATCTAGCTGGGCTGACATCGCCAGTTTTCATTAAAGACTGTTCTTTCTCTCTCTCTCCAGTATTTCGTACTGTCTCGATACTGGTCAAACGGTACCCCCAGCTACTTAGTTGGCTGCATTGACCAGGTGAAGTTTTCAAAAACATTTGGGGCATTTAACCATTCACCGTGCCACAATCCAGTACATTTGCCCAACTAAAAGGTAATATGAAAAATACAATAAATTACGGAAAATTGCGAACCATGTAACGCCCTGCATTTCCCCAATAATGCCGATTTCGCGAAAGTTCCAAATGTAATTGCTGTAATAACGTAAATGGAGATAATGGTGGCACACAATTTAGAAAAATAAAAAGTAAGAAAAATTTTGAAACTACGAGGAATGTCAAAACGTATCCCTGCATGCTATTTCTACAATACTGCAGATGTCGGGAAAGTGCCAACTGTTATCGTTATAATAACGTAAATGGACCTAATTGGTCGAACGAAATTTCGAAGAACTAGAAAAATAAGAAAAAAAAATTGCGGAAAATGCCGAACCATGTAACGCCCTGCATTTCCACAGTAATGCCGATTTCGGAAAAGTTCCAAATTCCGCCGTTGTAATAACGTAAATGGAGATTAGTGGTTGGAGGAAATTTTGAAAAACTAGAAAATAAGAAAATTATAAAATAATTACAGAAAATGGCAATACATACACTGGATGGAACTTCGATAATATTGCAGATTTTGCGAAAGCTCCACCTGTAATCGTTGTGATAGCGTAAATGGACATAATTCGTCGAATTAAATTTCGAAAAACTGAACAAATAGTAAAAATACAAAATAATTACAGAAAATGGCGACCCCTGTAACACCCTGCATTTGCACCATAATGAAGATTTCGGAAAAGTTTGACCTAGCTGTAGTCGTTATAATAGCGTAATTGGAGATAATTGGTCACAGAGAATTTAGAAAAAAAAAAAAACATTTGGATGGCGAAACCTCACACTCAAGACTGGCGGCATAAGAATGTTACGCATTAGTAGATAGTTCTCTGAATTTCTGGAGAATTGTTTTTCACTCGCTATCGCAAAAACCTACCCAACGTGTGTCCTTACGTAGGAGCACGAATGGATACGCGTTTTAAGGCATTGCGCATCGAACTATGAGCAAACCAACATTCGATTTATGCACAACAGCTTACCGCAATGCGTTGAAAACCCGTGCCAAAATCCGTGGTGGTTTCTGACGACGCAAACTCATGCCAATCGATTGCTTCAACTTAGCGGGAATGATGAGAAACGCAACTACTATTTCAGTTATCCGCATAGCGAGGTAGCAAGAGGCACAGCCAAACAAATACTCAAAAACAATAGGGAGACGGTTGGCTGTAGCAGAGTCCTTCAAAACATTGAAGGACTCTGGCTGTAGCTAATGGAAACGCAAGAAAAAATACCAGCGATGATCTTTCTTGGACAAGAAAAAGGAAGCATCGTGATCCCGCAAATATCTCCGCTTAAGCGCACCGCCGAGTTGTAAATCAATGCGCGCATAAAAGCCGGAGGCCGTCGCTATGGGCGACGTGAAGGAAGAAAAAAGTACACAGAACGATAAAAGACAAGCAAAAAGACAAGATGTGTGAGAGAACTTGAGAATTATCATTATCCTGGATCCCCGAGTGGTGAAAAGGAAGGAAAGCAGAGGAAAGGGGAAGAGTCTTTGGTAATCAAATAAAGCTAAAGAGGGAAATCAGTGCCTAGGGAGAAGCAGCGTGAGAGGCTAGACCATTTTCCCTCGAAAATTGTCAGCATGCCCTCATGTGCGCTAGAATACGCCAGTTAGTGGGAAAGAGTGCTCAGGACAAAAAAAAAATGTAAATGGCTGCGGAGATAACAAATGCGTGAAAAGACGGCCTAGATATCTAGGAGGCATGGAGTAACAAAAGTAAATACTTGTAAGATGCATGGCCGAGATAAAATTTTTTATCATGTTTCCCTTAAATGAAACCTCAAATCGAAAGTTTGGGCATGGCCCTGAAGGGCGGCTTCAGTCGTTTGCCGTGAGCTACGGTGCTAATAAATGCCCGCAGGATGCTGCGAGACTTCGAGCAAGATTTCGCTTAACGACGCCTACGTGGGAGCCCCTTTTGAGCTTTTTGGCTCTGAAAAAAAAAAACCTAGATATTAAAATACGCAAAAAGTTTTGCGAAAATGGTAAATGTTTTCTAATGACCTGTTATCGATCGTGCTTTCTGGGACGTTAACACGCCGGAAAGAGCGCGACTCTTTAGCAAGAGCAAAGTATGTGACACAGTGTCGAAAGATTAGTAAACCTTAACATCTTCGCACTTGTTGACTTTTGCCACTGTCCTAACGCGGCTTTGTTTGATTTGATATTGAAATCAACATGAAGTACCGGCTTTTGTTCAGTGATCAATACACTTAAATCTCTTCCAGCCTGTTGAGTTTTACCATTCTCAAAACACGGCTTCATTTGATTTGATATTAAATTTAATAGTGACTATATCAGCTCTTGTTTAGTGATTAAGGAATCTTCCTTTTTTTGCAAGCCGATTGTGAAGGTTATTTTTGCCCCTGTGGATGAAAACAGTTCACCCGCCGTGGTGGCTCAGAGGCTAAGGCATTGTGCTGATAAGCACGAGGTCGCGGGTTCGATTGCCGGCGGCGGCGGCTCCTTTTGTGATGATGGAGGAGAAACGCAAGAACGCCCGCGTGCACGAGATTTCGGCGCACGCTAAAGATCTCCAGGTGGTCAAAATTAATCCGGAGCCCTCCACTACGGCGCGCCTCATCGCCTGCGTTGCGTCGACGCGTTAAACTCTACAATCAATCAATCAATCAATCAATCAATCAATCAATCAATCAATCAATCAATCAATCAATCAATCAATCAATCAATCAATCAATCAATCAATCAATGAAAACAGTTCAAATATCCATTTGTACGTTGGCCTCAGTATCTTTAAAACCAGACGCAAAAGTTTTAATTTGCACTGATGACATCTTAGTGGTTGGAAAGCCTGATAATATTGAGTGCAGGGTCACAACAGTTCTGAACCTATTTAAGAAATGTGGGCGCACACTGAACTTTACAGTCCAGCTCCCGATCGAAGGAGACAGAATTGAAGTTTTTGGACTTGAGGATTTTTAGTAAAAAATTTTCATTTGCGGATCCTACTTTACATGTTCGAAAAACCCCCTAGTGTGCTTTAAATTAGGACACTCGAAGATTGTAATGATTGGGATTCTGCTTCTTGCCTTTGTTCATTCTTGACCAAATCTAAGTGGAAGAGCGAGGGATGCCTTTGTTTATAAGGATGATAAGGAGAAGTCAGTCTGGTAACGAGCGTAGCTTGCTGCTCCGTGTGGACATCAGAAAGGTGAAAATAGGAGAAAAAAACGAAGATACAGAAACTCACACAAACATTAACAAACGCAGACAAGCACAAAAAAAAAAACTCACAGACGCAGGAAGGCAAACACACCACACGCACAAGAGTAAAATTAAGGAAAACGTTCACAGAGATTTCTTGAGGCCGGAGCCGCAGATATTTGACACCAAGGCCCTTGTATTCCTCGTTGTCACGGTAGGTGAGTGCCTTCGACCGATGACGTCGATAAGTTCCAAGGGTGGATCAGAACGCAGTCCCAAAGCCGTCTTCCTGATTAGCTGTGCGGTATCAAAACGGGGAATCACGCAGGAATCACACAGACAGGATATATACGAGATTTTGACTATAATGCTGTGCTAGGCTATCGATTGCATAATCACATTCCATAATCGACTAAAATCGACTACAACTGTGCTAGGTTTCAACAGTCTGTCATGCGGAAGGTCGACCAGGAGAAGGTCGACCAGGCGTGCCAAAAAAAGGGCAGAAAAAAGTAGAAATCGAAAGCTGCTGCCATTCTCTATGTACATCAGATGTCTCATGGCTGAAAAAGCGGTCCCAATGTATATGGCTCCGTAGTTGTTTTGTCGACCCCTAATAAACTGAGCAATTTATCTGGCAAAAACTGTGCTGGAATTCTGAGAATCGCTTACTCATTCTTACAACGCCTAGCTACATTGTCACCTCTTTACAGCCAGTTTAGCTAGGAATAGCCAAACACCTTCTCTATTGGTTTCTGTTTTGTTTTGCTTTTGTTCCCCAAAGATGTAAATTTACACCATCATAGCGTTTAAGTGCCTTTACTTCGCCAATCATGGATTTTTCTGCAGATGCAATGCGTATGAGGTTGTTCCTACGGTCTCTCCTGGGGCCTCGTCCACTACTGTTCTGCCTACCCTTATTGTCCACGTCGCTCGTCTCAAGCCACACCAGCTCCCTCCGAACGGTTGTCCTTAGACAGCGTCGAGACGATGCCTCTTAGGCCTGGGGTCATCTGACCGGGCAAGCCCTGTTCGGGACAAACATGCGATCGGCGCTGTGCCGCTAGTGGAAGAGCACGAGAACGACGACGCTCGGCTCGGACTCACGCTACTGTTTACCCCAATGCTTCACATCTTATTTTGACTTGTACATAGCTGTAAATATACGTATCCTTGCCATGTAACAATATCACAGCTTATGTAAAAAAAAAAAAGAAATGGACTTGGGCTGGCCAGGTAGTAAGGCGAATCGACAATCCGTGACAATTACGGTAACAGAGCCGATGCCAAGTGATGGGTGCAGAAGAATGGAAGGGCCAGTAACAGAATGAAGGGATGAAATACGAAAATCCGGTCTCCAACTTTGGACTTGAGCGGCGCAGGACAGGAGCTGTTGGAACTTAATGGGAGAGGCCTTTGCCAAGCAGTGGGCCAGAGCAGGCCGATGTTGCTGTGGTTGTTGAAGATTATGTTAATTTTATTTCTTTTATTTTTTAGTTTTCAAAATTCCGTTCAACCAATAATATTTGATTTGCGCTGTTATTACCATTAAATGTGTTACTTCCCCCAATAAAGCCGTTTTTTTGGGAAATTCACGGCGTTACACGGTTGGTTGGTTTCTCCTATTTTATATCCGTATTTACAACGTTATTTTACGGTTATTTCTATTTCAGACTTCGTATTTCGGAGGAAGTGTATAAGTAGCCTACTTTTGATTTCGTCTGTTCATTTTGTAAACTTTTATTCTTTTCAATCTGTTGTATCTTTTGGATTCCAAAATTACGTTCTGCTGCGTGTCTCCGCTTACGCTATTATAACGAATAAATGTGTTTACTTCCGCCAGTTATCAAATTTGTGCGAATGCAGGACGATACATGGTCGTCGCTGTAGGGGTACTCGGCAAAGAATGCTACGCAGTAATAGGTGCAACAAGCTCGGGCTTGGAGCTGGACATGTGTGCGGGACGACAACGGTTGGGTAATTGACCCGTCTTGTACGGGAAATCTCCCTTAAGTGCCCCTTTTTACCCCCTCTCCGTTTACCCAACCTTCCCACTACCTGGCTGGAGGTGACCGGGAGTTCTTCAACCGGGCTACAGCTCCTGACCACCACTAGGGCGCAACATTACCTGGCGCGCCTTCCCCACCTAAGGGACACTCGCTATGACTGAGCCTCACCAGAAATAAGTTTTTTTCTTTCTCTCTGTCCTTTATATAATGCGGTGGCTCGAAAAACCGGTTTTTACTCTCATACTCTGAGATGATTTCGCCGATACAGCTTTTGTGGCATAAGCTAAGACCTGATGCCGAGTGAACGGTTTGTGGGTGAGTATGTCTCGGATAGTAAATATAGTTGTAGGTGGTGTTCACGCTGCGTCTTCAACAGTAACCATGGGTTTAACGGCAAGTGATCAATGGCAGTTGTGCAAGTGGACGTTTTTTTTATTTCGAACACTTCACGAAAAACACTGCTTCCCGAAGATTATTAATGAACTCCCGTGAATGGCGTGCCATAGAACGCAAAACGCCCGCGGGTACAGCCCGAGTTCTGAGGTATAATAAGAAGCACTAACATACGCTCACTGCAAATGCTAGGAATGAATTGCGGCATACCCTCAGGTATTTCGAAAATTCTATGGGAATGAATCTTCGGTGTTTTTTCGCTGCTAACCGTCACGTAAAGGCATTAAATTACAGGCGCTATAAGGGCACTGCTGCCGTCTGCTACCCGCAGTATCGGTGGAAACAGCGAATATATTGCTTTTCAGTGCCAGGTATAGAGTGAGATTCGAGGTGCTTGATTACAAGTCATCATCATCACCAGCCTATGTACGCGCACGGCAGGGCAAAGCCCTCTCCCATTATTCTCCAATTACCCCGGTCCTGCGCTAACTGGGACCAATTTATCCCCGAGAACTTCTTGATCTCATCTGGCCATCTAACTTTCTGCCGCCCTCTGCAGCGCTTGCCTTCTCCTGGGATCCACTCTGTTACTCTCAATGACCAACGGTTATCTTGCATTCGCATTACATGCCCTGCCGACATCCATTTCTTCTTCTTAATTTCTACTAATATGTCCTTAACACGCTTTTGTTCCCTGACCCACTCCGCTCTCTTCTTGTCCTTTAATGTTACACCTATCATCTTCTGTTCCATTGCGCGCTGAGTTATACTCAATTTAAATTGAACCTTCTTAGTGAGCCTCCAAGTTTCTTCCCCGTAGGTGAGTATCGGTAGGATGCAGCTGTCATACACTTTCTTCTGCATGGACACTGGTATTGATTGATTGATTGTGGGGTTTAACGCGCCGACGCAACGCAGGCGATGAGGCGCGCCGTAGTGGAGGGCTCCGGATTAATTTTTACCACCTGGGGATCTTTAACGTGCGCCGAAATCTCGTACACACGGGCGTTTTTGCTTTTCGCCTCCATCAGAAAAGCGGCCACCGCGGCCGGGAATCGAACCCGCGACTTCGTGCTCAGCAGCGCAACGCCTTAGCCACTGAGCCACCGCGGCGGGTGGACACTGGTATGCTGCCGTTCACTATCTAAGAATGCCTGCCGAATGCACTCCACCCCATTCTTGTGCTTCGAGATTACAATTAAGTTTATGTAACAGCACAGCAAATCCGATGGGGCTAGTTTACACCCATTATGGTGGTTTCTGCATCAACAGTGCAGGTGGTACAAGTCTGGAGCAATATAGTAGCCTCCTATGTAGGCTAAATGTCGTTAGCTGAGCGGCTATGTTATAAAAAGCTTAGGAGCTTTTATTTGTTGCGGTGGGGCTGCGAGTCTGTGAGTTTAAGCTCATACTATTGGGTGAATAGAGCAATGATAATCTCAAGCTAGAGTAAACGCGCGATCCCGTCAACGAATATGCCCCAACAACAGACTAACAACATCCTCGTGTCTTGTGCGTCGACGATGGGAATTCCTGGCACCACGCTCGTGTGACCTGGTGTGCATTCCTGATGCGATAAAACTAAGAACTTTCAAGCCGGTCCGCGCTCCACCTGTTGTGAAGCTTTAAACATTTATTTGAGTGGCTGATACTTGTAAGAATGAAATAGTCAATGTTAAAAATGTTACGAAATCGTCAGATTACGCTTTCTGGCAAAGCCCTCCCGCTTGTTTCCGGGTTTCTTCGGTTGGAAAATGAAAGGAAAATATCTTGAATTGCGTCATTACACCAGTGCCACCATAACAGTAATATATCAGATAAACACGGCAAGCTTGAGCGCACCGCGAGTGGTAATTCAAAAAACTTTTTGTGAGAGAAGAAAAATTTGGAATGACGACACGTAGCGCCCACCGTACTAATGAACGACAAGGCGAACAAGAACGTGCTTGTTTTGTTAAAAAGGGCTGTGTTAATGGAGGCGGCTGAGGGCAAGCAAAAATAAGTCAGGCCAAAAACACAATGAAGGAGCGACTTCAGTAATGGCTTCAGGTAGAGATGGGAACAGCGAAAGCGAAGGAGGAACAAAGCGAGGTAAATATCACCACAGCAACAGGTCCGAGAGACGAAAACGATATACGACAGCGTTTCGCGGTCCGCGGTTCTTGAAATGAAAACCGCCAGTAGTGTACCGCCGATGTCGCCTGCGCCAGATGGTGGCCTTGACAAATGAACCGTTTCGTTTCGACGCTGCCACGGTCAGTTGGCGCTGTTCGCTCCAAGGAGCCCAAATGGCCTCATGTCTCCTTCCGAAAAAAAAAAGAGGATACAAGTTAAGATGAAGACACCGCGAATCGAAGAAAAGATAAGTCTAAGTATATAACCTACAAAGTACAGCTATAAATATTTATTTATGGCACTTTGAAAGAAGGACAATTTACTCGGAGAAACGAGGCTCAGAGATAAAAATTCCCGGAAAAGTTTTTTTTTTCTGGGGAAAAGACCCTTGTGTCGCCTCGCATAGCTCCGCGTGGAATGCCCCCGGTATTGTATGTGGCTTTATAGAATTGCAAGCATCAGCGACTAATGATGCCACTGTGATGAAATAAAAGGCGGCTTTTACGGTTAGTGGTCTTGGATAGAATATAGCTCCACACATGTATTTTTCTTGCTCCAGCATCAGGGACACCAGACCTTTTACTAGATTGCCACTTACACTTTTATCAGGCTTTTTTTCATCTAATTGCCAACAAAAGATGGAGAGAGGGAAAGGTCTTTATTAGTTGAGAAAGCCGAGATGTTTGCCCAAATTTTGACACCCACATGCTAGTTGAAAGGGAAAGGGGAAGGGATAGGTAGCAGGGTAGAAGGAAGAGGAAAAAAAATATCATGGTCAGCTTGTGTGAGCAGTGCGATGAAGCAGTCTGAAGACTCTATTTTAAAATTTGAGTCATCTCAGCTATGCCAATACGGTCTAGGTAATCAAAGAACGCCTCCGGGGCTTTCTCTTGAGCCGGTTGGGAAGGGCAAGGTGAAGACCGAACTTCTCGTGTCGTCTTCAACATTACTTGTGAATACACTCACGTGCCATGCGGAACTTCATCCCACATTGCTTAAACGGATGAATGGTGAGATCTCAGTGCCATGTTAGATGTCAAACTGTAACAAACGCGAAACATTGCTTAAAGGCTTTTCATAAGCATAATGTCATTGCGTCGCAACGGCTTCAAGTCGAAGGGAAGAACGAACTTTATTTGAAGGCTCGAATGTGTACAGAAGCTTTGAAATTAATAGTACGGCAAAACAGCGCTCCGTAGAGTTTCAACCGCAAACATTTCTGCCCTACTGAAAGGACACGGGGTTATGAATACTGCGAATCTAATATTTTTAAAATATTTCACATGTTTGTGTGTGTTAGATGGCAAATACGCAATGAATAGCTAGAATTCCCGCAAATGGTTTTAAATTTTTGTCGAAATCAATAAAAACGAAAACAGTCTTGCGCTACTATTTGTGCTCTGCTCATCATTGTCATCATTGTCGTCATCGTCGTCGTTATTGTCATCATCATCAACCTGTCTACGCCCGCTGCAGTGCAAAGGCCTCTCCCATAGATCTCCAATTATCCCGGTTCTGTGCTAACTGCGACCACTTTACACCCGCAATCTTCTGAATGACATTTGCCCACCTAATTCTCCCTTGCCACTCTTACCATCTCAAGGGATCAACTCTGTTACACTTAATGACCAACGGTTATCTTGCCTTCCCACTACATCCTACATACCCTGCGCACGCCCATTTCTTCTTCTTAATTTCTACTAAAATATCCTGAACACGCGTTTATTCTCTGACCCACCCCGCTCTCTTCTTGTCCCTTAGTGTGGCACCTATCATGTTCCGTTCCATTGCTCGCTGAGTCGTACTCAATTTAAGTTGAACCATTTTAGTGAGCCTCCATGTTTCGGACTCGTAGGTGAGTACCTGTGAGATGCAGCTGTCATACAATTTATTCTTAAGAAACAATGGTAGGGTACCATTATTTATCTGAAAATGCCTGCCGAATGCACTCCCCAGCATTCTTATCCTTCTAATTATCCCTGCCTCATGGTTGGGATCCGGGGTCACTACTTGGCATATGTAGATATATTTGTTACAACTTTGACTGCCTTGCCACCTATTTCAAACAGATGCGCTCTCCCGACGCCAAGGTGCATTACTTTAGTTTTGTGGATAATGATTTTCAGGCCCACGATTCTATTCTGCTGGTGCAGTGCGGTAATAATTCGTCCCCCGGATTACATAGCAAGCAACGTTCCACGCAGGGTGAGTACATCTTTGTCGCGAGCAGAGGGAAGGACAGCATTTAAAATAAAGAAACTTAATTGACCTCAGGTAAAGAACCACAAACGAAAAATAAAGAATCAAAGCACGTGCGACTCTAAGAAAGACATCGAGCTTTGTGAAACAACATCATTCGCAAGGTAGTCCCAGTCTACAATAGTACGTGTGCGATGGTGCTGTATCATAAGATGGACGGCTGTAGCTGGCGCCATCATCATCTTTGGTATGTCATTCAGGGAATGCTACCTTCACTTCTGCACTTCTAGTTTGGGCTATTATGCATTGTCTAATTAACCAAGAATCTAGCAAAAACCGCTTGCCAATTCGCGAAATTTCTGAACAGACGCAAGATTTCAGAAGGAATTATTTAGACGTATTGAGTCCTTTTTCATTGTGTGTTGAGACTCTGCGGTGAATCGTGTCCAATATGTCTGTCGAATATGTCGTGTCCAAAGATCCCCAGGTAGTCCGAATTAATCCGGAGCCCTCCACTACGGCGCGCCTCATCGCCTGTGTAGCGTCGGCGCCTTAAACCTCATAATCAGCCAATTAGATAAGTTGTTTCATATGTATTGCTATTGCAACGAATAAATGTGCTAGCTCCAGCATTTTTTATTTTGTAAGATCACTTATAGTACTTCTTCATTTTTGATTTCTGTTTTTTTGTTATGTTCTCAAGTTCTGTTCAATTCTCAAGTTCCGTTCAATTTCGGGTATTTAAAAGATAATAAGCATTTCACAGTTATACTTATGCGCTTCAATGAAAAGACAGGAGATTACACGGTCCGTCGTTTTCGCGATATTCTTATACGTATCTCCGTAGTTCTTTTCAGCGCTTTTTTATTTTATTCTTCATTTTTGGAGGAGGTGAATAAATGCGCATTTTTTATTTTTTAGGCTAGCTTTTATAATGTACTTTCTATTTTTAGATATTTTTAAGATTCCGCACTGCCAATTATCTCCACTCACGGTATTATAATGATGGTGTTAAGTTTTTTTTTGTTCACAGTATTTATTTTTTATTGGGGTTTCCGTCATTTATTTTTCAGGGCTTTTTATTCTTGTCTTCGCTTTGCACAAGAGATGTATACGACGGATGTTTTTGATTTCGTAGGTAACGTTTATGATTTCTTGGTAAAGTTTATTTTTGTTTTTAAAATTCTATTGGATCAATTATCTCTATTTGCGTTACTATAACAACTAATACTTAACTGAAACAATTATGCATTTGTGTGCTAATGCTGTGCGTTACAAGGTTAGTCTTTTTGCACGATTTTTTTAATCAGGTTTTCGTCACTCTTTTCGCGGCTCCATTTAGTTTTGTCGTTGTTTTGTGGGGGAGAACATACATACTTTCGATTTTGTTCATGTCACTCCTACATTTCTGATTTTTCTACTTTCGAGTATTTTATTTTTCTAAATTACGTTCGACCAATTATTTTCGTCTGTCCTATCCTAGCGATCAAGTATGCTAACTCCAAGAATTTGCATTTCTGTGGAAATGCCCGGCTACACATTTGGGGCCGTACATGGGGCACTGGGCAGTTGTGTACGTTTGCTCTAGGACCAGCCAAGAACGATAGGCTTCAGCTTTTTTCTAACTGCGATTGCATGCCTCATGGCATAAAACGTATATTACAGCAATATGCTGGCTCCCTTTTCGCTGAAGAACGCAAGGAAGGGATGATGGACTCCACATGGGGTCGAAATTACGCACAGATGAAGATCGGGGCATCGACTTGCAAGGGGGAAGGCGGGTGCCTTGATGGTGTCGAGTTGTAGCCTATTCCAATTAAGGACACATCCATAAAAGGTGCTCTGTGCTTGTATCTTTGGCAGGAGCTGTACAGAAATGCAGCAAATAAGACTCAAAAATACACTTGTGCGAAGACGACAGCGTTTATACGCAGCGAAACGCCGCATAAACAACGGCCCAACGGGCATGCATTCGATGCATAGGTGTGCACTGCTGCCTGCGGAAGCCTGGAGGAATCAGCGCGCTTACACCATTTGGCTGGGGCGCACGGTGATTGGGACGGCCGTAGCAAAATGAGGATGCAGTGATCTCAGAGGCCATGTTTAAATCTTCTATTGCCCACTCCATGTTTGCGCTCGCCACCTGGCGGCCGTTGCGAGAATCGCCCTGATCACGTACGGTACCGGACTTCTCCGTGGCGCAGCGCACTTGTCTATTGTTGTAACTGCACAGTGTGATGCCGACGAAACAACGGCCTAAGACAAACAAGCGGACAGGTAAAGCCTTTCGTCCCCCCCCCCCCTCCTTTGTGTGTGTCGGCACGATTGAAGGACATCACTGCATCCTTTTACTGCTTCCCGTGTGAAGCAGACGACGCGTCTCGCAAGGCGTTTAGGGCACGGAACCTATGGTTGGAAAAAAAGTGACGCCCACCATGGACGCTTCCCCAAACACTTCGCTCAGGCCAACTACTACCTTCGAGGTCAGGAGCCAGTTGTTTTTTATTATAATGAAGTCGCATTACATGCGTGCGGGATACTTGTGTCAGCGCGCTTCCACCTTGTACTCTGGTCGAACATGTACCGGCCCTTTTCATATATATTAGATGCTTAAGATATCTGTTAGGTGCTAATTAGGTCAAGATACATCTTTGAAATGAAGTCGATTTCAATTAGCTCGGAACATCGTTTTTTACTCCGTGCTTGAAGCGTACCTCAAATGCGCATATGCGGGGTCGCCATGCGCACAGCTCGACGTACTTGACGCTGAAGTCGGTGAATGGCGACCTCCCGCAGCTTCGACTGCTCCATGCAGCGAGCGCACGACGTTACCTTATCGGCGCACGCTGTGCCGCCTTTCTGTTAACTTTTATCGCTCGTGCGCGTCTAGTCGTTTCCCGGAAGTACACTGCGTATGTTCCAAACGCCCGCCGTGATATGCGCGCATGTTAACCAACTGTTACGACGTTATACTTTATTAATTAGCGAACATCGCGGGCGCCTGCAAATAATAAAACTCGTGTCTCAAAGGGGTAATTACAAATCTGCAAAAAATATACCGGCAATTTCAGGTACGGCCCAAATACGGAAAAATTTAAAATAGAGCCCTTTCATAAAACCTGACATCACCCGTAGCTGCCCAAAGCCCTAGGCATTACACCATAGCGTAAGATGTTCTTTTCATAAGTTGATCAAACACCTGTAAATTGTATGCTGTCACCGTTGTGACATGACAAGACAAATATTTTCCGCGAAAAGATTACAACAATTCCATCTAAACTCAGTTGTTCTAAATATATCTTTTTTTTCTGTACTGATCTGATATGTGCAATGATTTAAAGTTAAATTTGCGTGCTTTCTTAGCATGCCTAAATAGTAACCTGGCTAATGATATCCAGAACTATGTTCACAGGCTACAAACCGAAGAGGTAGATGCCAAGGAAAACAGGAGTTTCAAGCCATGACATGCCAAAATCAATGATACAATGGAAGCTGCCCGTCACAGCCAGCTGAGTGCAGAATGGCAGCTAAGGATTCAGTGGTCCACCATCCACCGCTGTATGTATAAGTTTAAAATATTCTATCAGCTGTGACCACCCTCTAAAAATGTACACAATACGCATCCTGTTTTACCTTTCTTGACATCAGGGCAGGTGGACGTCTAGAGCCGCATCGTGCAGCTCAGAGATTCTTGATACGCCACTTTTGAAATTTTCTCTGCCATTTTATCCGGCATCATTATTCGTGCCAATCAAGGATATTACCGTTTTCCAGGAGGAAGAAGGGTTTGCGCACAAACTTCTTCCAGCTTCTGCCACAAGTCAGTCACCACGCCCAACAGCAAGCGTTGCGAGTCATGTTACCGAAGAGTGAGCACGTTTCTGCACACTAAGTCGTCGGCAGCTTCGGAATAACTTTATTTATGGCTGGCGAAAATTCAGAGTGGAGATTCAGCAAGGGAAACAAAGTTAGGCACTCGCGCCATGGTGATATGAGCACCAATAGCATCTGATGGCATACTGCTGTGGGATTGGGATGTTTCTCCTGGGGCAAAATCTTGATCATAACACCCTAAATGTGACCCTTCAGAATGAAAATGAAAAAAAGAATCCAGGGCGCGCAAATGTGCCACGCCTAAATATATGTGGGTACTGTACTGGGGCAAATTTGTGTTCAGACATACTAGTAAGACATTGGCATTCTTTTTTTATCTCTGTGACTATGTCCCGTGTGTGTCATCATGGGTTTGAAGCAGTAACAGCGTGTATTTTTGCATTGCTGCTTTCATTTCTGGTGAAATATAGCAGAAACATTAATGTTTATTTACCCACATATGCAAAAAACAGACGACACGTAAACAAAAATGCGCAGCTTTAACAGGTTATTAGTAAAAGCTTGTGGGCGTGAGGTCACGTTTCCTGCTGAGAAGTAAAACCTGGATTCAAAACCGACATTGTTGACCTTGCAAAAGCACTGTTATTTAGATCCGGTCGCCCAAGTGTTACCCATAATATAACACTGGAAACATATCCACTGCTATCACCATATCCACTGCCAAGCCGAGAAGAAATGGCCCTCTCGTAAAAGCTGCCGACACCTGTCAGTAAAATAACGAGACACACGAGACACAAGCCTAATTCCTGAGAAATTAGGCTTGTTAAATTTCTTCCCAGGGCAAACTCAAAAACACGGTGAGTTTGCGGCACCGTGCGTCCATTCGTTAGCGTGGCTTTCGTACATGTGTGTATGACTTTTTCTTTGGACTTCGGGTATTCAAAAGAAGTGCCAGATTTTGAGAACCAGTCGGGTTAACCCTGTATAAAATACCTGGGCTCATTCCGCCTTTCCCCATGCCGCATGAAAAGTGTTGAATAGGACGCAGTGCCGGTCGTCCTCCGCAGTCTTCGGTTGTTTGTTTGCTCTGCAAGCTGGCGCTGTTGGAAAAGTTCGCGGAGGTCTTCTGATCTTGTTTCTAACTGCAGCGCGTTGCTGTTCAACAGACTTCAGGAAAGACAGGTATCTAAACTAAGAAAGTCCTTCTGAGGTCTTCGTGTTTTAATGAATTTTGAAGTTGCAACGTACATTCACCTAAATTATTTTAGTAATAAAATTACCTATTTATTTGCGGTGCCAGGAACAAGGGGGATAATTGAGCGCTGGTACATTCACAAAATGAAGACAGACGTACAGAGTCATGGCTCGTAACACCTAAGTTACAAGAACACTGACACATCAACACAATGGAGAGGACAATAGGAACAGCGACATATCTGATGCAAGCAAGAATAACCAACAGATAATGCAGAAAGAAATCACACAACTAAAGCGCAGTAAAACCAGACTGTAAACTTGTACGAAAAACCAGCTTATAGGAGAAGCAGACATACATAAAAAATAAAAGGCAGTGTAAGGGTCCGTGCACCCGTGTGTAAAGACGAAAGCATTTGTTAGAAGGTGTAATATAAAATAATGATTATGAGGGCTGAGCAAGACCATGTAACGACTTTCTTGGTGGGATCCATGGCGCCCTGCCGGTAAACTGATTCATTTCCCTTTAGAATGGTTAGTCGACCGAAAAAATCTGATATGATCCCTGGACACACGATGCGTGTGTGAAACAGCGCTTCTGTTTTGTCAAAACGATTACTTGAAAATCGCGAAGAGGAGCGTTTCTAGTTAGTGCAATACACGTATCTACAAAAAAAGGTGTAGAATAGTACACCTTTATCTCTTCAAAGATGTGCCGGTATACGTTTAGCAAGTTCGAGGACGCATTTATTTAGGTGCGTGGAGATTGTACCATGGCTTCGCTCTTCGTTTGCGATTTCTGTCGTTCAAGGTTTTACGATTCATTGGACAAACTGTCCGCGATGGTTGGACGCCCCTGTGATGTCAGAAAGCTGTTGCGCTTCTGTAAATTTTCTTTGGGAAACACGGTAATCATTTTTAATATAAAGCCCTTCTCAGCCCTGCTCAAATTTCTGAGACATGTACAGATTGCGCTAATATGAAACGGAGAGTGCGACTGGGATTTCTGCTGCAGAATTCGTCGCATGACCTGCAACAGTAGTTCCAAAGAGGAAGTTACTGCATGAATGAGCTTGCAGAAAAAGTCAGTTCGATGACGTCGGCAAGTAGAAAGAATGTTGGCAGCTCGGGTTGGGTAGAGACAGAGGCAGAAAAATGCCCAGCTTGGGTTCATATGTTGATGAGAACTTTTAGTAACCTGTATAAAATATTGATAGATGGAATTTGGCGTTTAATTCAATCCGGAGATACATAGGCCAACTGATAAACGCAAGCTGACGTGTAAAAGTCTAGCGAAGAAAGAAGAGAACTTATGTATAAAACTTCAACAAAGTGGCCAAAAAATTGAATACCCGTCTGAACACCTATATATGAAGTGGAAAGCTGAGGGCACTTCCTAACAGTGCTTTAATGTCCCCCAAACTTGCAGTGTTTAGAAATACGAGCATTATTCGTGTAGCGAAATTAGAAGGGGTGCGCTTACAGAATGTAGATTATCCTTGTGATGCTTGGTGGATTCAAATCGAGCACTTGTCACGACACCAGTGTGTGAGCGATGAGATTCAATCCTAATGAGCGAGGCAGTACTGTATGTAATGAATTAATTTGTATACATTTATATGATAAGCATGCAAAATGAAATATAAGTTCTAAATAGGAATGTATACGCTGAGAAATACAGAAGGCTGTAGTCTTTGAGGCCCGCCAGAGATTGCACCGTAATCGGCAGTTGCTTCACATTTCACACTAGTTTGTCGAATGGGTACTGTTTATTACGTAATAATAGTGTCTAATATTATTGCTTATTAGGCTTTAATCTGTCTATTGTAGTGCCTGTTAGGTAGATAGCTACCTACTATCACAACTAAACGAGAATATAAGTCATAAAACAAGCTTCCGTCAAGCAATGGTGACAATGTCAAGAGCCTTTTCAAGAACGCAGTAAACTGAATCAATCTGGCTTCTTCTTGTAATTGTCTTGGAAGCTTGCGTTATAAAGCATGCAACGCTATGCCTCGCTGGCCGGAACCTCACGAAGCCATGCTGACAGAAAATAAAGCATTTTTTCGCTTTAAGACAATGCTGTAGGTAATGTTAAGGCAGGGTTTAAGTGCTGCACAAACGACTGAAACCAGCCGTTAATTGGTTGCGCATGTTTCTTTCCCTGATAAAAGATAAAAAATTATGTGGATGTTTTACATGTACCAAGAAATGTAATTGGGGATTAAACTGCGTTTAAATATCCATGTTGACCCAGGAACTAGGACCTACCCACAATCTTTAAGTGAGGTTCTACAAATTCCGTCCGGCCAGAAGACTGACAAGGCTTCAGCCAATTGTGGATTTTAACGTGAGCTTCTCATTGAGAAATGTACTTTCACAGAGGGCACAATTTCATACGCACACGCATTTTGTTTATCTTCATGGTTGTTTATCTACATACATTTTGTTTATTTTGTTCATTGAAGTTCCGACCTCGGCAGCCGGAACCACAAAGCTATACCCCGCGTGCTCTATAACAATGCCTGAGTGAGTTTTATGGCGTCCTTTTCTCGTCACTTAAACTTTATCCATTCTGATGCATTTTTTGAGTGTAGGGACATCTAAATATTCCCAGTGATGAGAGTGGCAACCTTATCTGTGCTCTTTCAACTAAGTTGCAGAAACAAGTTTCACTGCAGATTGTATTTTGTGGGCGTTGCAAATGAAGACGTACCCAACCTGTAAGCACGCACTTATAATGAGCCCTGTTCGCCTTCCCCAACGCTGTAGAACACATCACCGTCTTCGCGCTTTGAGGGAGGCCATTCTTCCGAGCGGAACGCCAGGGAAGTTCCCCTCCGGTCTTCGTGAAGACCGCGTGTTTGTTAGAGTATTTGCATATTCTTTAGAGTAGAAAGGCCGGGCAAGCAATTACCTCGGATGAATGCATTATGTATAGATCGAGAGAAGATTGGCAGTATGCAGTTCTCTCAATCCAGCCTTAATTGTGCGCAAGCGGTGTTGTACCTAAATCTAGAATGTGAATGTCTGGTAATGTGAATGTAACGGAAAGCAACGAAGGCACAACGCACAAGAAGCCCCGGCTAGACCCTTCTTCAATAAAATGTCGAAGGTTCATCATGGAGTGCTTCCGTGTCTTCACAGGTCCTCACGCGCTCGGTGTGGGGATTTTTCGGGGTATTGCCACAATCAACGCACCTAAAAACTGCGGTATTGAAGTGAAGGTGCCCTCAGACACTTTGCTTGCTATTGGGCGTCCGGGTTCAGTGTCTTATTCACGCACCTGTTCACTAAGTTGCCAGATTGTTTTGCCAGTTAAGGTTGAACACTTGCCAGCCAAATTTCTTGCAAGCAGCCACTGCATTCCACTTAGTTGGTGAGCGCGAGTGCAGCTGCCGCACTGTCTTTTCCCGCACCCTTTCATGCGGGGTAACCACAGGTAGAAGGCTGCTTTCATTTGGGGTTTCTGGCAGCTTCGAACTGTTCCAGAGCAACTCCGTATTTTATTTTTCCATTATAAGTTTTATGGCAGCATCTGTTCGGGAACACCAAGAAACTGCTCTAAACTTCTCAGGACAGGCAAATAAAAAAACGGAGGATACGGCGCAGGAAACAATGAGAGAAATGCGGATTTCGTGACTGAGTGATGTTTCAACAACGGCTCTCTGCAAGCTCTATGCTGCACTATCTCTCCTTTCACTCGGAGTATGCGAAAGGTTGCGCGGCACCGCGCTGCACCTCTTATGAATTTTACAGCGAAGCTGTTTATGACTTGGACCCAGCAGGGTAACCCCCGGGAACAGAGCGACGTAGACAAGAATCGCACTTGAGCATAGCGCCACCTTGCGGCGCCGACCTATATACCTGAAATCGTAAAACTGTGCGCCACACCGTTAGCCTAGGGGAAAAAAATTCATTTAAACGAGACGAGTTCCTAGGGCGTACATATAATAAGGTGCCCTATACTTCCCCTGATAATGTATTTCCCCAGCAATCAATTTGTGTTAAGAGGTGAAGACGAATTTCTGGGTATTGGTGTAAGCTTGTTTGTTGTAAGCTGGCCTTTGCGTCGACCATGAGCCATATCCATCCACGGAGGGCTTATGATTACAGAAATACATTATGTGACAATTATCCGGTAAGACGACGCCACCATAACGCTGAATTTTATTTACCTCTCATAAGTTTTTGACGTTGAAGTTGTAAAGTTATATTATTCCTGTACGCTGTCAGCAAATTTCCACGAACGGGGGAAAAATGGTTACTGGAAACGGCTGTAACTCTTGCTTTACCGGAACTATCTGAAGCACATTTTATGACAATTATCCTCAAAGACTACTGTAACATTGCGCACTACAGCTTCGCTGGCCATCCTGCTCCACAGATTGGAAGGTAACTGAAGTTTTATTTATATTGGAAGGAAATTTCACACGTCAAAGCATGGTCGAAGAAATATAAGCGAGAAGTTGCGGGTTCTTGCAATTTAGGTAGGTAAATTCAATAGAATTTTCCCTCTATAGGTCTTCAACAAAAGCAAACCGCCAGCGATGAACCATGTTAAATCACCTTCGCGATGCCGAAATACCAATGGAGACGTGCCCTACCAATAATTTTTTTTCGAAATATGTATACCTTTGCTGGGATTTTATTGAGCTAAGAAAACTAAGTTCTTTGAAAATGCCACCAAAGTACTCGCGAAAGGCCAGGTCCACCCTGCGTTCAGCAGAGGCGGAGGCATGAATCTGGGGGTGTCCGCCGCAGTTCTCTCATGCAGGTCACTAAAATACCCTATGTTCGAAGAAGAAACGTCCATGTTTTGGCACCCCGAAGGGAGTCACTACGTAGATGACAGGACAGCAGTGCCATTTGCAAGGGCGCGGGTTGTTATCAGGTGTCCTTTTCTTCCTGTACCAGTCCTCTGGAGATGAAAGAACTCCACACTTTCGCGGTCTGTGGCTCACTTGTAATGGAAGCTCACACGCACGAGCTAACGTAATTTGACTAGAGAGAAGGAGAAAAGACATCATACAAGTTGCAGTCTGGTGTTGGTGTTATATTTTGTGAAGGTCGTGCACAGGCTCGTTTTCTGATTAAAAGCATTGCACTGGGGTACCTAATGCCTAAAAGAAATTGATTGATTGGTTTATTTATTTATTTATTTATTTATTTATTTATTTATGTTATTTATTTATTTATTTATTTATTTATTTATTTAAAAAAAATTCTAACCTGCCTTTTATGGTTTCTGTGAGCATAAGGTAAATTCTAGAGAAACATTATGTTAATGAAAAAACAAATTCATTAAAAACTATGAATGAGACAACAAGAATGCAGTCCGCACGGGAAATTGAGTGTTAAATTGATTTTTTCCAATATACACTACTTAGCTATCTAGAAGTAGTTGTTTTTCCGGGTGGTGGACGTACGCCGTTGTCTAATCAGCGGTGCTGCGGAAAAGTCCGAATGCATACAACCATTCACTCACCACAACTCTTAGTTTCTCTTTAGTTACAAAATAAAATATTTACTCTTCCATTGTTCCCGCAGAAAAAATACGTAACAGTTATGGTTAGTGGACAATATGCGACATAAAGAGGAAATTAAGTGCAATTTGCACGAGCAAAATTGTGTAAACACATTACAATGCTCGTTTGCAAGAATACCAGGCCAGATTACATGCAATGCGTACATTAAATATAAAATTTGATTAGGTACATTAAATAGGAAGTAAAAAAATATAATATAATACACACAAAAATGAAGGTACTATTACGAGCAATATGAAAGGGAACACAGTGACGCGCAGAAAACACCCTCAGACCCAGCTATGAGTGATATGCAGCGGCCACCGTAGGCAACAAAGTGGAAAGGGGGACGCTGTTCTAACAACTGTCCCCATTCCCGCCGTGCGTCTTATCGGCTGTCGGACGATACCATATTATCGGCTAAGGGACGCATGCTGCTGCTTTGTAGCAATTCCAGCGTGGTGGGAGTGCGAACAGTTAGTAGAAGAGCGCCCTCCTTTCCCCCTTTGTTTTTCACAGCGCCATCCGCGTATCGCTCCGAGTCTGTTTCCAGGCTGTTTCCCACGCGGTCCTGTGTTCCCTTTCATATTGCCCATACTAGAACATCTAGAAACTTAGAAAGAAAAACTACTGCATGGAACATCCACAAAGCGATAAAATCGCTCGTAAAGCACAGTATAAAAGAGAAATTTATTTAGGGAATTTAACAGGGAGCAAGGATATGTCGCTTAGTGGACGATGAAGATTGTGAGGTTTCAAAATGTGGCCTGAGAATTACGTCAGTAAACTACCGCTGAAGTACAGTCATGGACAGCCTAAGCTGAAAAAAAATGACAGCAGACGACAGATACTGGTAGCACGGCCCAGATGCGAGAACGTAAAGATGCGACGACATAAAATGGGTTCCAGAATGCCCTTCGCTGCTGCCGTGCGAGTCGGCCGATTTCATCTGCTGCACGATAGATCCGCCTGCTAGCACATGCGTGATTTGTCTTATTTCGCTTATCTGGAAAGGAGTTTTAGGAACCCGCTTACGTTTTAAAGGGATTCACTGGATTGGCGCCGCAGTTGTGCTTCCTGTGTCATGATGTCCCATTTATATTCACTTTTACCCAAAAAGAAACATAAAACGATAAGCTTGACGCTACAAAAGGTTTCTAAATAAGGTAGGTTGCAAAAAACGCATGTGTGAAAGTTGCTGTGTAGCGTAGCAGGCGAAGCCGACCTACTCGCATGGCAGCAGCGGAGTGCCTTCTCGAACACGTTTTCTCTTGTAGCAGCCTTCCGTTCTCGCTGCTGGGCCTCGCCACCAATATCAGTCGTGTGCTGTTATTTGGTTCAGATAAGGCTGTTCTTGACTACCCATTATTATGCTAACTACAACAACCCAACCCCAATGAAAAAAGCCGTTCCAATGAACGCGAAAGCTGACGGAAATGCAGAGAAAGTGATTAGCAATAATGGGCTGTAACGCCGTTGAGCGCTCACTGCTACCACCCAAAGCAATTCAAATTTCCCTCGTATGTAGTGCTCGCGCGCCCCCTACCTGAAATAGCGCAAGCGGGAGTTCTGTTCTTTTTGTGCTTGGTTTTCTTCCCTCACGTGCCGGCGTTGCACTTCAAACCCTGCAGATCACTAAAAATTCTAGGCCTTGTGATGCAATCGGACGCGAAGAACGACGAAATGATAAACATCCGAACAAGTTCTACACATTATCAGAAGAATCACCAACCGGCACAGAGGCATGAAAGAGAAAGACCCACTTCGTCTCGTCCAGGCATTCATCCTCTCCAGAATAACTTACTCAGTGCCGTATGCAGTTCTAAACAAGAGAGAAACCGACAAACTTAACACCGTTATCAGGAAAGCAACAAAAGAAGCTCTGGGCCTTCCAATGAGCGTGTCCACCGACAGGCTATTTAGCATGGGGCTACGCAATACAGTCGATGAGCTAAGTGAAGGTCACCTGTCTAACCAAAAAGCTCGCCTCGCACAAACCCAAACGGGCAGGAAGGTACTTGCCCAATTAAAATTGATGCCAGTGGGGGACGCTGTCTCAACAAAGGAAATGCCAGAGAAATGGCGGAAGCGCATCATAATCCGTCCTCTACCGAAGAATATGCATCCCGTTCACCATCAGGGTAGGCGAGAAGCAAGAGCCAAAGCTCTGGACAAAAAGTATGGATCTCTGCCCACAGTGGTCTACACAGATGCAGCCGCATACCCCAAAAGACAAGCCTAAGTAGCGGTGGTGACAACGAAGACAGACCTCGTCGTCGGAGCAACCCTGCCCCGAGCCTCAACAAAAGAAGCGGAAGAACTAGCTGTAGCGTTAGCTCTTTCACAAACGAAGGCAACTGTCATAATTACTGACTCCCAAGAAGTATGCAGGAGTCTCACGTCGGGATGGGTAGCTCCAATGACATACCGCATATTGTCAAGCAAGCCACCAGACAGGGTAGTCGAAGTGGTGTGGGCGCCGGCCCATTCCTCCATGGAGGGCAATGATCAAGCCCACCTCAAGGCCCGATGTTTCGTCGACCAGGCCGCGGAGGACTCAAATGAAGCTATGCCACTCACGACGTACCAGGAAATTACAGAGCACTACAGACTCGGTCGCAGAACACTTCCACTGCCCCACCCACAACTAACAAAGACACAAGAAACTACGCTCAGACTTGTGCAAACAAACACGTATCCCCACCCAACACTGATGCACCTTATGTTTCCAAGTCAGCACGAAGCCCAATGCAAATTCTGTACGCAATCAGGAACACTTAGGCACATTATCCTTGAATGCACCCAGAACCCTGATTTGCCACGTTCACCCCTTCCCCGTTCCCCCGAGCAGTGGGAGACGCTGCTGTCCAGCTCCCTCTTTTGCGATCAGCTCCTGCTGGTTGAGAGAGCGGTAGCATCAAGGACAGCACATGGCTACCTGTAAGAAGGCTCCACTTCCACTAAGCTCTATCTGCCAAATAAAAAAAAGTTTTCTCTCTCTCTCTGCACTTCCACTTTTTAAAGACGATAGTCCTTCTTGGGCTACTTAAACCCAGAAATTTTTGTCTGTCTGTATGTCTGTCTGTCCGTCTGTCTGTCTGTGACTCAATTCAGCCACCCGGCCAAAGTAAAACAATGACTGCGCAATAGTCTTATATAGTCACAGCTAAATATGTCCGTCTAATTCCGGTGTAATGTTCATACTTTTCAATATTGTTGAAGAACAACAAGACATTACGCATATATAAGACAACATATTAATACAGAAGTGATATTTGCAGCGTTCCTTTATAAAAAATTGTACATGTATGATTTTGGCGAGATTAAATACTTCATCAACTGAAGAAAAAAATATCACTCCGCCGTCGCCTGCTGTCGCTCGCGCCATATAGCTTCAGGCGACATTTGAAGAAATCAAGTGGCAACAGTTACGAAAGGTTCCACTAGATAGATTCCACGTTCTGCTTGGAACGCACGTGAACTAGGGAAACGCGGTTCTATAAACGTGGAAGTAGGGCGCCTCGATTCAAGCGCGTCTTCGCCGTACGGCAGCGTTGGCATCGAGACACCCGGTTTGGAGCAGTGGAACGCGGGAAATTTAAAATAATTTAAGCAAACCTTTGGCGTCTTTACCTTGGGAGGAGCGCGACGCAAGAGAAACAACATGAGAGGTGAGTGGGAAAGCGAAGGGAGGCATTTACTTGGCAAAAGTCGATAAAGATTATCGTCTTTTGACGGCATTTGCAACAAAACTAGCAGATGCGCGGCCAATTTTTTTAGCTTACTATCTAAAAACAAACCCAACGAGTATTCCGAACTAAATGGACGCGGGTACTGCTAGTTAATTAACATGTATTTTGCGTCAAATATTCCTGCAGTTTTTTTACGCTAAACAACGGGAAGATGCATTACAAGCGCCAGCGTTTCACCAGTTTCGAACGGTTATGACTATTTAAGCCTCTTGGTTTTCCAAGCCTCGGCGGGACGCTCTACGACGGAACGCCGGGTTCGACTTGGGTCTGTGATCTCACGGCACCGCCTGATTTCGGCAGTTGTTTGACATCTACCCTTTACAGCGAGCTGCGGTGACAAGGCGAGCCCCTGAAGTGCTCTGCACTTAAAAGAAATCTGCCCTTTTCCATCCATTGGGTAATTTTCTCAACCAAACTGTTTCTTCAGAGAAAGTTCTAAAAGACGTGTCGCGGAGTATTCATTGGTTGCGCGCACAAAACGTTTGATCAAAGCCGCCTGTACCCCTGCGATGATAACGTGCTTGTTTACTAATAACCCTCCGGCAAACTAAGCCAGTTCACCACGTTGCAGTAAACACCGAGCTCAGAAAACATGCCTAACGACTTCTCTTCACCGGCAATAACGACCGGCTACGAGCAGAACATTCGATTGCACCTCCATTGATCTCTTCCTAATCAAAAAACTTCCGCGGCCACGTTATCAAGCTTTCTCTGTAGGCCGTAGATTCAAGTTCTCCATTAAACGATGAGGTTGGCCTATAAGAAATGGCGGCAAAGGCCGTTCATTCTAAGTGCAGGCATGGACTATGAACGCAAGCATGATCGAATAAACTAAACCTGCGCTATAAGGTTGTCTCCCGGTCTCCGGAAACTTTCTTTAAGGCGGAGAAATTGGTAGGCAGCCGGAGGCTTAGCTGTAAACGGCAGGCATTATTTGATCGGTCGATAGCCTCCTGGGCAGGCTGTGTCCCGCTGTGTTGGGATTTTTACCACCAGGCGTAGTAAGAGCAGTGCGGTTTCGCCGCGCTGAGGTTGTGCAGGGCTTAAGTTGTTTGGCTTCTACGTTCAGTGGTTCGAAGAAGGAGGCAAGGTAACTTTAGGAACACCTGGAAAAGTGCGCTGGGATCCCAAGGAAAATCAGAGCCTTTCTGACGAGAAACTTCGCCACATACATTGAGTTCAGCCTAAATAAAGGTCAAATTTACCGCGACAGTGAAGCCGTTGAACGAGATTAATAAAGCTTTGCTTTAAAATCTTAAAAGAAATACGGTAGATGTCAGCTGTGTTATCCCGGAGGGCTATCACTAACGAGATTTCGCTCTGGTTAATAAGCAATATTGTACAAGAAAGATTGATGGGACCTAGTCCGTTTGTTACGTATCGTTAGTAACTAGTATCTAGTTATTAACTAGTAACTAGTTAGTAGTTAGCAACTAGTAGCTCGCTAGTATCGTTAGTAGATTGGTTTTGCCGCTTGTGTTTGTCCCGGATAAAAATGTTGCGTCGCTGATTGATTGATTGATTGATTGATTGATTGATTGATTGATTGATTGATTGATTGATTGATTGATTGATTGATTGATTGATTGATTGATTGATTGATTGTAGTGTTTAACGCGCCGACGCCACGCAAGCGATGAGGCAAGGTATAATGGAGGGCTCCAGATTCATTTTGACCACCAGGGAATCTTTAACGTGCGCCGAAATGTCGGACGCACGGGCGTTTCCGTATTTCGCCTCCATCAGAAAAAGGGCCCGGGGTTGCCTCGGTGAACGTTCTTTCATCATTGTTTCTAAATGTTACGAAGAACAAACGAAAACATTTTCTTTAATTCTCCCAGTTTCCCACTCTTCCATTTCAGATTGGAGGCTGTCACGGTCGCGGCGATGACCACCATGTCTGCAAGAAAGGACTTTTACTTTGGAGAAGCTCGATAAGGGGTATCAAACCTGCGTCCTTGGACTCAGCAGTAGAGCGCCTTTGCCACTGCCACACTGCGACGAATACACGCTACGGCTTTTGCGACGCCAATTCTAAGTTCGCGTTCGTTTGCCAATCTGAAAACGGTTTCAATTCAACGCTTGTGATTGCAGCAAGTTTCGTTTTCAGGTTTTGTCGTCGTTTTGTTTCGCTGGCCCGCCTTCGGCCGATGCGCCACGTAGACACTATAATTGTTTTACGGGCACGTATTTATGAAGTCGTTTTTACCACCGAACCTAATCTGGCTCGGTTGTCGTACCTTGAGAATTGATTATTGTACCCGTCGTGCCCTTCGGCTCGGTACCCCATTCAGTTCCAACTGTTCGGAAGGCAGGAATTTATTCGGTAGTGGTAGTCGTGCACCTGCAATTGCTTGTGGCTGGTTCACTGCAGGTTAGTTTCACAATGTTAAGCACAACACAACGACACGGTAGTCGCAGAGATACATGAAGCTAGCGTAACCGCACGAACCGACGTTTTGTGTGTCGGTAGGAACGCCAAGCTCAGACAGGACATCTCAACATCTTAGAGAACCGCCAGTTCAGAGTAAGTGCGTCGCTTTGTTTTTGATGGATTTATGTTACACGTTTGACACAGGACGCACCAGGTTCAATAAACTCGACGTCAATACGAAATCGAAATGGTTCCCTGTCATTGTCGGTGTTTTGCAGTTTGTTGGAATCGTAACCGAAGCAACCGATCAGGGTAAAAATTTCCTCATCCGCTGTCGCCGCCAACAAAATGGCGTTCTTAGCTGAATAAACCACGCTCACTGCAACATTTGGTTAAACTCTTCGTATTTCGTGTACTTCATCTCTGCAAAGCTGAGGTCGTGGGTATGTTTTGATAAAAGGGTGCTCAGTTCATTCGATGCATTGTACGCGTGTGCTGTGGCACATACCAGTGTTGGTTCATCCTGCGGCATTTCCGCAACACTGTGCAGGACTACAACACATTCGTTAGAAAAAAATAACTGTTTTGACGTTTTATAACAGGCCACACATGTCTACTGGCCAGCATCCTTATTCGTCGTTCTCTTTCATATACTCCTGCACATACGTCTTTGTTCACGCCAAAATAAATTAAAAAAAACGAAAATATGAGAGCTCTTGTTCCCCCTAAAATTTGTATCAAAACGTCCAAAAATATAAATCAATGAACTCTTTAGAACCACTTGACCTTAAGTAAGAATTAATGATGGGAATTGGGCTATAGAGTTAGGGCTACAAATTGCCATCAGGTCCTTTTAACACTAACTCTCGATCCTTACAGCCTAGTTCTCACATTACAGCGTCAAAACACCAATTAAGCCCGCTTGAATTACCATTCAACCTGTGTCTGCATATAAAAGAAAGAACGCGCCGACATATTGATTAACAAGACAAGAAAGAGGGTTTGTTTCTTGGCTGCCATTATGGTAATTGGGACAAAATCACGCGTTTCTTTGCTGAAGCGCCGCTAAAATCCTGTTATGGCATCTCGACGCGCGAGAGAACTTGGCGGCGGCTCAGTTTGGTTTCCGCTGGGACTTCTAAGCATCATGCTCCGCTCTCATGTACCAGGCCCTCCGCTTGTGCAGCTTTGAAACAGCCCGTCCACCAGGAACGATTGGGTTCTGTACTTTTTGCGGATTCTGTTCTAGCTTATTCTTCCGCGTCTCCTGCGTTTCTTGCAAGGAAGGGAACAGATTATGCTTCTGTGGAAAGTCCTAATATCTTATCCCCCTATCTCCCAGACGCATTGTTAGGAGCGCTTTAGTCAATTACACCTGTTTGTTTTACGGGGTTATGTGTATACGTAATGACTTAAAAAAAAAAATAGGTCGTCGTCTCTTTCTTTCGTTTATTTTTACCCACAGTTGACGATTGTCTGTTTATGTTGCTGGTATACTATTAACGTTTTGCCCATTTGAGGTGCCCCAGTAACCATGTCTCGGATTGCCATTTTAAAGCAAAGCTGTTGTGTTGTCGCTGACGCCGATGTACGCCAATACGCCCTGCTGGAAAGCCAACTTTATCTGGCGATGATGATGAATCGTCATGGGTGAAGTAAAAGAAAAAAAACGCTTCCCTTGGCCGCAGCTGAACCTGGGTCCCTCTGGTTATGAAACCGGCGTCTTTGCGACTGCTCCACTTCGACAGGCTCGAAGTGATTTAGACAACTGAGACGACAGCCAAAAAATCCATCACGACAAAAATGGCTGTATTCTGCCTGCAATTTGAGGTTGACGACATTGGCCATAACGTCACATCTTCTGGCGTCACACTTCAAAAGGGCACCCATTCACAAAAATACTCACTGAACGCCCAGCAACTGGTACCGATTCGCACCGTACACCTCAAACCTTAAAGTTACTCCTACGGAGTGCACACCCGAGAATTTTGATGGGTATTCAATGCAAGAGGAGCGTACCTCCAGAGTAGGAGGTACTGGCAGTGCGGGATTGGCCAACCAAAGAATACATCATGGGAGAGCTTCGAGTTCAACCATGGCCGTCGTTAGACGGAGGGGCCCATGGTTTTTAGAGTACTGATCAGAAAACGACCACGCACTGAGTTTGCACTGAGTTTGCAACTGAGGTGTGCGGCACCTGGTCTTGTTATTTTCTGCTTGTGGCTGGTGCTTTCGTAGACACTTGGCATGTTAAGCAAAAGGTGTGTCTTTCTGAGACGACAGGTTGCGTTTTATTTATACAGTAAATTGTCGCGCACAAGCACACACTGTAACTTCTGGCAACAATTTTATTGAGAAATCATCTGCTGCTAAATATTCTTTCCCCGAAAGCGTAGATAATAAGGAACGGCGATACGGCAGTGCAGTTCTTGGCCCATGTCCTCACCGGCCATGTATGAACAATGCACGTGAAAGAAGGCGCCTATTCTGGACTGTCCATTGCAAGGACAACGAACGTTGGTGTACTACGTACCTGTTTATAATCATCACATACGTAATCGTCCTCCTCCTCCTCCTCCTCCTCCTCCTCCTCCTCCTCCTCCTCCTCCTCCTCCTCCTCCTCCTCCTCCTCCTCATCATCATCATCATCATCATCATCATCATCATCATCATCATAATCATCATCATAATCATGATGCTGCTGCTGATGATGATCTTCATCATCTCCATCATAATCACAGGCCTGCTTTTTTAAAGGGGCACTAGCTATTTCAACCTTCACTGCGCTACCAGTGTTTTCTATTATGTTATATGTTTTATTATTGCCGTTCCACTGGCGAAACGTTTCAAAAGAGACAGTAACTGATCTGTTCTTTTGTGCTAAAGGTGGTATATTTCAGGGTGGTAATCAACCTTGCATGGACGTGGCCAGGATTTCGTCTTCACAGGGGCAAACCCGTTGTGCCGCGGTAGACATGAGGGCCCGGTTAAATAGTTTAACGGAATTTCCACGGCACCCAAATATTATTTAAAACAAGGAAGAAAGCTCTTTTTTCTTTCGTTTTTAACGAATGCAAACTTCAGTGTTTACGGGGAGGTGGGAGCTTTGCTTGCCGGGAAGTGTAGCAAGCGATCATGCCAGCAGCAGCGGCGCTGTCGACCCTTATACGGTTCTAGAATATGTAATGCCTAGTATATACTGGTATATTCTAGGCCGTATACCGCCGGACAAGCGGGCTGCAGCGTGTACGATACTTGCGTCCGCGTTCATCGAGACGTCCAGTATAACTTTTGTCGGCATTTGAACTACGCTGAATAGTACGACGCCTGCAAGTCGTCGCGCTATAGCTAACAGCCACCATAACAGAGTTATTCGGCAGGCCGTCGGCGGGTGGTTGCAACTAGCTCGCTCAGTCAGAACTATGCCACGACCCGGTTGCTACCTGGAAGATAGTGCCTTTAGTTTGCTGGTTTGTATATTGCATCGAGCTTAACAAGGTTTATGAAGTCCAAGTAGCTCCACACTAGCGCGCATGTGACGCTTCGATAACTGGTGCGCTATTAAAATATCCAGAGTCAATTAAAGGGAGTAGAACAGTCAGCAATTTAATATATGGACTGAGGAATTAAAATCAACCGAGACTTTTTTGTAAAGCCTAAAGCCAAAGTGCGGGAAAACCTTTTCGCGGTCGGTGAAATAGCGCAGCGGTAAGTAGGCCGGCAACACATTTGCGATCGCTTTAATGACTAAGGAATGCAGTCGCCAAAAATTATATATCCGTACAAATCGGGGGGGACGCTTACAGCATAAGCTTTATTTGAGAAATAGTCATCTAAGCTGCTGAAAGTGCATAACTAAGAAGTGAACAGGCTGTACGATGTGTACTTTGTATATCCGTGCCCCCACAGGGCCATCGTGAACCACACGACTTGTCGTCAACCGGTTTCTGTAAGGCAGGAACAAATCGTCTGTTAAACCTTGTTTCATCTTGTTTGCTTTGTTTGCCTTGTTTCACCTTGTTTGCTTTGTGCCTCGAAGCTTTGTGCCTTTTCCACATGTGCTCACCCATTTGCAAGATTATTCTGAGCTGCTTCACTGCTGTGTCACCACTATAGACGACTTGTAAAACTTGTGGAAAACCGCATTCTGTCTAAGTCAGTTGCGATTAAGTCCTCTGTTAGACAGGGCTGCCCCCTTTCACCCTTGCTGTGTGCTTTGTACCTCGAAACCCATGTGCCTTAGTAGTTAGCATAGCCAAAGGTTATAGAGTTCTTCCCCGTTATCCTGCAAAGTTAATGACCTTCTCACGTGGACGAAATTGCGTATTTTACTCATTATAAAAGGAGTGTTCAACAAGCCGAGGCAGTTTTGGGGCACATCTAGAGCAGCTGTGAATATAAAGAAATAAACAAAGAAATTTTGATTTGATGAACGATTCAAGGTGCGTTTATTTGAGCCAGTCTCTGCAAAGCAAGCAAAAACAAAAGTTTGACAAATGCAGTTCAGTGTCCCATTAAGCTCTCAATTTTCTGAATTAAAATGTATATTTTCTAAGAAATTTACCCAGACCAGAATAAACTAAGATGGTGCATCCCAGATTTTTGCACGGATGCATTCTTCATTTGTGCGGGCACCTAGCTTCCTTGTGTAAACCCGTTAGATCCATCTGTTACGCCGAAATAGAACTGAAAAAGCAGCTTTCGTTTAAACACATCTAAGTATGCTTTCACAAATGAAGGGTCACAACAAGCACACTAAATAATTTATCCACGAGCATGCATATCGCCGGCTAGAAGGCCATATTTATTGACCATGTCAAAGCCCTGCGCACGCAGAATGAGGATGTTTGTTCTCAAACAATACTGAGAAAAAAAGCAAAAAACGAGACATTTTCAAGTAATTAGCTCTTACATGTCTTCAGCCGTAAACGTCGTAACACCTAAATCTTTTGAATGGCTAAGACTGGATGCTCGCTGATAGGTGTGATGAAGTTTAACCCATAGGGGTGATTTGAAGCAGAGCGATGTCGAAAGGATACTTCGGTGGTGAAGGATGCTCAGGTGCCGTGACGTTGGTAGAAAAATCTCCGGATTCGGGATCGTCGGTAATCATGGAAAGTCTTCTCTTCCTTATCAAAGAAGGCACATCATTAAAACCAGCATCTGGGGTTTCTCAGCTTTGACTGCGCTTGTCTAAAACAGCTACACGATGCTCGCAGGTGTGCGTTTACTTTGGTGCACAGAGCTTGGAAGGTTCCCTAGCCGGACTTTTCTGGGTTTTCTTATATTTACTCTATCAGGTGGATCTTGTGGTCCCGAGGGGCTTAGGCGCAAAAGCTGTTGAAATAAGAGAGTTTGTCATAGCGGATAGCGTATGCTACGCTTGCGTTGGTGCGTACGGGGACCCGACTGCGCATGCACATTCGTTCCGGTGACGTTCTGCCCCTTCCCTAACGAATGCCCACGGGCGCATTCGTTCCGGATCGGGCCGAATGAAGGGCTGAAAAACGTTTCGCCGATTTCACCTGTCGCTTTCAGGGGAAAGGGGCGTGCATTTTTTGCCTTTCGAACGAAACTCCAAGTATGGGTTAGGACGATGCAGTGAACTCGGCAGTCCGCACAACTGAACATAGCCGTGGTGCCCTGAAACAGGTGCCTGTTTTTTTAAATACTGAAATGGTGTTTATTGGGAGGGCAGATAAGGGTACGACGATGAGCTGGGCCAAACCAAGCGGTCGTTTCAGCCGGTCGGAATAGGGCGAGCACGAGACAAGCGGGTGCGATAGGGCGTGACCAAAACTGGACCATGGTAGTGCCCTGACCCTGGTGCATGCCCACAGACGGAAGATTGTCCGTTGCACCGTTCTCGCACTGACGCATACCACCAAACAGGAGATTGTCCGTTGCATTGACTCGGTGACTATCTTCTTTACAATACTAATAAATAGAGTGCCTTGCTTCGATCTCCGCTATCCTTCCTTTTTGTGAAATCAGCACATCGCACATCGTGAAAAGACACCGCCGCCACAGTCGCCCGTTCAAGAGAAGTGCTGCCACTCAGGAGAAAGAGAAGAACTGCTGCGAGATTTCCTAGAATGGCGGCTGACAGCCGACCCGATACCTCTTGAATAGTATTGCCCATCTCAACTTCCAGTTTTAAGCAAGAACAGTAGGGATGCTAGTTCGGTCGCTCCGCGCACGCGGTCACCTCGTGCATACAAGGTGACGACACTGGCGACACCGCAGACCCCGAGGCCCAAAACGTAAGCCGTGACCGACTGTGGCGAGGCGTTGATAGTTAAAGGGTATGAAATCATGGACGATGACTGTCGGAGCCTCGGTCAAGCGTCGGTAGAGAGACTACCTGTCTGTTTACCAGGCAGGGAGCTCCGGGACCACTGTCGGCATCAGGGGAAACCGAACGAAGAAAGAACCCCCCTTCCCTGGATTTTTCTATGCCATATGGTAAATCAAAACTCCCCCCCCCCCCCCGCCATGCATGATCGGACCCTGAAAACAGTCCGCACCGAGGGACCTTTCCCCCAATTCCAACCATTACCCTCACAAAGGTCGACAACCGCCCACTTTTTTTGATAGTCTAATATGTGGATAAATGGAAGCCTCTTTTTCTGCTCAAACCACATTCCTTGTCCCTAAGTTTCTTGAAAGAATCCTTGGGAAGACATGCGATGCCAAAAAAACTAAGGACTTGTGTGGTTACAGTGGAGGTCAGCACACAGCAGCCAGCCACAACTCCCCTCAGTCGCATGGCAGACATGGATGTCAATCCCACCCCATCCCGGCCTCAACAGCTCCGAGGGTGTGATATCTGAATCATATTTCCTAACCGAAACAGGTACCGATCTCCTCGAAGGCCTAAAAGACCAAGGTGTGCTATCAGTAACCCACATCGTCATGAGGAGAGACAACAAAGAAATAGTCAACAAACCCTTAATACTGACTTTCGACCGCTGCACTCTCCCCAACCATGTTAACGAAAGTTTCATTCGTTGTTCTGTCCGGCCGTACATCCTGAACCCACAGCGCTGTTTTAAGTGCCAGCGGTTCGGGCATGGCACCAACTCATGTGGGGGCAGAGCAACCTGTGCAAAATAAGCTCAGCATGATCACCAAACCAGGAATTGTACTACAACCAATTTCTCTTTTCCAAACTTTCAGGGACTGCACTCTCGCACTTGTGACAAGTTTCGTCCCAAGAAAAAACACAAACATAAATGTAACAGAAAACATCACCTTCCCAAAGGCGCCAAAGAGGTTCGTTTCTTTCCCTCTGTTGAGGTACGCCGACACCGCTCGCTGGGGGGCGGAGTGGCGTCTGGTTTTGGCGGCAACTCAAGTCAGAAAAACTGACCGGGTGCCGCACCTCTTCCCCCTGCGTGCCTGAGGCAGCCCAACCCGCCGCCACACCACATGGCAAGCCCGCAGCGGTTGCGGGGGCGCGATTACCGTGTGGAGCAATGGTGCTCCTTCTGTCTCTCCTTCCCGGATTGCAGTACACCTGTGCGCACCGAGGACATAGACGTGAAGGAACACGCAGCGGCTCGCACCTTGTCCGTGCCGCCTGTGCCAACTGTGGCGATCCCGATGGCGGTAGCGTTGGCGGCTGAAACGTACGGCACCATAAAGGGTGCTATGTCCGGGGGGCCCGGTCCGCCGGGAACCTGCAGGGCATCTGACGATGAGAAGGACGTCGGACCGTACCTGCCTGCGTCACACCCCAAGAAACAAGCTTCGGCACCCAAACCAACAGAGAATCCCAAAAAGCCTCACCCACCCACACACACACGCACGCACGCACGCCACACGCACCCACATATACATACACATTCATTTAATTTGTAAATGTAAATAATAGGAACAGAAAAAAAACAGCAAAACTTCATTCAACGAAACGGCAGGGGCCTCAAAATTATTGATAATGTGTATGAAATGTTGCATGCTAATCAGCGAAGTGCGATGTGTCTTCAAAAAACACAACTGATATAGAAACAAATTTATAAATAGGCGCGTCTTATTTAGAAAGGACAGGGGTGGCTGTACACTATCTTCTAACGCTGTGGCCATTGTTGCCAGCAAATCCTTAGCACATCATCATCACATCAATTTCAAGAGTTTCCTTGAGGCTGTGGCAATTCCAACAGTAATATTTAACAGGTAATAACGGTGTACTCCTTCTACATTCCGCCAGACTACGGAATATCGAGATAAGACTTTGATGATCTGGTAGACCCGTTACCGGAGCCACTTCTTTTAGTAGGGGACCGGAATGCACATAATTATTTTGGGGCTCTTCCCGGACGGACGCCAGAGGTGACCTAATTGAAGAATTCCTTATATCATCTGGAGCGTGCCTTTTTAACAAAAAACAGCGTGCATTCCATAATAAAGGACACAGCACATATTGATACCTCGACTTGGCGATTGGATCTGCCGTTCTTCCATCTCTTCAGTGGGACATGTGCATAAACCCTTACCGTAGTGACCACTTCCCTACCACATTAACGTATACAGGTAAAGGCCCAAGTAGTTTAAGTTTTCCTCAAAGGTTCAGTCAAGTGAGAGTGAATTGGAGTACATTTATAAATAAAACATCCATGCTGCACCACACATACATAACACACCTACACGTGGCGGAAGCAGCCCAACTCATCACGTCGCACATACTCGACGCCAACAAAACGTGCATACGCAGGCCTCCTGTGCGACACGCAACCCAAGGAGGCCGAGGTGGAACGAGAAGTGTACGCACGGGAAACCGGCACAGAACAAGGCGTGGGGTATCCTTCATCGAAATCGCACGTCGGATAAATTTGCATCATTTACAAGTGCGTAGGCCCCTGGTAAGCGTGTGAGCTATGAGGCGAAATGAGAGAGTCGACGCACATTCGTATCCTGCAATAACTCATACATAGACGCAGGCGCGGTTTGGACACTTCTACGGAATCTCGAATAACCGTAGACACACACACTCGTTAGGACAGCAGGGGACACACTCGAAGACCAGGCTAACACACTTGCACAACACATTAACGCGCGTCCACTTCGGCGCACTACACAGACACCTTCTTAAAACACAACACCTCTTGTGAAAATAGGTCCCTACGCGACAAGTACAAATCACAGACTTCTTACAAGTACCCTTTTTCACTACGAGCTGAAGGCTGCTATGAGTATATCTAAGCTTTCAGCTCCGGGCACACACAACATTACATGCATATTAATACAACACCTACACGAAGGCACTCTTGAAACGCTCATACATCTGTAACCATTTAATTACTCCCCTCTGTAATGCCTCTGGCCCTGAGGGTAAAATAAATAAATAAATAAATAAATAAATAAATAAATAAATAAATAAATAAATAAATACCGAGCACCCAAAGAGCTCATCAAATTGGGAGCCTTATTTATGTCAGCGTTCGAATAAAATCCCGCAATTTCTTTGACACCATCGCACGTTACTGTAGGCGGCGTATTTCTGTAGGCAGAGTAATGCAAACACAATCGGTGATTCGTAATCTTGCAGAGTTAGGTGTTAGCAATGAAGTTTACCACTTATTAGGCGAGCGCAAAACATGTTCTGTACCAGTTTATGAAGGCTGCGTGCATACATGCCGCCGAAATAATAACTGTTAGGAAAGTTTTATATCCTCACAAAACAGATACATACACACGGGGACTGGCATGACAAAGCAAAATGACTATGATTTCACTGAAAAAAATCTAGAAAGCAGATTGCGAATATTATAAACGTGCCATAGAACGTGTAAAATGGTGTAAAATTATAATGAGTTGGTTTCTTGGCCCGCGGACAAGGTCTACGAACGTTGTCCTTAAAAGATGCTGAAAAACATCGTGAGAGGGTTCACCTGTCAAAACAAAAATATTCCCGTAAATAGGCAAAACAGTCGCGATAGAATAAACGATGGACTATCTGCTGTGCCCACGTGGCGAAGGATTATCGATATCAACACTGGCTGCGGGCTTAATTTATAAATACGTCGTCATGCATATGTCGAGGGTAATACTGTACGAAGCTCGAATACCCATTGCGAGAAATATGCGCTCCTATTTGGCAAGTTTTATGAAGAACAGCTAAATTCAATGTCCGCAATCACAATTCGCTCCCGTGCTCGTTCATGCTGTTGGGGTTACTTTGTTTCATGGCTAACTCGGAAACAGGGAAATCTGCCTACTTTGCTGCAAATGCCTTGAAAAGGCGATAATTTTCAAAGGGCCCTGGCCTGTAACAACCTTTCCCCTGTCCTCTCCCATCCCTAACAATATTCTGATCCCCCTTGCTCCGCTCATAATGATTGCATCGATGGTTCGCTCGATTGAGTTCCCTTTTAACAATTTTTACCTATTCGCATGTATTTGCGGGGACCTTTTGTTTTTTTCTGACTTGGAACAGCTTCGGCGCCGACATTTTTTGTTTCGTTGTTCTCTTCCATCCCGCCTCATTTTGACACCATCTTTATGGCGGTGTTTGCTTTTACTTTGCTATGGAAAAACAAATGCAACGTGTCATCATCATCATCATCATCATCACTAGTTTATCTACGCCCACTGCTGGACAAAGGCCTCTCCCATTTTTCTCCAAGTATCCGGGTCCTGTGCTGACTGCGACCAATTTATCCCCGGAAACTTCTTGGTCTCATCTGCCCAACTAACTTTCTGCCGCTTCCTGCCACGCGTGCCTTCCCTAGAGATCCACAATGCAAATTGTACTGTGATTTAAAACAACGCTAGCACTATCAGTGACCATAGAGTGCCTGAAGTGTGTCCGAGGTTTTGTTTGCGCTGCACAAAATGCTTAGGTATAACTCTCACCAGCGGTTTCAGCAGCTTGGAACGGTCCTGTCTATATGTACATTCCTGTGCAAGCATTCTTTATAGTATTTTTTTTGTGGGTGTTCGAATCCAGTGATGGGAAGGTGGTCCAATGTGCGAAACATCGCGCGTCGTTAGGCTAAGTAAAACTATCGCCTTTGGAAGAACAACACTGAACTTGGTACAACTACACTGAAACAGAAATCAAAATATCGACAAACGCATGATTTTCGGAATCATATATAGCCCGTCATTTAAAACACGCACACGTATACACGCGCAGGTACATACACACACGCAGACGCGTATACAGACATACACGAACACAACTGCGGTTTATATCACAGCTAACTCATCGATTGGGCACAGATAAATACCGGCTCAAGCGTTTCCCGCTAGATTACAATGCTGTGAACCACCGAAGACACAAGCTTCTTCATATAGCGCATTTTGTAGTTAATAATAGAGTATATCATAAACACCGGTTATGCATCTACCCAGAAAAATATATTCCACCGGCTAAGGGAACATTTGCCTAACTCAGTCCACAAGTCCATTACTCGGTTTGGTTCCAGTACCGCCGTCTACGCGCCACTTTCGTTCAACGCCCATTTGTTCTCATTGTTCTGTCCGTAGCGGAAACGTAGACAAAAGGAGAAAGCCAAACATAAGGAGAAAAATACAAGCATTAGGTACAAAATCCGGAAAACCAATGTTGCCGCGACGCTTTTCCCCCATAGACATTTCTTCAAACCACTTTGCTCTTCAGTTTGCCTTCCCTGTCCTCTCAAGTGAACGATTCCGGCTGTCCCCGAAGAGTTTGTTGGGCTTGCGTCGTCATGTTACTTTGTATCGGGGAATCAAAAGAAAAAAAAATATTGTTCGGTTGAACACTGATGCCAGAAGTGCACATTGCAGAAAAGAAATTTGAAGTTAGGGATGATTCGAAGCGAGAGCGGCGCACCCAGATTTATGAAATGTGCTGGCGCTTGATCGTGGACGTAGATTCGTTTTCCTAAAGAGCTTTCTTGGGAGACAGTTGGAGTAGGGTCAGTGTTCTGCTAAGAGAAGTAATCCAAATAAAAATTTTGAAATCATTTGGAAAGAAGTAACTAGAAGCCCGGCAGTTGGTCGATTCCTTCGCAAGGCAGGTTTAAAGAAAACGTGCTTGACGGATAATAATCAGTACTACCTTACTCACGCCTAGCCTCAACAATTTTCGTGCTTTTCTTTAGTAACTAAAACTTGTGTACAAAGAAAGCGTTCACGAACTTGTACGGCCGTTCATCTGAACGAGTGAAAAATGTGCGGAACAGCTCACAGGTGCCCATGGGCGAGTCGAAAGTACTAAACGCGTATCCTATTGAAAAAACAAAAAAAAAAAACACTGAACGTAGTCGCTATGGTTGTAACGTGGGAAGTTCCAATTGCGTGCTCCACATTGACTTTTTAACCATCACCTTCATTCCATTATTTGCTGCAAGTTGGTCATCTGCGCTGTAACCCAGCCTATGGTTGGTTGTGCTAAAATGAACGGTAGATACAGTGATGGCAGTGTGGTGATGACGTGGTATGTTCCAAGGCACACAGGGCGAAAAAGTTGCACATGCATCATCTATGATTCAAGCCACAGCACAAAAAACGGACACACATCGTAGCCGGTACGCACAATACAACTAAAAACATTCTTCGCAATTCCACTCTGTGAAGAAGGATGACCAGCAAAGCTGGGGGCAGCTCAATGATTGCAGAAAAAACATGTTTCTTTGTAATTTGCGATTTATTTACACTTCCTAGAAAAGTATTCAAATGAAAATTTGAAGCACGACATTTTTTTTTATTCTAGCGGACAAACATGGGGATATCTGTTTCCTACCACTTTCTGAACATCTTACTGTCTATACCGCCACAACCCAAACCACTAGACAACGGAAGAGAGCAGACATGCCTCAGCGGGCCGTGAGCCCTCTACGTTGAAGTCTCCTAGCGAGCACAACGGGCATGTCATCGGTGAGCGAACAAAGCCATGCTGCGAGTGCAGGAATCCTCACCCCCTCCCACCCTACCTTCGCACGCATAACGGGGCGACCGGTAATGTGCGCTGGCTTTACGGGAAAGTCACCGAGCAGTACGTCACTTCGGAAGCCCTTCAAGATGCTCGTGTTTTGACCTGAAAAACACGGGCCGAAACGTAACTTCAGAAGACCTTAAATAAGAAAAGACAACGTACTAAGCCAGTGAGACGAAAAATTTCCGTTCTGCGTGATGTTGGCGATGTACGCGATATGCGTAAATTAAAAAATTGAAAACTTCGCTTCATTAAACTGACGTGGTGCACACGAAGAATGAAACAACCAGCCGGAGAAGTGGTCATAAGAAGCGTCCGCCTTTAGCGGCGGTCCGGCGCCTGTTTAAACGATAGGCCTCTGACACATAGCAAGGAGTGAGTGCTCCGTACATGAAGGCTATGGCCTGCCATATACTTCAGAAATTTCAAGCGCGGTGGAGGCCCGTAATCAATGGCGCCTTCGAAAACGATTTCAACCAACATTAAACACTCGCGTTTCGTGTGGGAGAAGCAGAGAATCGGGATAACTTGTGAAAGGTAACAGTTTTTATTGCTTTTAGGCCAGACACAGTATTTCCGAACAGAAGCGTGGCATGACCCTCTTTGGCTTCTTCATATTGAGCAGAAAAACAATGCTACCAACTAGCAGTCAAACCATGAAAAAAGGGACGTTGATTAGAGCGGGCGATAAACAGCGCTTAGCAAACAAGCGCGCATGTTGAAACAGCGGCATTCTGTTTCCTTCCGCCAGGTTTTCTTGAGGGCTGTGCCCTTTATATAAACAGCCAATAATCAGTACCACAAATTTACTCTAATCAACGGCCTGTTGTTGGAGCAATTTCTTTCTTGTTTCTATGCCATTGGCGCCCACTGCAGCTTACAGTAAATTAACTAGTTGAACCGACGTTCCTCGCTGCTATCATTTCTGGCACGCAACTTTTCTGCCTTTGGTTCAAGAAAAGCTTTTTCTCCGACCGTCGACGGGGCGCAAAGAGCCGAGAAACTGGTTTAAACCTTTAAAAAAACGGGGAATGCGTAACAAGAACGAAAGAGAGGAGGAACACTACAGCGATCGTATGCCCCTCTCATCCAGACGCAAACCAAAACTGTGCTTATGAAACACTCCGCACCTGGCCTTCTATGCTGGCGGAGCTTACAGCCATCCGGGACGGACTGCAAGCTCTCCTACCGGCACTTCTTGAAGCTCCTGGAAGTTTTACGGCACAAATTTACACGGACTCAACGGCGGCCATACGGGATTTGCGACGTGTAGCCTCCAACTCGTCTGTCTCAAGGGACATTCATGACCTGCTGGACACGTGGCCCTGCCCTCTCCGACTGTCATGGATACGGCGTAATACTATCACCGCTCATATTGCGGCGGATAGTTTCTGTCCCGTTACGTCGGTTCCACGGCCCCTGCCCTTGCTGACAACTGACCCACATGACCAATTTGTCCAACGAAAGGAAGATCTGCGTCGCGCCACACGCGCTCTCATCCCACCGTGTGGAACAGACCTTCCCAGTGGGCTCGCTCGCTGGGAGGAGGTCCTGCTGCGTAGACTTCGAGTTGGGGTGGCCCTCTCTCCTGCGGTAACCCGGGGGTGGCGACCGCGATACCATGCCCCCTTTACCAACAACTGCCCCTTCTGTACGGCTCCTGCTGAAGACGCCAAAACAAATCACCTGCTATGGACGTGCCCTTCCCTGAGTGCAGCGAGATCCCGACACATTCGCGGCACAGGCCTGCATCCGGGGAGACCCCCCGATCTTCAGCGATGGCTGGGGGGGCCCCACCACCGCTGTCTTCTGGACTTCATCCGGGAAACGGGTGCAAACTTGTACCCGTAGGAACTTATGCCAAAGGGCATACTGTCGCAATTAAAAAAAAATGTACCAAGGGTGTTTCACAAGATTATGACAGAAAGCACTGCCATTGGAAGGAGATGGTTTTAAGAGACGAAAAATGATCGAGCCGAACAACTAATTCTGCTCGAGCGGGATATTTGTTCCTGAAAGGAATAACCAGGAAGAAAAGCTGTTGTGTTTATGCTTAAAATGAGCACGCGGCTTGATATTCTAAATCAACCGGGGCCGACCGCTTTCAGTTGGGAAAAAAGCCATTTACTGCACCTAAAATGATGAGGCAGGATAAAGTTGTAAGTGCGCCTAAAATGTAGATTGCAGGAATTGTCCCGACGTCGCTAATGTTCAATGATAGCAATGGTGAAGGACAGCCCGGCCGGCTAACCTGCTGCCAGTCGCTCTATGCAGTTTCCACAAATTTCTAATTTATCTGCTGCGCCAAAGAACAGCAGCAGTTACCGAAGTGACAAGCTCCCATTACACGAGGTGGATATCATAACCAGGTAATTCTTAATTTTACACTACGACCCATGTATAATTATACTTGCTGTTTTTATGAACCAATCTCAAATACACGAGCTACACCAGAATTGGTGTCTGGAAGTATGGCGTGTCCTGTCCCAGCATGCCTTGCATTTAACTGAATAGAGCCCTGGGTGACATCGGCTATAAGCCACGGGGTAGGGTAACCACAAATGTCCCCGCCGTGACACTTCCCGCGACGTCACGGCAGGGACCTACATCGAGCCATGGCATTATAAAAAATTTTACGTCCGCGCCCTAGGGCACAAAGTCGCTAAGCTACTGACGCCGTTTTGTATTCCGGCGTGGACGCGTTGAAGTGGAGGAGGAAGCTCGTATAGTGTGACCTCTGTCGGTCAACATTGAAGACCCAGACGCAGCTGGTTACTAGAAGAGGTTTGCTCAAGAGAGTCCTCCTGACAACCCGACATTCCCTGGGGAACAACCGGTTCGGACCTTGCACCGAAAGAGAGCTCTGATGGATCAGTCTGTGTGAACACGTGGAGCGGACCCATCCAGATAAGGTGAATGTAATGATTGCAGCGCCGATGAACCCGGTCTTGACGATGACTCCCCTCCCTTCTCGTGGCCTTGTTGGGTCTCCCCATCCGGTGGCGGAATGTTGGGGCGGCCTCCGCCGACGCCAGCCAGTCGCAACCCTTTGTATGGGCCTCGCCGGCGGCTTTTACGCGGCGTCGGAGGAGGCTTTCCTTTCATCCTGACCTTCGGGGACGGCCAGGGGGGGAGCGGAGGTCAAAATCCTTATTGACATGTGCGCTGCTGTGGGGGAGGCGGCATTGCTCGCGTCCTGCTCGCGCATGCTTCGACGAGTTTGTCGAGAGCTGCGACTGCAAGCGGTTGCACGAAGACTCGCTCCCGTGGCGGTTTCTGGGCGCCAAAACCCCACGCATCTTTCCAGCCAACCGTGCGGCGGTTTGGCAACTTTTTGGCCTCCGGGCCCCCACCAGGGATCGTGCCGCGATACCCCCTTGTGCGCTGCGGCGCCATTTATTTTAATCCAGTTTTTGTTTTGTCTTGTGCTATGTTTCGTCGTCTCCTGTAAATAAGTGTAAGTAGACTTTTCCTTCATCATCTACCTCCTGCGTCACCGTCATCGGCTACTTTCACCCATCCACGGCGACACCAACCACCTTCTTCTACGAACCAAACTTTACTGTGAACTACGGGACTGACCGCAAATGACAAAGTTCGAGGAACAGTACAAAAATTCTTTATGCCTAGGGAGGGTCTATCGTCCTCGGAAGTATGTGGTGCCGAGCAAAACTGCTCAGGGATGACGGTTAGTTTCGATGCGTTCCACGTCTTTCCATCACTGAGAAAGAAAGTGGAAGGCGCTGCCTGAGCATGCACTGTAAGAGGCTTACTATACTTTACAAATACTTTCTTATGCAACTTTAGTTCGACGACCCCTCCAACCTTTACGCAAGTCCTTTGCGAGCCTTTCCTCTTGTCAAAATACTGTTTAGATTTTTGCTGCTTCGTCAAGACCTGATACCGAAAATGAGGCAGGAAGCTGGGTGATTCTGATGACCTTTGACGTGCCCTAAAGTTGCTAATATCCACTTTAGAACCAGGCTGACGTCCATGTAGCAAGGAAGCTGGAGATAGGCCTGTCACAGAATGTGGTGTGGCCCTATACGAACCAAGCAATTGTGTAATGCTCTTTGAAACATCTTCGCCTTCAAGTTTGGCAACCTGTAGATGTTCTTTAAGAACCCCGTTAAACCGTTCGACCTGGACGTCAGCCTGTGAATAATCGGTACACGGGAAGGCGGTCGAAAAGGGCCATGGGGCAGGCAGATAGCAGGCAGACAGGTAGCAGAAGGACAAGCCGAAGAGTCTGAGAGAGGCGAGGGCCTAGGTGGTAGCTCGCGAAAGTCAGCACACAAAAGACGCTGGGCCTTGCACCACCGGACGCATCAAACAAGTCACAAAGAAGCGGGGGCAGCGAGACCGCACTCGCGGGTTACTTCTGCCGCGGCCGGAACCGAGGCGAAGATCATCCTCGTCGCCATGATGTTGGGCTCAAGTGGGTCGGGTCTCGCACTCCTTGCTCGTGCCGTGGTCCGCTGTGCCGGCGTACTTTGCGCCCGCTCCAGCGCCGGGCCCTTGTCGTTGGTCACCGCTCGCGACACAACAGAGATGCTGGTCGAGGGTCATCATCAGGATATCGAAGAGGCAGAAGAAAGGGAACATGATCGGGATGATTTTTCGGTTTTTTGTTTCCGTGTCATTTCTGGAACCAAAACTCTTTCCAACCTGTCTAAATTATCTTTTCTAAGCACCTCGTGGCGAAATAAAAATTCCATTTATTTTCGCTGTGTTCTGTTGATTGGCCGATCCCCGGATGGGCTATGTGCCATACCTAAAGGTGCGACAACAACGATAGGGCGGCCCAGCAGATTCGCTGTTATCGAACGAGTTATTAGGTTCTGCGGCCTGTCGACCATATGGCCAGAACCACGGTGTCCTGCGGCTGTCGACCGGACAGCCAGGTACCACGTCCGCATCATCCACAACGGGCGAGGTATCATCGTGCCACAGCTCTCTGCATTCGCTGGTTCACCTGACAACACAGATGCCTCCATTTCACCTCTACAACCACAGCAAAACTCGTAGAATTGTAAAACTGCACCCATTCTACGTTATCTATCGGTTACGACTTGGACTGAGCCATATATTGAAGTTACCCACATACTCAAAGACCCGAACATTTCAACCGTCTCCCGTATTTGTTTGTGTTGCGCCATTGTTAATCAGTATCGCCTCGCAGAAATATTGTTCCCATTCTTCATTTCGAATCCCCGCGTTCCAGTCTTTTACCCGTGCCTCTGAGTACCTTGTCTTGAGATCTCGAAACCTGATAACATCACACTATCCTGGCCAGGCAGGAGTAGCTTCCGAGTTATAGTCAACCTAATGGTTTTGTGCATAGACACGACCGCTGCACGAGAAGAGGGACGTGGTGGCCGTGGCAGACTCTTGGTTTAGAGCTCTATTGCAGACACACGTAACCTCAGAGGTTGGGTTCCATCTTGAAAGGGGCATAGTTAGCACTGGTGGTGTGTTTGTTACGAGGTGTCGCTGCAACGAATCGAGAGGCGAATCTACCGAATTCCACGGGTGTAGCCGACAAAAAGTCGCAAGGTACGAGGAAGAAGAAGGAGGGGAAGCTGTTCGTTCTCGGAGGCAGCAAGACGGCCACACTCGCGGTGTAGGCCCGAGGACCGTTGGCGACTCTCCCGTCCGTGCCACCACCCGGGCTGTCCACGAGACGACGGCCGACAACGAGACAAAAGGCTGGGGCGCCCGTCGGAGTGAACGGTGTTCCGGTGGCGTGGAGCGCGGGCAGCGAGGCCTCGCTGCGTACCAGGATTAAGCTCTTCCCTCCCGCCGCTAGCCATCGGCCACCATCACGTTCCCGGCCATTGGTGCAACGCTTCTTCAAGAAACGGTAACCTGCTCCGTTGCCCGTCCCTACTTATCATCCACTACCGAGAAGTAGCTGCATGACGGTCTCGCCTCTACGATCGCCGCAAGTGCATGACTCGTGCTTTTTACTGGACAAAATTGGATCCTGAGTGAACACAATCAGGGTCCACTCCCGTCCGACCCTGATTGTGTTTCCGCGTGCACTCCGTGCGTGTGCTTAAGTGTCCCTTCCGCTGTGTACGTATCACACGTTCATATATTTCGTGTGGGTGCGTGTTTAGCAGGAACGTAGTCTGAGTTCGTGACTCTCTACGTGGTCGGCCGAACATTCTTTACAGTGTTACTTCCGAATGAGAAAACGGAGACCTCCTATACTCATATAGTGAGATGTGTTACTCTGCAAGAAGACTGCATCGAACAAAAGAAATACCAGCCAAAACACAAATAGATCTGAAGCCTTCCATATTGAGCCTTCATTGATGGATTTTGGGATGAATAAATTGTTTCCTTAGTGCCCTAAGCATTCGCTACTGTGGTTTGGCGGCTTCGCCGGTCTCGTAAACCAGCGAACGAATCAAACACCGAAGACAAATGGAAAACCGAGAAAAGTATTGCTGAAGTGTGAGAAGGGAGCATGGTACGCCGAGGAGGCGTCACAGAGGCCCAACGCGCGCTGCCTGATGCACGCAAGTAGGTGATTCGAAGCCCTCCTTGTTGCTCCTTTCTCTTTCAATAAAGCAAACGTCTCTTTCTCTCACCATCTTGTTGCGTGGCTCATCCGAACCACGTGACATTTGCGCGGGAGATTCAAACATGATTTACAACATGCTCGGCGGCGGCGACGCGCTGAGAGCCAATGGCATAGTAGGGCACGCTACCGTGCGTTCGCTGATGGCACGATCCATTCCTGAGACGCAGGAGCTATGCGCCACGACTGAAATGACTGCAGTTTGTACTGCGCACAAACTTCGAATTAGGCAGTGTAATAATTATCAGTCATTTTCTTGACGCGTCTTCGGTCTGAATTCCTGATTTTCTCGACCCGTCTTGCCTAAATAGTTTTTTTTCTGGGTACATTCAAATTTTAGACAGTACTGTGAACGCCGCTGCTGATTTCCTGGTACAATTTCGTTCCTTGTATCCTCCGCGCGGCAGTCCGACGGGAACAGTGACGCTTACGCCCTATATCGAGTACACGAAATTTAGATTTTGCCGTGTTTAGGAAACATTAAAAAATTTTCATCTTTATTGTAACACCAATTCGTGTTACTTTTTGGATAGCTATAAGGGTACTATGTAGCTTGTAACATTATTTGTCATAAGCGGCTGATGCGTTTGTATGTTAAATGACTGTGTTTATGTTAAACATGTAGACTCGATTAAATGAACGTATACTGATGTATGTAAGGATGTCATGATATACATACGTCCAGTTGGGTGCTCCTAACACTGTAGCATTGTTTCATAATCTCCGTGTAGCGTTCTTGATAATTTATTCCATTCAATGCAAAACAGTGGTCTACATTTATACAAAACATTCTGTTGAACATAACATATATGTACCGTCTGTTTCGCTTCAATTGCATTTTGCAGCCAAACAGATGGTTTTATAGCCAGCCTGCATTATGAACAAATTATTAGCACTGTACCATCCCCATCAACGGCCGAAAATTTTATTAAGACGTGTAGTGATAACTATCATCAATCCGAATAAGCGCTGGCAAAGTCATCACCATACACCACGAGCGAGCTTTGTGCAGGAGATCCGGTCACGCGCAGAGAAGACGTAGACCATTGCGCGGCCGAACGCCTGGCTCCGCCTTTGTGAGCTGGCCCAACGCTTAAAAGCTCCTGGCGTAGAATCCTGTCGAACCAGTATTCTAGGATGACCTGGGGCAGCCCTGGTGCAACGATAGCGTAAACGGGTGTCGTTCCAGTCAAGAACACGGCATAGGTCCGAGCCCAGCGTCGTCCACTGATACGGAACTGGAGCTCCAGACGCAGGTGAATTTCCCTGTGGTCACCATCCACTGCGAGTGCCTCTAGGGGATAATTGCTGGGCGGGGCGTGTCCCTCCTTTGGTTGCACCTGCGTGCTGACGTACTCCTTCACCTAGAGCAAAGCAACGCCGAGGATGTGCGCCGATCACAGTGTAAGAATATTTAGGTCTTGACACTCGCCGGCCGCCACGGCGGGGAACGCGGCCAGATCGTGTTCGCCCTTAGTACATGCGCAGACCGCAGCGGCGCGGGGGCGCTGCGAATGAGGGGCCGGATATCGCTTGCGGAGTAGCGGGCGCAGCGGCGGTGGATGCACGGTGTGCTGGACTTTCCGTGTCATTCACGCTGCGTTTCGGTGTTTTCTGCTGCCAGAGTGAGGAGTAGACATTATGTTCCAGCTTCCACGTTGTGTTCGTCACCGATCACTGTGGCACCAGCCGCAGTGAGCGTTGTGGAACTCACGCGGTACAGCAAGGCGACGCAGTGCGCGGATATTGCAGCCCATGTGCTTTTTCGATGGCAAATCTCTGCGAAAGGCACTTGTACTGCATTGTGTTTTCTCCAGCCAGAAAGGCGACTTGTAGTTAGAAATGTTTGTTACACATAACGGCTATTTTGGCTTTCGTGGAACAAAAATAATTTTGTTATCCTTATGCTGAATGTATACATGGACAATCAGGGGCCTAGACAGAACAATGCTATTAGCACACCGAATCGTTATATTAAACTGTAAAAACAAGGATAACAAGAATGTTGGTCTGTTCAGAAGTATGGTTCTTCAGAGCCCTGCGTACCCGTATTATTGTGCAGATATTACAGTCAACGAAACAAATACCACAGACATCACTAAAACGGAAGAACAAAAATTGTTTCGCCGCAGGATCTATTTCCTGTTATTTTTTTTAACTGTGGCGTATAGCAACCCCCGCAAATAATGTCTGGATACGCCACTGTGGGAAATAATAGACACCACAATGCAAGGCTCCAAATTAGAAACAAATGGAATTATTCATATCGCACAGAACACGGGCACCATTTGCATTCTTGCGCTGATGCCGCAGTCAGTGTTACACTTACGTTGTTCGATTGAGCTCCCTGATCAGTAAAATCTCACAATATCAAACGTCTGGAAGTCACAAGGTTGCCGGACGAAATAATTGAGGCTTCTTCAAATTTTGACAAAAAAACCGTGCATATATATAAGGACAAAGAAAGGAAACACAAACACGAGCTCTTATATTTTCCTTTATTCGCCCGTGTCTACGTACAGTTCGAAAGTGCGAAAGAACCAGTTTGCCCAAGTTCTAAATTTATTAGAAATAATTGAGGCTACCGATGCCGGTATCTTCCTTGTGTTTTCAAAGAAGCATTTACACAGGCACAGCACATGCTGTATGCCATGGCAGCGGAGCGGTTAAGTTTAGAAAGCCATCGCGGGCCCACTTTTTACCCGCTGTACATTTTGGTTTAACATAATACGTTTGTTAAGATGTATAATTGGCCCTGACCAGTGTTCAGTGGAGAATTTCGGGGTCCACCAAGTCGCCTTACCACGCCGACAGCAATTATTCCAAACTGGCATCCGTCAATCCCAGCTTAGAGTCGCGTCAGTATTTTATATTTGGGCGTGCATGCCTGTGTTTCCGTGAGACGAGTATGATAGAGAAACGTCAGGGAAATTTTCACGCACCATTTTCGCGTCGAGTAGGTAGCAATATGCCTTAGCCATTAAAATGTCGCATTAGTATTGTCTTGCTTTAGCTTTTTTCCGGGCCCTCGTGCATACAACGGCGGAGGCGTCCCGCTACACAGCAAAACAGCGCGGGCTGTGTGCCTAGCTATGGAGGTAGCATTTCTGATACAGGAGAAATACGAAAGCGTCACTGGCGTCTCCGGACACGTGAACCACAGTTGGACGAATTTTACCTAATTCTTTACACGGCGGGTGTTACCACCTCACACCTTGGGCGATTTACACTGCTCAAGCAACATTTTATGCTACGCGTAGGCTCTTCGGCCCAAATAGGCGAGCGTGTGCGTTTAGGACAATCTTTTATTTTAAAAAGAGGCAAAGGAACTACCTCTCAGGAGTCGTGTGGATGAGCGAAAAAAAAATTATTCGCAATAAAAACGTTTCGACAACGAGCTCGGAAGGGTCGCACGACCGCGTTCTCGCTGCTGTTTCGCGCACTGCTGCAGTTTCTGTGAGTAAAAATGAAATTAGCCCAAAATTATTTGGTGTCGACAGAATTTTCAATCTGTCTGTGTCTATCTGCAATTAAAAAACCCTTCACGTACACGCCGCTCCACCGAACGATCCAACAGCACCTGCATTACGGCTGCCGTAGCTCGGCGAGCAGACAGGCCCTCGTGGCGGGGCGCACTCTGGCGGCGTTCCGGAGAAGCGCATGGGGCGGCGAACAAGATCTGGCTGCGCCGCCGCGTGCAGTATCAACACCTAAATATTCTTACACCATGGCGCCGATACATCGCACCCCAGGCCAAGGCAGCTGACCAGCAGCGTGCAAGCAACCGGCAGTGAAGGGTGCAGGGGAAGCCCCCGCTCTTTTGGACACCAAGAAGTCCCTCACCGGGACAACATTCCGTGGAAGAAGAAGCCCTCAACAAGATGTTCGCTATAGCGGCCACGCTGAAAGAGGTGCCGAACCGTGTTTATAGCGCACATGAACAAGTCCCGGACGCAGAAGTGCCCCGTTTATAAATATGACTGCTGAGAGAGAAAGAATAGATGCCTTGTTGCGGCACACTCTTGCGTGGTCACAAGTGATTATTAACAGAAATGTTTGGTAGTAGTAGTACAAACGTTTATTTGCCACAAATGGTAAAGGAGCGGAAGATGATCTCCTGCGTTGATCTTGAGGTGATCGCCCCCTTTGGTTGGCGTCCATAGTCCGGGATGCCATGGCCTGCCGCAGCACGAACAGCCCGGGTGACGAGACCACGCTGGTTCTCCACGACCGCGCTGGTCAGCACGGCCTTTGTTGCGGAAAAATTTCTGTGTGAATGCACTCAATCCGAGAACGCTTTTATTTTTCAGTACGATGGGTTAGAACTGCTGTTGCCTTTTAGCTTTCTGTAATGTTGCTAAATACATATATCCTGTACTACAGTGCATTAATTTTTTGTCGTATTACTGAAACGAGGGAACATCTATCACAGCCAAAGATATTAGTCATAATATACTGACTGCGCAGCCTTAATACCCCGATGCGCTTGGCCGCTCTTGCTTGACTGTTGTAGCTGTCCGGTTCAGCTATCTTATGTGTTCTCTGTTTAAAACTGAATTTTCGAGCGAAGCCCATGATGTTTCGGTTTCCACATATCGCGTCCTTCAGCAAAATCGCGTAACGGAAACTTATCGTCCCGGGAGCTAAAGTTTTGTGTTGCCTTCTCGAAGGGCTCCTGGAGTAGTAACGTTTCCAAAGAAATTTTAAGTGCTAATGCACTTCTTAAGCGAGCCTGAAGCGTCCGCCGCCGTCCGCATAGCAACAGCTGCGGGTGCGCGCGCTCCTCGTCTTCCTTGGCAACGGGGGGAGATGGGCGCGTGCTGCCTGGCCGCTGACATGGCACATACCCACGTGGGGGATTGGCCAGGAAACTCCTCGTCTTCCTTGGCAACGGGGGGAGATGGGCGCGCGCTGCCTGGCCGCTGACATGGCACATACCCACGTGGGGGATTGGCCAGGAATCGAGCGTGAGAAGGGCTAATGCACCCGCTTAAAGGAGTACTGACACGAAATTTCAAAGCTGAGATCCTCTCTAGCAATCAAGTACAACGACAACACAAATAGGTGTCTGTGAATAAATGCATCTTTCTTTCTTTGTAGTTGTGTGTGTGTGTGATCTCTCTTTCGCGAACATTACCGAACCGCGCAAATTCAACTCGTGCATTCGCACTTTCACATTCTTCCCCTCGGGGAGGGGGGCGCTGCGGTCGCCGAGCTAAGCGGACGCACTCCACGTCGGCTCCGTCGTCGCCACGAATTTTTCGGAGGACCATCCCGCCCCTGATGTCCAAAATTGTGCATACGAGTTTCCTTTCATAGAGAGGATCACGTAGGTACCAAATTTGGGCGATTTAGCCCACTTTTGGCGATTTTGCGAGCATTTTCCTTCAGCGAGGCGAGGCAGCCCAGCTAAGCCTAACGAGGGAACCGACGAGTACGGGCATGGCGACGGCCACGTCGACGGCCGCCGCCGCCGCCGCGGGCGTGCCCGGACCTGCTCAGCGGGTGGAGAATCGGCGCGCCGACGTAGAAGACTTCCAAGAATCCTGCGAAATGGATGTGACTACTGCGGACTCTCCTCAACGCGAGCAGACTGTGTCGGACTGTGTGTCGGTGAGGACTGTTACCACGCTCTCCGGCATCGACGGCGACGAAATCGACGGCAACGAGCGTCCGCGCGCCGACGACGAGCCGGAGGGAGGCGACGACCACGCCGGGTGGACCCGCGTGTCTCATCAGCGTCGTCGCAAGAAATCTGTGAGTGTTCTGGAAGCTTCCACGCAGCGAGCTTCGTCACACACCGGTAAGCCTAACGCTTCGCAACGCCACGTTCAACCTACGCGAGCTCAGTTCGCGAGCAAGATTAACGCCAACATGGCGAAGACGGCGCGCATGCCCAATTTCGCCCCGAGAGACGAGTTCCGCGTGGTCATGCGGCCACGTGGCGGCCTAGAAGTAGGCAAGGTGCCGCTGACCGACCTGCGAAGAGCCATTTTCGCGGCGGCCAAAGCGAGCGAGGAAGCCGAGCGGGAGGACACCATGCTGCCAAACCTCGCTCAGAACATTCTAGTAGTCAGTACCCCGAGCTGGGAAAGGATGATGCAATACGAGGTCGTGAAGAAGATCGCGATCGGAGGACGAGAGTTCGAGACCTACGCGTATCGGGCGGCGCCGGAGGACACCTCTCGCGGCGTAATACATGGCGTGGGTCGGGAAGACACCGCGGACGACATATTTCGCCACGTGGTCAACAAACACAACCCCACTGCCGGTGACGCTCACCGCCTCGGCCAGTCGACGGCGGTCGTCATCTTGTTTCACGGAAGCAAAGTGCCGTTTTACGTGCGGTACGGCGGCGTAGTTACGAGATGCTACCTGTATCGGCAGCACAAGGAAGTTTGCAAGATTTGCGGACAGATCGGCCACAGAAAGGACGTGTGTCCCACGCCGAACGTTCGGGTATGTTTCGCCTGCGGGCAGAAGAACCCGGGCGACGGGCACAAGAGTCAATGCAAGCCGCGGTGCCGTCTGTGCGGCGGCCCACACCCCACGGGCGAGGGCTCGTGCAAACACAAATTCAAGACCCCATACCAAGTCCGCAAGCGGCAGTGGGAGCGGAAACTCGAAGAAGAACGCGCGAAGGCGGCCACGTCGGCGCCGGCGCTCAAAGTCAGACTTTCTAGAAGGGACGACTTCCCCGAACTCGCCCCGCCGCGCGGCAGCAGCCGCGGCAGGAGCGCGTCGCGCGGGAGTGCGCAGCGCAGGAGCGCATCGCGCGGCCATCGCGCGACGACGCGAGGCCCCGCCTCCTGGGCGGCGATCACGTACGGTGCAGCTGGCGGAGCAGCTGCCGCGCCGGCTCGCCGGCGCTCAAAGTCCGCTCGTCGCGAGCGCTCGGCGTCCAGACGGAGAAGCGCTAGCCGCTCGTCGCCACGACGCAGCAACGACACGAAGCAAGCGAGAGCCTCCCCGGAGACCGTGGAACTACGCAAGATGGTGAAAGAGCTACAAGCCACCGTACACGCCCAGCGAGTGACCATCGAGCAGCTCACCACGAAGCTCGAAGAGCTATGGGGGCCAAAGTCGACCACGGAGTCAAAGCCCGCACCCGCGGAGACAACGAACGCTAGCCCGGCGGAACGTCCGAGCCGGGCGACGAGTTGGAAGCAACCGCCGCCAGTGAGAGACCCGATGCCGAAGCCGGCGGAGGAGCGACGGGAATCCCCGGCCCACGAATACTACATAGAAGAGGAATGCGACGAGGACGCCGACGACGTGGGCTCCAGCGTGTCGGCCTCCGCATCGAACGTCCTCGACCTGAGCAAGACGCCGGGCTACGCCGGCTTGAACAACCGCATCAGAAGAATAGAAAGCCAGATGAACCGCTGGGGTAGAGACCTCGAGGTCCTGGAGAAGAGAATCACCAACACGCTGATGCAAGCTTTCCAGCAGCAGATGCAAGCCTTCCAACAACAGATGCAAACTGCTATCCAGCAGCAGATACAACAACAATTCAGCAAACTGACGGCACCCGCGTGCGGAGTCATACAAGAACACAACAACCAGGTCACCGTCAACGTATCGCCATGATGACGACGGCCCGACATCGCACCTCGCTACAAATCTGGCACTGGGACGCGAACGGCTTTCGGTGCCGGAAAGCGGTCCTACAACAGCACCTCCGCACCCTGGCGCCGACGGAGCAACCCGACGTCATCATCGTGCAGGAAACTCACGCGGAAGACGCCGGCGCAGTGTCCCTGCCGGGCTACAGGACGCACGCCAGCCCGCCGAGCGCTCGCACCTGCGGGCGCGGAGCGGAGCAGGGCGTGTGAACCTTCGTCCGAAAGGGCATCGCGTTCGTCAAGCACGACGCACTCATGGGAAGCCGCGGCAGCGCGATCGAGCTATGCGCGACCGAGCTGACGGTGGCCACCGGCAGACGCAAAGGGAAGAGCACGAGCACGACCGTGATGGCGGTCAACGTGTACAGCAACCCGCAGCACCGGCAGCAAAAGTTCAAGTCACTACTGCACAAAGCACGCGGAGCGGTCTCCGCATGCGACGGCGCCGTCGTCGTCGCGTGCGGCGACTTCAACGCACGACACAAAGAGCTCGGCCACGCCGATACTTCGGTCAAGGGCCGGGACCTGCTGGAGGACGCCGCGGAAGCGGACTACGTTCTCCTCACGGACCCATCGCACCCCACGCGCATCGGCACGTCCACAGTCAGAGACACTACCCCGGACCTGGCGTTCCTGCACTTGCCCGACGACCGGACGGCGAGCTGGAGAAACACGGGAGTGAACCTGGGGAGCGATCATTACATAATCGAAGTCGTCGTCCCGCTCCGACCCAACGGCAGAGGCGGTGACGACACCGGAGACGGGAGCATCAAGCACCGACTCACAAACTGGCACGAGTTTCGTACCGAGGCTTTGGGCGAGATCAAAGACATCGAAGAGTGGTCGAGAAGCATAGTCGCGGCCACGGAGAAGGCGACGACCGTCACGGAAACGTCCGAGGAGACCGCGCGCATGGACCCCCGGCTCGCGCACATGCTGGAGGCACGACGCTCGCTACAACAACGATGGAAGCGGCAGCGGCACAACCGTGCCATTCGCAAGAGAATCGCAACGCTCGGCCGAGAAATCGAAAAGTACAGTCGCCAGCTATGCGCGCAGCAGTGGTTCGAGCTGTGCAGCGAGGCCGACGGCCAGCTCCACCGGGGCGGCACGTGGAAACTCCTCCGCCACCTGATGGACGAAAGCCAGAGTAAAGAGTACCAACGACACCGGCTCGCGCAGATCATGTACGCGGCGACGAAGGAGCTCGGGGAGCGGGAGGTTCACAAGCGTGTCAACGAGCGCTACCTTCCCGAGACCGCGAGAGAACGGCACGGAGAATATGCCGGCCCGCCCAACCCCTCGCTCGACAGAGACATCGAGGAGTGGGAAGTCCGGCGCGCGACCCAGGCCCTGAACTGCCGGTCGGCGGCGGGCCCGGACCGAGTCACGAACAAGGCGCTCCGCAACCTGAGCGACGCGGCCGTAACCTCACTCACGAAGTACTTTAACGAGCGCTGGCGAGCCGGCAGCCTCCCGCGACAGTGGAAGACGGCCAAGACGATACTCATTCCCAAGCCCAACAAGCCGCCGGGCATAGAGAGCCTGCGCCCCATCTCCCTCACGTCGTGCGTGGGGAAGGTGCTGGAGCACGTTCTCAACGACCGGTGGCAGCAGTACCTGGATACGAACGACCTGTACCCCGACTCGATGCTGGGATTCCGCTCGCGTCTGGGGACGCAGGACGCGATGCTACTGCTGCAGCGCGAGGTGCTGGCCCCGCCAACGAGGCCGACCTCGGACAACCGCGCCATCCTGGGCCTGGACCTGCAGAGCGCCTTCGACAAGGTGAAGCACTCGGCGATCCTGGCCCAAGTGTCCCGGCTCGGCCTGGGACAGCGTTCCTACAACTACATCCGGACTTTCCTAACCGGCCGCACGGCCCGACTGGAGGTGGGCCAAACGCAACTAGAAGAGCGAGAGCTGGGCAGCGTCGGCACGCCGCAGGGCTCGGTGATCTCGCCGCTGTTGTTCAACTTGGTCATGATCGGCGTGGCCCGTCGCCTGGACGAGCTGCCCGACGTAAAGTATACGATCTACGCCGACGACATCACGCTGTGGGTGTCGGGCGGCAGCGACGGCCACATCGAGTCGGCGCTGCAAGAGGCGGTGGACGGCATCGAGGAGAGTCTGCGCGGCACGGGTCTCCGGTGCGCCCCGCAAAAGTCGCAGCTGCTGATCGTGCCCCCGTCGGGCCGGTATCACAAGGCGTCGGCCGAAGCGGAGCGCAGCATCGTGGTGCGAGCGAGCGACGGCACGGCCATACCCAAGGCGACGAGCATACGCGTTCTCGGCATGCACGTGGACGCGAGCCGCCGCTACAACAACACCACCGTGGAACGGCTGATCACGAAGATGGGCATCGCCACGTGCCTCGTCAAGCGACTGGCGACGCGAGCGCGCGGCATGAGAGAAGCGAGCCTGCTGCGCTTGCTGCAGGCGTTCGTCGTGAGCCAGGTGGCTTACGTGGGAGCGTTTCACGAATGGAGGACCAAGGAACGAGCCAAGATCGACGCGGCGATCCGCAAGTCATACCGGGCGGCCCTGGGCCTACTCAACGCACGAGCAACGCGGCCCTCGCGTCTCTGGGAGTGCACAACACGCTCGCGGAGATCAGCGAGGCGCAGAGAGTGGCGCAGCTGGAACGCCTGGGGTCGACCCGGACGGGCCGGAGACTGCTGCAACGCGTAGGACTGGGCTGCCCCTTCGAGGAGGAGGACGAGCTGATCCCGCTACGAGACGACATAGCCAACAGCGTGTTGGTGCCCCCGCTCCCGAAGAACGTCGCGCCGGGACGGAACTCGGAACGGAGAATGGCGCGGGCGTGCGCGCTCGCCAAGGAGTACAACGAGAGAGGCGATGCGGTGTTCGTGGACGCCTCCAAACATCGGGACCGAGACGACGCCTACGCGGTGGTCGCGGTGCGAGCCGCCACGGGAGAACTACTGAGCGCCGGCAGCGTGCGCGCCAAGTCCGCCAGACAGGCGGAGGAGGCGGCGATCGCGCTGGCCCTGCTCCACGAGGGGACGAAGACGGTGTTCAGCGACTCCAAGTCCGCGATAGCCAACTTCGCCAGGGGCACGGTGTGCAAGACGACGATGCGCGTCCTTTCCGGCATCGGAGAGGGAGCGCGCAGGAACACCAGCACGACCATCCGGTGGTTTCCGGCTCACATGGGCCGGGAGCTCCGCAACGGCCACCGAAACGTCAACGAGGTAGCCGACGCCGCGGCCCGTGATCTCGCCACGTGCCGAGCCGCGCCAGCGACGGACGCCGACGTCGACGAGGAATCGAGCGAAGCAGAAGACTACGACGCGGAACCCCTGACCACGTACGGCGCGACGCTGCGCTGGTACAGGGAAGAGAGGCGGGCCTACCCTCCGCCCCATCCGGGGCTCGCGAGGAGGGAGGCCGTGCTTCTGCGGCAACTACAGACTCGGACGGTGCTGACGCCGGCGCTCGCGCGCCACGTGTGCCCGGACCTGTATGAAGACTGTGTGTGCAGTGTTTGTGCGCGAGTGACCGCGGACCTGACCCACCTGATGTGGGGTTGTGAAAGACACGACGCGAGTGACGGGAGGCCGACCCTCCCTCCGGACGTTACGGACTCGATCGGCTCTTCGGAGCGCGAACACCAGCTAAGGGCTATCCAGCGGCTCGAGGCTGCACTGGGCAAGCAACGGCGAAAGGAGAGCCCGCACTCCTCTCGGCCTCCTCCTGCGGGAGCGAGGGCTAGGGGAGACAGCGGCGGCACTCCAAGTAGCCCGCGCCGACCAGACGCAGGCCTCGGGGTCGGCCCGACGCCGCAGTGAGCGGCGAAGACTACGGGACGGTGAAGCCCTGCGAGCAGTAGTATTAACTCTATGCCTGCGAGGCCTGACCCGTCCCCGACTGCAGGAGATCCAATAAAGTCCTTTCTCTCTCTCTCTCTCCCCTCGGGGAAATGCGGGGAATTTTTTTTTCTTCCAGACACCAGCACTTTCAAGGGCTTTTATAACGACCTTTTGGCCGGTGTCATTTCCGTCGAAGCCTGCGTACACAATTGGCCGATCCCTTCATGCATGTACGCAGAGGTGGGGAGAGGACATGCAAGCTTAGCCAGGCTTTAGGTGCTCACCAATGGCACTCGCGTTGTGCTGGTGGAATATTTCAACGTGGACATCTCAGGGCTATATGAAACCTGGCTGGTGTCCTTCGTTGTCTAGGGGTGGCGGTCGGTACGTTACAGAGGCGGTAAGACACATACGGAGAGGTATGAAAACTGATAGCCCTATGTTAAACCACTATAATAAAATTGTGCTAATTATCAGTTTTATTCAGCTCACAGGGAAGTTTACTCATCCACCAATTGTAAAATAACGTTTCTTGTTTGCAGATAGTTTGATAAAGCAAATACAAAAAGCAGGCCAAAGCATGCAAATTGTCTTTTTTTATAAAAACCTACTTTGGCTCTTACCCCTGTTTGCAAACACAGTAGTGCTTCTGGCAGCAGAGAAACGCAATACTGCCGTTCTCATTGAGGGCCGGCTGCGAGAGGAAGCCGTGTTTTGTGTTCGACGGCCGTACCCGATATGTCCGCCTTAAGAAGGATCCGACGCGCAATCTGGGAAGAGATTTCCAACACCTACTGGAGACGTATTTTTAACGGTGCCTCGCTAGCACAAAGCAAAGCGCTACAAACTACTGATTCACGATGTATCCGTGTTCAGCCTCCTTGGAATGCAGACAATTCGCAACTCAGACGTCGCAATACGTCACATTGTTCATTCCACTCGTTTGCAGCTTTTTTTAGGTCGCGCTTCGCCGCGGCGGGGTGGCTTTATATGTGCCGAGTATCATTTCACTCGGGGCGTGCGATACGGGGTTCTCACTCCGCATGTATGATCGCCCCTTCCGAGATTCATAGACAACTCTAAATGATTTCTACTATAATTGGCTTAGTTTACGCTGCGAAATTCATGGAATGTGTTTTTTATTTCTTCGAAATTCTTCCGTTCCCCATTTTGAATTTTGCATTCAATACATTTTCAACCGCTCTATTTTTTTCTGTATACCGAACCCTGTAGTTACACAAAACCTTAATTCAAACCAGTGCTCCTTGGCTTAACCAGTCGTCGGGAATGTGACACGCACGAGGGAACATTACAATCATCATCAGCCGGACACCTGGCTTCATCTTCCTGCCCCGACAACTTTTGGTTCTTTCCAATGCTCTTTTTCTCCATTTTGAATTTTGCGATCAACATTTTGAAGCGCTCTAAATATCTTATGCAGAACCTGTAGTTAAAAAATATCTGCATTCATACCAAATCCCTGTTTGGGTATCTGACATTCACGAAGGAACATCGTTATTGCCATGAGCGGGATGCCTGGCTTCACCTCCCTGCCCCGACCTCCAAGACCTCTGACCTTTTTGACTTCGGTGCGTTGTCGATCCCACATCGTAACAGGGCATCTCCTTCCAACGTGCGCCGTTCGCGTGAAACGGTGTAACACCACAAACCCACCGCCGTCTTTGTTGATAGGCATGGAACCAGGGCTCCAGCTGCAGATGAATCGCCCCATGGTCATCATCAACCGCGGGGGTTTGTACGTTATCATTGCCGTGCTGGGCGTGTCTACACTGGTTTGAGCCTTCGGGCTGACCTACTCCTTCACCAACTACAAGAAGCTGATGAGGAACGCCTACTAGGTGCGCCGTTACATCACTTCCCATGCCAATGCAGCCAAGCAGCACCGTGCAAGTGGAGCCCTTCCATCGGACACCGAGAAGGCCCATCCAGCACAGCAGATGATGGAAAAAGCGCTCAAAAAGGGCAAAGCACTCAACTGGACGTTCGCAATTGTGGCCAGAATGGACAAAGTTCCCAGTCGTGTCGATGGCGCACATGAAGAAGCCCCGGACTCAGAGCAGCCCAGTTTATTCCCATGACTGCCTCGGGAGGAGGGAGACATGGTTGTCGCTGGAGTAAATTGTGCCACCAGTGCTTGTGAAGACATAATCTTGTTGATAATGATAGGACTTCGCAAACACGTTACTTCGAATGATGTGTTCCATTTTTCCGAGGCCTTAGTTAGCACTGGCGGTGTGTCGTTGCTTTCCCTTGGAAAAACAGAATTCCCGCTGTGGTATTTTGTGATGTATTGTGGGAAAAAACTGCTCCGTAAAATAGGTATCACAGGCGGAAATACCATCGAAAATAAAAATTGATCTCAGGGCTTCAATATCCGGCTTCCAGTGATGGTATTTGCAAGAGGGACTAAATAATTGTTTCTGATGCGTATTCTGTTTCAATTTCGTGTTCTCATACTCCTTGCCTGAATAATTTTTTTCTGAGGTATTTAACACCTTAAAAATTTCTGTGCAGGCTGCTTCTCTTCTCCTCATCCAATTCTATGTGTTGTCTACTTTCCACAGAAGGCCGACACGGAAAGTGGCGCTCTTTTCTCTAGGCTATATGATTTCTAGCAACTAAACAAATTTAATCTTTATTTCGATCCCCACACTGTATAATTTATACATCGCCTTTCGGCAATACGAAGCAATATGATGGGCAATATTGGGAGCAATAGGCGGCCATTGTAATAAACATTTAAAACCTTCAGCCACTTTTCCCTGAGTACTTTCACATAACACATGCCTTCGGGGACTTTATCAAACACGCATAAAACGGTCAATCCAAGGCTAGCTGCCATAAAGGTTATGACTGGCACACAAGCGCACCAGCGTTTCAATCGTCACAACCGGAAGTATCACATGTAGCTCGCGCAAAGCACGCGATTGTTGAAGCAGTTGGGCCCAGCCAGAAAACACCTTATCTGCCCGAAACCTGTGAAAGTGACACAAGCGCAACTTTCAAACTTCTAAGTTTGTTCAAAAAAGGAACTACGCACATTACGAGTTTGAAAACGCAAACGAAATCGCTATTGCTGGGAGCACTCGAGGCAGGGTGATAATTCCCTCAGCACCAAGACACGTTCTTGCGTCTTCTTCGGCAGAGAAACTCTGCTGCCAACTACAACCAATCGACGCGGTTCTACCGACGAGATGCGACAGCCACCGTCGCCCCTGATTTGGCGAAAGTGTCGCGCATCACGCCGGCGAAATACACACCGAAGAGAGTGAGGAGCGCTCAGACGACCGATGCAGACGACGGGGAGCAGTCGACAAACGGGTAAAGCAACGACGCTCTCCTTTACAAGAGTACTGATGGCGCTGCGAGGGTGGGTAACATAGGGAGCCTCGATGCAGCTGGCTCACTAGGGTAATGGTGCGGTATTGGCAGCTAGGGAAATAGGCGGGAACCGAGGGGAGATAGGGAAAGAGGGAGTGGGGAGAAAAGGGAGCGCGCACATGCACAAAAGGGTACGCGCGCACAAAGCGACCGCACACAAAAAAAGGCGAGGCAGCATGAAACGAATAAATGGAGCGAAAAACAGGAAGCCTAAACGTCGTTAGAGATGTACAGGACTAAGAAATTGAACATCACAAAGGAAAATTTCTACGATATTTCCCAGGGCAGTACTTTGCTTTTTGAGGCTAGAGCAGGGTGCCTGGGAACTAACTGTTTTGTGGGGAACCATTCACAAAATGATGGGGTATGCGTGGTCTGCGGAAAAGAAACAGAAACTAGGTGGCACATAGTGTTACAATGTCAGAGTATCCATCTGAATCTACATTAAGGGAATATTGGGCTTCCAGAAGCCCTAGGATTTAAGGGTATCACAGAGGAAGTTAACTTCAAGGCAGTTGAGGGGACGAAACGAAGATTAGAATGCTGGTGGACGATGAGCAGAGAGAGGAATATTGCCTAGGACAGTTACCACCTGTAACAGGAAAAAAAGCATTCTGTGCCTAATGAGCTCTTTGTGCCTGCCCTAAGCAGCGCTAGTTGTAAACGAAGAGTGTAATACATGGGTATATTCGTCCTTTTTGGTAGGATGACACGTCATTACCCAGCTACAAAGGGGAAACCAGTCGCAATCATCATTACCACCATGCAAAATATCCGGGTGGAAGCAATGTGGGGAACGATGACTTCCAGGACGCTATGACGACGTCACCATAAACGGAGCGGAGCGGGGATGAGACGCAGAAATTTGCCTTCGCAAGAGCGCGCTCGCAGTTGAAGGTAGCACATGTGACGAGGCGATACAGTGGCCGGTGGATTCAAATGAGCCTTAAAGATCCCCAGGTGGTGAAAATTTATCCGGAGCCCTCGAATACGGCGCGCCTCATCGCCTGCGTTGCATAGGCATCTTAAAACCTACAAACAATCAATTCAAACGAGCTATAGTGGGAGCAAGGCGGGCTGTCCATCTTTCTGTAGAGGTGGAGGTGCGAATTTGTGAATGCGCAACCAGTGCGCAATCTGCTCAGGAGGCAACTGTCCTGTCCGCTGGGTTTTTTGTTGGTACACGGGCGGGTGCGGTGCGAGATGCGACCCCCGCGTGCGGGTGGAGTTCGCGCAGTTCATCCGCGATGATGTTGCGAGCCTCGTCGATGCGCGACACGGCGGTGGAGTATGCAAATTCGGACGAGTGTGCTGCTTTGGCGATGGCGCCCGCTGCCTCGTTGTCGACGATGCATACTTGTGAGGAGATCTATTGCAGCCTGACTACGCAGCCCTGGGAGGCGATTGGGCACAGTTTATTGTGGAGCAGTGCAACTGTGGGCGAGTGTTTGTGGGCGGCAGAGGCGCTGAAGTGTGGCCGTGTTCTCACAGTAGATGGCAATGCTGGTGTGCATTGGCCGCTGTTTCAGCGCGAAGTCAGCCGCCAGGTGGAGGCCTGCTAGCTTTGCGGTGGTGGAACTCGCGGGGAAGGACAGGTGGCACTGACCGGAGGAAACTCGCTGTTGTCGTCCGCAGCAGCCCCTCCAGGCAGCATGCCTCTCCGCCGGCCACCCCCTGTTCCTCCGGAACCGCCCGCACTCCGCTAGCCAGAATCGAGGCACTCTCGCGAACAGCCCTGCCGCGTTCCCCCTGCACCGCCATTAACCACAGCGGCCGTCGCTCCCCCTCCGCCAAATCACATGGCGCTCTCCTCCCCGAAACGCACAAGCAACGCAGCTGCCGCCCCTCTCATCCGAAGTTCTTTCCCTCTGAACTAAGAAAATTCTCAACCAAATTCATCTCTCACCTTTCCTGCTATGCCTCAGTTGAATCCCGCCTCCCTCTCCCCCAGAGGGACTGATAAGGTGTCACCAACCCCTAGTCAGACAGTTTCGGGCCCCTTTCTTCCCCCTTCCCAGTAACCTCATACAGAGGTCGGCGGACTCACTCATAAGTCCCCTCACCCAGACTCATTTGGACTCAAACTCACGGGTGAGTTTGAATTAGATTAGGCTGACGGCTAGTGTGCATGGTGAGTTTGTGCTTCAGTGAGTTTGAGCCCGACTGAGTTTGAGTACGCCTGAGACCGAGTGAGCTCTGGGTCCATTTTGAGTTTGAGACATTTTGAGTTCTGGGTACATAACAGTTCTGAGTACATTTTGAGTTTGAATACATTTTGAGTTCTGAGTACATTTTGAGTTTTGAGTAAATTTTTAGTTTGACCCCTCGACGTCCAGCGCAAGTTGGTGGAGAGGGCAGAAGATGCGGCCCGTGCCAATGGACTCCTGGAATGAGGAGGCCACCCTGAGGACTCTTTACTAGGAAATAATAAATATGTTTATTCTCTCTCCATTTTGAGTTCTGAGTACATATGAGTTTTGAGTCCGTTTTGAGTTCCGAGTACATATGAGTAGCCTAGGAGGCAGCTATGGTTGGCTTTTAAAGGGATAGACAACCGATTTTTGTCGCGTATATGTTCACTAGCTCATACGAAAGCCAGCGTTTTACATACCCCGGTATCCACAGGCAATTTCTAAACAAATTGGCGGAAATAGTTTTGAGTTCCGAATACATATGAGTAGCCTAGGAGGCAGCTATGGTTGGCTTTTAAAGGGATAGACAACCGATTTTTGTCGCGTATATGTTCTCTAGCTCATATGAAAGCCAGCGTTTTACATAGCCCGGTATCCACAGGCAATTTCTAAGCAAATTGGCGGAAATAATTTTAATTTGGCCGCAAACCCTGAAATCGGAAGGGTGGTCGTTCGTAGTGTCGAAACTCGACACTACAATATGTGTCCCTGCCACGTGACCTGCAAAGCTAGCAGCTACTGTAACTGCTGAAACGTTTATTTACGTATTGAAAACCTTTTAACACAATTATTTGTGCAAGGTTAAATTATATATGTATTTTTAAACATCATTTTGAACATTTTAAAGACACACCGCCCGCCGTCGCTGGGTTGCTCTCAGTGTTGCTAACTGAGCCTCTATGCCGAGAATCAACGGCAGCGTTCTGTAAACAGACCCAGTGAAGGACCTTTGACGATTCTGCCTGAGTAAGGGGCGTTTGTTCTGCCCAAATATTCTATTTCAGTTTCCAAGTACCTCAACAGCAGCTTAAAAAAAAAAAAAAAAAAACGTGGCGCCCGAGGAGAATCAAACTTCCCACCTCCACAACGTGAAGCCAGATTCTACCTATCGTCTATCCCAACAGATGGCGCATTCGTGCACAATTGGCCGTTGCATTAAAAAAAGACATAAAGAAACAGGAAAGCCTGCGATTCAAATTTTTGAGCTGGGGCAAGTTTTTAAATATCGTTTTTCATTCGCATACACACAAAAGTATGTTGCCGAGCTACTCTATGTCATGGTTGCCAGCATTATTTTCTGGAGGGACACATACGGCTCGTAGATCTAAAAATTTCGATTTAAAAAGTTCTGGGGCGTTATCAGAAAAACCGTTTCTCGTCAAGGGGCTCTAAGTAATGCCCTTTCATTCGGGATAAAGAATATATACTCGACCAAAATCGGTTGTCTGTCCCTTTAAGTTTCATGTATCGCGTTGGGCTCGAAATTCATGTTACCTGCGGGTATGGTCGCATTCGCGATGGGTGTAAATAGAAGAAACAAATGCACAGCACACAAGTCGAGCCTAATGCTTTCTTCAATGCAATGGCCAACGTTCATGATTGAGTGCTTGGGCGTCTTCACCAGTCCTGTAGGACTTGTGCTGATAAATCGGCGAATTGTTTTAATTGACATGCTCAAATACAAGGGTAACATTTCTGCGGTTTTGAAATGAAGGTATCCTAACACATATAATTTGCTAATGCGCTTCCGACTTTACTTTTTCTTCCACGCAACTTTTCACTAATTCGGCAAATATTTGTGTCGGTTCAACATCGGCACATGCCAGCCACACTGTCTTCTCTCTCGTTCTTTAACGCGTGGTAACCGGAGGCACAAGGCCCCTTTTATTTGTCATTTGTGGGAGCTCCGAACTGTTCAGGAGCAGCTCCGTATTTTATTTTACCATATCATTTTTATGGCAGCAGCTGTTCAGGAGCAGCCAGAACTCGTTCAAAGCTATTCTAACAAAACGCATAAAAGAGACGAAAGACACCCCTTGCGACACACAATGAGAGAAACGCGGATTTCGTGACTCGGTGATGTTTACCAACTGCTCTCCGCGAGCTGGGGGCTGCGCTCTCTCTCCTTTCGCTTGGAGTATGCGAAAGGTTGCGCCGAACCACGAATGAGCAATAGCCTCGCACTTTTACATTTCCGACTTCCTGCCGCTTGTCAGCTTTAGCTAGCCGGCAAGCTGTCCATTCATTTGACGTCACGTGAGCTATCCTCAATTTTACTTATATTGAAACAAGAATTGAAATATCAAAGGGAGGCTAAAGAAAGGTAAACGAAAGTGGCGGAATCTTGAATTTTATTTTTGCAAAAAACATACCATTTTTCCTACAATCTTAAAAAAATCAAAATGCAAATCTCGAGCGATGTATCCAATAAGTTGGCCTCCGCTTTTCTTTAATTTGGAAGGCGACTTGTCCTACCGTATTTTTTGCGAAGTACCCACACCTTCGCTAAAATTTTATTGATATAGGAAAATGCAGCTCTTGGAGATAGCCAGCGAAGTGCTCGCGAAGCGTTTGTTGTACTCGCGAACGCATTTACCGAACACTGCGATGCATACAGGCAAAGGCAGCAATTTAGGTTTGGCCATCGCAGCAAGCCTGTCCACGGCGTGCTGCGACACTGTGCAGAACACTCTGCATTCGAGAAGAGACGCCCATGTTTGGCACCCCCAAGGGAGTGACTACGTGCATGACTCGACACAGGGCCATTCGTAAGTGCACGGTACGTCGTAATTAAGCGTCGTTTTCTGTTCCAGTGTTCCTGGTGGGAAAAAATCTACTTTTGCGCGATCCCGCGCTCACTTGTAATGGGACCTGACACGCCCAAGCTAACCCGATTTTAGTCGAGAAAAGGGAGGAATACATGCAAGGAGATCCAGCGAAGTGTTGGCGTTGTATTTTGTGCAGGTCGTTCATGAGCTCGTTTTTCGAACAAAACAATTACCCGGGTGCACCTAATGCCGTTTAAAAAAACTTGTGATTGATTGAGTGAACGATTAATTTATTTATTATAATTGATTGATTGATTGATTGATTGATTGATTGATTGATTGATTGATTAATTGATTGAAATAAAGACTGCAGATTCTCACTGAAAGTTTTTAGATGTTACCGTTTTGCATTCGTGTTTGCTTGGGAATCTTTGTTTCGGGTGCTACGTTCTTAAATCGGTTTTGCTTCGCATAGTCGCCGGAATCGCCTGAACTTTTGTTTTTTGTACCGATGATAACGTGTTACCCGTTTTGTTATTTTCTGTGAGCAAAGGTTAGGTGCTAGAAACTGATTATGTAAAGTAAAGAACAACAGAAATTAAATAAAAGCTAAAAATGAGACAACAGTAACGTAAGACGCACAAGGAATGGAGTGTTAAATTGACTTTTTACAATCTACACTGCTGCGTTTTTTAACAATTTTTAAGTGGTTGCATCCGCTCTTGTTTAATCATCGATGGTTCGAAAGCTTGTGAACACACACAACGATTCACTTACCACAACTCTTAGTTTCCGCTTAACAATAAAATAAAATACTCACTTTTGCGGAGTGCTTGTAGAAAAAATTATCGAAGCAATGTAGTGAGTGCACTATATACGTCATACAGAGGGAAATTAGCATGAAGCTGTATTCTTTTGATTTCTATTCGCACACTCGGTATGGTGTAACCGCATCCCTAGATTGTATTTTGATTAGAATGCGAAACCAAATTGCATGCAATGATTATATGAAATAAAAAATCAAATTAGGTACATTAGATGAAAATCATAAGATTTTATATATAATATGGCAAAATGAAGGCAGATCTACAGACTATAAAAAATATTTAACCTGTGCCTGGAAGAGTCGCAAAGCGCTAAATTCCCTCGTAAAACTCAGTATAAACATCCTATCTATTTAGTAAACGTTTACATAGAGCAACGCTATGTCGCTCAGCGGACGATGTGGAGTTTCAACATGCGGCTTGATAACTGCGTCAGTTAGCTCCCGCTGAAGTACATCACAATGTTTTCTACAAGAACCAAGTCCTAATAAGCAATAAGCCTTCCCTGTTCCATCTATTGTGTCATTTTCGAAACAAATTCGTTTCCTCAGAGGAAGGTATTAAAAGACGTGTCAGGGAGAAGTATTCATTGGTTACGGGCAAAAAATGTTTCAATAAACTCGCTTGTACCCTCTTCGACGATAAAGTTCCTCTTGTAGTAGTGTAATAACACTCCACCAAACCAAGCCGGTTCCCCACATTGCAGTAAACGCCCATCGCATAAACCATGCCTGCTGATCCCTTTTCATCGACAATAACGACCGGCTACGCGGCGGAGCTTTCGGTAGAAACCTCCATTAATCACTTCGTAATCGAAACTTTCGCGTCCACGTTATCAAGGTTTCTCTGTAGGCCCTATATTCTAGTTCTGCACTAAATGCTAAGGTAGGGCGATAAATGGCGGCAAAGGCCATTCATTCTAAGCGCACGCATGGCCCTCTGCTCTGCAACGAAGAAACTAAACCTGTGCCTTAAGGTCTGTGCTGCTCCGGAAACTTTCATTGAGGCGACGAAATTGGTGTGCCACCGGAGGCTTAGCCGTAAACGGGAGGCAATATCATGTGGATCGATAGCGTGCTGGCCAGGCTGTGTCCTGGCGCGTTGAGATTTTTATCACCAGGCGTGGTTAAAGTTGTTGGGTGTCGCGGCACTGAGGTTGTTCGGGGGGTCAAGTTGTTTTGCTGCTATGGTCAGTTGTTCGAAGGAGGAGGCAACAGAACATTAGGAGTCCTTCGAAAGGTGCACTGAAATCGCAAGGAAAGTCAGGCGCTTAATGAAGAGCGCCACCGCCTACCTCGAAAGACAACCATAAGAAAAGATGTAGTAAACACATAAATTCATCGGACAGTCTCAAATCTAGTGGTTTAAGGGGACAGGAAGGTGGTCTGTCCAAACTCAATTTTTTTTCATTATTCGACTTTGCGAGGATATTTGATCCGCGGAAAAATCTAGGAATGCCAAGATATCGTAATTGTATTGCTAAAAACAGCAGGACAAGAAGGCATTTGGCAAAAAACGTACTTCCAATGAGCTGCAGTCAACACCTGGTAAATGGTTATACAAGTTAGGGTGAAGTAAGAGTCGCTGCAGAAATTTCAGGCAGACTTGTCATCTCGGATGCAAACAAGCACAGACTCTCGCATAACGCCTTCAATTCTTTCAGAAGATGCTTCAAGTCATTCAACAGACTCTGGCAATAAACTTTTTCAAACGTTTCAATAGGCCTTTTCAAAGCGATCCAAGAACTCCAGAGACGTCAGTCAACTCGCCTATACATTCATAAAATTTCTACCCAGTCAAGTACGCGCGGAACGCTGGTTGGTATTGACTGGAGACCTCGCCATGACTCGTCTTCTCTAGAAAACCAGCCAGTCGAAATTGCTGCGGAGGAGGCGCAGCATTTGCCTACCTCCGTTGCTTCCCCATTGAAGCCCTCCACTATGTCGTCTGACGCCAATCTTCCCCAGCCATATGTATTCAAAAATACAAGTAGAAAAGGAAATTCTCAGTTCTAAAACAACTAACACCCGCCTACTACATCAAAACTGGTATGGTGAAATGTGCAAGAGCAAATTCTTTAATATTGTCTCATACGCAGCCGAAATTACCCGCAACTGGTATAACCCCGTTATAACACTCACATATCCCTATTGCCATATATTCACCCCAACAGGTCTCAAAACCTCACTTGGCACTGCCGTAATACACATGGTATAGTAACTTTCTGCCCTACGCCAACCTGGAATCCCACACACCCATCAGCATATAATTTCTAGTTTCTTGAGAGCCATGTTTTACTTCCTACAGGTGAAATGATTTGAAAAGTAACCTCACGCGTGCATCGCAGCGTGCTAGGGACTACTACACTTTTTTAGCGCCCAACACTTTCCCATTGGCGAAAGGCTACAGTGAAGCCTCCTCAAGACTGATACTACAATCCCCAACAAATCGAAGTCAACCCTCCTCCACCCTCTGCTGTTCTCCCCGCAGGTTTGAAAGCTCCGCTATTTCTGAACAAAAATCATAAAAGAAATGCGGTAATTGTCAACTGTCTTTTTCCCAAAGAAGTATGTTTTTATCCCTAACAATGATGTGCTTAGATTCATCACTACTATTTTACACGAAAGAATGTTGGGGCTAGACCATTCTACAACGCAAGAACGCTCGCTGCTATCGTCAGTTGGTCCGTGTCGTAGCACGTGCTCGCTCCGGACAAAATTGAAGCATCGCAGAGCGTTATTATGACAGTTTTAAAATGTGACAAATAAGGGAAAAATATTTTTTGTTAGTCCTTCATCTTTCACGCTTTTCTCTTCAAGATTGGAGGCTGTCAAGGTCGCCGCAACTACCCCCATGTCTGCAATATGCGTCAGGGTGAAGGAGGGGGATCTAAGCACCGTTCTTGGGATACGTAAGCCACTCCGCCACAGCGCCGAAGCCACGACACGCCTTGTGCGACGCCTATTGTTTGTTCGTGTTATTTCTCAGTTTTAAAACGCTTGAAGGTAACGCTTGTGAATACAGTATACTCAGTTTTCAATTCCCGTAATCGTTTAGTCTCGTTGGCCCGCCTTCTCACCATGCGCCATGTGGACACGATGACTGTTTTAAGGGAGCGGCATTAGGACGTCGCATTTGACAATCGAACTGCATTTGTCAAGGTTGTCGTACCGCTGTATTCTTTTGATTTAGCCCGCCGTGTTCATCTGCGCGGTATCCTGTATAGTTCTGGCTGGACGGAAGGAAGTGCCTCTTCTGTAGGACGCTGCTTCTTTCGTCTGCGACAATTTGTGGTCTTTTTTGCTTTCAATCTGGGGTACACTGTTTTTTTCTGCGCTGTGATTGACGGGGATCCCCCACAGGAGCCCTGCGACGTCGATCCACTGGTGGGCGCCGCCTCCGAACAGCGCGCCAACCTCCCAACTGGCATTGACGCAGGGGACACCGAGCTGTACTCAGCGACCAATGACGGTGATTCACACGATGGGTTTCCATTGTACCATGGAAAAACAGCGAAAATAAGGCTCCTCACGGCATCTTCGCGATCTAGCACCTCGACAGTAAAGCCCGTTGCCCAGTCGCCTTGTGTAAACAATACTTTTCCTGCCAGAGGCGAAGACAGAGAACTTGAGGATGCTCAACGAGCAGGCAGTCTCCGCGTTTTTCGAGGCCACTGTACCTGGAGAAGTCAAGGACGTCAGAATTAATTCCCGACGAAAAATCTTGGCTATCGACGTGGAGCAGCAGAGTGCGCTGGAGGTTTTGCGAAGATTACTTCACTGCAAGACATAAAAGTGTGAGCTCATGACACTCCGTATGGAGACAGGACGGTAGGCGTCATTCATAACGTTGATGCGTCTATCCCCGAGAAGGACATGCCAATACTAATCAAACCTGCTCATGAAGGTATTGTGATCAGACAGGTGAGCAGCATCGGTGCTTCCAGGTGCCTGAAGATAGTCTTCACGGCCGACAGCCTTCCTGCCCGTGTCAAGGTGGGTCATTTCCGTCAGCCAGTACGACCCTAAGTGCCAAACCCCCTCCAGCGCCACAAGTGCATGAAGATTGGCCATGTCGCTGCAGTCTTTAGGAGCACTACTGTATGTCCCAAATGTGCGGGACCGCACAAGTCCAGCGACTGCAGTCAAGGTACCCTGAAGAGCGCCAGCTGTTACCTCATGATGTTTCATCGAAGGTCGCGGTCTTCAAACAGATGGTTAGGGATCACTCCATGTGCAAGGAGTCTGCTGCGACGGTACGGCAGCGGCGGCGCCACTTATCCTGACGCCGGAGGTCTTCAAGAAACCTGACTGTTTTCACCAACACCTCTACAGCATGTGGATCCCCCACCAGTGCAACAAAGACTTCTCCCACTGCTGCCACCGCGGCCTCCCCTTCCAGCGCCTCCGCCACCCCCGGCCAAGCAGGAGTCGCTGAGCAGGCATCGGATGGAGTTACAACCCTCGTCGGCAGACGCGTGGCCCTCACTGCCACCGATTGTACGTCCAACTGAGCCACAAAGCTCAGGGCAGAAGACAGTCATACGATTTCCCGCCCAGGCCGCAGGTCCAGATCTGCGAGTAGTTGCGGTCTTGAGGCCCCTCATGAATGCCGTACGCACGCTAGTCACTAAAATAGACACTCCATGTGCGTTGAGTGCATTTCAAGTACTGGAGGCCCTGGAGCTAGTACTCGCAAGCCTCGGGTGAGCAAGCGCAATGGCCAACGTGCGCCCTTCGTTGAGTGCAGACGTCAAGGACACCTCCATTGTTCAGTAGAACGCCAGAGGCCTGCTGTCACGCATATCTGATCTCCGGCAATTTGTGTTTACGAAGTCTATCCCCATCCTCGTCATCTGTGAGCCGAAACTGTATAAACCTATCAGGCTATCTGGCTATGAACTTTTTAAATCGGCCACATACGGGAGGCCCAGCAAAGTCGCTGTTTTCATCAGACGTGAGCTCACCTACTTGCACCATCATGTGCAGCCTCGCTGGGGTAACGAGTATGTCTGCCTGAACATCAAGAAACGCAAGCTCACCTTCACACTTGTGGGTGCGCACGTACACCCAACGTATCCTTTTGATCGCAAGAGGCTGGATGGTGTACTAAGGACAAAGACTGGTCCTCGGGTAATTACGGGTGATTTTATTGCCCACCACTTGCTAGAGGAAGCTCAGGCAGTAACAGAAAAGGCCGGAGCCTGGTGTCATTTGCTTAAGACACTAGCCTGCGCTTACTGAACGATGGGAGCCCTATTTTTTACGTGGCACAAACTACGGCAGTTGCGTGGACCTAACGTTTGTGTCGCGATGCTTATCCCGCCCTTCACAATGGTTTCCAGTCATGGAAACCTATGGAATCGACAATATTCTAACCTATGTAAAGATTCATGGACTACAAAGTCGTTTCGACCCTAACGTTATTCGGGTGACCAATGGGTCTCGATTCCAATCGAAGATGGAAGATTTTTGTAGGGGCGGCGAGCCAGGAGATATGGAGTCTGCCATTGGAACCACGCTAGCTGCTTGCAAACGTTCCGTTCGTCTGTCTCCTAAACTCAGAGAGTTCGAAATAGAGCTGCAATACCTTAGAGTTGTACGTCGGCGTGCCGAGCGACGATAGAGACGTACGAAGTATCTTCAAGATTTGGGAGATGCGCGAAAGACGCATAAGAAGGTCAAACGCCGCATTATCGAAGTGCAAGCACAGTGTTGGAAGTCCTTTTGTGAATCACTGGACCCTCAGAAGTCTTTATCTAGAATAGGAAGAACTGCGCGAGGACTAATGACCCCCGTGCAACAACGCTCCCCATTCAAGGCGCAGGCTCTTCACCAGAAACGCGGAGAGCTCGAAGTAGCAGAGGACTTCTGCGTTCGGATCGCCAGTGGAACATGCCCTACTGGTTCATCACTTGTCACTGACAGTCCCGCTTAGCGGGATTTTCAGATGGACGTCCCGTTTTTGATGGAAGAGTTCGAGGCGGCATTGGCTCTCTGCACCCGATCGTCATCGCCTGGGTCGGATTGCGTCACGTATGCTGCTCTCTGTCACCGTGGCAATGGCGCCCGGCACTCCCTTTTGAAATATTTCAATGAACTATGGAGTGATGGCATAGTCCCATCATAGTCATAGCTATCCTCGAGGTCTAGCCGCGTTGTTCCGCTCCGGAAACCCGTAAAATCTCCGCTGGTCGCGGCGGCATACCGGCCCATAGCACTTGCCAGTTGCGTTGGAAAGCTTGAAACGAGTTGTCATTGCAGGCCTGCAGTTGTTTCTGGAGCACTACAACGTCTACCTTGAAGTCATGATTGGTTTCCGTCGTAGCCGTTCTTCTATCGATTGCCTTATCGACATGGTACCTTTGTGCAGCCGCAAAGGCGCATCAAACGC